>NW_026294402.1:20911153-21549903 GCF_007827085.1 Peromyscus californicus insignis
AAACCTGGGGCCTATGCAGGATTGTTTGGCTTGGCCTGGGAGGAGGGTACTAGACCTACCTGGACTGAGTCTACCAGGTTGACCCCAGTCTGTGGGGAAGGCTTTGCCCTGGAGGAGATGGGAATGGGGGGGGGGGCGTTGGGGGGAAGGTGAGGGGGACGGGAGGGGGGAGAACAAGGGAATCCGTGACTGATATGTAGAACTGAATTGTATTGCAAAATAAATTAAAATAAATTAAAAAAAAAAAAAAAAAAAAGTCCTTTCTGAGAACCGCACGCTTGGTTCACGGAAAGCCCTGCCCTGATTCTGTATTCCAGCTCTCTGAGAGGCAAGTTTTCCTCTTGTCTGTCTTTCTGTCTGCCAAGTGGAAGCGCTTGTGTAAAAACCAGCAACTGCTGTCAAACACTGTTGCCGTGTGTTGTGTTGGTCCAGCTGCTGCTTCAGAGAAAAAACGTGCTAGCTGTGATGCGGTTCACAGGGACCATCCTTCGGGACCAAAGGAAACCTGTCTACGTAGATGGACATGTACAACGCATGTGTGGTGTGCCCCGCTTCGGCCAACTAACCCAGCCAAGGCATGTGGACAAGTCACAGAACAATAGATTAGTTAGGCGGCTTCAGAATAAGCATGAATTCATTCAGTTAAAGTCAAGCCTGGCCAGGGGTAGACCTCACAGCCCAGGACTCTCTCTTGCAGGTGTGTGAAGGCAGGGCATGGCTACCCACTGCTGGGTGTTCAATTCCAGGGCCTTCCATTTACTAGGAACTTTTTATAGCCAAAGAGAATTGATTCCTTGAAAGGACTGGTTTCCGGGAAGATGATCTTGGCAACTTTTGTGTGGGCAGGTGTGTGTGTGTGTGTGTGTGTGTGTGTGTGTGTGTGTAGAGAGAGAGAGAGAGAGACTCAAGGTCCTAAATGTCCCCAGCAAGCATTTTACTACTGAGCAGTAACCCTAGCTCCTTGTCAACCCTTTCTGAAAGTACTTGGCCCTGTGCAATCCCAGATGTCGGGGGAGCCAGTGCAGGATAGGATAACCCCAGGGCCAACCCCTAGAGCTTTGGTGGAATTGGGTTTTGAAGGCATGGGGTCCAGAGGGGGAGGGGGAGAAGGAAACAGGACACAGGGGATGTTGGAATAATCCGGTGATGCCAAGCTCACATGCACACAGGGTCATCCTTCCATCTCACCAGAAGATTTTGCAAATTTAATGCAACATTTCAGATGGCAGGAGATTAAAAGTCCACTCCACTGAGCACATCCACATGATTGTCAGAGGCAAACCTGTCCTGCCTCTGTCGCTGGACCCAAGGCAAGTTTCATTGCTTCTTCATTCAAGATGTCTGTTATCATTTATTTATGTGTATGTGTGTGTAGCTGTGCATGTGCTAGTCATTGTCTGCTGAAACTGGAGTGTCAGCTGCTGCTGAGGGTGCTGGAAGCAGAACTCCAGTCCTTTGGAAGAGCAGAGAGTGCTCTGAACTGCTGCAAGTTTCGTGACTTTATGGATAAATCCACGATCCTCAGTTAGAGAATGAAGACTTCCCTCTAACCCACAGCATCTGTGTGCAAAAAGCATTCACTTATGCCCTGTTCTCTGATTTGTAGAATGTCTAGAATGTACCATGTGCTCAGTTTCAGTACAACGCACAAGCGACGGAGACTGTAGCTGCTTGATTTTGTGGCTGTCCCAAGTTAAGTCCTGCTCATGCCTGTGGGGATGGGTCAGGTAGGCTTATGACCCATTGCAAAGGAACACAAGCTATCCTTCCTCCCAAACAGAAAACTAGACTTGGCTGTGTCTATGGTCTTGACCATCCCACCCACCTGTGGCCTGAAAAAGAGTGGAGGCACCTTTGTGTTTGTAAGGCTGCTGTCCTGTCATGACGCTCAACAGCAGAGTAAATGTGCTGTGATTTGGTGACCAGGAAAGGGGCAGCCGCCTTGAGCCTGTCTGTCTCTCAGGGATGGGGAAGAGTAAGTCAGGAGCTCTGGGAGAGCAAGCATGGCTGCTGAGAGGAAGATGGCCGCAGGACAAAGGTGTGGAGGGATGTGAGGTACAGGGTTGTGGGGAGCTGTGGAGAGGGCCTTCTGTAGGCCCCATGGAGGCTGTGGAGTTGTGCTGGAGCCCCGTTCTTGGCAAGGCCCTGGCAGGTGGAGAGGTGAGGCCCTGGGACTGGGGTGGTGGTGTGCTGCAGCCCTCCTCATACAGGAGGAGCTGCTCCATTCTAAGAACTCCTGGTCTGAACACCCAGAGGACCTCTTCAGGGCCCGTCTATTCTCATCCCTACCCAGGAAACCTCTTCAGGGTCCACCTATCCTTAACCCCACCCAGAGGACCTCTTCAGGGCCCATCTCTCCTCAACCCCACCTAGGGGACCTCTTCAGGGCCCATCTATCCTAACCCCCACCTAGAGGACCTCTTCAGGGCCCATCCATCCTCATCCACACACAGGGATTTTTGTGATAAAAAGGAGGAATCCTCAAATACTTTTTTTTTAATCTTCAAATGATTTTCAGTGTCTTGTCTTAGTGGCCGGCAGCCTGAAGCAGTTGGAGATAAATCAGAGGGAACCGCTCTGCGTTGTCCTTTTCTTGGGGGGACCTTCAGTGGAAGGCAAAGATAACACAGAAAGTGTTTTCGAGGGCTTGAGGTCCAGCAGGCTAGGCCCAGGGAAAACTGCTTAAGTGTTTTTCTTCTGGTGGTTTTGGTTTTCTTTTTTCTTTTTTTTTTTTTTTTGGTTTTTCGAGACAGGGTTTCTCTGTGTAGCTTTGTGCTTCTCCTGGAACTCACTTGGTAGCCCAGGCTGGCCTCGAACTCACAGAGATCCGCCTGGCTCTGCCTCCCGAGTGCTGGGATTAAAGGTGTGCGCCACCACCGCCCGGCGGTTTTGGTTTTCTTGATATCAAACTCTTAGGTGTAAGAAATGCCAAAAAGCTCCCACATCTGGTAGCCAGAGATTAAGAAAGCTGGACCCAAGCCGGATATGATGTTCTTAAATTCCAATACATGTGAGCAGACACACACACACACACACACACACACACACACACACACACACACACTATTGTCTGTGTTTGCAGTGACACCTGGAATGCTGGGAAATGCTTGTAAAGCCAGGAGCAATGGTGCACACCTGAGATCTCACCATTTGAGAGGCAGGAGGATGGAGAATTAAAGACCAGCCTGGGCTACATAGGATTATACCTTGTACCCTGCTCCCCATGCCTTCCCCCTACCCCCTGAAGAGATAGCTCAACTATTTTGAGTAGGATACAAGGCCCAAGAACAAATGTGAATCCCTAAATAAAGAAAGTGGGAGGCACCCCCGGGTCTCAGTAGTGATGGAGAAAGGGGGTGCAACCCACTGGGCCTGGGCAGTGATGGTTCCTAAGGTGAGACATATTGTTGTTTTTCATTAATTTCAGTAGCTGCCCCTTAAGAACTGCTGTCCTAATTGGCAATTGCAACTCGGGACAGCTACCGGTAATGGTTCGGCTGCACTGGCTGTAGCCAGGTGGGACTTCCGTTCCCTCAGGCACCGGCTCTATCATGGCCTAAAGCGAACTTTATCTAGATCTCTATCCCTCTATAGAAACCAGGATTCAAAGGTTGAGGTGAAATTTTACTTTTCTAGAGGCTGAATAGCAAGTAGCCAAGCTTCTCTCCTAGCTCGTGTCTCCCCCAAAACAGGGGGTCCTTCTGCTCAGTTCCCACTTAAGAACCCTAGCTACACATGGTTCTTCCCCACCACTTCCTGTCAGCTAGCTGCTGACTCAGCCTCCTGACCTGAGGTTAATTTTATTTAATCAAACAAATGTAACAGGTCTTCGTATCTTTTTTTTTTTTAAATCCACAGCATAAATGAATGTAACCCATCTTAATATTCCACGACAGCATATAGCTAGGGCAAGCCTCTACAAAGGTCCCCACTGTTATCTCCAGGCAGACATGATGGGCAGTGACCTCCGAGGGATTCGAGGACTGCAGACAGCAGGGAGCTGCTGGCTCTAGAGATCTTCCGGCACCTGTGTGCTTGTACCTTTGTTTCATGAACTCCAGCATCTGGGTGGATTCACATGGTCTTCTAAACACAGGAAGCCTCTGTGTGGCAGGATCTGCTCACTGGTTTCTCTCGGGCTAACATTAAAGGCAGATTAGTCGTTCTCCTTGGAGCATGGAGTACTGCTCACCCCACAGCGAAATTCTCTCTGCAGCTCAAACCTAGTCTGCCAGTGTGAGTGTTAGCGGAACAGAGCTGAGGGCTGAGCCACATCTGGCCAGTCCTGGCTGGTCCTGGGTGTGGACCCTTAAGTAGGGGCCCCGTCTGGATTATTGAAAGAATGGGATGTGACTGCAGTTCTGGTCACCAGTGTTGGTGATACCACCTAATCCACAAAGATGCATTAAGCCCTCAGTGCTGTCTTCTCCAAAAGACTCTTTCTGAGGGAAGTAAGCCAACCGAGAAATGATCAGAAAGTGTTTAATAAAGAAAACAAATCCATTTCTAACATCATTAAGAAATAGAATATCAATAAATTTAATACAAGAAATATATTTACTCTCTAAACTTTTGAAAGTTGTTGACAAAGCCAGACGGTGGTGGCGCATACCTTTAATCCCAGCACTCGGGAGGCAGAGCCAGGCGGATCTCTGTGAGTTCGAGGCCAGCCTGGGCTACAGAGTGAGTTTCAGGAAAGGCGCAAAGCTACACAGAGAAACCCTGTCTCGAAAAAAAACAAAAAAAAAAAACAAAAGTTGTTGACAAACGCTGCCAAAGTTAAATGAACAGACAGGGACGCCCTGTCCATGCATCAGAAGACTAGGTACTGTTAACGTGGAAACACTTTCCCAGAGCTGTCCGTAGATCTCATACAGTTCTCGGGGAACGCCTTGCTGGCTTCTTGACAAAGCTGTGCAAGTTGTTCTTCACGCTAACAAAACTCAAGGAGCCCAAACTTTCTACTTCGCCTCTTTGTTGCTGCAGTGAAACACTGACCCCGAACCTCTTGAGGAAGGAGAGAGTTGAGTTTACTTGGCTTACAGGTTCCAACACATCATGAAGGGAAGCCAAGGTAGGAACTTGGGTCAGGAGCTAGAAGCAGACGATGGAGGAATGCTGGACCGTGTTGGCTTGCTGCCAGGCTCACATCCAACTCCCTTTCTTATCCCTCCCAGGCCCACCTGCCTATGGTTGTACCACCCACAGTAGTACATCTTGCATCAGTTAGTAGTCAAGAAAATGCCACACAGGCCAATCCAAAGGAGGCAGTTCCTCACCGGAAGTTCCCTGTCCTCAGATGTTTCACAGTGATACCTGGAGTCAGCTGTGACACCAGAGTTGCTCAAACAGCAATGAGAAGGAAGAACAGAGTGAGAGAGACCTGCAAATCCATAAATCAAGATGGTGTGGCGCTGGCCTATTGACACATTAACAGAACTGGCAATCCAGACATTGGTTCTCACATTTGTAACCAGCCAATTTTCACCAAGGATGATTCGTGACTCGTTAACATCAAACTTCACATCAGCAGAGGGGAAGCTTTATCAGGTGTTAGTGGATGTGAGACAGAGAAAATAATTGACTGCTAAAGTAGAAACGCACTACTTAGAGGTTAGTTGGAAATTGCAGGCTGGTAAATTCTGTGGGCATGTATATGCTCCTGAGTGCAGGTGTCCATGGAGGCCAGAAGAGGATGTTGGATCTACTAGAACTCAAGTTACAGGTGCTTGTGAACTCCAGTCCTGTGCAAGAGCAGGAAGTGTTCTTAATTGCTGGGCCATCTTCCTAGCTACTCGATTATTTTAATCACATTGTTTGGGATGTACTGGAGACATGTTCATAACAAATGTGCTTATGAGAGTTCAGGTCAGCCTTCTTCTCAATAGCCAAAGAGTGGAAAGACCCTAAAATCTGTCAACTGAGATGTAGTACAGCCACCCAATGGGATGCTCCTGGCTATAGAAAGGAACAAGGTGCTGGCCTATGCTACCACATGATGAACATTAAGCTTCATGAAAGAAGCATTTGAAGAATACACAGGTAATGAAAAATAAACTAATATTGGACTGAGGATGTAGCTAAGTAATAGAGCATTTATTTCACATGTGCAAGAGCCTGTGGCACTGATTTTCCTCACAGGGGTGGGGGTGGGAGGGAGAGAGAAAATGTTCTAAAATGGCCACACAACTTTGAATATACTGAAAGTTGTTGACTTACCATGCTTTAAAGGGTAAATACCAGAGAGTTTGTTGGTAACGTTGTTACAAATATTAGTGATAATTAACTTTTAAAGAACTCTTGCATAGGCTCGGGGATGGCTGCCAGGACAGTGCTTGTAGCACAGGGGTGGAGATCGAAATCAGACCAGTCAGAACCCACACCCAAACGTCACTGCAGGGGTGTGTGCTATGAGATGGTCTGTATGTCAAATATATTGTTGATTGGTCAATAAATAAATCATTGATTGGCCCATGGCCAGTTGGGTCTGAATGGCTGTGGGACTGGCGGATGTCAGAGATTTGTCCTGACTGTGGGCCAGGCAGGAAAACTCTAGCTACAGGTGTGTGTCCGTAATTCCAGCTCTAGAGGTGCAGAGACAAGAGGGTTCCCGGCACTTGCTGGCCGGTCAGTCTAACTGAGTCACAAGCTTGCGGTTCAGCAAAAGACCCTTTCTCCAAAAACGGTGAAGAATGTCAGAGGAAGGGCATCGACGTTCGCTTCTGGCCTCCATAAGCATGCGTACCTGTGTGCACATACGTGAATATGTTAGTACATAAATACAGACGACTTAGTTTAAACTCACTCACAGTGTGATTCCTTTCACAATAAAAACTTAATAGATAAATTAAAAATATGGCTGAGTTCCCATGTATTTGAAGCATGGATTGCTCCAAAAAATGTGAACCAATTTTACTTAGTCTTCGTCTAGACCACCTGTGGGGGAAAAAAGTTAATTTTTTGATTCAGCCACTGCCCCATGTATGAAAATGAATCAAAAGTGACTTCCCAAAGCCCGTCTTCCAAGAAGAATATCACAGGCAAAGGAAACAGCTATCAAGTACATATAAAAGTAGACCTACAGTGTGCATGTAAAAGTAGACATATAATGAGTTTCTCAATGCAGCTCCTCCAGCAGGAGCTCTGCTTCTGGTAAAAGAATCTTCCTTCCGCCATGCCCTGGGCAGGACACAGGACCTCGCTGAGTTCAGGGACTGAACTGAATGGGAACTGAGACCTCAGCCTGGGAACAGGGGGAGCCAGGCAAATGACCTGGCTTGAAGGTCTTCTGAACATTCCACTTTACGCCTCTCCCGAGACATTAGCTGCCACTTACCAAGAGTAAACACCGAAGCCAACACATTTGAACAGAGTGGAGGGAGGAGATGAAGCCCAGGGCTGTCTGCCTTGGCATCCACAACACAGGCACAGGTCAGAAGTGTGGTATGCATGGGTGGGTGGGAGGGAAGTGACCTCCACAGGCCCTGCTCTCTGCCTGTACACACATGGAGCCTGCAGGACTCCTCCAAGTAGCTTCGGTTCCAAACAACAGGGGTAATAAGGAAACTTCCATTCATCATCCTCAGGACCTCAGTGGGTTTTGCTTATTTGTGCTTTTTATGAAAGGGCACTATTGCTTATTTCTCCTTAAAATTAGCCTTCTGATCTGCTTAGGCCTGACTTCTGGTGGCTGCTTTTCCCAAGAACTCTCTGAATCCCTGAAGATTGTGTCTGACATGCCGTACACTGGGTAACTGAAGCTCCATCCACCGAGTGACTTTTTCATCAGGGTCTCTCCTTGGCACTGAGTTCAGAAAGGTACTTGAGAGCACAGAGCATCCAGAACATTGGGCTGGTCTGAATGCAGACTCAGGGAGCCATGACACAACATATTTTGGAGAATCCAGGAGGCCTGGATTCTCAGATCACTACCCCCATTTCCCAGAAACCAGACACAGCTTCCCCACCTGTTAAACATGGATGATCTCACCTGCCCAGCTTCCCTCCCTGATGTGGGCAAGTCATGGGTGTGAGAGTGCCCTGTGAGTGACACAGACCAGCCTGGCTTTGAATTAACTCCCCACCATTTACTGACTTTGGAAGAGTTGCTTAACTTAATCAAATCTTGGGTCTGTTGTCTTCCTTACAAGGAAAAGCCACTGCTATCTTTCCATGACAATGTATCAGGATTAAATGGGATGCAATGTCTGTGAACAGCACGTAACTGCTGATAAGTGGTACATATTATGGCTGCTCTTCCTGGCAGTTAACTAAACTCAGAGCAGGTGGACTAACCCCTCACCAGTCAGCTCACCACCGTCTTTTGGCTTAGGACGGCAAACAGATATTTTAGGAGTGAGAATGGGGAAGGAAAACTGCAATGTGCCCAGCAGAAGGGAAACATTCATCAGTGCAAGAGAAAGCTAGGGAAAAAATGGCCTTTCTCCAGGGAAGGGTTGTGGAACATGGAAAACAGTCAAGAAGTCCGAAAGAGCCAGACAGTGGATGCTGGACCAAGACCTTTGGTCTCATTCAGAGTGTGCCTCTGTAACTGTTTTCAGTGCTGACCGGAGTGCCTGGAGCCTTCCCTGTTGACCCACAGCAGTGGGAGAACTTCAGAGCAGTGGGCAGGCCTCTGATCGCCTCACTTTGTCCAGGGTTCTCCTGGTCAGCTCCAGGGGTCATTGGCTGGCTGGCCGTGGCACCAGCTCTCCTCACTCTCCTATTTGTTTATCAGCGGCCCCTCCTCCTGAGGAGGCCTGACACTTCGGGATCACACAGTCTGCAGACATGGGCCGACACCCTGACTCTGTATTATTTTTAGACAGGCTTGTAAAAAAGTAATGGATGATTATGATGGAAATAATTTGGAAAATTCTTCAGATCACAAGCATTAATTTTAACCCCATTCGGTTAGAGCTAGTTTTGTAACTCTTACTTTTCTTCCCACAATAGATCACCTGCTCTCAAGTCATTCCCACAATAGATCACCTGCTCTCAAGTCATTCCCACAATAGATCACCTGCTCTCAAGTCATTCAAGCGTGTTGCAGTCTTTTTGCAAGCATCCCACTGCAGTCTTTCACGGAGATCAGATGTGGGGTAGCGTGGGCGAGCACTCCAGACACCTCCACAGTGAATATGGATATAACAACTGCATTTGTGATGCACCTGCCTTTTGTCATTGGACACGAAGGTGCTTTCCGCTAGGATAAGTATGTCCCAGTGTACACCTTGTGAACAAATGTGTACGTGTCTCCAATTTCTCCAAGACATAGTTCTAGAGGGAGAATGCTGAGTTGCGGGCCTTGTATTTGTAGTCATAATCAGTACAAGTTCCTAATATCTTCATCTACATGTATGTCATAAGCGTGTGTGTTTGCACATGCGTGTAGAGAGCATGTATATAGTAGATGTTGGTGTCTTCCTCTATTATTCTCCATGTTACTTGAGATAGGGTCTTTCACTGAAATGGAAGCCTATTGTTTCTGCTAGGCTGGCTGACCAGGGAGGTCCCAGGAGCCACCTTTCTTGGTCCCTGCAAAGCTGGTGTTACATGCACATGAAGCCATGCCTGGCTTTTCTATATGGGTGCTAAAGATTTGAGTGCAGGCTCCAGTGCTTGCAGAGCAACCATACCTACCCACTGAGCCATCTCCCCAGCCCTTAAATTGTTTTTAAGGAATTATTATTATTTTTTCTTTTTGGATGAGATTGTAGTTGGAGCTAGAGTCTCCCATGAAGCGAGACTCTGATCGATTGTCTCTGACTACGCATTTTATGACAGCAGCTGGGAGGTATGCCCCAGGGGCTTCAAGCAAGATGCTCTGCCATGCATCTCAGCATGAAGCTTTGGGTAAGGGGCCGCATGTCTCTGTGTCTGGATTTCTTGACCTGTAAAATGATTATTGACATCCCCAGTGTAAGGGCTCATATAGGCAATAGGCTTTAGTACAACTGGTGTTGGAGAGCAGCGAGAACTGAGAAGAGCAGCCCCACCCCTGTGGCTTCCCCTTTCCCAGTGTCAGCCCTGCAGAGACAAAGGGTGTGTCGCGAGCTGGCGACCCCTCCAGGTAATCTGGTCTAGACTAGAGGTCTTCGTTTTGACCCACTTCTGCTAACCAAAGTGGGAGACTCCAAAATATCACAGATTTACAGTTTCCCATCAGAAAGCGAGGTGACCAAACGGAAGAGGGCCAGACCTGCTTATGGGACTACGGCTCCTGGCCAAGTGGGCCTAATCCAGAAGCAGCCAGCTATATTCAGACAGGGATTGACCCTTTCGAAGTGGGCCCAACATGGAGGAAGCAGGCCTGTTCCAAGACAAGAGACTTGTTTGGTGTGGTTGGGTGGAGAAGGACCCATCCTTCTCAGGGGTCTGTATTATGTCACGTGCAAGGAAGTCAACTGACTTTTTAAAAAGACGTCTGTTTCTTACCCAAATATTATCCAGGTTAGTTTGAAATAAGTTTACCGTTATTTTCAATGAGTTAGTATCTTCTTAAAATATGAATCTCAATTTTAACTTGGCATAGTGAACAGATGATTTAACACACAAAATCTCTTTGGGGTCCTTCAATTTTTAGGATGTAGATGGATGCTGAGGCCAGATGTTTAAGAATCACATGGATGTGACATATTCCTTAGCCTACTTAGGCTGTTAGTAGTTTCAGTAAAGCTTTATCCAATCGCCAGTCAGATCTCTCATATCACTCATTAAGTTAATTTCTGGGCACTGGAAAACATTCTGATGCCATTATAAATTCTGTATTTAAACTTGTGTTTTAAACATTGTTCAGTAAATGAATACAAATAGTGTTTTTTTGTCCTGTTTTGTATATGGCAAGCTTACTAAATGCCTGTGTTTTCATGAATATCCTTTAGGTTTTTAAAAATAAAAAAACTAGAAAGGGAAGAAAATCCACTTTCCTCCTCCTCATCTTCTCTGCTCTGGATCTCCAAATCTGCAAAATGACATGTGTTGTGCATCACTGAGCTTCCCGTAATAGTTGCAGCAGCAACAGCTTCTTAAATCAGGAACAACTGCAGGTTTCTCTGTAAGGTCGATTTCCCCTGTGCTGGTTTGGGGAGATAATTTGAGGCTGTACACATTTCAGATTTCTTTTCTCACTTTTACTCACCAAACTGGGCACCTATTAATGATAGTAACCCAAGTCTGCTGTGTGAATCATGCTTCCATTACTCCTCTTTTTGTTAACTGAAGTGAACCCCTGGAGACCAAGTTTTTAAAAGGTCATTATGATGTCTTTGTTCTCTCTGAAAAACTAATATTATCTTGGTCACTGTGCTAGTGCTGTGAAGAGACTGATCATGACCATGGCAGCTCTTACAAAAGAAAGCACTTATTTGGGGACTGGCTTACAGTTTCAGAGGGTTAGTCCAGTATCATCATGGCAGGAAGCATGGCAGTGTGCATGGTGCTGGAGCAGCTGCCGAGAGATTTACATCCTGACCCACAGGCAGACAGGCAGGCAGGCAGACAGGCAGGCAGGCAGACAGGCAGGAAAGTGGGCTGAGAGACACTGGGTCTGGAGTGGGCTTTTGAAACCTCTAAGCCCACCCTCAGCAACACACCTCCTCCAACAAAGACATACCTACTCCAGCAAGGCCACACCTCTTTATCTGTCCAGTTTTTCAACTAGAGAACAGGCATGCAAACGTATGAGGATGAGCCCTTGGGGACCATTTTTATTCAGTCCATTACAAGCAGCAACTCTTGTTGTGTGATGCTATTCCTGAGGAGCTGTGAACAAATGTCTCCTCACCCTGAAACTGATGACAGATCAAAGTATATATAGCACAAAAGTTCAACATGGTGAACTGATGAATTTTGTTGGGGCTACTTACAATAATATGGGTGAAGTTACTTACAGGAACAGAAACTATTCAAAGACAGCCACATTACCACCAAAGGTCCACCGAAGTATGGGCAACAGCTCACAAAACCTAGAATCCTGGAGCATACTGCACAGCCTGTAGGCAGCTCAACAGGTTGGAGAGTGTCCTTTCCAGATAGCTCAGTTGGTCTGAGCCTTCTCCAGGCAGCTCAGCTGGTGTCTACTTCTTTCAAGGGGTTGGGATTGTCTGAGAGTCTTCTTTGTAGCTTGGCTTATCTGAGAATGACTCTCATTGGTGCTTACTGCTTATATCCTCCTGAGGTGGGAGGGGCCCAATGAATCTGGTCAGTTTTAGGGACTTCCTGGAGCTATTTTCAAATGTTTGTTTCCTGTCTTAACCAGTTTCCCAACAGAATGGACTGTTTCACCTCCCTGTAGGGTATCTTGTTTTTACCTCTTTTTAAACATCCTATCCTAAAATATCCTGTTGTTTCACTTCCTTTTTACATCTTATATCCTAAGAAGTTTCTATCTAAGATGGAAGATTTTAACCTCAGAGGAAATTTCCACACAGCAGCCTTCAACAACACATGATGTTCAAATTTTATGAATTGTTCTGGTAATATTTTAGAAATTTTTAATTTATATTTATTTATTTATTATTATGTGTGTATGTGCTTGTGCCCAGGCCATGTAGTGAGTGTGGAGGCCAGAGGAGCCAGCTTGGGGAGCCAGTTCTCTGCATCCACCATATAGATCATAGGGATCAAATTTAGGTTGTGATGCTTGGTGGCAAGGGCCTTTTCCCATTGAGCTAGTTCATTGGCCCTAAAATTCGTTTTTATTTATTTTGTTTGGGTTTTGTATTTGTTGTGTTATTTTATTTTTTTATTTGACATACAGAGGACCAGACTTGAGGTCTTATTTGGGCTAAGCAAGTATATTACCACTGAGCTACACCATCAATGTTGATAAGATTATCATATTGTAGATTCATTTTAAACAGGTGCTGTGTAGGTAGAGTTGCATTTATTGATATACCTCTTGGTTCCTTAATCAGTCAGTTTCCTTTTTTCCCTCCCTTATATTTTATTAATTGAAATGAAATTAATGAAAAATCATTCTCTGTCCTATAGAAGTTCCCAATTCTGGATTTTCTTGTTGGCATCATGACTAAATGATTTCTATAGTCAATGATAACCACTAATTTTGCAGCATAATAGTTTCTCTCTCCCTTCCTTCCTTTCTTTCTTTATTTTCTTTTCTTTTCCTCCTACTTTTAGGGTAGGAGTATATATAACCCTATAGTAGTGATTAAAAGAAATTAACAAGTTTAATAAATGCAGGGGTATTTTCCTCGATAAGGTTGGAAGCAGACAATCCATGACTGGTTATGAGGCTTAATGATGTTACTGAAATGGTGCCATGTTTTCATGGTTTCTGCTTCACAAACACAAAACTGTTGCATAGTTCCTGGCATTACGTATTTGGCTAAGATACAAAGAGATGTCTAGTTGCTTCTGTTCTTTATATAAGGATTGTTAAGACATTTGCTGAAATCATTTAGAGTCTCAAGAAAGACTATGAAAGTGAGTTTTTAGATTTTGCAATCTTCATAAAGAAATGAAAGAGAAGGGACTTGGGGGTATATGTTGAATCAGTGAGGTATGTCACACACTGGAATCACTGGATAAAGTTTTAAGCTTATTAATCTATAAGGCACAGGCTTTCTTCTGTGGAAAGTGGGAAAACATGAAAGTTTTGGTCTGGTGTCAACATATCCCAAGCAGGTGTCATTCCTTGATGAACTTGTAGTACCATGACATTGTTGGGAGGTGGAGCCTTGTGGGAGGAAGCTGGCCATTGGGAGAAGTGCAGGAAAACATGTCACACTGTGTACCCAGTTCCTGGCCCCTGGTTGTCTCCCTTTTATGGCCACCATGAGGTAAGTAGTCATCTTCCATAAGATAGGAGGTAAGTAGTCATCTTCCACAAGATAGGGATTTTCTGGTGTGTATTTCAGCCCCAAATCAGGCACACAGATGAGGAGTCAACTTACTATGACCTGGAGACCTTAACAAACTAACATTTTAGCCTCTTAAAGTGCTTCTTTCAGGCTCTTCTCAGTACAAAGAGCCTGACAACAGCACTATCCAGAAGGGACCAAGCAGGCACTGGTCCAGTAGGGCTGCAGGGAGGACAGAGAAGACAAATGGGCATGGGGAGTTTTGCCTTATGAATATTACAAGACAACTATTTCCATTTGTTTTGTGAAAAAGAAAAATGACATCCTCTGAAGGCCGTACTTCGTGTGGTTTTTACTTTAAATCCATTAAATGATTAAAGTGGTGTGGGCAGGGGTGCAGCCACATGAGGTAACTCACATCGCAGAGCTGCGCACTTGAAGTACTTAGAAGGGTAGATGGGATGTGTTTTATATTGGAGACGGAGGCTCGGAAGGGGGTTTATAGAGACAAAGGGCCGTGGTTTCAGACGCACAAATGAGGGACAACCTAGCAGAGGCCCAGGCCTGATGAAGAGGCCACAGCAGCAGCACTCACCCGCAGTCACGAGACAGGGACTTAAAAGGCTGCTTCTGAACTGCGGCTGTGGCCTTGAACTAGTCACTGTGACTGTTTCCATAAAAGGAGACCAAAGCACCAGTTCTGCTGACCTCCCGGGAGCGCAGAGGGGATCCAACTACACAGTGGAACTGGATCAACCAGGAGGCCTGGGTTTTCCCCACGTGTCCGTACTGCTACTGTTAGCTCTGAGAAGATCCCTGCCATCCATGCGAGAGCACACTGTCTCATCTCTGACCCATGGATGCTGTCAGATTTCATCTCAGGGCCTGGGGCCATGAATACATGACCGTGTGGTGGCAGCCGCAGAAGGAAGTAGTGTATGCCCAACTTTTCTCTCTCAATCAGTTAGCTCCAGGACAGCCTGGGCAGTCGTGTGAGACCCTGTCTCAAAAACCTCAAAATAAATAAATAGACTTGTGTAGTTCCCGATGTATAATGAACAAGTAAAATATTACTACAGCCTGTCACCCCTGCAGCCAACAGAGGCCTGTCAACTTCATCAGATTTCAAGAGAAAGGAAAAAATGTTACTAACATGTAGTGTGAGGGAGTCACACTCCCTATGGCCCTATGGAGAGTTCCCTGAGGTCTTCCCATTATATAGCTGCTAAGAAAATAACACCCCACTTTGTGGGCATGGAAAACAGACAAGAGCCTGCAGTTGAATGGCAGTTCTTGGAGCATCTTTAGCTTCATGAGCTTGATCTTTTAAGACCATTGCACTGCTTAAGATGTCCTGCCATCTCTTCCCTTCTTTCCACTGTCTTCCATCATCTTAGGGTAGGCCTTCACTGTTTCTGTAATTGAGGTAGAATCCATACATACATAGTCACCCCACTGCACAGCTGAGTAGTTTTGGGGATACTCCCAGTCAGCACTTGGCCACTGTAACAAATATTTAAGGTAATCAACATGCAACACAATGGGCCTTACTTCGGCTCTTGTTTTGGTGGTTTCATCCCATGACTACGTAACTTCTGTTGCTTTTATGTCTGCAGTGGGGCAGTTCATCAAGGCAGGAATTTGAGGTAGATCAGAACTACTGACCTAAAGGCTAGGGAATGAAAGAGAGAGAAAACAACTGGGGTCTAACAGTCTCCTTCAAGGACACATTCCCCGTGATGTGAAGATGTCCTACTATGTCCACATTTGTAAAGTGTTCACTACCTTCCAATATGACAGGCTGGGGACCAAGACTTCAGCCCTGGACTTTGTGAGTAGCCTGGATTCATGCTACAGAAATCACAAGCCACTGTCTTGGCCTTGGAAACTGTCAGCTTCCTAACTAGCTTTTCCCAGTCTCCTCTTCCAGGCTGTGATTCTCCTGTTAGCTGATTTAATCCCTGAAGCTCAAGGGAGTTCTCATTCTCATTTGTCTACCCTTCTTTAAATACCTTACAAGGACATATGCACACCTGCACACTCTTACATAAGCACATACACACACTCACACAAACATACACAGGCATACACAGACATCCCCTCACATAGCCCATACACTCTCACACAAACACATACACAAAGATGAATACACACACACACACACACACACACATCACATACACACACACACACACACACACACACACACACACACACACACACACCAGTATTCCTGTGCTCCTGCGTGCTCACTGTCTACCTCCTTCCCAGTCTGCTCTCTCCTATGGCACTCTGGACTATAGACACATCGGACCACTTGGAACTAAATGAACTCTCTCCATGCCTCTGTGCACATCCTGTCTTTTCCTGACACATGGTTTGCCCCATTCTCCACTAGCAAACTTTGATTCCACCTTGAAATGCCCACTGAAGCCAGCTTTTCCTCAGTGGTCTGATTTATCCCCCAGGCAGCATGACTTGTCTTTACTGCCTTTCTTTTTCTCCTTGTGGGTGAACACAGACTTGGGGTTTGCTTTCTGCAGGTCAGCGTGCAGATCTATCTGAAACCCCTGAATCTGTGAGCTCTCCCACAGCTTAATCAACAACGTAACTCATGGGTTTGTTAGCATCTGCTGTTTCCTTTTCTTGGTGCCTGAGTGAACCATGACTTGTGGGTACTAGGAGTACTTATCTGGCTTTAAAAAAAACAGTTTATTGATTCTTTGTGGATTTCACATCATGCATTATCATCCCACTTATCTGTCCATTCTGTTGCAGCTGCCCTCTGCCCTTGCAACCTCCCCACAAACAAAACAAAATTTAAAAGAAAACCCCAAAACCAAACCAACCAAGCAAACAAAAACAAAACAAAACAAAAAAAGAAAGAAAGAAGAATCTTCTTGTGGAAACTGTAGTGTGGTCTGCTGAGTCACACAGTTTACTCTTTAGTCCATTCATCTTTACTTACAAGTGTTCATTGCCACACGTCACTGATCTGGCTGGAGGCCACCGGTTTCTGCTACAGCACCGATAATGGGCTCTCACTGGGGCTCCTCTTGGATATCCTGTTGTTGCCCTGTGTCATGGAGATCCTGCTGTTTTGAATCTGTAGGTCTGTCCCCTTCACATGCTCCAACAGTTCATAGATGAGGTGGATGTTGGGGTGGGCCAACTCATAGCCCTGCTTCTGGGCCGGGGTGGTAGCTGGGTTGGCCAGCCCACCAGCTTTCGTCCATGGTCACTACCCTGGCAAACTCTCCAGCACTGCCTCAGCTAGCTCACCCAAACAGCAAGGAACAGGGCCTGTTCTGCTCTCAGGCCCTCAGATCTGGCCCACCCACGCTGACACCACCAGGGCCAGCTCTACTGTTTTGCCCAGGAGAGTTTCAGAGCCCTCATTCCTGATTGCTACAGGGGGCATACAGGGAGGTGGGTGGGAGGTGTCCAGCTCTCTGGCTGTCATGTCTTGGGCCTGGCTCACCTGCTCCGCAACAACAGGTCAGCTCTAGAGTGCTGCCCAGGCGGGGTGGGGTGCAGGGCCTGCTCTCCTGCGTGCTGCAGCTGGTGAGAGGCAGGGCCAGTTCTTTTACTCTCATGAGCCTGGGGTCAGCTCTCTTGCCTGCTGCAGGTAGCAAGGGGTGGAGGGGGGAGGGCATCTTTCCCTCACACATGCCATGTGAGGGGTCAGAGCCAGTTCTGCTCTCACACACTCAGGGTCAGCTCACCTTCATCCTTGACCACAGGGTCAGCTCTAGTGAGCTGCCCAGGTGAGGTGCATGCCTGTGGTGAGGGGTAGGGCCGTCTTTCCCTAGTGAGGGGTGCCACCTCCTGCTGCAGAATCCAGCATGGGGCAGGGCCAGCCATCCCAGGGCCAGTGAAGGGCAGGGTTGGCTCAACATGGCACAGTTCCAATGACCCTCTGTGCTAACATGGGCTGTGGACATCATCACCGATCCCAGCTGTTGCAGGACCACCTAGACATGGCCCTTAGCAGGAGCTCAACCTGGACATCACCATGGCCCCAGGGGCAGCACAGGCCACCCAGATCTAGTATAACTCTGGTGGGAACATTGCCCTTAGACACCAACATGATCTCAAATGACAGACCAGACCCTAGTCATCTGCACAGCCCTCGGTGGTAACAGGAGCCGTGGACCTCAACTGAGACCCTGGCTGCTATAGGGTCACAGACCCAGACATGGCCCTCGGCAGCAGCCCTGGCCCAGATGACACCATGGCCCCAGGTGACAGGGCAGGTCACTCAGATCATCTTGGCCCCAGTGGTGGCACAGTCCTCAGACACCCTCATGGCCACGGTTTGCTGCCTAGAACCTGGGCATCCGTGCAGTCTTTGCTGGCATCATGGGCCACAGACATCAATACAGACCTGGGCTGTGGTGGGACTACTGATTCAGACATGGTCCTCAGCAGCATCCTGGGGCCTGGATGTCACTATGGCCCCAGGTGGCAGCACAGGCCACTTACATTGGCGTGGCCCCCATGGCAGCGTGGTCCTCAGATATCAACATGGCCCCAAGTGGTGGCTCAGACTACAGGCCTCTGCACAGCCCTCAGTGGAGAAAAGAACCACAGACACCAACACAGGCCCCCTCGGTGGCTTCAGGGCCTCAGACTAAGACCTGGCCCTTGGCGATAGATAGCCCAAGTCTGGACATCACCTTGGACTCCCATGGCTAGCAGGCCACTTGCATCATCACATGCTGCTCCTTATGACTCTCACCTCTTCAGATCCACCTGTCTTCCCAGGCCATTGACGATTCTGACTCTCTCTCTCTTCCACTTCCTTGTCCTCAAGTACCATAATGGTGCCTGACCATCGGACACCCGGGCTAAGTCACATGTGGTTGAGTCCTGCCTACCCCAGCCTCAAGGCGTGGCACTCGCTGGGTGGCCGGCGCCAGAGACTCATGGTTGATTGTGCCCCTCACCCCCACCAGACCAGGAGGTCTGGGAGGGAGCCCTCTCCGTCCTCTCCCTGCTCAGGCCTGGAAAGAGCCGAGCCACTTGGTTTTTTAAAGTGCGTGAGTGTGCATTGCATGGCTCTGCGTGGATGTGAGAGGACCACTTTCGGGAGTAGGTTCCTGCCTTCCCCCTCGATGCAGGCTCTCTCCCACCGATTTTGCTGTACTTTGCTGTCCTACAGGCTAGGTGATTTGTGAGCATCCAGAGGCCGTCACGTCTCTGCCTCCCATCTCCCAGTGGGAATGCTGGGGTTGCATATGTGTGCCACTGAATCAGGCTTTTCATGCAGGTCCCAGGGATCAAAGTCGGGTCTCTAGGCTTGGGAGGGAAGCACTTTTTTCCCTGTGGAGCTGTTCCCCTGGCCCCAGGACACTTAGCTGTGATTTCATGCTCAGGGCCAACGTTTGGTTAATGTTCCGGTTGGCTTCTCTGTTGCTCAGACCAGCTCCACTTCACACCCGCTGCTGTCCTTGGTGTTGTCCCACGGGCCTGGCATCCCCAGCACGCTGGGCTCTCCATGGCAGCTGAAGTCACACCTTCACCAGTGGCCTCTCCTGGCCTCACCAAGCCTCAGCTTCTTTCCATGACCCCTTTATTACCTTCAGAGCCAGTACCATGTGGGAGAATTTTACACATTGGTAAGTTTGGGTGACAGCTTGAGATACAGTCTTGATGCCCTCTGGACCACAGCCTCTGTGTGCTGATGCTGAAGAAGTACTCCCAGATTTTGCCGCAGTGATACTGGTCTCTTCTGAACTACACTGGTCTCTCAACCCCAGCTAAGAGTCATCAATTGCCCCAGGAAAACCAAGTTTTACTTTAGCAGAGCTGGTTTCTTCTTAATCACAGCTGATTTCTCAGATCCGGTTGGCCAGAAATCACAGACTTTTTTTTCTTAAATATATCACACAACTGACCCTGATAGAATCTTTGCTTTCCTCTGAAACTTCACAAGCCAATGCTTCGTCGTCTGTACTCTCTTAGCATTCTTATCTTCCAGGATCCCATAACAGCACAGTAATCTCTGAGAATGCAATGGCTTTTCCAGCTCCAAATTCCAGTTACTTCCACAATCCTCCTCAAAGAAATACGGTTGGGTCTGTCATAGCAATAGCCCACTCTATGGTACTAAGTTGTATCCTGGTTTGCTGCTCTGTGGCTCAGTGATAAACCATTGACCAATAGTAACTTAGGGAGGAAGGGCTTATTTGATCATGTAGCTTACAGCCCATCAAAAAGGGAAATCAGGACAAGAACCTAAGGTAGGACCCTGGAGGCAGGAACTGAAGGAGAGGCCATGGAAGAATGTTCGCCTTTTACTGGTTTGCTCTCCATGGCTTGCTCAGTTTGTTTACTTCTGTGACCCACGACCAGCCCACAGTGGGCTGGGCCCTCCCACATCAACCATGAGTCAAGACAATGTCCCCCAGACTTGCCTACAGGCCAATCTGATGAAGGTATTTTTCTCCATGGTGGTTCCCTCTTCCCAAGTGATTCTAGTGTGTGTCACATTAACAGGAAACTACACGACACAGTTGACTTCTTACATTCTGGCTCAGCTCAGTGTTCAGAATTGTTCACATCCATGTGACATCACAGATCCAGTTTAGTGTCCAGAAAAGTTCACTTCCATGTTATATCACAGTCTTGGATTCTTCCAACATTGAGGGGTCCTCTAGTTTCTCCTCTAAGGCCTAAGAAAGATCTCAGTTGGTGAAGTAGCGGGGCTCAACTTTCTACCCAGCTGCCTTCATTTTGACCCCTCCAGGGGTAGAGCTCTGGGGGAGAGGGGAGGGTCAGGGATGCCGTAAATTGGCTTCCCGTTTTGTGTCCCTGGTTACTGTTTACAGTGGCTCTGTTTTTCCCACCATATATGGTGTTAGATAGTGTGCTATCACCTACAACACAGAGTTCTTTCCTGGATTTGTTGAGATTCTGTCCATAAACACAGGGTTCTCCATTGTGGCTCTAGCTGCCTGGTTGCTGCTGCTCACCCATCCCAAAGGATCCCTCAGCCTTGCCTCTGCCTGTTCTGTTCTCTGGGCTGCCTATCAGACAGAATCTGATAACACCTGGCAGTCCTTGCCCCATAGTCCTGAGATGTCATGTTGTGTCATTTGCCCTAAAGAGTTTGGGGAGTTCCTGTCGTCAAACATCTGCTTGCCTCCTGCAGTCTTCCGGGAGCCATTTCCAAGTCACACAGTGACTCACCTAAGAGCTCTCCTGGGACTCCAGAGGGGAAGGCCAGCAGGTGGTGTGGAGTCATAACACACCACACCAGACTTTTGACGGTGCTCTTCAGACTCCCTTCCATAACCTAGCCCTTCTCACCTGGCCACTGAGAAAGTGAAGGGCCAGAAGGGGCCTTAGTACTTCTTCTACACATTTGCTCCTGACTGGCACTTTGTAGATATTATGCCTTATCTTTTGGGGGTGGTTTTATGAAACCCCACAATCATCCCTGTGCCCTAAGCCCTGACTTGAACATCAAATTCATCTTCAGCCCTTTGCAGGTCAACTGGATTGTCCAGTCGAGGTGACAGGACTAGCCTGAGGGGAGAAAATCTTGATTGAGAACTGAAGACCAGCTTGGTTTGTGAGTATCCCTTTGTGGTGTTTTGAACAATAACACAAGGGAAGAAATCCCCCATTTTCAAGAAGGAAGGACTTGTCTCCCAAGCATCGTGTTGAGGCCCCTGTGGGAGGTCCGTGGGCCCTGTATCATGATCAGTTCAGAATTTCTTATTTCTGATTACAACTGTAACTCTAGCTTCAGGATATCTTGAACACACAGAGATGAATTACACAGGACATGACAGCCCATCACAAATCCTTCCAAGATTATTGTAGAAATGCTCTTTTAAAATTACTTCTCTGTATCTATTATCTTAAAGGGCCAACATTTGATATAAACAAAGTAAGAGCACACTACACATACTCTTTTGCTATTTGCTTCTTTTTGAACTTAATACATCTTGTTCATTTTCCAGTGTCAGTCTGCAGGCCACTCACTCATCTTTTCAATATTTGTTGACTGATTTTGATTACTTTGGAGCTATCTCTTTAAGTTATTTCAGGAAAGAAACATCCTGTGCATATATCTTAATGAACTTGTCTGGGAATTTCTGTGGCATGCATTTCCAGAACTTTGACTTCTGAAGAATACTAAAGAGCACAAAAGAACAGGTATGCTGGGATGTTGCCAAATTGCTCATAATTGGTAGGTGAGTAAGCATACCACTTACATCAACAAGCATCGGTCATAAAAGCAAACAAACAAACAAAACTTTTGTAATTCTTCACGATTAAAATTACATTTTTTTCTTTTTAATTTCTGCCTTGTCACAGTTTTTCTCAGGACTTATCAGCAAGAGCAGGATTTCATGTATTTTTGGCAAATAGGAGCCAGATCTGTTTGTCTCTAAGCATGTCCGATGTGTTCTAGGTTCATTTCTGCCGCTGTGACAAAACACTCTGACCAAAAGCAACTTAGGGAGGAAAGGGTTTATTTCATCTTACAGCTTCCTGTTCACAGCCCTTCATTAACGGAAGTCAGGGGACTTCAAGGTGAGAATGAGAGGTAGGAACCATGGAGGAATTCTGTTCATGTTTCTAGCTTATATGGCCCGGGACCCCCTGCCTGAGGAATGGCGAGGCTCACAGTGGGCTGGGCCCTCCTACATCAGGTAATAACTGAATCCCTTGCAGACATGCCCAGAGACCAGCCTGAACTAGCTCATTCCCCACTGGAAGTTTTCTTCTTGTATGATTCCAGGCTGTGATAACAGCCTAACCGGGACATCATATAACTGAAATTATAACGTGTGGCTTTTTATTGATTGTGAAATAAATGTAGATTCACATGCCATTGTAAGAAACGTGATTAATTCAGAGGTCTGGGTGCCCTTTACCCAGTGTTCCCCAGAGCCCCTGCTATGTCGCTACAGCATTGCAAGAAGAGTGTTGGTACCAATAGTCAAGACAGCACCCTTCTGTCAGTGCACAGTTCCTTGCACTGTTGTGTATAACTGTTCTACCTCTGTCTTAGTTAGAGTTTCTATCACTGTGAAGAGACACCATGACCACAGCAACTCTTAGAGGGAAAGCATTTAATTGGGTGGCTTACAGTTCAGAGGTCTAATTCATTATCATCGTGGCAGGACATGGCAGCATGCAGGCAGACATGATGCTGGAGAAGGAGCTGAGAGTTCTACATCTTGATCTGCAGGCAACAGGAAGTGAACGGTGACACTGAGGGGTAGCTTGAGCATAGGACACTTCAAAGTCCACCCCCACAGGGACACACTTCCTCCAACAAGACCATACCTACTCCAACAAAGCCATACCTCCTAAAAGTGCCACTTCCTTTGGGGGCACTTTCTTTCAAACCACCACCACTTCCCTGACCCACCCCCTCTTTTAACACCTGGAAAACACTAATCTTGTGTCTGTTTTCATAATTTTGTCCTTTTAAGAGTGTTACACATATGGAATCATATAGTATGTCACTTTGTGTTGGATTTTCTCACTCAACATGATTCTCTGGGACATCCCAGGGTTGTTCACATAAGTGATATACTGAGTAGTATTCCATGGTATGAAGTACCACAGTTTGTTTAATCATTCTCCCATTGAAAGACATCTGAGCTGTCTCCACTTAGGACTATTTATTATGAATAAATCTGCCATAAAAGTTATGCATAAGTCTCCATATGGACGTACACGTTTCTCTGAGATAATGCCTGGAAAACCAATTATTGAATGAATGTTTAGTTTTTTAAAAAACTTCTCGACTTTTTCCAGTGGTTGTTTCACTAGCCATGCAGGAGTGATGCAGCCTGTCTTCCCTGGAAGCTGCTGCGTGCTGACACTGTGGTTTCTTTTGGACACTCTGCCGGGGCACCGGAGAGCCACAAGTTCCCATTGTAGTCCTGTACTAATGATGTCGCCCATCTGTCCAGGTCTCAGTGGACATCTGTATGTCTTCCTCATGTCTCTTCATGCCTTTGTCCACTTCCTACTTGTCTGTTTTCTTTGGGATTGTGCCATTTTGCGAATTATAAAAAATGTACTGTAGATGTTCATCAGTTTTTGGAGATAT
Organism: Peromyscus californicus insignis; assembly: GCF_007827085.1. NCBI lineage: Eukaryota > Metazoa > Chordata > Mammalia > Rodentia > Cricetidae > Peromyscus > Peromyscus californicus. The sequence continues at coordinate 20,935,061 of NW_026294402.1, forward strand.
GATTTTCAAATATCTTCTATTCTGTGGTTTGTCTTTTCTTTTTTTTTTAGAACAAGTCTTTGTGGGGTAAAAATTAAAATTCTTTTTTGTGTTTTATTGTGGTTTCTTTAAAATCCCTCTTCTCTATACGTCTCCCTTTCGGTGCTGGGGAGCAAACCCAGAGCCTTGTAATTTCCAAGGGAGCAAGAGCTTCTGCTCCAAAGCAGAGAGGGGTGACTGCTGCACAGCTCCCCCCTTACTTTCATTCAGTCCAGGACCCCAGCCTGTGTGAAGGTGCTGCCCACTTTCTGGGTGAGACCTCAATTAATCTAACAGAGGCATGCCCAGAGCTTCATTTCCTTGGCTGTCTCACTAAGCCAACTGCAGGTATGGACGGCTAGTTCTCGCCTCTTCTCACTGTGGTCGGAGAGCTTCAGTTCTTCATACATCAGTGAATTTTCAATTGGAAACTGGGCGTTACATACTACGTGATGAGGCTGTGGCCCCAGCCAGTCTGTTTTAGATGACTTGCTGTAACACTCTCCTAGCACAGCTCTGGCTACGGCCCTGGCGAATCTCTACCAGGGAAGGAACCAGACTTCCGCTTGGCCTCCATGAACATGTCACAGAAGATCCCTTGTTCTGGGTAGAGTGGGAATTCCGACTCTCAAGCATCTACTACCAAACTTAGCAGCTTGGCAAGACAGTGAAGCGGCTCATTTGGCTGCCCTGGTAAGTGGGAGCTGGGCTCAGTGCTGCTTACCATAACAAGAGGCTCCTATCACTGACCTAGAAAAGAAAATCAAAGCTCCAAATGTGAAGTGTGGTTTCTGCTCAAAGCTTATTTCTTTGTTGCCATTGTAATGTCAAAGAAAAAAATCACTCATCAACCACTGCACAATGCATGAACACAGCGTATGTGTGCCCTTGGTTGACTACCCCGACCCTAGGAGGAAGGATTAGAATTTGGCTGTTTGCATAAGAGGTGAGACGTGTCTGAGTTTGGCACAGCCAGACCTCATGATCTGCTGTCTTAGCAAGATTATGAACAGGGCCTTTTTCACTGTCTAAAATGTCTCACGCTAACAAAATCCTAATCTGGTCTCTTGCAGCCTGAACAAAAACTGAGTTCTAGGGATACTCAGGCTTTCTGTGTTTTGGAAAAAGCTTGGCAGAAAGCAGAAAGAATTTCACAAACTCACTACAAACTCTAAGTTGTTCCTTTTAAAACCCAAAGCAATTGCTTAGTTTTTTTTTGTATTTATTTACTATTTAAATATTACTTATGTATTGTGTATGTGTGAGTGCATGTGTGTGACACACACACACACACACACACACACACACACACACACACGCACACACACATGCTCACTCATGCATGTGCTATGTAGCACAAGTACTGAGGTCAAATGACAACAAAGGATGACGTGTTGGCTCACGCCTTCTAATACTTCGATCCTGGGGTTTACATTCAGGTCATCAGGCTTGGGGGCAAGTGCCTTTATCTGATGCATCATCTCCCTGGCTCTAAATTTTTCTTTTGGTTTTGAGAATCTGACCTTTGTCATAGGTTGATCTCCCTCCCCCCTCCTTTCTTTTGTTTAAATCTAGAAAACCTGTGTCCATATTACACTAGATACAATGTATCCGGTTTGCCTGGGATCTCTCTAGGGTTTGTCACACTGTTGGCTGGGGTGTACCTCAGGTGGATCTCCATTTCCTCCACAGCCAGGCTGTAGTCTGCATCTGTGCACATTTTGGCTTCCTTGGGATTTTTGTTAACTTGAGCACAGTAGGTGCTTGTGGCCCAGAGTTTTAAGCATGGGTGTGGTAAGTGGAGGAAATGATAAATGGATACATACCATTTTGCCAGAATTGGGAGAGGGAACATGACAGACTTACCACTGTTTGTTTGTCTAAGTCCCGGGCTGTGAGTTGCAGAGTGACTGAAGTTCGAATTTGAAATTAAATCCCTGGTCTCTGATTGATCACAGGAGTTCAGCCTGATTGTGGGAGAAAGCATACACTCTGTGGGTGACCTGACATTATTGAGGCCTTTGGAGGTGGGGAAGAGATACACCATCTGGCTGTACTTGGCTGCTCAGACTGGCCCCCACAGTCCCCTCTGTACCCATTTCCTACAACTGTCACTGAAATCACTCTATACCTTTATTGTGGGTTAGGCATCTCATCGTCCCCAGAAGGCTGTGTGCCATCAGGGTAAACTCGCTGCTTTTCCCTAATCTTAGCACTGGGTTGGAGCACAGAGGGTCCACAAGATGGGTGGCAGGACCTCACTGTCTGTACGTCCTGACCTTCCCTTCTGCCCCTGAGTAGCCACTCAGGAGCGGCTCTGCCTGCCTTGCCCATGCTCACCACAGTTGTCCTGTTCACACTGGCATCCAGATCATGTTTCAGTTGTCCCCATTTCAGGGACTGGCGGCCGGCCATGCGAGCCTGGCAAACCTTCCTTGCCTCCTTGATGGAGCAGGAAGGACAGAGAGACGGCAGCACCATGCCTGTCTTGCTCATGCACCAAGTGCGTGTCTGCCAACAGTTCTGAAGGCTTTTTTTGTCCCGCTGTGGTGTCAGAGCTGGACACACTTTGCATGGCAATGCCCAGCTTTCCTGGAAAGCTCTCTGTTTCCTCTCCAGCAGGCATTTCTTTGTCTTTTTGGTGCCAGCCTGGGTGAAAATGGGGCAGTCCACTGGCCTTGGGGGTCTGTCCCAAATCCAAACCAGAACCAGCCACTTCTCCTCTAAATACTCTTTAAAGTAATATTTACTTTTAGAAGTAATTGTTCATACACACATTCGTGGAAGGGAACATGAAAACACATGACATATAAGTAATATTGCTCATCATGGTCTTGCACTAGCATCGTTTTTCACTATTAGTATCTGTTTAGAACTGACTGCTTTGTGGACGATTGGAGAAATTATCTCCAACAGCATTGTGCCACATTCAAGGTTTGCTTGAGAATAAGCTTTGTGTGTATTCCCTGTCTACACATTTTTTGTAATAATTTCAGACTCACAAAAAGGTACAAAGGTAGCACAGAGAATTCTTATCTGCTCTTAGACCAACTTCCTGTAATGATAGCATCTTACAAAAACCAGGCCATAGTTGACAAAGTTAGGAAACTAGCGTGGCTGCAAACCACAGGTTTCACAGCCAGAACAACAGGGCAGTGGTGCAGAGCACTGGCTGCTCTTCCAGAGGACTTGGGTTCCATTCCCAGCACCCCCATGGTGGCTGACAGATTTATAGTGATCGGTCACTCCAGCTTCAGGTGATCTAGAGCTTTCTTCTGACCTCTGCGGAATCAGGTACACATGTGGTGCATAGACACACATGCAGGCAAAACACTCATACACATAAAATAAAACAATCCTAAAAACCCTTCAAAGAAGAAAAAGGATTTATTTCACTGTTTATCGATGTGTCTCCATGCAGGAGGGTGGTATGTACACACCAGTGTGTGGGTGTCAATGGAGGCCCAAAGAGGGCATTGGATCCCCTGGAGCTGAGTTACAGGCAGACATAGAACGTCTTTCCATGTCCTCATAGAGCTTTCTACAGCACAGATGGAAATGACCCGTCAACTATGATTTTGCCCCAACCTAGATAAACACTCGGAAGCCACCCCAGCAGCCTTCTGTGGAAGGCTGGGCTAGCACACTGCCAGTTCTGTTCGACAACTTCCTAACGACTGGGCAGCGGTTATATGGATGTGTGCTTAGGTGTTTTAGCAACCTCTTATCTGGGTGTTCATTTCTTTCCCTTTTTGGTTTCTAAAGAAAGAATATCCAAGATAACATCAGCATAGTGTTAGCCTAAAACTTCGTTACCCTAAAACTTTGCAAAACTATTTATTACAAATTAAAAACAAAAACCCAACACATAGCAAAGTTTGCCCGTTCTGACAGTTGGATTGATGGCTATCATTTTTATTCCTACTTTACATTAGTACAAAGATTGACCTTCATTTTATAGGTTTATATTTAATTTCTAAAGCCCACTTATTGATGTGTCCTTTGTCTATTGAAAGATGGCAGATTCCTTACTGTCTCATAAGAGCCTATGACAAAGAAAACCATCAGACATGTAGCATATTTGGTAAAAAGTTTTCCCTCATCAGACATTTGTCTTTAATTTCTAAGAAAGTGCCTTTAAGCAGGGTGTGGTAGTGCACACCTTTAGTCCCAGCACTTGGGATGCAGGGGCAGGCGGATCTCTGTGAATTCCAGCCCAGCCTGGTCTACATAGTGAGTTCCAAGACAGCCGAGGCTACATAGTAACACTCTATCTTGAAAAAAAGAAAAACAATAAAAACAAACAAACAAAACAACAAAAAGTGCCTTTAGTATACTGAAATTTCTAAGTTTTGACTAGTGAGGGTCTGATTCACCCTTTTCTCTAATCACTGACTGGTCCTCATTTGTGACGCTGTCGCATTCCTGTGATGGAAACGCTGATTTTGTCTGGCTTGTCACTCAAGCTTTGCCCCTTGGAGCCCCTTCCACACAGTCCTGTGGAACCTCTTCCACACAGTCCTGTAGAACCTCTTCCACACATAGTTCTGTGGAACCTCTTCCACACACAGTCCTGTGGAATCTCTTCCACACACAGTCCTGTGGAACCTCTTCCACACATAGTCCTGTGGAACCTCTTCCACACAGTCCTGTGGAACCTCTTCCATACATAGTTCTGTGGAACCTCTTCCACACAGTCCTGTGGAATCTCTTCCACACAGTCCTGTGGAACCTCATCTACACATAGTCCTGTGGAATCTCTTCCACACATAGTTCTGTGGAACCTCTTCCATCCAGTCCTATGGAACCTCTTCCACACAGTCCTGTGGAACCTCTTCCACACATAGTGCTGTGGAACCTCTTCCACACAGTCCTGTGGAAACCTCTTCCACACATAGTGCTGTGGAACCTCTTCCACACAGTCCTGTGGAACCTCTTCCACACATAGTGCTGTGGAACCTCTTCCACACATAGTCCTGTGGAACTTCTTCCACACATAGTCCTGTGGAACGTCTTCCACACATAGTTCTGTGGAACCTCTTCCACACAGTCCTGTGGAACCTCTTCCACATAGTCCTATGGAATAGGTTCCAACTTTCTACTCCTGCTTTTAGCATTGTGTGTGCATGTTTGTGCTATGTATGTGTATCTGTGTGTGATGTATGTGTGTATGATCTGTCCGTTTCTCCCCCATTCAGTGTTGGGATTATAGACATAGGCCATTGTGTATGACGTTTTACATGGGTGCTGGGAATCTCAACCCAGGTCCTCATGGCTACATATGTTTTACATGGTTACATGGTTACAGTTTACTGACTGCTGACTCCCCAGCCCTGTTTCTAGCAACTCTGGCACAGCTTTGTAACATTGCTTAATGTTAGGTAGAACAAGACCTGCTCATTTCCCCTAGTTTAAAAAAAAAAGCTAGTCAAATTATGCCTTCTTCTTTTGGAGGAGTTTTTGGATTATTTAGGCAAGTTTTTTTTTAAACAATTTCACAGCAGTAAAAGTATGATTTGGATTAACTTCTGTGAACTGATAGGATTTTCCCTGGTCAGCCTGTTATCCAGGGCGGGAGAGTTGGCTCAGCAGTTAAGAGTATTCTGAGGACCCAGGTTTGGTTCCCAGCACCTACATAGTGGTTCACAACCACCACCTCCTGTAAGTTCAGTTCCAGAGGATCTGATGCCCTTTGCTGACCTCTACAGGCACCTGCATGCATGTGGTGCACATAAACTCATGAAGACACATGCACATATAAACACCAAATTAAATAAAACAAAAGAACCACCTCAACCCATCGCCCAGCTGTGTTGTGTGCTCTCTCCTTTTACCCACACCTTTAGAGAGAACAATTGCCTTTTTTCTTTATAGTTACTTCCAAAACTATTTATTATTTGATATTCTCTCTCTCCCTCTGAGAGAGAGAGAAAGAGAGAGAGAGAGAGAGAGAGAGAGAGAGAGAGAGAGAGAGAGAGAGAGAATGTTTTGGTACATGCACCCACTACAGTGCACATGTGTTGGTCAAGGACATTTCTCTGGAGTGGATTCTGTCCTGTCACCTTGTGGGATCCAGGGGATGGGTCGGGGCTTGAACTTGAACTGTCAGGTCTGCTCACAAGCTCCTCTACCTGCTGAGCCATCTCATGGGCCCCAACAGGCCCCAGTTTGGCTTTTTTCTTCGTTCTACCCCTTTGGTTGACTTGTTGAGTTTCAGCTGCTGAACTGAAACAAAACGTGAAGAAGGAAATGTTTCAGGAAAACGGTCTTTTAGCTGTACGGGCTGGACTCGAGGGGCCCAATGACCCACCGCTCTTCTCAAAGGAGAGGTCATTTGCATAAAGAAAAGCTGATTCTGAAAGAACATGTGACAGAGGGGTGAGCAGGCTTCTGGGAGCCAGAGTGGCTTGGGCTCAGTTCCCAGATCCTCCATTCACACGCTGGAGGGCTGGACTCTGGCGGCCCCTGCACCTTCGCCCTGAGATGAGGCAGATCTGCAGCCTATTAAGCACTCAGTTCAGCACCAGACATGCTAAGTGCTCTGTGTTTCAAAAACCATAATCAAGTAATACAAGTGATTATAAACTAGTCACAAGACATTTTAATTTAGTCCGAAGAAATTGTTTTGACAACATTGTCTGAACATATAATGCTAGAATTCAGTGGTAACTGTACAGAGAAACCCAAGTGCTTAGACATGAGAAAATAGCATCTCCCCTACATTTTTACTGAGATATACTACACAATTCACAATCCAAAGTGTTATTTAACGATTCATAGACTCTTTACCACAGTTAACACTGGATTTTTTTTTATTATTCTACATGGAAACTAGAACTTACCTGCACTCGTTCTCATGACCCTGACCCCAAGCCCTGATAGCCACAGAGCTCCTTTCTGTTTCTAGGTACTTGCTTGCTCTGGACAGTTTAGACAAATGAGGCCATGTGATCAACAGTTCTTTTCCTTAGTGTGTTTCCAAGTCTCTGCATGTTATAGAATGTGTCAGGATGTCTATCAAGAGTCTTTTGCCTCAGCTTCCAGAATCCTTTGGCTACTCATAAAATCCAGAAAAACATTTTCTCTCATGCCATGATTGTCTTTTTACTTTGTTATGATATTCTATTAAATAAGTGTACACACACATATACACACACATACACACATGAACACACATACACACATACATATACGTGCATTCATGCACATACTCATGCATGCACACACATATACACATACATGCATGCATAGACTTAAACACACACATATGCATACACATGCACACACACACAGAGGGAGATCTCACTTCAAATATATGATATGATAGTAAATTGAAGGCAGGATTTATTAGGGTGCCTGCTGAGGACCTACAGCAAATTGTCCCCTGCTTCCTCTGCCTGTGTTTTTGTTCCCTTGCTGTTTCCTTCACTGTCCACATAAATGTCTGTGACTGGGCACAGCTGAGAAAACAGTGCAACATTTAGTAGCTGCTTCGTGCATCTTGAGAGACAAGAGAGAAAGATCAAAGTTTGGGCTTCGTTTGCTCTTACCAAGTTTGCGAAATATACCATTTCTGCACAAAGACAACAGACATCAAAAGCAGAGGTAGAAAGGAAGGATAAAGACTTCGGGAAGCAGAGCTGCAAAGCAGATGAGAACTGATTCTTCAGCCTCTCCAATCACCAATTTTTTAATGTGCAAAATAAACCCCACTCTTTTCCTACATAAAGTAGAGGCCTCATATGAACCCTGCTATGTCTGAGGCATGAGAATGGAGATTTTTGCCCCCAAACCATCTGTCCCCTGCCTCCAGCTACCTCTGGGCCCTTCCTTGATCTCTTCATGTGGTTTCACCTTCCTGGCTGGCGACACAGTCCTCTCTTACTCACACTGTCCATACCAGGAACAACACAGATTTTGTCCAGGGATGGTGGTAACAGAGGGAGAGTCTGGGCCACCTTGTCTGGCGCTTCACTCCCATCCCATAGTACAGAGAGTGATCCAGACAACACCCAATTGTTGTCATGGTGCTTTGCTGGTCTCCCAGGCTGGCTTTTATTTCCCTCTTCACTTTCCCAGTCCATCTACCCACCCTTTCCTCTCTCACAACTCATATGAGAAACTAGGTATTTCCATTTGTGTCAGCCTGCTTTTTCTTTTTCTTTTTTTTTCTTTTTTGTTTTTTTTTCGAGACAGGGTTTCTCTGTGTAGCTTTGCGCCTTTTCCTGGAACTCACTTCGTAGCCCAGGCTGGCCTCGAACTCACAGAGATTCGCCTGGCTCTGCCTCCCGAGTGCTGGGATTAAAGGCGTGCGTCACCACCGCCCGGCTCAGCCTGCTTTTTCTTAAAGGAAACATTTATTTTATTCTTTTTTGAGAATTTTATATGAGTATTGTATTGTCATCATTCCAACCTCATACTTTCCTGTCTCTAACTTTTCCCGAGTCCCCTTCCACTCCCTCTCATTTTCATGACCTCTTCTTCAACTCCTGTTCACATACACATGTGTATATATAAATACAACCTCCTGAGTCATTTACTGTTGCACATATACATGTACATGTATTTAGGGATGATCTTTTTGGACTGGATAACCCACTGGGGGCTCAACCCTGGAGAAGACTGATTCTCTTTCTCTTAGCAGTCAGTAACTGCCTGAATCTCTTTATCTAGGGGTGGGACCTTGTGAGAGTTCCCTGTCTACACTGGGATGTCAACTGGTGTTGTCATTGACAGCTCTTGTTTGGTAACCATTATTACAGTTTCATGGGTACAGCACGCTCTCATCTGTAGAAGGCACGATCTCACAGCAGATGTCCTGGTCCTCTGGCTCTCACATCCTTTCTGCAGTGTCCTCTGAGCTGTGGTGATATTATGTTCCCCAATATATTGTACATCCTAATAAACTTATCTGGGGTCAGAGAACAGAACAGCCACTAGATATAGAGGCCAGAAAATGGTGGCACAAATGCCTTTAATCCTAGAATTCCAGAGGCAGAGTTCAAGGCCACACTGGAAACAGCCATGCGTGGTAACAAGAGCCTTTAATCCCAGGAAGTGATGGCAGGAGGCAGAATGTTGTATAAGGTGTGAGGACCAGGAACTAGAGGTTTTTGGCTGGTTAAGCTTTTAGGCTTTTAGCAGCAGTTCAGCTGAGAATCGTTCTGGATGAGGACTCAGAGGCTTCCAGTCTGAGGAAACAGGATCAGCTGAGCAATTGGCAAGGTGAGGTGGCTGTGACTTGTTCTGTTTCTCTGATCATTCAGCGTTCACTCCAATACCTAGCCCCAGGTTTGATTTTTATTAATAAGAACTTTTAAGATTCGTGCTGCACTGAGCCTTAGATGTAGGGCTTGTACTGTAGATGTAGTTAGGGATGGGCGTCCCGTGGTCAGCTGTAATTGCATTTTGACAGTTGTGGATTTCTGTGGTGGTCCTCATCTGCTGAAAAACGATTCTAATCTGTGGCTCTAAGTCAAGTATTTAATGTGCAGTTGGGAATTGCACTAGTTTAGGAACATGGCAGCAGCAGGTTCTTCTCTAGGGTCCACGACCTCCCCAGCCCAAGTAGTTGGCTAGGTTTACAGTACCAGGCATAATTCTTTCCTACTGAGCAGGCCTTAAGTGCAATTAGGTGGCTGTTGGTCACCCCAGAGATACAAGTGCCACTCTTGCACCCTTGGGTATATTTTGTCATGCTTGTCATTGTTGTGGTTTCTAGGTGTCCTGATTTGTCAAATCGATATATACTAGAGTCATCTGAGTAGAACCTCCATTGAGAAGATGCCTCCATCAGATTGGCCTGTAGGTAAGGCTATGGGCATTTTCTTGATTAATGATTGGTATGGGAGGGCCCAGTTCACTGAAGGCAGTGCCATCCCTGGGCAGGTGGTCCTGGGTGGTATAAAGCAGTCTAAGCAAGTCATGAAGAGCAAGCCAGTAAGCAGCACTCCTCCATGGCCTCTGCTGCATGGCTTCCTTTTATGATGTGCTGTGATCAGGACATATAAACAACACAAACTGTCTCCTCCCCAAGTCTCTTTTGGTCATGGTGTTTGATCACAGCAGTAGAAAGTAACTGCAGGACTGGATTTTATAGCTGAATAGGACTTTTAATTGCTTTTTCTCTCTTGGCAGCCTGCATAGCACCTTTGGACAGTGCTTAGGGAGGAGGCTTCCAGGGCAGTTCCTGCTTGTTTTCTCCAAGTCCTGTGTATAAATTGCATGGTGTCTGTGGCAATAGGGTCTTACCTTCGAGTTTTGGGAGGCGACGATAGCAATGCCTTCTGTTACTGTGGGAGGCGCCTGGATTTCTCTGACCAATGACTCAGAGGGAGTTTTCCCTGCCCGGAACTGGAGATTTTGTTAGATATCTATCTACTCCTAGGGGAACATTGTTACCCCTAGTGGCATAACTTTGTTTAAATCACACACACACACACACACACACACACACACACACACACACACACAATTTTAAGTAAACACGAAACAATATGATTCTGCGTGGATTTTTCAATCACCCTTTGTGCTCTTTCAATCTCCTCCTTCTCTACATCAGTACTGCCCTCCCTTCTCTTCTCCACAAAGCCCTGGTTTTTCTCTTTCATTTCCTCTTTCATAGTTCCTGTGTCCTACTCTTCCCACCCCCCCATAGTCTTTTTTTACTCTCCTGGTTTCTGAGGTCACACCAGATTATACGATCACATGTAAAAAGCTAAGAAGCAAAGGGGGGAAAATCATGTAACATTTGTTTTTCTAGGTCTGGGTTACCTCACCCAGTACATGTTCCTGTTCCATTCATTTACCTGCAAATTTCATTTTCTTCACAGATGAATAGAATATGTAGGGTGTATAATTTTAGGTAACTATAAGATGATTCCTTGAGGTTTCTTCACAATCTTGGTGTTGTCTGTCCCTACCCCCGCCTTCTCCTTTTGTATTGACCACCTTCCTCCTCCCCAGTTGCAGCCCCCTGCCCATCATTCTGTTTCCCACTCACATCACCTGTATGGGGCCATTCCCCTCCTGCCCTCCCCCAACTATGGTCACTCTATACTTTCCTGGTTTCCATGGTTACTCCACGCTGTTACTCACATCTGAGGATTTGGAGCCAGGAACTGCAAAAGAGAAAGAACATGTGGAATTTGTCTTTCTAGGTCTGAGCTACCTCACTCAATGTAACCTTTTCTAGTTCCCACAGTTTGCCAGCAAGTTTCATAATTTCATTTTTCTTGACAGTTGAACAGTATATATATACATCACACACACATATATCACATTTTCGTTGTCTATTTGCTGAGGAACATTTAGATTATTTCTATTTCCTGGTTATTGTGAATAGAGTAGCTATGGAGTAAAATGTCAAGACCTTTGGCATATGCCAATGAGTGGTATATAGCTGGGTCATTATATTTAATTTTTTGAGGATTCACTTTACTGATTTCCAGGGTGGATTACTAATTTTCTTTCTTTCTTTTTTTTTGTTAAACTGTATTTATTTAACTTATCTTACGGGTAAGTCGTGTTCCTGCATGTATGTCTGTGCACCATGTTCATGAATGTCAGAAGAGGGTGTCAGATACACTGGGGTTGGAGCTACAGATGGCTGTGAGCCACAGCTGGTGCTGGGAATTGAACCTGGGTCCTTTGCAGGAGCAGCAGGTGCTTCTAACCTCTGAGCCATTTCTCCAGACCCAAGGATTATCAGTTTTCTTTCTACCAACAGTAAAGGAAGGTTCCTGTGTCTCCACAAACCCACCAGAATTTGTTTTAAGTTGTTTTGCTGATCTTAGCCATTTTGAGACCTCATGAAACTAAAAAGCTTCTGACAGAAAAAGAACCCATCAATTTCATGAAGAAGAAATCCTCTGACTAGGAGAAAATCTTTGCCAGCTGTATATCTGAGAAAGGATTAATATCCGGATACAAAGAACTCAAAAAACAAAGAGTCAAAGATAAAATGACCCCATTTAAGAATGGGTTAGGAATCTAAACAGAGTTTTCAATAAAAATAAATAAATAAATAAATAAATAAATAAAAATGGTCAAGAAATATGCCAAAAAGTGTTCCTCATCCTTAGCAATTAAAGAAATGCAAATTAAGGCAATTTTGAGAATTAGCCACCTTTTCAATGTAGCTTCTTTAATTGAACTTAAGGCCCACTCAACCAAAGGGAAGTTCAGGTTTCAGGTGAATCCTGGCCAACTCCCTGCTCTAATAAAGAGCTAGATCTTGGAGAAGAACCTACAATCACCACTTAACTAAACTAGCATGATTCCTAACTACATTTCCGAACAACTGACCTTGGGATGCCCGGCCCCAATGGATGCATCTACAATTCCTACACCTCAGGCTGGACCGTTGTAGAAGAAGGAGCAGAAAGAGTCTGAGAACCAGAGAATCAAGTCTGCTGGGAGATTGTCTTCTAGCTACAGCAGGGAAGCTACACCCTTGAAATCTCACCGAGGAGGACACCAGTAGGCCTGCTAACGTGAAAGGGGAAATACCATGTGTCCTCAGTCCTTCACAAAAAAAACTACAGGCGTCTAAGGAATGTTGAGAGTGGGAGAGATAGTCTTCTCTAGGGAAGAGCACATAAACTGGTTATCCAGTACCAAATGGTCAGCTCTGAAAATATGCACAGGGGTAACATTATACAGACCAAGAAGGCTGTATTTATATATTTAGGAATATATATATGCACATATATTCCTAAATATGTAAATGTATATATATATATGTACATATATATTACGTGTGTGTGTTTGTGTGTGTGTGTGTGTGTGTGTGTGTGTGTGTGTGTGTGTGTGTGTGTAAAACAACAATTAAAGAACCAGAAGCTATCGATATGGGAGATAGCAAGGGGTGCATGGGGAAGGCTGGAGAAAGGAAAGGGCAAGAGGAAAACAATGTAATTATATTTTAATTTCAGAAAATGTAAACACATTAAAAGGAGCTGAAAAACATCTCTGTCCTCCTCAGTGTTCTGAAGGGTTTCTAAGGTTACTTTTAGCACCAATACTCCTTTAGAAAAAAAAGTCTTAAACAAGCTCCAATATACAAAACCAAACCAGAACACACACACACACACACACACACACACACACACACACACACACACACACACACACACTCATAGATGAAAAGGGACTTATACCTGTTGAGGGGCTTTTGAGAAACATAATAGGTGTTGGTTAAATGTTAAGATGCCCAATTAAGGAGCTGGAGAGGTGTGTCCTTAGTTAATAGCACTTTCTGCTCTTTCAGAGGACCAGAGTTTGGTTCTCAGCACTCGTGTCAGGGAGCTGACAACTGCCTGCTTGGGCACTCGCACACATGTGGCACACACTCGTGCCCCCCCCATCTTTAAAAAGTAATGCTCAGTAGAGAGAGCAGGGCGTGTGATGTCATTTTCCAAAGCCCACAGTGAAAACAGGAGTCAAGGGCACAGGGCCTGAAGGTCTGTGAGGTGTGAAGTGGAGTTCTGCAGGGAACCTTAGGTCACCCGGGGTTCTGAATGATAACTGTTTCATCCTAGCACCACACAAAGAACACAAATAAGTAAGAAGATCTTATTCCTTTTTCAGTATTTTATAGAAAATTATTTTAGAATAATTAAAAAGTATCTAGTATTATGGATTTTTAAATCTAAGAATGTTGCATTCTGTCACATAACGTTTTCATAAATCATAGTCCCTCACAATTCAATCAGTCAAGGTTACTGCTGAGCTTTTGGGCACAGGACAAAAACCACATCCACACAAGCCCACACCCAGGGGCCAAAGGCCAGCATGAGAACAGATTTTCAAAGCCCACCTAAGTTCCATTCTTGTGATCCTAGTCCAAGATAGGACTTGTCTTCCAGTTTTGAGTCTTGCCACACATGAAAGTCTGCAGAGCCCCTTCCCCCAACAAATGCACAAACACACAAATCAAGCTCATGTTGTGAACTTCCGGCTTTGTTTTCAAAGGAAGGACTCCAAGGCACAATGAGCATCTCCCCACTTAGGGTAGAGTTACTCAGAACACGGGGGTGCAGAGTTACCAGTGGGGATTTTTTCCCTGTTACTATCAGATAAGAATAAAAACACACTAGAAAAAATTAATTATTTTTCCAACTTCAAATATTGGCAATCAGACAGCACTGACTCATTTTTGTTGGGGTCCACAAAAAGTCCCCAAAAGACCACCAGATACGTATGCGATCAACACGAGTGATTAATTCTTGAGAGCAAAAATTCCAGCACACAGGGGTCAAACCATCTGACAGAGTAGTAAAATGGAGACCCCAAGAGAAGCTTGCAGGCTCCTTTTAAGCACAGCTAGGGGAATTCTGGCTGTGGTTAAGTGTACTTTGAAGTGATTGGGTATAGACCCTTATGTATAGGAATCACTTTATGATTGGCTCATGAAATCTGGTCATGTGGTTGCAGTGCCAGGGTCTGTTTGCAGTGTCAGGGGTCTGTTTGACTGAAAATAGCAAGAACAGTTCCTGCTTGTGGCCGGGTAGGGCCCTGACTGGCTACCAGACTGGACACACTTCCTGAGGGTCTGATTAAAGCCAGACATGAGTCAATATAGGATGGTGGGATACTATGAAACAGAGGTCTTAGCAAGCTGGCCTCTGGAAGAAAACACCACCACCAAAAAAAAAAACTGGCCCAGTTAGTGTCAGTCCTGTTATAAGAGGGGATGGCTGCTTCAGTTTCATGGATTCCTCAGAAAATCTCTTAGATTTTCACCTTCAGTTTTCCTGAGGCCAAAGCTAGCATCTCATTAACGCTTATTTTCTTGTCTGATTATCTTTAACACCCTCAAAAAGTGTTTTCAAGCTTCTTACAAAAATATTGATGACCTTTTAGAAGAAGGTATTTTTCTGATTTTTCATTTCCTTGGTGTCAAGTGGGGATGGAGCTGATAGGGGCTCTTGTTTTCTTCCCCTGGCTAAGGTGGAAGTACCAAGTGATGACAGGGTAACGGAGCAGCCTGGGAAGCCCTTGTGGTTTGGTGGAGTTTCGCCGGTGTTTTTCTGCAATGCCCAGGGCTGGGGCCTTGGTGAGCTCCTTAAGACACAGGACATTAAAGGGGATGTCAAACAACAATGTTCTAAAGGGAAGCTCCTTAAGACAAAGGACATTAAAAGGGATGTAAAATAACAACGTTCTGAGGAGGAAGCTCCTTGAGACACAGGACATTAAAGGGGATATAAAACAACAATGTTCTGAGGAGGAAGCTCCTTGAGACATAGGATATTTACAGGGAAATGAAACAACAGGCTGTGCTAAGGGAGGTGAAACACTACATCCTGCAGGGACACTCATTATGCTCAGGAAGTCCATGAAATTGATCAGATTCACTAGGCCCCTCCCTCCCCAAACATATACAAGCTATAAGGCAGTGTTTCTCAAACTGTGGGTTGTGATCATATTGGAGGTTGAACGACTCTTTCATAGGGGTTACCTAAGACCATCAAAAAACACAGATACTTACATTGCAATTCATAACAATAGCAAAATTATAGTTATGAAGTAGCTATGAAAATAATTTTATAGTTGGGGGTCATGACAACATGAGGAACTGTGGGCTCTTGGTGACACAGCTGTCTTTGAGACATTTCTGATCCTGTAAGTAAATCATTTGCCTATATTCCTGTAAGCAAGCCCAATATAGCTTACTGGTTCACAAAGTTGAACTTTGGGGGTATCTGGACTTTGGTCTGTCATTGTTTCCCTGTTTGGGGTAAGTAGACATGTTCATGTCTCCTCAGGAATAGTGTCACACAACAGCTGGCAGAATGACAGCCAGCAATGCTGAAGCCTTGAGGCTCAAGATACTAATGTCATGCGTCTGGTCAAGCTCAGTTGGTTGTATGTCAGAGCAGCCTGCCTCAAACTGGCTTCAGCCAGCCAGACATCTGGAAATCGATCTCTGAGAAACCCAGTGCATGAGTCTCTTTGTCACATCTTCTCTTGCTTTCTTTGTCTTCCTCATTCTTTCTACAGACAGACAGGCTTACACTGCTTTGAACTGCATGGGGGACCCAAATGGCTGCTTCATGACCCAGGGGCTTTATATACCCACTCCAGGATCCAGCTTAATATGAGACCAATACCTTAGTTACAATTCCAGGCCGAAGGAAGGAGAATTTGGTTATCTTCATACAGAGTAATTGGCTGGGAGGCTGTTATCATCTGATAAAAAGGCAGCCTCTTGCTGATTATTGAGGGCTGAAGATCTGCCCCACAGCAATCTGTTATCAAACTGAGTATGTCGCTCCAAACTGCTGTGCCCTTTACAATAGCTGCCTTTGTTGTGGCATCACTGTGGCTGTGATGATGGGAGTGACTCAGACAACAAGATATAGTCATGTTTACCCAGCCACAGTGTGAAGCATTCAGTCTAAACTACCATTTGGAATGCCTGACATATGTCAAATATCTTAGCTCAGGAGAGAGGGTTATAAACCAGACACATTTCAGGGGTACAGTGAGAGTTATTAAAAAAATAAGAAAGAAAAGTCAATCCAAAACCACTAAACTTAATTGAAATCAGGTTATATTTTTGATTTGCATGTTGCAAAAAATATTAACAGAGAAAGAGATTCATAACCTGTTACACCTTTTCAAAACGTCATTTGCAAATAGAAAATACCTAAGGTTATTCTCTCAGGACTCTTTGCAATGACCGGCCTGCTGGGCCTCCCTGCTCCATTTCCTGTCCCATCTCCTTAGGCCCTACGGCCTTTCTCCACACAGTGTGACTTACCCACTGGTTATACCCTGCCCTGTTTACTCCTGCCAACAAGATCCTGTTTCCTCTGCCTTGCTTCCAGAGTATCACAAACATCTTGTGTCTTCTCTAGTCTTATGGATTGAGTCTGAAATTTCTCCCACAGGTTCCTATGTTTGAACACCTGGTCCTGGCTGGTGTGGCACTGTTATGGGAGGTTATGGAACCTTTGGGGCATGTGGCCCAGCTAACAGATGTAGGCCAGTAGGGATGGGCTTTTGAGGGTTACAGTCCAGTTCCATTTCAAATCTAGCTCTCTCTTTCCCGATCCAACTAGGTAAGCTATGCTGCAAGCTCCCACCACCAAAAACCAAGTCACTCCAGCCGCCATGCTTTCCCCAACATAACGGATGGAAACTGAGCCCAAATAAGCCCGTCCCCCTCCCATCGCGCAAGGCAAACATTTGTCACAGTTACGTGAAAAAATAAATAATATAGTTAGTTAAGATTAAACTTTGGGGGGTGGGGCAGGAAAGAATTCTGAATAAACGATAGTACAATCATCTTTAGCTGGTCAGGGGTAGAGGAAAGCAGAAAATAAAATCATCGGCCTTCTCAAGCAGAGATGAGCAAGACCAAGTCCTCGCACCCATATACTCCCTGTTCTGTAAAGAAGCCTCTCAGCAGCACAGATCAAAGGCCAGCTCCTCTTCACAGTGCTGCCCGGGCATCAGAGAAAGCCACACAAGTGTTCCAGCGGCTCAAGAGGAGTAAGGGAATTGAGGCAGTAGATGCTAGATCTCAGGCAGCGTAAGAAGATCAAAGGCAAAAAAGAAACTAGAGCCTCGTCTCCGTAGGCTGGACTGTTTATTCCAAAACAGTGAAGGACAAACAGTCTTCCCAGGGACAGGGTGCCTGTGTGGGGAAAGGCCGCAGTGACCCTGTGTAGGGGCGGGGTGAAGGTAGTGTTTGCATCTATGAGTGGCGAAGGTCGTTCTGTACTCTGCCTTTCCTTGGGCTTCCCAGGACTCA
This sequence comes from Peromyscus californicus insignis, assembly GCF_007827085.1. Taxonomy (NCBI): domain Eukaryota; kingdom Metazoa; phylum Chordata; class Mammalia; order Rodentia; family Cricetidae; genus Peromyscus; species Peromyscus californicus. The sequence continues at coordinate 20,952,843 of NW_026294402.1, forward strand.
GCTACAGGATGCCATTATCCAGCCAAAGGATGTTTATAGGGCTCAGCTCCACATTCTTTTTCTCCCTCCTCTCTGCGATGACCAGCTGACCAAGCAAGATCATTTTGTGATTCCTTTCTTGTGACTGAAAGGTCCTCGAAGTCAGTACAAGACACCCCAAGACCAAGTTCTCAGCACAAAGGGGATTTATTTGCCCAAGAGGGAAAGGAGGCAGGGAATAAGAGACAAAGACAGGAGACAGAGGATGAGAGAGAAGGGGAAGGGAACAAGGGAGATGGAGAAGGGATATTTGCCCCAGAGGGACAAAGGACTAACCTTGGATAGAGAGGAAATAGACAGTGGCCCATAGGCAAATGGTGGTTTATAAAAGGAAAAGGGGAAACTCCATGTTTGGATGAGTTGATTTGTTTTGACTGGACATGTTAATTACGGCAGCCAAAAGGGGGCTTTTGACTGCTGAACTTCAATACTTTGATAGCTGACCATTGGTAGTCAGTCTCAGGAAGAGGAAGTGGCCAAATAAGGGAGTAGACCTTGGTGGCTAGCTTTAGGAATGTAATCTAACAGTTTTGCAAAGCAGGGAGTACGGGGTAAGGGCAAGACCTGCCAGAGCCATCTTTGCCATGCTCAGCCCTATGAGAGCCCTTCAGTGACCAAGGCATTCTATCAGTAGATGTCTATCATATGACTAAAGCAGATTAGGGTTTGGTTTTTTTTTTTTTTTTTTTTTTTTTTGATTCACAGCTGAGAAAAAGTAGTTGAAAGAAATACAAGTTTCTTATCAGTGTTTCCCCACTAGCAAGTGCAATAAACAGCACCAGATGGTTCCCTGACTGACTTTATGAACCATGCTGTGAATCATCGTACTCTGCTACCGCTCTTTGCTGAGCCCTTCCGTCTTGTGGAGTGGGCCTTATACCAAATCAGTTATTGCTTGGTTAACCCACAAGATTTGTGCCACTAATGCCCTAGCGTATCTTGCAGGTGGGACATTGTAGATGAAAGGGTTCACCACTGGGTTGCCTGATATGGAATGCTTCTGAGATCCCTCCAGGTGTGGCCACTCGGGGTTCTGGAGAGAATGTGTTTCTAGGTAATTGGAGCTGACACATAAGAATGGAGCTGGGCTAGAAGGGGGTGCTGAGCTGGCCCACAGCAGGGAGGAAAGCAGGGTGAGCCACTAGAATCTGCTCAGTCTCTTAGGAATGGGGACAGAGGAAGAGGAGAGGCCACAGGAGGTGGCTTTCTACAGAGCTGGGGATGAGACTGGAAGACTGAATTTGAAGGAAAAGAAGGAGAGTGCAGAGCTGAAGATCCCCTTCCTGTCTCCTGGGCTTCCTTGCTTCTCTGGCTTGCAGGTTCCCAGGGAGGGCCTGCAGGAGTTGGGGGCTGAGACAAAGGAATGGGTAGCGAGGAAGTTTGTCCCCTTCCCAAAATTTTATCACCCATGTCCAAACCTATGTCTCAAACTACAGATCCTACCGGACCTCTCGGTGGTATGTTGAAAATTTAATGCACCCCTAACCCCATCACCATGTTATTTTCCATCTCAGAAACACAGAATTGGCAAGAGAACCCAGAAGTCCATGTTTGTTTCCCAAGAAACTAAGGTAGAATTGGAAAGACCTTGAAATAACTTGCCAAGGAAGCTCAGCCCTCTCCTCACATAGGATTCCTGCATTGTTGCTCAGGAGATCAGTCCAGCATGTAGACTTGCTGCCCTTCCTGTTGTCTATAGAGAGCCCTTTCCTGAGCTGAGCTGTGGAACATTCTGGAAGAATGAGTGGGCTCTGATGAGTGGAGAAAGAGGGATGGAGCAATCTGCATTCTAAGTTGATCTGTCAAAGAACCATCCTTCACCCATATGTTTATTACGAAGTCTTTGGATTCACAGATTTTTCACAGCAGTCACTTGGCAGCTTGTATTTCAGGGTTTGAATAAAGGTTTTGTGTAGCCTCCCAGCCTGTAAATAAAGTCAGAGCGCCATTCTCTACTCATGCATTGACTGGGACACCATCCAGGTACCAGGGTGGAGATGTTATTAGATACTCCATAAATATTTGTTGAGTCTTGAATAAATTCATTTCCTGCAACCTACTCAGAGATGACGAATTGACAGAGGGAAGTGAGAAGAAAATGTTTTCCCAGGAATTTGAGTTGCTTATGGTATTAGACATAGACATACCAATCAGCATGAGCTCAGAACTGAATGAAAAAAATCTATCCATTAATCTACTAAAATTGAACAAATTGCTGAGAAGCTCCCCCAGCTAAGCATAGTATATATGCTTGTGTGCACAGGACATCAGGTCTTTTCTCCAGGGATCTCACCACTGGGGTGAGCACTGTGGTACTGGATGTGTAGTGCACATTGAAGAATGGTAAGTTCAGGGAGCTCAATTGAGCCAGTAGACCCAGGGAAGTCCCCTCCAACTGTGGCTCTAGAATGACATCTTGGAGAATGAGGCAGTTACAGCTGGGAGGGATGACACAGCAGGGCACACACTTAGGAAATTAAAAGTTCATTTGTTGTGCATATTTCTAGTGAGGAAGAACTCAGAGTCAGGGACATGAGAGTAGGTAGAGGACATCCCAGGGTGTCAGAGACTTTGCTGTGTGGGGACTATCTGCCATCCATAAGCTAGAGGCAAGAAGTTCCATTGAGATACCTAACGGGAATGAAAACACAAGGTACTATTTGGTTTGACAGTAGGAAAGCCACAAGACAGACCAAGAGATCTATGGGTATTATGAGAGTTGGCAAGAGCCCAAGAGAGGGACTTTTCACTTTTGTGGGCACAGTAATAAACAGGTTGTTACTGGAAGTGGTAGTGACCAATGCCACATGCCAAGGGCTATGGAAGGGCTGAGGTTTTCCTTGCAATCCAAGGAGCTGGCCTGCTACAGTTACATGTGTGCTCGCAGAAGACAGGCTGCTCAACTAGGCATGATTGTGCACATATACAACTAGAACTTGGGAGGCCGTGTCAGGGATCAAAGGATTCCCAACTCATGACAATAGCAGTGTCAGCTTGGTCACCCTGAGCTCACAGGTGGGTCAGAATGAGAGCTCTCCCACACCCAGTGAGTTACCCTAGGAAAGGAACATGAGGTCAGGAGGTGGGAGGGGCCCTTTGCCTTAGAGCAGCATGCTCTTGGTCTGGGAGGGAGACTTCTTCTCACCATTCAAAGATGCTTGCTCTCACCGCCTTGACAAAGAGCCAGGTAAAGAGAAACTGAAGCACACAGTAGAGCAAGAGCATGGTATCATTTCTCCCAACACTGAGCCTCTTTGGCTGCTGTCATGTTACCACAAATTTGGCAATTGTAGCAACATTTTGCTTGTCACAGTTCTGGAAGCTACACAGTCCAAGACCAAGGTATGATTGATTCTAACACCCCTGTTTCCAGATGTCCTGTGGCTGTACCCATGGATGTGCTTTCGTCTAGCTTCTTTGGGCTAGAACTTCTGAATGGACAGTATGGTGGCAGGCCACTGGCCTTCCAGGACTGCTGGCAGAAAGGGCTGTTTAGGGCTCAGATCTGCCGGTTCTCCACAGTTGTCTTGGTCTAGGTGTCCCACATCGTCTGGAACCCAGAGCTACTGGCAGATAGCATAGGAACAGGGCTGCTCTGTCTCACAGAGTCAACTCAGTCCTGCTGTTGCTCCAGAGCACCTATGTGAAGACCAGAGCTAGATTCTGGCTGAGACTGCACGTCTGGCCTCGACTTCCCTTCCCAAGCTCCTCGTCTTGAGAGTGGCCCCCCTAATAAAACACATGCACCAAATTCCTGCTCAAGGCTTCCTTGGGACTTGTGACGTGACTGACAGTCTGATGCGCTCTTGATTCAGGTGTCCCCTCCAGCACATCTGTCCCACATGGACTCTACGCCTTAACAGCCTTCAGGGCAACTGCAGCTCTCTGCCTGGCCTCTAGACCCCTGGTGTGGGAATGGGACTCAAATTCTTGCTGGAATGAAAGAGGAGAGGTGACAAATTAAATTATGCCGTACTCTAGCCCTCACCTGATCTCCTTGGTTGGTGTTTTTACCTTGCCTACAGCCTTCCCTGGGCTCCCAAGTGGCAGGTTCTTCAATCCCAGAGCTCAGGATGGGCTCTGCATGCAGATGATGGTCCAGAAACATTTCAGAGACTAAATTTGCTTGAAATGAGAAACAGTTACATCCAGAATCACCAAATGAAACAGACAGCTAGTGGCCAAATGACTTTCCTGGGAGCTGCCAAACAGCCTGGTCAGTTAGAGGGACCAAGAGGGAATCAGCTGCCAATTACCAGATGCCTCTCTGTGCCAATTCCATACACCCTGCAGATTCTTCTGGGATTCTTAAAACTTTCCTTGGGTGGATTGCTAGCTCCATTTTACTGTGAAGAGGTAATTCAAGCTCAGCAAACTTCAGTCACATGACCAATATAAAGTGAAAGAAAAGAGTTGAATTTTGAGCCCCTGTCTGGGTAATTCTAAAGGCTGCTCTTTTTCACCATCAGATGGCTTTAAATACCATCCCAAAGAGTTTGCAATTGTTCTTCAAGGGATCTGGTCCCTCTGGAACCAGCTATGAAGGACTGGGCTGGCAGTGATCTTAGCTGCTGGATGGAGGTAGATGATAGTGGCTGCTGGATGTGGATGGTGGTGGCAGCTGGAGGTGGATGATGATGGCAGCTGGATGGAGGTGGATGAAGAGCTTGGAGGAGCTGAACTGCCAAAGTGGGGCAGCTGCAGTGACCAGCTCACCATGGAGATATCAGTCTAGAGCCTTTATTTACCCACAGATGCTGCCTCTAGACAAGCAAGATCCCTAGGCCTGAGCTGTGTGACTGTAGTGTGGCCCCATCGCTCATCAATCAAAGACAGAGCGGCTCCACTGAGGACCGCCACAGTCTCCTCCACCTCTGAAAGTCCCTTATTCTCAAACAGCGAAAGGGCCGACGTTTCCCATTTCTTTTCTTCCCTCTCTGTATAAATCCTGGGCTGGTGACCAGTGATCCAAGTTCCTTAGCCCAGCCAAGGTGACAGAAAGCCTGACTTTCTCAGCCCTGGGAAGAACTGACAGGCTGTTCCCTGGGCTCCCCTGTGCAGGAGCATTGACAAGAGCCGGGAAAGGGAGACTTTGGCTCAGAAGCCGGCTCCAGTCGCTTTACAAAGGCCCTCTTTTCTTTCCCAGGCATGGTGACAAATGCTGCTACTCCCTCTGGCTGTAAGGGTTGAGGGGAGGGGGGCGAGATTCCCATGCCTGAACTCTTAAGAGAATTGCAAGCAGAGAAAACTGTGTGCACAGGCTTTTGGCTCCACTTCTTGACTTGCAGCCAGGTGGCCAAGGGGTTCGAAATTACATCGTTATTGTCCATCTGAGTAATTTCTCCACTTGATCTTCTTGGAAGAATAGTTACCTCAGCAACAGATTGTTATCAGTTCCTCAACAGTTTGTGCCGAGGAGCAATTTCCTTGATGCTGAAAACCAGTGGCTTAAGAGCTGGATCTGGCTGCCCTCACCCTCCCAGGTCTGTGAGTGGATTGCACCATATTTAGGAATGGAATAGGTTTTGACAGCCAGCTTTATTAAGCATGGAGGGCCAGGCCAGCAGTGCTGGGATTGCCAATGTCACCTATTCCCACAGTGGGCCAATCTGAGCCTCTGGGATGGCTATCCTTACTACTGATGGCTGCCCAGCCCCATCCAGGAGAAGCTGATAGGAGACAGATGTCCTACAGAGGCAGCCAGAGCTTGTTCCTGCTGAACTCTCATTTGCTCCTTCCTCTTCCGCTACTGGGTGACATTCATGATCTCCTGGCCTTCAGATACATTTGACAAAGATAGAGGACCCAAGAGGCATGTAGAAAGAAACCCAAGGAGATTTACAACAAAATGCAGATGCCTCTTGACTCAGGAGGGGTACCTAGATGACAAGCTGGCAGCTGCCTCTCACTACAGCACCGAGAGTACCTTACTGTAGATTGCTCACTGGGAAGAATGGAAACTCAAAACGCCAAGTTCAGGCTGGGGAGATGCCTCAGTGGGTAAAGTACTTGCTGTGTAAGCATGAGAGCCTGGATTTGGCTCCCGAGCACACATATAAAAATTGGGCATGGTAGTGTGTGTCTGAAACCTTGGCATTGGGCAGGACAGTGGGAGAGGGAAGGGCAGAGAGAAGCAGATCCTGGGGGTTTGCTGGCTAGCCAGTTTAACTGAAACAGAGAGCTCCAGGTTCGGTGAGAGACCCTGTCTCAAAAAATAAGGAGGAGATGTCATTGTGGAAGGCATTCTAGTGTTAACTTCTGGCCCTATACATATCCACATGGGTGACTGAACACTCTCTCTCATGTATATGTGCATGTACACACACACACACACACACACACACACACACACACACACACACACACACCTACACCTTCCACCCAACCTGATGTTAACTTCTGGTCCTATACATGCCCATATGGGTGAGTGAGAATCAAAGGATGATAATCAGCGCTGGTGGCAGCCCTGGTTGCAGCGTGGAAAGGTCATGGTCATGACAGAACCCAGTATCAGTATTCAGAGCTTTATTAGGAGGAAAAGTTGGGGGAGAGGGGACCAGGCCTGGTGAGAGAGAAAGATGGTGGGGGTGGGGGGTGGGGAGCAGAGCAGAGATCAGAGAGAGCGTGGGGTCTGCATCCGGCTTTTAAGGAGCAGATTGTGTGACCATGCCATGCGTACGTAGTCATCAGTGCCCCCGATGATGTAAGATACAAGACCCCAAGCTGCGCATGTGCAGGAGTGAGGGCAGGATCCTAACAGAGCCCCCCCACACACACACACACATCTGAGGCACAGTTTTCACCACCAAGTGAAGAAAGTATTATTCAGTGTGGCTATCATAAATTGGTCAGCAGGAGTAGTCACCCCAGTTCTAATGTGGAGTGGCAGAAAGTGGGAGGAGAGATGACATGAAACTATGAAGCTCACAAAGGGTTAGGTGTCTTCCCCAATGCCACACAGTCAGTAAGCAATGAGTCTGGGATGTGAGCCCCGGTGTGTGTGTCTCTACCTGAGATGGGTGCTAGGAGCTACCTGAGGGAGATCTGATTTAAATCCATCATGTGTCCAAGAGCTAGTGACAAATCTACATACAGCAACCATTGCTGTGCCTCTGATCACACAAGAGACTGCAAATGGTTCTGAAGGAATGAGGGTGGCTTCGGGGTCTCACGGCCTGATACTGAAGGGACAGAGCTGCCTTGCCTCGTGAACCTGGGCTTCAGAGGGGAAACACTAGAAAACTCTGGTCAGCCTTTCCTAATGAGGCCTAAACACTTCTTACAAACAACAGGAGGGCCTCCTAGATTGGCTTCCCCACTATCTATCAAGTTACATGCAGTACTTGGGGTCCAGGAAGAGAGAGAGAAGGGCCAGAATTATTGGAAGCAAAGGCTGCAACAAATACCCAAGAGAACAATTTAAAAGGATAGACAATTTCAGTGGTTTTATTTTGTTATTAATATTTTCGAAATTTTCATACATGAGTGCTATATTGATATGATCTCCACCCTTCCTTTCCCCCTGACTCCCCCCATGCCCATGTCCCCCAACTCCTTAAATTTTTGAGCTCTTCTTTGATGATTCTTTAGTTATGTCTATCTATCTATCTATCTATCTATCTATCTATCTGTCTATCTATCTATCTATCTGTCTGTCTGTCTGTCTGTCTGTCTGTCTGTCTGTCTGTCTGTCGGTCTGTCTGTCTGTCTTTCTCCCTATCTATCTATCTATCTATCTATCTATCTATCTATCTATCTATCTATCATCTATCTATCTATCATCTATCTATCTATCTATCTATCTATCTATCTATTCATGGCTGAGTCTATATATTGTTGTTCATGTGTATATTTGTTTAGGGCTGGCCATTTGAGATTGGGTAACTATGCTGGTCAGTTGTATGTCAACTTGACATAAGCTAGAGTTATCAGAGAGGAGAGAGCATCAGTTAAGAAATGCCTCCATAAGATCAGGCTGTAGACAAGCCTGTAGGGCATTTCCTTAGTAATTTCTTGGTAATTATTTTTTTATCAAGGGAATCATCTACTTACTAGGTGGGCTGGTTAGTTTCTTTGTCAACCTGACACAAGCTAGAGTCATTTTGGAAGAATGTAACTTAACTGAAATTATGTCTCCACCAGATTGAGCTAGGCAAGTCTATGTAGCACATTTTGTGTGTGTGTGTGTGTGTGTGTGTGTGTGTGTGTGTGTGTGTGTGTGTGTGTGTGTGTGTGTGTGTTTTGCATTAATGATTGATGTGGGAAGGTCCAGTTCTGTGAGTGGTGCCTCTCCTGGGCAGGTAGTCCAGGTAGGTATAAGAAAGTAGCTGAATGTATGCCTAAGGATCACACCAGTAAGAAGCACTCCTCTGAGGATCTGCTTCAGTTCTGCCTCCTGGTTTCTGCTCTGACTTCCCTCAGTGGGGAGCTGTGGCATGGATGTATAAGCCAAATAAAGCTTTTCCTCCCCAGTTTGCTTTTGGTCAGCAATAGAAAGCAAACTAAGTCACCGACACACCTTTGTGACCCCCTTTGGTTAATAGTAAGGCTGGAAGGTAGGAATATCACCCAGGGCAATGTTGAAGAGGCCCACTAGCCCACCATAGGGCCAGGACAGGTGGGCAGAGGGGTCAGAGGTGGAGGCAGCAATGTGTGAAAAGAGCCTGGACCAAATGGCTCAAAGTATCCCCAGAAAACTCTTAAGTTACAGGAGCTGCATGCCTTCCACAACAGCTCAGAAACTGTGTAGACAGTCCTCTTGATGAGTGGAGCTTGTCTGCAGGACATGCAGAAAGAGATGATCCCTTGTCTGTATCCACGGGCTGAGAAGCATGTTCAGCATGTATGGAATCAGGACTCTGAATCGCAATGGGGCCTTGAGAATAAGAGGCACAGAACCACCTGGACACAGTAATCACCCCACAGGATCCTGTGATAGGCTGTATTCCTCCTACAGGGGATAGGAGGGATCTTTGTAGACCTTTGAGCTGTGCCATGCTGGTGTGGGCTTCACTGGTCGAATCCACCGTCACTGGTATTGTCTCAACACAGCCAAATCTGCCATGGTGAGGATGCTCTATGGCAATTGTCAAGTGCAGTAGTCAGGGCCTTTTTGTTTATTTGTTTTTGATAGCTTATAATGGAACATTTAATAACATATCTCTTGTCTATAAAAAGCCAAGATACTCCTAAAATATCAGTTTATACCCCCTAACCAAGCAGCTCAAATTATGCTGAAGTTCACACATTCTGTTAAAAGTTTATTATTATTGTGTGTCAGGGTATGCACGTGTGTGGCAGTCAGAGGACAATTCTATGCAATCAGTAATTTATTTCCTTCTTTATATGGGTTCATCTGAAGGTCAAACTCAGATGTTCATGGCAAGGGCTAGCCTAGGCTATACACTTTGACAGAAAGATTTGTGAACTGTTTCTATTTTGACAATTTTTTTTTAAAGAAGAGGAAGAGAAAGATATCTCAGGTGATTGCCTGATTTGGCTGGAGATTAAGGGTCAAGAGATGGGCATCTCCAAAATGACATTGGACAAATGGTGCCCTGATCCAGTCAGAAAGAAGTGACATGCGTTTCCTGGTATTAGTCACCTTCACAGCCTCATGTGAGAAAGGACAACATGTATGAGAAGCAGAAATGACATCAATCAAAGCATAATGTCACTGGGTTGGACAGAGCATTGAGGACTCTACAGAGGCAAAGTGTCCACCTCTCAGCTCTCTTCTGCTCTCAAAGAGTCAAACTAACACTCCCAAAGTGCTTCTTGCTTAAGTCTTTAATGAAGGTGTCACTTGGAGACTCTGATCTATTTCCCTGCTTTTTAATGCCTTATCTGGAAATAATTGCATACCTACAGGGATGTGCCAAAAATAGCACAGAGAGCATAATACAGTTTTCACCCAGCTTCCCAATGTTAGCAACTCAGACAACACTACTACAGTTAAAAAAAGACCAGCAAGTTAACATGAAACAAAATATATCTTAACCTTGGCTGTTTTCCTCCTAGTCGTCTTGTTCTGTTTAGTGTCTGACAGTGCCTTTGGTTGTGGTGTGTTCTCTATCAGGTGTAGTTGTTTCTTAATCATCATCTTGCAGATCTTGACATTTATTCATTTATTTATTCGTATATAATTTTTTATTAAATTTTTTTTCTTTCCTTTTACATGCCAACTCCTGTTGCCCTCCCTTCCCTTTTTCTGCTCCCCCCATCTCCCCCCATCCTACCCCCATCCCCTCCTCATAGAGGGTAAGGCCTCCCTTGGGCAGTCAACACAGGCTGTCATACCATGTTGGGGAAGGACCTAGCCCCACTCCCCTGCATTAAGGCTGAGTAAGGCATCGCACTATAGGGAATAGGGTCTAAAAAGCCAGTTTTTGTACCCAGGGATAAGTCTTGTTCCCATTGCCAGCAGACCCACAAACACATCAATCACACAACTTTCACCCACATTTAGAGGGCCTAGTTTGGTCCCATGCAGGCTCCCCAGCTGTCAGTTCAGAGTCCATGAGCTCCCACTAGCTCAGGTCAGCTGTCTCTGTGGTTTTTCCCATCATGATTCTGACACACCCCCTTGCTCTTACAACACTTTCTCCCCCTCTTCATTTAAACTTCAGGATCTTGGCCAAGTGCTTAGCTGTGGGTCTCTGTATCTGCTTCCATTGGTTACTGGATATAGGTTCTATGATGACAATTAGTGTAGATACCAATCTAAGTGTAGGGGAAAGCTAGTTCAATCACCCTCTCCACCATTGCTATGAGTCATAGTTGGGGACAATCTTGTGAGTTCCTGGGGTTTTCCCTAGCTGCAGCTTTCTCCCCATTCCCTTAATGATACACTCTGTCAAGATATCTCTTTCATTGCTCTCCCTCCCCATCTCTCTCCCATGTTCCCAACTCCCCTCCCCTCTATTCCCCCTCTCAGTTTACTGAGGAGATCTTAACCCTTTCCCCTTCCCGGGGCGATCCATGTATGTCCCTCTTAGTGTCCTCCTCTTTACCTAGCTTCTCTGGGGTTGTGGATCATAGCCTGGTTATCCCTTGCTTTGCATCTGATATTCTCTTATAAGTGAGTACACACTACGTTTGTCTTTCTGGGTTACCTCACTCAGAATGATTTTTTTCTAGTTCCATCATTTCCCTACAAATTTCATGATGACATTGACATTTTTCTTTAACCACTGTGTAATGTTCCATTGTGTGAATGTACCACATTTAATTTATCCATTCTTCTGTTGAAGGGCATCTAGGTTGTTTCCAGGTTCTTGATACTACAAATAATGCTGCTATGAACATGGTTGAGCAGATGTCCTTGTGGTATGATTGATCATCTTTTGGGTATATGCCCAGGAGTGGTATTGCTGGGTCTTGAGGTAGGCTGATTCCCAATTTTCTGAGATACCACCATACTGATTTCCAGAGTGGCTGTACAAGATTGTATTCCCACCAGCAGTGGAGGAGTGTTGCCCTTTCTCCATATCCTCTCCAACATAAGCTGTCATCTGTGTTTTTGACCTTAGCCCTTCTGACAGGTGTAAGATGGTATTTCAGAGTCTTTTTAATTTGCATTTCCCTGATGGCTAAGGATGTTGAGCATTTCCTTAAATGTCTTTCAGCCATTTGAGATTCTTCTATTGAGAATTCTCTGTTGAGCTCTATAGCCCATTTTTAAATTGGATTATTCGATATTTTGCTATCTAGTTTCTTGAGTTCTTTATATATTTTAGAGATCAGCCCTCTATTGGATGTGGGGTTGGTGAGGATCTTTTCCCATTCTTAGGCTGCCTTTTTGTCTTACTGACAGTGTCCTTTGACTTACAGAAGCTTCTCAGTTTCAGGAGGTCCCATTTATTAATTGTTGCTCTCAGTGTCTGTGCTAATGGTGTTATATTTAGGAAGTGATCTCCTGTGCCAATGTGTTCAAGAGTGCTTCCTACTTTCTCTTCTATCAGGTTCAGTGTAACTGGATTTATGTTGAGGGCTTTGATTCACTTGGACTTGAGTTTTGTACATGGTGACAGATATGGATCTATTTGCATTCTTCTAAATGTAGATATCCAGTTATGCCAGCACCATTTGTTGAAAATGCTTTCTTTTTCCCATTGTACAGTTTTGGCTTCTTTGTCAAAAATCAGGTGTTCATAGGCTTGTGGATTAATGTCAGGGTCTTCAATTGGATTCCATTGATTAATGTGTCTGTTTTTATGCTAATACCAAGCTGTTTTTATTATTATAGCTCTATAGTAGAGCTTGAAGTCAGGGATGGTGATGCCTTTGGAAGTTCCCTTATTGTATAGGATTGTTTTAGCTATCCTGAGTTTTTTGTTTTTCCATATGAAGTTGAGTATTGTTCTTTCAAGGTCTGTGAAGAATTGCATTGGGATTTTGATGGGGATCACATTCAATCTGTAGATTGCTTTTGATAAGATTGTCATTTTACTATGTTGATCCTACCTATCCACGAACATGGGAGATCTTTCCATTTTCTGATATTGTAGCTAGAGTTTTCCTGCCTGGCCCACAGTCAGGACAAATCTCTGTCACCCGCCAGTCCCACAGCCGCTCAGACCCAACCAAGTAAACACAGAGACTTATATTGCTTACAAACTGTATGGCCGTGGCAGGCTTCTAGCTATCTAGTTCTTACATCTTAAATTAATCCATTTCTATAAATCTATACCTTGCCATGTGGCTCATGGCTTACCAGCATCTTCTCATGCTGCTTGTCATGGCGGCAGCTGGCAGTGTCTCTCCCACTCAGCCTTCCACTTCCCAGAATTCTTCTCTCTCCTTGTCCTGCCTATACTTCCTGCCTGGCCACTGGCCAATCAGTGTTTTATTTATACAGAATGATATTCACAGCATGATATCTTTTTCAATTTCTTTCTTCAAAGATTTAAAGTTCTTGTGATACAGGTCTTTCACTTGTTTGGTTAGAGTTACCCCAAGATATACATATTGGTTTTTTTTTTGAGACAGGGTTTCTCTGTGTAGTTTTGGTGCCTGATCCTGGATCTCACTCTGTAGACCAGGCTGGCCTTGAACTCACAGAGATCTGCCTGGCTCTGCCTCCTGGGTGCTGGGATTAAAGGCATGTGCCACCACTGCCTGGCTCTTTTGAGAATTTTTGCATCAATGTTCATGAGGGAGATTGGTCTGTAATTCTCTTTCCTAGTTGCATCTTTATGTGGTTTGGGTATCAGGGTAACTGTAGCCTCAGAAAAAGAGTTTGGCAATATTCCTTCTGTTTTTATTGTTTCTAACAATTTTGAGAGTATTGGTATTAGCTCTTCTTTGAAATTCTGGTAGAATTCTGCGCTGAAACCATCTGGCCCTGGGCTTTTTATAGTTGGGAGACTTTTAATGACTGCTTCTATTTCCTTGAGGTTATAGGTCTATTTAAATTATTTATCTGATCCTGATTTAATTTTGGTATGTGGTATCTATCCAAAACATTGTCCATTTCTTTTATATTTTCCAATTTTGTGGAGTACAGGTTTTTGAAGTCTGACCTAATGATTCTCTGGATTTTCTCAGTATTTGTTATTATATCCCCCTTTTCATTTCTGATTTTGTTAATTTGGATATTTTTTCTCTGCTTTTTGGTTAGTTTGGATAAGGGTTTGTCTATCTATCTTGTTGATTTTCTCAAAGAACCAACTCTTTGTTTCATTGATTCTTTATATTGTTCTCTTTGTTTCTATTTTATTGATTTCAGTCTTAATTTGATTACTTCCTGTTATCTACTCTTCCTGGGTGAGTTTGCTTCTTCTTGTTCTAGAGCTTTGAGGTGTGCTGTTAAGTTGCTAGTGTGAGATTTCTCCAAATTCTTTATGTAGGCACTTAGTGCTATGAACTTTCCTCTTAGCACTGCTTTCATAGTGTCCCATAAGTTTGGGTGTGTTGTGCCTTCATTTTTGTTGAATTCTAGAATTCTTTAATTTCTTCCTTTATTTCTTCCTTGACCCAGTGGTGATTCAGTTGAGCATTGTTCAGTTTCCATAAGTTTGTAGGCTTTCTGCATTTTGTGTTGTTGTTGAATTCTAGTTTTAAGCCATGATAGTCCCATAAAATACAGGGGGTTATTCCATTTTTTTTGTATCTGTTGAGATTTGTTTTGTTACCGAGTATGTGGTCAGTTTTGGAGAAGTTTCCATGGGGTGCTGAAAAGAATATATATTCTTTTGTGTTTGGGTGAAATGTTCTATAAATGTCTGTTAGGTCCATTTGAGTCATAATAACTGTTAGTTCCCTTATTTCTCTGTTAAGTTTCTGTCTGGCAGATCTGTCCAGTGGTGAGAGTGGGGTGTTGAAGTCTACCACTATTAGTGTGTGGGGTTTGATGTATGATTTGAGCTTTAGTAATGTTTCTTTTACAAATGTAGGTGTATTTATGCCCCTTGTATTTGGGGCGTAAATGTTCAGAATTGAGACTTTCTCTTGATGGATTTTTCTGGGATGAATATGAAATGCCCTTCTTCATCTCTTTTGATTGATTTTAGTTTGAAGTCTATTTTGTTAGATATTAGGATAGCTACACCAGCTTGTTTCTTAAGTCTGTTTGATTGGAAAGTGTTTTTTCCAACTCTTTACTCTGAGGTAATGTCTGTCTTTGAGGTTGAGGTGTGTTTCTTGTATGCAGCAGAAGGATGAATTCTGTTTTCATACCCATTCTGTTAGCCTGTGTCTTTTTTTTTTTAGGCAAATCGAGACCATTGATATTAAGTGATATTAATGACCAGTGTTTGTTCATTCCTGTTTTTTTTTTTTTTGAGGTAGTGTGTGTGTTTCCCTTCTTGGGGATTTGTTGATGTGAGGTTATCTGTTGCCTGTGTTTTGGAGGTTGCAGTTAGCTTCCTTGGGTTGGAGTTTTCCTTCTAGTACTTTTTGTAGGGCTGGATTTGTGGATATGTAATGTTTAAATCTGGTTTTTATCATGAAATATCTTGTTTTCTCCATCTACAGTGACTGAAAGTTTTTCTGGGTATAATAGTCTGGTCTGGCATCCATGGTTTCTTAGTATCTGCAGAACATCTGTCCAGGACCTCCTAGCTTTCAGAGTTTCTATTGAGAAGTCAGGTGTAATTCTGATAGGTCTGCCTTTATATGTTACTTGACATTTTTACTTCACTGATCTTAATATTCTTTCTTTATTCTGTATGTTTAGTGTTTTGACTATTAGGTGATAAGAGGATTTTTTTTGTGGTACAGTATATTTGGTGTTCTGTACACTTGTACCTTCATAGGCATTTCTTTCTTTAGGTTAGGAAAGTTTTCTTCTATAATTTTGTTGAATATATTTTCTGTGCCTTTGAGCTGGAATTCTTCTCCTTCTTCTATCTCTATTATTCTTAGGTTTGTTCTTTTTAAGGTGTCCCAGATTTTCTGCATGTTTTGTGTAAAAAGTTTGCTGGATTTATCATTTTCTTTGACCAATGAGTCTATTTCCTCTATTGTATCCTCCATGCTTGAGAGTCTCGCTTCCATTTCTTGTATTCTGTTGGTTATACTTGCCTCTGTATTTCTGTTTATTTACTCAGATTTTCCTTTCCCTGAATTCCCTCAGGTTGTGTTTTCTTTATTGCTTCTATTTCAATTTCCAGATCTTGAACTGTTTCCTTTACCTGTTTGTTTTTTCTTGGGTTTCTTGACTTTCTTTAAGAGATTTCTTGATTTCCTCCAATTTTTTGTTTGTCTTTCCCTCCATTTCTTTAAGGAAATTTTTTATTTCCTTTTTTAGGGCCTCTCTCATCTTCATAAAGTTGTTTTTAAGGTCGTTTTCTTCTGGATCATCTGATTTGGGATGTTCAGGTCTTGCTGTTGTAGGATCACTAGGTTCTGATGGTACTGTATTGCTCTTTATGTTGTTGAATGTGTTCTTACACTGCTGTCTACCCATTTCTTCCTTTAATCTGAACAGGTGGGGCTCGAGGTCACTCTTCTTCCAATTGGTCCAGGTGGGGCCTCTGGCTCCTGTGATTGTTCTTGTTTCCAATGGTCCAGGAAGGGGCTTATAGCTCCAGTGGTCACTGTTCCTAGTTGATGCAGGGTGGGCTTATGGCTCTGATGCTCACTGGTGCCACAGGGTATAGTTGACTTGGCTGGGGGGAAGGGGAACAAAATGTAGATCTTAACATTTATGAGAGCAGTGGTAAATTATTCTACAGAGTGTCTCTTCATTGAAGTCTGCCTGAAGTCTTCTCATGCTTAGATGGATACTTGTTTTTGTCAAGAACATTCCTTCAGGGCATTGAATCATGGGTATGTGCTACTACTTTATCTTGGCTGTGAGGGTTCAGCTGGGCTTCTCCACTATAAACTTAGTATTTTCTCTATTGTAACTGATAAGGTCTTGGTATAGCTAACACAAGGTCACTGCAACTGCTTCCTTACTGATTTGGGGTTCATAAGTGGATGTTCCCATGTTTACGATCACCATGGTGTTTGTGTCAAAAATAGTGATTTACATTTCCCTCATTCTTTATTAACTAGAATGCCGGTTCTTTACTTCATTCATTAACTTGTACCTCATGGGAGTGAGTTAGGGGAAAGGTGAACAAGAGGAAGTGGAGATTGGCTAGAATAATTCTTTCAAGACATAATGTTGTGAACAGGTGCCAAACACTTGGGGTATAGTTAGATGGAGACTCAAAGAAAAGTTTGCCTGAACCCTGAAACACTAGTTCATCTTATGTGCTTGGTAATAGCCTCGTGGAAAGGGACTCTTGCAGAAGGAAAGCCCTGAGAAAGTGAGAGGTAACAGGCCACAGGATGAACAGAGTGAGAAAGACAGCAAGAAGAAGCCAGGAGGAAGTGTACATTTGGATGTAGGAAGATGGAATTGTCTTGAAGATAGGAAAATGAAGGCTGGTTGATGACTTCTTCTTTGGGGCGACATAAGATGAATTTGTCAGCTGAGGTAAGAAGCAGGACTTGACAGGCCTGGAGAGATGGTGGGGGAGTTGTTTTTAGGAAATAGGGATGAAGACAGAAGCTAGGGTGAGTTTAACTCCACCCAGACCCACATCAAGTGGCTCACAGCTGTCTATAACTCCAGCTCCAGAGCATCTACCACCCTCTTGTAGCCTCCTCAGGCACCTGCATGCATATATGCATATGTGTGCACCACATACACATGAGTAAAAAACAAATCTTTAAAATGGGAACAAGAATATTTCTCACCTGATAGAATTAAATGAACTCCTGGGGCAAATACTATAATCACTTAGCAACTATTTGATTTAATAATGTAGTGTAATATGCAGTGTAATAAAACAGCATATGATAGAATTATTAATGATAACAATTATTACACTTCTTGCAAAGAAGGATGAAAACCATCCCAGTTCTCTGGCCAGAGGCATTGTTCACATTACAACTCATTTCTAAACCCTCCAAATAGTTTGTTAGACGTGAACTTTGGTCTTGCTGGGTAGAAGGGCTTGTGTTGTCTTCTACTGGTTTGGAAAGAGAGGCTGATGTGAGGCAGGCTGGAATAGAGCTGCTGGTGGATGTGTGTGGTGGTGTGGATGCTTGGTGACTGGGTGTCTACCAGGGCCACTGGCCACCCTGAGAACTCAGACATGGTCAATTACTTCCACTTGGCCTTGGTCCTCACACTGACAAGCATCACTTTAAAACTCAGAGTTTAAGAGAAGATGAACACTGACAGTCTGGAAAGACTTTTGACACATGGGCCAATTCCTCAGCAGTCTAGATCATCAACGAGAAAGGCAAAGCGGGAAGCTGTGGGGAAATTACCTCTGCATTTAAATGGGAGAAAATCTGGCCATCCTGGATCTTGGGCCTTTTCCCCAGGCTGCAATAAGGAACAGAAAGCCTTGCCATGGGGGCGCTACTAGCTTTGCTTCCAGCCTACCCTCTTTTTCAGCAGTTCTATGTATATAGCGACCCAAACTTCTTTGAGGCTGACTTTTTACTTTCCCTCCCTCTGTGTTTATGTATAATCAAAAAGATCTCTTGGCTCCTAAAAGCCTTTGCCCTTGTCAAATCATCCAGCCATGATTATCCAATGAGATTTGAGAAACTCAATTCCTCAGGTTCCTCTTGATACAACTTTGTATTTAAAGGGAAGAAACTGTTTAATGTGCCCCATGGAAAGGAAAGCACAGCCCCAAGGACAGGGCCAAGTTCCACAGACTGTTGGGGTGATAACAAGGAGAGACCCCTGCCACTATTGGGAGGATGTCAGGGAAGGAGAGGGAGACAGGAGTGGCATTGTGTGTTATTGCCATCGACAAGTCAGTAACATGGCTGATGTGAGCACCCCGATGCAAATTAGTTTTTATTATTGGAGCGTGGAGATGGATGACAGGGCTGAAGTTTGCGGTGGAGTCTTGTAGATAAAAAACCAAGATGCCAAACGTTGAACTAGAGGGTTGGATAGAACTTTCTGAAGTCTGCATGATGATAGGCCGTAAGCACCTCTGAAAGCCAGGCGGACCAGGAAAGGCTTGAGAGTCCAAGCTGCCAAGAAACACTAAGAACACTGAGGAGGGTTTGGCCACAGTGACTATAACATTATCGTCCACCTGAGCCTTGGCCTCCAAAGGCCCATCTGCTCTGAGTCTGAGCTCCCTCTTGTACTTACATTTGAAGTTAGTTCTCATTCACCTAGAGTCATTCAGAATACACTGTTTTGGTTTTAATTGAGGCTGGGCAGTTTAGAGAGGCATGCATGCAAAGTTTCCTCAGAGTATATGAAAGACCCCATTAAGTCTTCACTGATAGCGCCTCCTCAAATACCAACTCATGGCTTATCCCATATTTTTATTTTCAGGTAACCACAATTCGTTCCAGTTACTGAGGACATTCAGAGCAAATATGGAGTCCACTTTGGCTACTTTATAGTGTTTGGCTTTGGAAAGTTGTGTTCCTTTATTAACTTTGTATGCTAATTCTCATATTAAATTTTCAGCTTGAAACTGAGGATAATATCTATTAGCCCCTTGAGTTAATTCAATGTAACTTCCACATGAGTGGAAGAAACAGCTCAATATCTTGCCACAGTACTCTGAAGGGACTTGTGCCCTTACACTCAATATACTCAATTTTATTAAATTTGTTTCTTCTGTTCCAAAACACAACATGTGAAAAATGCCCAACAAATGTTTGGCACGTGGTGAGTCCTTCAGGACTAACAAATGCTCCAAAAAGTCCAAGTTATTTCCAAGTATAACTCGTTGTGTAATTAAGTTAGCTAACATCCCCCAACTCTTCAGAGAACAAATTAATAAAGGATGACTATTTCATCAGGCTAAAGATTTGTTTATCTGTATAAAAGTTGTGTGTTGCCCAAGAGGATTCTTTTTACAAGCTTCTGAAAATGGTTCACAAGTCCTTTCATCTAGATCTTCTGTCACTTTCTTTACATACTCTATGTTGTTAGCATCCTTGCCTGTGCTGGGAGACACTGAGCCAGTCTGTAAGCTGGTGGAACTGGGGAGAAGCAAGTCAGAGGAAGAGTGAGTGGGAGGGGGAGGGGGCGAAGTACACGGTGAGGGTGTGGGGCTGGGGGAGTGTGTTGCTTGGGAGACAAATGAGGAGCTGTCTGTGGAGCTGATGGCCAGAAAAGACCATTGGCTGAGGATGAAGAAACACAGCAAGGCCTAGGAAACAGAAATATGAGAACAAAGTTAGTGGAGGGAGTCAGTTCTGCACGTTTGCAGAATCTGTAAAGCATTTCTTAGAAATAACCTGATTTTTCAAGTGTAGAGATGCCAAACGAAACCTCCAAAGTTATTGCTGCAGCACTGAGACAGGACTCAGACATTTCCCCTCTGTTGCTGTTTGGCTTTTTTACCTATATATGTTTGCATTTGGAGTCATATTTGTCAATATTCACGTCTATGAGATCTTTTCTTGACTATTTCCTTTCTCATGTTTCATGCCGAAATTCCAGCGTGGACTCGACGGCATGAATGAAGCCCCACAGTTCCCATAAGTGATGACACTTGAATGGCAGGTACGTGGGAAGCCCAGGGGCACATCTAACTTCCCCTTTGATTATTCCCCAGGACTTGGTCCCTAGGCGGAGCTCTTGTGTGGCAGCATATCTCCCTGCTGAGTTTCAAATGGAACTATGGAGGCAAATGCCAAGGCTTGAGTCCCAGAGCCTGTGGTAGAGGCAGAGGTTCTAGGGCAGAAGACAGGGGTCACTACCTTCAAGACATGACTATACGGAGTCCATAGCTCCTGACATAGTAGAAATCCCTGGAAGAGTTCCACAGGGTTGGGAGAAAAGCAAGATGGCAGGCCTAACATACCAGCAGGCAAGCTGCTATTGTTTAAATGCCAGTCGTGTCTTCCTGAAGCAGGACCTAGAAGACACCAGCATGGCTAGGGAGAGTTCATGCTCCTAAGGTAGAAGCAAGCTCCCATCTGTCTCTCGCTATTGAGCAACCCCTGAACACAGGAAGCAAACACCATGTAGGTGCTCCAGACTGAGACAGGAAGGACGGTTGGTATCTTCAAGTGCATCAGTCGATTCAACAGAAATACGCAGAATAAAAATTGCACCTGCACTGAACATATACAGACTTTGCTTTTTGTTATTATTCCCTAGACCATTCTGAACAAGTGTTTGTATGGCGTTTAACATTGTATTTGCTATTAGAAGTCCTCTAGAAATGATTCAAAATACACAAAAAAACACACATAGGTTATATGAGAACACCATGCTCTCTTACATAAAGAATGTGAGAATTCGTTGACAGGTCTGAGTATTTGTGGGCTTAGGCACCCAATCCCCTGCCTACTATTTGTAATACAAAAGTATGCATTTCCAGGTCCAGGGAAGAGTTCTCAAAGGTGACTGTGATGTGGATGCTGGGACAGGAGAGGGTGGGAGAGTTCAGATCTGGGTAACAAGGACCTGGAGAAAGGGCTCAGGACAGGGAAGTGCCAGGGCAACTGGGCAGCAGGGTAGAGCCAAGTGAGGCTGCTGGCATGGGACCTTCGGGGCTGAGCACATGTTCTCTAGGGATCTGACAGTGAAGTTTTTTCCTTTTCCTGCCCTGCTTTGCTTTCATCTTAAGCTACTTCAAAGCTCTAGTAGTGTGGTGGCACCCACTTGTCTCATGCTAGTTGTGTTGAAATAAATAAAGGAAGGCTCCTAGGTCTATAGTTTGGGGAAAAGCTGACCTGGAAGAGAGGGTCTGGCTCAGAAAGCCCTGAAACATTAGCAAACTAGATTAGAGAGACGGAGATGCTTAGAGCAAACACACACACACACACACACACACACACACACACACACACACACACACACACACACAGAGAGAGAGAGAGAGAGAGAGAGAGAGACAGAGGGAGACCTGCCGGCAGATCCAACTTCAGCTATTACCCCTTTCTCTGCTAAAGCACATGCAGGAACACACTGAGCCAGGCATGATGACACATAACTGTAAACCCCAGCAAGTGGAAGAAGAATGTGTGTTAGAGGTGAGCTTGAGGCTATTATAAGACTGTTTCAAAATACAAAGCAAACTCTACAAAAAACAAAGAATTGAGTGAAGGCACTAGACACCAGCCCTAAGGACAGCTTGGGCAACACGTAGAAGCTAACTCCAGCCCTCCACTCTCCTCTCACATCCACCTACTGAATGCGCCTTTGCAGTTCCCTCCTGGCTGCAATGACCCAAGAGTCTATGCTGATTTTGCAAGAATAAATAGCAGTGGTGCAAATAAGCCTGTTGCTCAGTTTTTCAGATCTGGAGATTTGGCCACATAACTGTTCCGTTGCCAAGAATCCATACCCCAGAGCCCTTCCTCTCATTGCTGAAGATTTTCAAGAAGATAATTTATAGCCTAGTGCTGGCTGCCAGATTGACAGCCGTACAAACAAGAGGTGAAATCCAATCTAGATGGAGCTGTGCCCACTGTCTATTTTTAGGTGAAAGATTATTCGTGCATATGGGCATCTTGGAATAGATCATTGCTAGGGGTGGGTTGGGTGGGTAGAGATTTCAAACAGCCTTGACCTTAAGTTTCCTGTTCTCAGTGAGGGATAAAAGTGGGGGTAGGAATATCCTGAGTTTGGGAAGGATGCAATACAGGGTATCCCCCAAACCACCAGCTATTTTTAAGAGTAATAAAAATAGTTTTTTCTTCTAAAAATAGCCCTCATAGAAATATGATGCTTGAACTTAATTATAGTCGTAGGATGTGGACCAAGGTACGAAGCCCAGAGTTGGTTCTTAGCAAATATTATCTTGTACAACCCTGCTCCAGCCCCAGACAGCGGAATTTCCAGCTTTCACTTGACAAATGAGCACACTGAGGAGCTGAGAATGAATTCAAGGCTATATCCCACTTCAGCTGCTTCTAGCCTCAGGTCTCCAGGTCTGGGAGCTGCAAGGCCCAGCTGCACTTGCGTATGAATGCAAGTTCCCAGCTCACCCAAGCTACATAGTCACAGTGTTTGGCAGGGGAGAAAATTATGTTCAAGTTCCCAAGATGAATCAGGCACACAGCTGGGTTTGGGGACTGTCACAGACACAGAGGCAGGTGGTGGTTGCTTTTAGGAGGGCACAAGGAATGTCACCACCATATTCTTTCAGTCTTGACCCTCAAGTGTCCCCTTGCTCTCCTGGACATCTCAGAATTTCTCAGTTAACCTCCATGTGGCCCCAGAGCTTTGCCCTCTGCTCTGAGGGTCTTTCTCTCTACTCTTCCCTCACAGCTCAGCTCAGATTCCACCTCATATGAAGTTGCCTGCTGTAGTGGTTTGAATGAAAATGGCCCCCATAGGCTCATAGGGAGTGGTACTATTAGGAGGTGTGGCTTTGTTGGAGTAGGTGTGGCCTTGTTGGAGGACATGTGCCACTTGGGGTGGGCTTTGAGGTCTCAGATGCTCAAGCCAGGCCCAGTGTCTTACTGTCTTTCTGCTGGATGTAGAACTCTCAGCTACCTCTCCAGCGTCATGTCTGCCTCTGTGCCGCCATGTTTCTGCCATGGTGATAATGGTAATGGACTAAACCTCTGAACTGCAAGCCATCCCCGATTAAATGTTTCCTTATAAGAGTTGCCGTGGTCATGGTGTCTCTTCGCAGCAATAGAAACCCTACCTAAGACCTCTGGGCTTCTCTTAGAGTTCACCATGGCTGTGATCATACATTCGCTATGTGTTTACAACTCATGTTGGCTTGACCCATTACACAGTAAGTGCTGTAAAGGCAGAAACTATGTCTCTTTCACTCAAAATTGAGCTTCCTGAGTTTTATCCAGGCAAATCATGGCAGCTCATATGTGTTTGAATGAAGGAGGGAACAAGTAAATGGTCTTGTGATGTTCACAGCTGTTAGTTTTCAGTGCTTTCACAGGGTCCCATCATCTAACTGTGCTTTCCTAGTCCATGGTTTAATCGTATCACTTAAAACCATTTGCAATGCCTTTTGTGGCTCATTGGATTTAGAGGTCCCCCCACCCTGAACCCCTGCTCTAGCACAGCAGGACACAGCACATAGGGTTTTCTGGTCCATGTTTGGCTATGTGTGTACTCATGGCGCAGTTCAGCATGTGCTCTGAGCTCTGTGCAATCTGAATATTGGCACCTGAAGTTCAGGAGTTTCATGGTTCTCCTTTCCAATCCCCCCCGGTGAACCTATTGATGGTGTGTTCTTTCATCGGGAAGCACATAGTGTCTGCTTTTCCTTCCTTCACTCTTCTCCCTCCTCTTCCCTCTCTCCCTCTCCTCTTTCTGCTTCCTTTCCTCTTCTCTTCCCTTCCACTTCCCTCTTATCCCCCTTCCTCTTCCCCTCTTGTGCTATTGGCCACTATTGAAGTTAATGCTTTATTCCTAAATCTGTTAACTCACTGGGGTCTACTGTTTAGTTCTATAATTTCTATCGCTTGCTTTATTAACTTATGTAACTGTTAAGTGCTGTCATGGAGAGATGCTTTTATTCACTTATGATTTGGTCACTCAGTGGTATCCCTTCTGCAAGACAACAAAGACAAATGCCACTGTCTTAGCATTTATTTACCACCATTCCAGATAATGAACCAATTCTGGAGCTTACATGACCACACCTACTTTTAAAATATCATAAACTCACACATTTAAGCATATCTGGTAGGTTTCACTCTATTTGAATAAATTATTGTTATTGAAGTTCAAATTTTTGTTCTCTGAACAGAGGAAACTCTTCAAGTGGGATCTTAAGTACTTTTGGACCTGACACCAGTGGTCTTTTGTTACCTCCTTACTGTCTATATGGTGGGCCGCAGGCTTACACTATACATTTCTTGCCTAGACCTGCAGCTGGCCATTTCTCTAATATTTTCTTGTCTCTTTTTTGAGAAATGGTATTTCAAGACCCTAGTTAAAGCTAGGCATAGTGGTGAAGGATGTAATCCTATCTCTTAGGAGGCTGAGGCAGAAGGATGCACATTTGAGAGTAGGGCACATAATGAGATCCTGTTCCAAAAAATAAAAACCAAACTGGATGCTTGAGGCAGTCTTATCTACTCAATATTGATTATTGCCAGGCCTACAGTAAGTTTCTGTCACTTAAAACATTACGGCTAATTTCTCTGGGCTCAAGCAGTCCTTGATTTCAGGAGCGAGAGATCGCTGGTTACAACAAAGCCCTAACTCAAGCCCGCTGGACTGAGATGGTGTGACTCCTGGGTGAGCCAGAGACAGTGACGAGATGCTTGGTGTGGTGGAGGGGAAGGATGTGAGAGAGGGAGGCATGGAGATTAACATATGCAAGAACTAATCAGAGGAAGAATGGGAACCTCTTCACCCACTCAGGGGCTACACATAACAAAATAGCATGTGCAGAAAAAGCCTGAGCTCTCCAAACATGGAAAGGCTGGTTCTGTGTAAATGATCCATAAGGGCTCATGATACTCATGGCTGGGACCAATAGACTTCCTGACCTTCCCCAGCTTCTGGCCCACTTCGTTCTCAGGAGCACCTGTCTCTTTTTTAATAAACCACCTCTATTTCTGTCACCAGGCATGTGTCCCTGACCCAATTCTTTGTTCTGGTTGTAGTCAAGAACTGGGGAATATCATAGGGTATCCCCCAGATTCTATACCTGTGACTGTGGGACAGGGCTGGCTGCTTTCTTTCTCATATGGGGCCACAGAAGATGCCAGGCTTATATGCATTATTTTTCTGCATTGCCTTCAAGAGAAATGTGGAGCGTGCCTGTTTCTCCACAGCTGTGCTGTCTAAACAGCGTTTATCCAGTACCACCAAAGATGCCAGTGTCTCAAGGGAATCTGAACAGGCAGTGATTGCAAGAAAGAGCACTAGAAAGTGGAATGCCATGCCTATCTCTTTTTGGGCTGAGCCCATGGCAACTTAAAAAAAAGTGACAGAAGGCAATTGACTCAACTGACCAGGAAGGACAGTTGGAACAAAAGCAGAAAAGATCCTAGCCCCATTTGGGTTGGTTTTGACTTTCACCTTTCTGCAGCAAACTGAGTCAGAGCACATAGACTTAGCCCAAATTTACAGATGGGTGAGAATTCAAAGCCATTTCCCATGTACCTAGGTCTCCTTAAGTGAAGCCTTCAGAAACTCTATGAGCCCAAATGGATTTTTCCCTGCCCTCAGAATTCAGCTATAAAATAGAACAGCACCGGGGTCAGCCAGCTCTGACATGAGGAAGAAATCTGGCCTGCATTTTTGCTAGAGCCATCACATGCTCATCATTGGTACGTCTGTTGTGTGTGGCTGTTCTGGTGCTGTGACAGTGAAGTAATTTCAGCGGAGACTCTCAGTTTCAGATGTGCGGTTGATCTTGTGACATCTGCTGCCTCGTTGTTTGCCAGGGTTGATTTGGCTGATCTGGCTGTCTAGGGGCGTGGCCCCTTCCTTCCTTCCTGTGCAAGAGGGTACCTCTTGATAGAGGAAGGCTGGCTTTTGGAGGAGGATATAGGAGCAGTTGTGTTTCCCCTGCTAGACCCTCCAAGCTTTCACAAATCCTAGAACACTTACTCTTTGGGCCTTTACAGACCAAGTGTGCACATGCCTGCTGAAGAATTGGAGAATAAAGGAATTATGGGTTGTGCTTCGGTAGCTGATCGACATATCAAACATGGCAGCATGAGGGGGTTCTCTTGAGGCCAGAAACATGAAAAACCTGTGTCCTGACATTGGCACATTTCACACCCTCCTCCTCCCTCTATGACTTCTCCTCACCCCCCCCCCCCCCAGTTTCACCTTCCTTGCACACCTCTGTTACTTGCTCTCCTCTCCTCCTATCATCCTCACTGACAGGAAATCTGTGGCAGGCATTGAAGAGCAACTAGGCCTGGCCTCTGTCCCTTGAGCATCCTCTGACAAGGTAAAGTGTGGCACGAATCTTAACAGGTCTTATTAATAAAATCAAACCTGATGCCAGGTATTGGGGTGAATGCTGGAAGATCAGAGAAGCAGAACAAGCCACAGCTTCCTCTCCTCACCAATTCCTCAGCTGATCCTGTTTCCTTAGACTGGAAGCCTCTGAGTCCTCATCCAAACGAATCTCAGCTGAACTGCTGCTCAAAAGCCTAAAAGCTTAACCAGGCTAGTCCCTGGTCCTCACACCTTAAATACCTTTCTGCTTTCTGCCATCACTTCCTGGGATTAAAGGCGTGAGTCACCATGCCTGGCCGTCTCCAGTGTGGCCCTGAACTCACAGAGACCCGGATGGATCTCTGCCTTCAGAATACTAGGATTAAAGGCGTGTGTGCCACCATTTTCTGGCCTCTATAGCTAGTGGCTGTTCTGTTCTCTGATCCCAGATAAGTTTATTAGGGTGCACAATATATTTTGGGGAACACAATATCACCACAGTAAGGTGTACCCAGGATAGAGGACAGATTCTGAGCCGCCACCTCCTCTCCACACTGGAGAGGTGATTCCAGACGGTGGTCAGGCCTATGGGAGAAGTTTAATAGAAAGTCATTAGTGACATTCCTAAATGCTTCCTACCAACCCAAACTTGCAATTTTGCCCACATGAATTCCTGTATTTGTTACTTTTTTGTATTAGTAACATTGGGAATTCAACCCAGGGCCATGCACATACTTAGGCAAATATGTCTTTGAACTATCGTCTTTCTTTTCACTTTTTAATTTTGAGACAAAGTCTCACTAAGTTGTCCTTCAGGCCAAAAACTCATTCTGCATCCCAGCCAGATCTTGAACTTTCAATTCTTCTGCCCTAGCCCACAAATAGCTGGGATTATTGTCTGGTCTTTAAGTACTACCTGAAGGTCAATGAGATGGCTCAGTGTATAAAGGAACTTCTTGCTAAGCCTAATAGCCTAAGTGTGAATAATCCTGGGATCCACATGAAGAGAACCAGTTCCTGCAAATTGTTCTGACTTCCATACCTCTGTACATATACACACAGAATATATAAATACATACATATCATCTTTTACTTGAATGACATTTATTCATTTTATTTTCACTACAAAGGAATATTCTTTGATGTGTAATAATAATGAATATTACTTCTTCTGTGTTGATAACACAGGTTATAAAGAAACATATAAAAGAAGACTCATTTCTCACTAGGTATTTGTAATCAAAGAAGGAATGTGATCAAAGCACTGTGTAAATGTATGAAGATTCCATAATGTGGTAGTTTGAATGTAATTGGCCTCCACAGACTCATAGGGAATGGCACTATTGCTGTGGGATGTTCTGTATGGCAAATGTGTTGCTCTGATTGGTTAGTAAATAAAACACTGATTGGCCAGTAGTCAGGCAGGAGGAAGTATAGGTGGGACAAGGAGGAGAAGAATTCTGGGAAGTGGAAGCCTAAGTCAGAGACACTGCCAGAGACCTTGATGAAAAACAGCATGTGAAGATGCCAGTAAGCCATGAGCCACGTGGCAAGGTATAGATTTATAGAAATGGATTAATTTAAGATATAAGAACAGTTAGCAAGAAGCCTGGTACGGCCATACAGTTTGTAACCAATATAAGTCTCTGTGTTTACTTGGTTGGGTCTGAGCAGCTGTGGGACTGGCGGGTGTCAGAGATTTGTCCTGACTGTGGGCCAGGCAGGAAAACTCTAGCTACACACTATTAGCAGGTGTGGCCTTGTTGGAGTGGGTGTGTCACTGGGAATGGGCTTTGAGGTTTCAAATGCTCAAGCCAGGCCCAGTGTCACTCTCTCTTCCTGTTGCTCACTGGTCCAGATGTAGAACTCTCAGCTCCTTCTCCAGCACCATGTCTGCCTACACACTGCCATTCTTCCTGCCATGGTGATGATGGACTGAAACTTTGAAACTGTAAGCCAGTTCCAATGAAATATTTTCCTTACTAAGAGTTGCCCATGGTGTCCCTTCACAGCAACAGAAACCCTAAGACTCATAATAAAACCCAATATTGGGTACAATAAATATGCATTAATTTTTAAAAAGTATATAGTTTTTTGTTTGTTTGTTTTGTTTTTAGGTGCTTAGATTGAACCCAGGCCATTGCATATGGGAGGCAAGCACTCTACTATTGAGCCATGGCCTCAGCATGAAGTTTATAAAGCATATAAGGATACACATTGGAATGTTACCAGCAATTATCTCAGTGGTTTTGAATGACATTTTTAAATTCTCTGTTACCAAATTCATAATCATGTAAGCAGAGTGTGATATTTCTCCCTCTGAGGGAAAAGTTTAACAGTATTTTTGTATTTATTCATTTTTGAGGACAAAGAAACTTAGATGTATTGAGGATTAATAAGGATTGTAAATCCTGGAAAGGGCAGATTCTAACAGTCTGGAAGATAGACTCCAGGGGTTCAAACCATGGCAGCAGTGCTTATAACTTTATACCACAGCAGGTTAGAAGTTGTGTGGCTTTTATGAGGTGATATGATGCTGCTGACTGAGAGTATGTGGTCTATAAGAATGAGAGTGGGTGTGGTTTCACTCTGAAAAGTTTGGGGAAGGGCTATGTTGAATAGGAGATCAGCAGAGATTAACAATGTGTCAAGGTTGCCCACCTGGAGAGGTAGGTTGGGAATGTCTGTGGCCCAGATTAAAAATGTGGCTGTGGACTTGTCTGAGACCTCTGGACTCTACTTTCAGTTCCCTGAACCAATGCTGTTGTTCCATTTTGATTTTTTTCCCTTTGATACTGTAAAGTCCTAGTCTTTTTTTTGGGGGGGGGGGTTCAAGACAGGGCTTCTCTGTATAGCTTTGTGCCTTTCCTGGAACTCACTCTGTAGACCAGGCTGGCCTTGAACTCACAGAGATCTACCTGCCTCTGCCTCCTGAGTGCTGAGATTAAAGGCATGCACCACTACCTAGCTCAAGTCCTAGTCTTATAAAAAACTACTAACCTATTATAAACCATTAAGGATAATTAAGAAACACAAGTTAGCCAGGTGTGGTGGTGAACCCCTTTAATTCCAGAGGGCAGGTGGATCTCTGAAAGTTCAAATCCATCTTGGTCTACAGAGTAAGTTCCAGTACAGCCAGGGCTATACAGAGAAACCCTGTCTCAAAAAACCAGAATAAATAAATGAATAAATAAACAAATAAATGATCAAATTCTTTAATGTGTTCAGAACTATATTTGTAGTCATGCTATTAAACATAGTTTAGTCTCTTATATATGCTTCAAAGATAAACCTAAAGCAAGTAACTAAATCAGGTATACTTAATAGATAATAGATGGTCCTCAAACTCTTGAGAGATCTGCTGAATGGCATTTAAAATTGCTATGGAATGATCCTTTTGTACACTGTGAAGACGTTTTGCTCTCATTGGTTTAATTAAGAGCCAACTGGACAATAGCTAGGCAGAAGGAGGTTAGGCAGGAAAATCAGACTGAGAAAACGCTGGGAACAAGAAGGGCAGAGTCACCAGGCAGACACAGAGGAAGCAGGAGAGGAACATGCCTTGCTGAAAAAAATTAATGCCACATGGTAGGGCATAGTAAGAAATATGGGTTAATTTAAGTTGTAAGAGCTAGTTAGTAACAAGCCTAAGCTATCGGCTGAGCATTTATAATAAGTCTCTGTGTGGTTATTTGGGGAGCCAGTGGTCCTAACAAAAAACTCTGCTTACATAAAATGTTCAATATAAAAAAAGGCTTTTCATGATAGAGAGACATGCCAGCTCCTGGCAACACCTCTAATATCTTCCAAAGAAGATGGATGGGTGCAGAAGAACTCCACCTACAGCTTGCTTTAACTGTGGCAATGCAGGGCACTGGGTGAAAAACTGCCCTGAACCCTGACTGCTAGGAGGACCCTGTTCAAACTGTGGATAGGCAGGACACTAGGGAGTTGGTTGTCCCACTTTGCCTAGACAAGTTAGGCTGATCCCCCACCCCTCCCATTTTCTACTCCACAGAAAAGTCTGTTGAATCTTCTGGGCCTGGTGGCCAAAGACTGATGCTTCCCTGGGACCTCTGCCCCTCATGACCACTGAGGAACCTAGGGTGACTGTCTAGGTAGCCAGCAAGTCTTTGCCATTTTTAATTGATTCAGAGAAAGTTGCTTGGTCTGTACTTTCTGCTTACTCTGGTGAAATTTATCTTTCTCAGATCTCTGATGGTGTTGATTACTAGGCTAGTGATAACTTTGTCAATTTAACAGTAGCAACCAAGGCTTCCACTGCCTTCTCAGTTCTTTTCATGTGGAAAAGTCAGACCTCATGTCCCATTTTCCTAGACCTCCAGCTGAGAAAAGCAGTTTACCTAGCTACCATACTCTAAAAAGAGATAAACTCACAAAACAAGTTTCAAAGTAACTTTTTACTATTCCTTTGTTTAAAGTAACTTACTTTACAGTGACTGAAGTCCATAATCAATCACCTGGATCTCATGGTAAATAGTTGGATTTTAAAAAGTGATTTAAGGTATATAAAAAATGAAAAATGTTTCAGATTTCTTTCCCTTGCTATGCTACTGTTATATTAAGATTTCAAAAGTTGAGAGTTTTAACATTAATCAGTGGAGTTTTTACAAGTTATGCATCTAGCTCTGGCATGAATAGCTTGACTACTATTATCATAGTCACAAGCTCAAGATTTTAAGTTCTCTTTGGTTGTCTTCTAAGTATAGATTTAAAAATGCTTCTCATTGTGCTAAAAACATCTGTCTAAACTATATACACCCAGTCTTCTGGATAGAAGAAAAAGTGTTAAGGTTTTTAACCAAAATCATTTTTGGGTTCCCAAAGCTATACCTTTTGCTGTGACTCAAAGGTGTGAGTCTACTCCAGCTGTTTTGCAGAAAGCTGTTAACTGCTTTTTCTACAATGTGGATTTCAGTACAGATTACCAACAGTGGTATTTTTTAACATATATAAAACTTATCTCTATTTTATAAACTTAAAATTTTCTTGTACGCTTCAGGGAATCGACTTGGATTCACCTCTCACAGGTCAAATGGATTCCAGATAAGTATGACAGTCTGTTTTCCCACCTGCCTATTCCTGAGGGTGGAATATCTCCCTGTTTCCCTGGCCTTGGAACTCCTCTCCACCAACTACCAGGACCATGGGCCTCAAAGCATCAAATGTACACCTAAGAAAAAAATTTTCCCCTTAAATTCTTTAACTTTATATTCTGCCCCTAATATATATGTATATGTATATGAGATCCAGCACATTTACAGTCAAAGACTGAAAACTGCTCCAACTTCTGCCTGCATGTCCCTAGCCCCAGATGATCCCACAGAGCCTGGACAGCCAGTGAAACAGCCTGCTCTTTCCAGATTTGGCCAACATTCCAGCTTTTTGGGTCCTCAACAATGATGCTCCAATGTCAGCAGGAAGTAGTCATAGACAACTATATTGTTCCTTATCATTCATTTATTATCAACAAAAAGGGCTGGGATGTTAAGTCTCAAACCCAGGACAAGTGGCTGAGGTGCCTATTTAACATATCAAATCGGACCTGGCCACCAGATTCTCCCAATGTCCGTCCCTCAGTCCCTACCTGTTACAGGGGATGGCTGGCATACCCTGCCCTCTACCCTGAACTCTCCAGCCCAGGGGCTGGGCTGCCCTTCCCCCACAGGCTCTTCTCTATATAATCCAGCCATTTTGGTTACCTGCCCTGTTTGTACCTTTAGCCTCCTGGCTGCTGTGCCTGGTTTCCCCTGTTATTTATTAAGTAGCACAATGCTATTCATTAAGCTGTGCTGTTTACATGTGAGAAAAGCCACGAGGTAGAAGAAAACCCACTATAAGAGTTTATTAAAGGAAGGGAACAGAAGGGGTGCTTAGGCCTATGGGAATGATCGTGCAGGAAAAGAGGGCGGAAGGATGAGTGGGACCCGCTTTTATAGATTCCCCTGCACATGTGCATATGGGCTTATGTAGCTACATCACACGTATGCATAGATTACATGATCATGCTGCGCACAAATTACATGAACACACAGCACACAGATTAAGAGTAGGATGTAAGGCCCCAGGATGACTAAGCATCTTGCCAGCATATGTGTGGTCATGGGGGAGTGGCTAGAAATTCTAACACTACCCCCCTTCCCTCTTCTTCCCCTCTCTCTGCGTGGCCCAGCTTAGTCTGGTTGTGTCCATTCTGAACTCTCCCAGATGTCCCTGCCTCTGCCTACACCCTCACTTTCATTTACAATAAAACTTCCCCCTACTGTTATGCCCAGATAATGGGGACCCCCAAAAGACCACCATGGAGACAGAATCCCATATGTAAAAGCAAAGAGCTTTTATTTTTCAAGCTCCAAGCTTGGTCTCTCTGTCTGTCCAATACAGCGGTGAGAGCAGAGAGCCCTGAGCTCAGGTGAAGTAGAGTTGTTATCATAGCAGAGGTTAGGGTGAGGGGATTTCCAGGGTTCAGGACCCTGATTGGCTGACATTTGTCTGGGGGTATCTATAAAACAAAAATAGGTGTGTGCTAGACTCAGGGACATCTGGTCACCTTATCTAATGGTTGGAATGTTTGGAATGTCAGGTAGTTCCCCTGAGATGCTGGCTCTCCCTGGGTCTGAGTACTGCCTGCTAGTAAGCCTATCACAGAAGCTGTGTCTAGGCCTCTAAGCTTGTCAAGGCAGCTGTGTGGTCAAGCTGTTCTGGGGCCCCTCTATACCCACCATACCTAGGAACAGTCATGTCCTTTCCTTTCCTTTTGATTTCTCCTTTTCATTCAGATAGAAAGTTGGTAAAAATGTCCAAATGAATCTCCATACCAAAATGAAAATTTAAATATCAGAATAATAGAAAGTAAAAGACACATAGCATAATTTACCACAAAAGGGAAAGGCCAGCTACTGTCCGGAGAGTAAAGGAAGGGTTACTTAGGTCACCATCCTTTGAGTTGAAACCAAAAGCCTAAGTAAGAGTTAACAAGATAAAAACTGAGGGGAGGGAAGAGCTTGTGAAAAGTCCTTTGATGAGAGAAAAAAACAACAACCAAGAAACAGAAAGAAGCTCCTTGTGAGCAGTGAGGCATACATCTTAAATCAGCTTGTGTCAATCTGAGTAGGCTTTTATAACCTTAAAATTTTACCACCATACAAAAATCCATACCAACCCAAAATATTTTAGAGACCTGTTGTTGCTTCCTTATTCTAAAAGGAGATACAATGATATACGAAGGGCTCAGTAGGACTGAGAAGGTTTATTAGTATTTATGCCACGTGGTTATCTTAAGATGGAGAAGTCACATAGCATGTACCCTTTAATCTCCGTAAAGATGGCTGCCCGTCATTTGGCTGTTTCTGTATGGAAGGTCATCAGCCAAGATGGAGGAGAGCCACATGATTGCTATGTAAAACATGTTTCACTAAACAAGAGTTGAATCTAAGTTACGTGTACAGTGCAGTCTGGATAAGAGTTGAATCACAGATATAGGATGTTGTAGCAAATTAAAATTCCTTTGTATATGGTTTTGACTATCAGCTTTTTGCTATAAGTTTTAAGCCAAATTTTGTTACAGATTTTACAGATTTTTAGCCACAGCCAATGAATTTACAAATCAATCCTGAGATAAAGACGGCTTACAAGATAGTCTTAAGAGATTTCTTGAGAGCAGAGCACAGGGGAATCACAGAGGTAAAAGACTTTAGAATGGGAAGCTGTAAAACCTTAGAGAAAAGAGAGTGGGATCATTTCCTTCTGTGGTGGCAGAAGTTGTTGCAGTCTTTGAGAATTTGGCATGCTTCAGTGAACTAACAAGTGCTCTATACTGTTGGGTTGTGTGGAACACTGAAGAATTAACATCCCCGAAAAGTGTGTGTGTGTAAAAATCTAATGGGGCTTAAAGGGAATTAATTCTTTAATTATCTACCATCCTTTAAGAAACTTACACAGTATCTAAAAGTCAATGTCATTAATCTGCAATAACCTGTGACCAATCTAGCATGCTACACAGTTGAAGTGACTTTATATTATCATAAATTTGGTTTGATAAAGCTTTGCTCCATCTCAAGATGAAAAAAACTATTCTTATTTCAGTGAAATATTTTCTATAACAAATGATTTAAGTCAAAGTGACATAATTATTTTCATCTAACATGTAAATTTCAGAGAATACCTTTTAATTATTCTTTGAACTTTCATACATGTATACAATGTGTCCACCCTCACTTTCCCCTAGGAACTCCCAACATGACCTCTTCCTCCACCCACTTCTCCTTTTTCTATTGTGACCCACTGAGCCCAGTTAGTGCTGCCTGCTGGGATGTCAACCAGCCTTGGGAAGGTCTTGAGCATGTAAGCCATGGATGCAGGAGTGCAATGTCCGTGTCCTGTCCATAAGACAGCATTTCACGGCCGGGCGGTGGTGGCGCACGCCTTTAATCCCAGCACTCGGGAGGCAGAGCCAGGCGGATCTCTGTGAGTTCGAGGCCAGCCTGGTCTCCAAAGCGAGTTCCAGGAAAGGCGCAAAGCTACACAGAGAAACCCTGTCTTGAAAAAAAAAAAAAAAAAAAAAAAAAACCAAAAAAGACAGCATTTCACAGCACCCTTCCCTCACCCTCCAGCCCTCACATTCTTCCCGCCACGTCTTCTTTGATGTTCCCTGAGCCTTGTTGGGGTAATCGATGTCCTATTTCAGGCTGAGCATTGCATAGACATTATTCTCAGCTGCCCACTGCAGAAAGAAGCTCTTCTGTCCAAGGCTGAGAAAGGCACTAATCTATGGGTATAAACATGAATATTTAGAAGACAGTTTGATAACATATCCATTTAGTAAAACAATAGTAAGTAGTATGTTCTTGGGCCTGTGACCTCCCAAACTATGGACCTTTGATTAGCTTAACAGTACTAGGCATGAATTTCTTATTGTGGAGCAGGCATCAGATTCAGTCAAAAAGTGATTGGATTAGTTACTTCCATAACCTTGATGCCAAAATGCAACTTTAATCATTACCATAAATCAGATAGACTTTAAGAAATGTTACACTTTTGTTTAATTTCCAATTAGATTTGATACTTAGAGAAGTCTCAAACTTCTCTGGATTATCATCATCATCATCATCATCAATTATTATTGCTTATTCTCTCATATATTACATCCGACCACAGTTTCTTCTTACTCTTCTCCTTCCTCAGTTATTCCCCACATATTCCTTCTTCTCCAGATCCACCTCCTCTGTTTCCTTTCAGAAAAGAACAGGCCTCCCAGGGATATCAACCAAACATGACATATCAAGTTGCAATAAGAATAGGCACATCTCCTCATGTTAAAGCAACCCAGGAGGAGGAAAGGATCCAAAAGCAGGCAAAGAGTCAGAGACAGTCCCTGATCCCACTGTGAGGAGTCCCACAAGAAGACCAAGCTACACAACTGTATATATATATGCAGAGGACAGGGGACCGAACCATTCAGGTTCCCTGATTATCTGTTTAGTCTCTGTGAGCCCCTTTGAGCCCAAGTTAGCTGATTCTTTGAGCCATTTTCTTGTGGCATCCTTGACCCCTCTGGTTCCTATAGAGAAGTTATTCTAACTTCAGATGGAGGATCGATTTTCATACATCTGCTACCCCCAATACCAAAGTCACACCTCCAATCCCCTCACTTCTGCCACCTGCCTGACTTACCCTTCAGATTTCTAGGCCTTTCTTCTAGGCTCAGATGAAGCATCTTTTCTGAACACTAGTATTTCATCTCTCTCTGTGCTTCTCCTCCAGATTAGCAAGATGCCTCAGTGGGTAAAGGTGCCTGCAGTGCATGTCTGATGACCTGAGTTCAACCCCTGGAACCCACTTAAAGGTGAAAGGAGAAAACAGATTCCGAGAGTTGTCCTCTGACCTCCACAGGTGTGCTGTGGTATGCATGCCTCCCCAACCATACACCCACACACATACACAGGCACTCATAATAAATAAAATGTCTTTTTTTTTTTTTAGAAGAAAGTTCAAGGCTCCACTTTGCAAACCCTCACAATGGCCAGCCTCACAGATCAGTCACCCCCAGAGAGTACATTTCAAGTATCCGTTGGAAACCCAAGTTGAATACAAGAGCATGGCCTTTGGATAGAAGAGCAGGTGTATAACAGAAAGACAGAACATCAAGACCACTTAGGTCTCAAAACAGCAGCAGCGCTGAGTGAGTCCTGGACCAGTGAGCTTAGGAGGCCCAACTTCCAAGGACAATTCCTCAGGTGACAACCCCCCTCACCCTCCATTCCCCATCTTCCCCACCCCCTGCCACCACCAGAGACAAGTAATCTTCTCACTGCCCCAGAAACCAAAACATAGGACCAGGCAGGCTATGTTGTGTGTTAGTTTTCATGTTGATAAGGCTGGGCTGTCATCGTGCCTGAAATTCTATAATTGTAGATTCAATTTCCCCCTCTGGTAAATGGTTACCCTTTGTTGATGGAGAAAAATGATATGTTGGTTCATGTGCCATTTCCCAGATCCCGCTTAGCTTCTGATTTCATCACCTCTGAACATGCCTCATCACACACCAACCTGCCTTCAGACCTATCTCCAAATGCCCTGATTCTTTTGAGTACCTTTGGTCTCAAGACTTTGAAAAACAGCATAGCTAAAAAGAAAAATTCCTGAACCAAAATAAATAAACAAGAAGAAACTCAAAGCAATTAAAGCTTTAATTTTTTATGACTCATGTGTCTATAAATGTAAATGACTACCAGGCACTATGAAATATTAATCAAGCCAGTAATCCAGGATTCTATATGATGCCAAATTGCTCCCTGCCATCAGGGAAAAAAACCATCAGGCAGCAAGTTCTGCAAATAGACAACAGCTTCTAGATGTCCCACTGTGGGAGGGAGAGCATGTGAGGGTCACTTCTCATGGGACCCAGACAATGACACAGAACCCCAGGAAGTCTACCTGACATAGGGGTGCCTCACCAGGGCCAAACTCAGGGAACATGGGTTCTGGTCCTGCAGGGGATTAAAGTGTTTCATTTCCCATCTTCACCAAATCCCCAGTTCTTCTCTCTGCCCAGGATGCCCATTGTTCTTACTGAAACCCTTCACCTTTCTGTTATAAAACTTTTTTTTTTTTTTTTTTTTTTGGCTTCTGTTAAAAAACCCCAAATGTCCCATTCTCTGAGCTTCCATCTGTCAGCTAGGCTGTTTTATGATGTTTTCAGGGGAAATAAAACTCAAAAGCTGTAATAAAAGTTCCCCTTCAGATGTTGCTTCAACAGCTACTCTCTCTCTCTAGAGCAAGTTCTTAGCCAAGGCTTATTTGCACAGGGGCTCACAGGACATTTGGGATCACTTTTAAGTTGTGGGCAGGAGTACTGTTGATATGTGGTGAGGAGAGGCTATGGATGTTGCTAAATCTCTCACAGCATGCCAGACAGCCCTCCACAATGGGGAATTTTCCAGACTCTGTCAAAATGCTGACACTCAGAAGCCTGGTGGGGGTAGGGTGGAGAACCATCTCTCTTGTTCTTACTGGCTTTTACTTTAACCCCAGGCCTTTAAAAAGAATAAGGATGTATGAATTCCACACCTCACTCTCAGCGTACAAATGTGGCCCTGGAAAAGAAGAGCGACCAAAGAGGAGCACACCGAAAGAGGCACCAAGCCACGGGCTCAGTTCACGAATGGAGCAAATCCGTCCTCCTCCGAAGCAATGTTCACCTTTGGAAAAGTTGCAACACCCTTGGATGACTTTTACACAGAATTGTGAAGTGTTACGGCACAGGCAGCATGTCTCCTGTCCTTCCCACTTCAGGGAGGCCCTGGGGAATGCAGTCTGTCCACCCCATGGCTGTTGAGCTTTGCAAGTGAGTGAGAGGGTGAGAAAGACCTGCTCCCCACCCCCAACCTTGGCTCAAGTGAGGGGTAAAGATTGCCTCCTCTTCAGCGTTCTCACTTCTCATTTTTTCCCCTCTAGTGCATCATCCCATGCTTGTACAATTTGCATACGCAGAGACAGAGAGACCTCTATGGGGGAAAGCAAAGAAATCAAGCATGTGGATACGTCTTGTTTGGGCTGGAGTTGTCTGGTTTGGGTGGTATTTCTTCATTCTCTCCTAAAGTTGCCATTCCACTAGGAATTTACACAAATAAAGGTACAGATCCAGTTGTGATGATAAAGAAAATTCTATCCCAACGCATTGTTTTAAAGGACATAGTGAGTGGTCCAACATAGTATCCCTTATGTTGCATTTTGGGTAGATGTTCTGGAGCTGTCAGAGTAGCTCAAACATGCACAAAACCCAGGCTCCTTTGCTCTACCATGTTCCACATACAGATTCCACTTCATTGTCAGGAATGGCCGCACTCTTTCCCGCCATCACACCTATGTTCCAACCTACTGGAAAGGACAAAGGAGAACGCAGAGCACTTCCTACACCTGCTGGTGACATCCCCAGTAGGCTGCCACTTCCTGCTTTCTTTCATAAGCTCTTAGCTAGAAGTTGTCACCCTACTTCATCGAGCTACAAAAGATGGCAGCAAGGGCAGTCCTGAGTTTGGGGAGGGGCAGTGTGTCAGCTGACATTACAGAGTGTCGTACTGAACTCTCACTGCTGAGGCTGCTGAAAGCCGGGTTCTCTTTCCGGTTTTATGAGAGCGCATTGATTGAAGCCCCACAACAGACACAAGTGCTCTTACTTGTGTGGTGTTTATATATCTGTGTGCTGTGTGCATATGTATATGGGTGTGTATGTGTGTGTGCACGTGTATCTAGAGGCCAGAAGTTGGCACCAAATATCTTCCCGGATTGTCCTCCACCTTATTTTCAGAGATGGACTCTCACTCAATCTGAAGCTCATTGGTTCAGCCGAACTGCCTGGCAGATGAACGCCAGGGATCCCTGTTTCTGCCTCCCACCCAGGGCTGATTACAGACATGCCACCAAGCTCGGCTTAGGGATTCAAACTCAGGTCCTCATGCTTGCACTGATGGTAACCATGGAGTCACCTTGCTGGCCCTCTAAACACAAACACCCCTAGGACATGTCTTACACGTGGCAAAGCTGAGACATGGAATTCCCTGAAGCAGATCCTTAATCTGATGCTTTATTAGGGGATGCTGGGGTGGTGAGAGAAGGGGAGCAGGTCAGGGGGTGTCAAGCCAGGGCACTGCTTCAGGCTTCATCTCAGCTGCAGCCTGGATCCATGCTTCAGCATGTCCCCAAGAAAGGTAGGTGTACATTACAGCTCCATCTTGCTAGGTATCATCTGCCTTAGAAGGACTCAACTCCCAGGCTCTCCCTTCATGCTGCATCTGCTGCTTATCCCCCACATGCCCAGGAGAGGCTCAGGAACTGCCCTCTGGAACAGGTGCTGCATTAGCCACATAACCTGTTAGGAGGACGAGGCATTTTGACTAAGCACCAGTATTCACTTCACCACCACACACGAGCTGAAGGGGGTCCTAGGAACAAGGCCACTCAGCAATCCTGCCTCTCCTACCCACATCCATGCCGATTAGATAGGCCACACTTAGAGGTTGTGCCCTGGGAGGGGGCTGGGGGTGCTTCATTGAATCACTTAATACTGATTGAGCAGTCCTATATGAAACTGATTAGTTCCTGATGAGGAACTAGGTACACGAAGGCTCATGAGACACAGTAGCCATTGCTGGAAGAGTTCGTGGGACGATAGAGACAGGAAGTAACCAGATGCTAGAGCTGAAATGGTCAACCTAATAGAGGGTTGCCGTAGTCAGGAAAGTTAGAGGCAAGAGGACAGAACAGCAGAAGGACGAAGGGGCATTCTGTTCTGGGCTGCAGAGGGTGAATAAGAGCCCTCTGTGCAGTGCAAAAGAGCCGAGCCTGTGTGCCTAGGAGAAGTTTCAGAATAAAGGAGAGTGAAGGACTTAATGAGTGAAGCCAGTGGTAAAGCATTTTTAGTGGGTGTCTTGGTCAGGGTTTCTATGGCTGTTATAAAACACCTTGACCAAAAGCAACTCATGGAGGGAAGGGTTTGTTTCAGCCTATGACTCCGAGGTCGCACTATATCCCGAGTGGGGCAGGAAACTGAAGCAGAAACCATGGAGGGACACTTTGTACCGTCTTGTTTCACATGGCTTTCTCAGCCTGCTTTCTTATAGCACCCAGGACCACCTGCCCTGCTCATGGTGAGCTGGGCCCTCCCACATCAATCATCAATCAAGGAAACGTACTGCGGGTCAATCTGGTGGGGGTGTTTTCTCAATTGAGGTTCCCCATTACAAATGACTCTAGCTTGTGTCAAGCTGACCTAACACTAGCCAGCATAGGGGGAGAGAATGTCATCTCAAACTTATAATTAAAGGCAAGTCTTTCTCTAACACACAGCCTTCACCCTCCACCCTCTCACCTCCCAGAGACTCTAACTCACTTCTCTAGGCAGGAGCTTTGGGGTGGGAACAACTGTTCCCGCTGTGTGCCAGGCACAAGGACAGACACAGACTCATCCTGTTGGCCTGTTAGGACATCCCTTTCTCTTTCTCCACTAGCTGAATCTGGTCAGCCTGTGACTTAGCTATATGACATTACGTTTTGGGACGCCTCACCTTTCTCACCGGAAAGCAGAAGATTGAGGGTGATTTGTTGTGGTGAGAAAACGTCTTTAAGGCCTGAG
Source organism: Peromyscus californicus insignis (assembly GCF_007827085.1). Lineage (NCBI taxonomy): Eukaryota > Metazoa > Chordata > Mammalia > Rodentia > Cricetidae > Peromyscus > Peromyscus californicus. The sequence goes on from NW_026294402.1 coordinate 20,993,861, forward strand.
TGAGCTGATAGCCCTTGGGAGGAAAGATTAAGTCTTCCCTCTCCTGGATCAGACACACAGGCTTGACTGGGTCACTGCCACCAGATGATCTGCCTCCGTTAGAGCAATGGTTCTCAACTTTCCTAATGCTGTGACCTTTTAATATAGTTCCTCGTGTTGTGGTGCCCTCCAACCAGAAAATTATTTTGTTGCTACTTCACAACTGTTTTTTGTTACTGTTAGGAATTGTAATATCTGGTATGCAGGATATCTGACATGCTAATGCTGTGAAAGGGTCTTTGACCCCCAAAGGGGTCACAACCCAGAGGTTGAGATCCACTGAGTTAGAGTGAGGCACCAAGAACCTTCAACTTTAAATCCCCTCACCACGTGGTCCCAAGATTCTCCAGATTTTAAAAGGATAATAGTGCATACATGATTGCTTACATGATAGACCAGCATGAAGTGAACTGTTCATATCTCTGCAGTGTGGCAGTCACACTAAGGGGGATAACAATCAGACAGCCCCATGTTGGTTCAGTTCAACTCTCGCCATCAAATTCCATTTGTGGAGCTTTGGGCTCTTGCTGCATGAATCTTAAAAGTTCTTATTAATAAAATCAAACCTGGAGCCAAGTATTGGGGTGAACACTGGAAGATCAGAGAGACAGAACAAGCCACAGCTAACCTCACCTGGCCAACTTCTCAGCTGATCTTGTTTCCTCAGACTGGAAGCCTCTGTGTCCTCATATCCAAATGGCTCTCAGCTGAACTGTGCTGCTCAAAACCTAAAAGCTTAACCAGCCAAATGCTTCTAGTTTCTGGTCCTCACGCCTTATATACCTTTCTGCTTTCTACCACCACTCCCTGGGATTAAAGGCTCGCTTTCTGGGATTAAAGGTGTGAGTAACCATGCTTGGCTGTATCCTTGAACAGATGGATTTCTGCCTCTGGAATGCTAGGATTAAAGGCGTGTGCTACCACTGCCTATCCTGTGTATCTAGTGGCTGTTCTGTTCTCTGACCCCAGATAAGTTTATTAGGGCACACAATATTTTGGGGAAAAAAGTACCACCATAGGCTCTCATAGGTTTCTTGTTGTTTTCAACTTGTTTTGCAAACACAAAGGTCCCAGTGCCACCACCACCCACCCCAACAATGGGCCATACTTTAGAGACATGAAGACAGAGAGAGAGGGGGAGGCAGGAGGGGAGGAGGAGGAAGTGCCCTCCTCAGCACTACTGCTGCTGCTTCCTGTCTTCAGTTCTGATGGTGGTGGCAGAGGCTACAGCCAGGGCTGCTTGTGCCAGGTACAAGTTCCGTGCACAGGCAGCCTGTGTGCTCCCCACAGCTCTCCTGAGAGCAGTCTCTGGCTTAGGGCTGATGAGCGATCTTGGAGGTCAGCAGCATGTGCCAGATGCCTAGCTCAGTGGTCCCTTTCCGCTTGTGTACCAGGATGCGGCTCTCACCCCTCATGCCCACACTCAGGAGGAAGACACCCCCACCCCACCCCACCCACTCAGGAAAAGGGGTCCTTAGGGAGGGGGCAGAGAAGTCTTTCCCTTGTGGGAGTTTTCTTGAAGCCGGCCTCCAGTGGGTGTGGAGATGGTGCCTGAGGACTCTAGGATCTGCCACATGCCGGGGTAGGTCCTCCTCATTGGGAATGACATTGATGCCATCCCTTGAGGAGTGAGGATAGGGGACAGGTCCTCTTTTTCTTGGAACTCATGACTGCTACCCCATTCCCACTTGGGGGCTGGCTAGCCAGGCCGTGGCCTCAATGGCTGCACCTCACCCAAGCTCTATCCACCCATTTCTGGTTGTACTGAGATGTCACTTCCAGGATTTAGGGATCACTTTGAAGATCTGCAGAACTGTAAGTTGTACTTAAGGATTTTTTTTTTTAATCTTAAGATGCACCTGAATACAGAGGGGAGTAGGTGTGGGCAGGTAAGGCTACTCAGGCAGGAATCTGCTCAGCTTCTCCAAAAGAACAATGTCCACTCGATGGGCATTCCTAGGACATGGGACTGGGAATTCAGGTGTGCTGAGTTCTCTGGCTGGCTGCCTAACAGCTGTGTGTGCTTGGGAAGGGATGCACTTCTGCTCTACTCCTAGGGAGAGGTGGAGGGGGAAGCTCCTGATGGTTTTAGTCCTGTGCACGGGAGCTCTGCTGTGAGGCTACAGGGACTTCCAGAGCAGGGGTGACCCTGAGGGAGATATCCTCATCTCGTTGCTGCCTGGGAATGCTGAGGTTGGCGTCTAACCGCTAAGGTCTGAGTGTTTCCCACGGGCACCAGGTGAGCTTGGACCTGATAACTTATCTAAGACCCAGTTTCTTCATCTGAGTAAGGGACATAAGAGTGACACATGCCTCATTGAGCAAGAGATATGAGAAAGCTCGTGGGGCATGCATTGCACACTGCGCAAGAAATACCTGTGGTGATGGGGGCCTGAACTAACATCCTACAGATGCTGGAGCAACTGACCACAACCTTGGTAGCCTAGCAACAGAAACTAACTGCTCAGGAGTCCTAGAGGCTAGAACTTCGAACAGGAATCAGGTTTGGTGCCTCTTGCCAGCTCAAGGAAGGTCTGTTTCCTGACTGTTACTAGATTTTGGTAGTTGCTGATGACCGGGCACTCCTGGGCTTATGAACATATCACTTCAGTGTCTGTTTCTGTCTTGGTGTGGCCTTGCCCTGGAATCTCTGTGTCTTAAGTCTCTCTGCTTTTATAACATTAGCAATTGGGTTAAAATCCAGAATGATCCCATCCCCAGAGTGTTAGCCTACTTCATCCATAAAGACTCTTTCCAAGGAGATTGCTTTCACAGGTATGACTTTAGAACTTGAACACATCTTTCTGGGGGACACAATTCAACCCCACAAGGCTAGATCAAAGTTTTCAGGGTTGAAAAGCAGAATAGCGTATCATACACCCACCAAGACGTGATAGTGGATTGTTTAAAGAGCCCTACAGGGCTTTCCTGTTGGAGGACACTTATAACAGGGGCCACCCACAATGATGTTCTGTAGAGTTTAGGAACCTTACCTGGGCATGGTAGCACACACCTGTAATTCCTGCACATGGGAGGGGTTGAGGCAGGAGGATCTTGAGTCTGAGGCCTATCTGGGCTGCATGGCAAGACACTGTCTCAACAACAACAAACAGATGTTCTAGTTTGTGTTGAGCTGCTGTGATAAACACCATGACCAAAAGTAACCTGGGGAAGAAAGGGTTTATTTCATCTTACACTTCCAGGTCACCATCCATCATTGAGGGAAGCCAGGGCAAGAACTTAAGCAGGAGCAGAGTCAGGAACCATGGGGAAAGCTGCTGACTGCTTGCTTTTTTTTCTGTTTATGCTCAGCCAGCTTTCTTGAACAACCAAGAGCCACCTTCCCAGGGGATGGCACTGCCCACAGTGGGCTGGACCCTCTCATCTCAATTAGCAATCAAGAAAATGCACCTGCAGACTTGCCCTCAGGCCAATCTGATCGAGGCAATTCCTCAGTTGAGATTTCTCTTAAAATTCATCTGGGTCAAGTTGACAACTAAAGCTAAGCAGGAGAATAGCCTTTAGAATCAGGTAGATCTCACTGTTAGCTCTGAGACTCTGGTAAGCTTGTCATTGCCAAAGTCAAGCTGTTTCTTTATTTCTAAGCCCAATCTGAAGTGTTCTTGAAGATAAAGACACATCTATACTGTCTAATCCACAAAACTTTCCATTCTGTTTGGTCATATGAATTTAGGTGGAGCTTTGAGTCTTTTCTGGAATCAGGAACCAAAGCTGCATCAGTGTCAGCCAAAGCTCAAGGGAAGAGGATGGGAGTCTGTGGGACCAGTCTCTTTAGTAAGAAATACCACATTCTCCTCCCACATTCCCACCCCTCTCCAAAGAGGTCCTGAAGACTTTCTTCTTGCTAATGAAATGAGACAAATGCTGTAAGACATCAAGGTGCCCAGGAGAGCTGCAGTAGTAGGACAGGCCTATAGGGTTGAAGAAATTGGCTCAGACCAGTTGCCGAGGCATGCACATAGCATACTTTCTTATGAGCCAACCTGGAGTCTGCCTGAAGGCCTAGCAACAGGTGCTGTCAGAGTTCCTGGTCACTGTCAGAGTTCTTGATTATGCCCAGCCAATGAGGGATGACCATACAATGCCACCAGATTGCAACACAGACTGGGTACAAGGAGGAGGGTATATAAGGCTTTCCCTGTCATTAAATAAAGGAGTTTGTTGTTTGCCTTTGATGCTGTGCCTTCTCATCCCCTCTCCCAAGGGAGCCCTTAGTGTCCAGCAACAAGCTACAAGGCTACAGTTGTGGCTCCCTAAACCCTATGAGGCACCACAGACAGGGCGTAGAGTAAAGCTTGCCTTTCAGACCTGACAGTGGAGGACATGGCTGTTTCTCTAGTTCTGACATGACAGATCTTCCTCATAGCTGAACTCATAACCACCTACCCCAGGGTTGGTCTGGCCATGTGTAAGTCACTAGCCATTGTGTTTCTCACATCTGCTTTGCTTCCTCAGACACATCAGGCCCTCTGTTTCCTGGTCCAGGCTCCCAGCGCAGACTTTGCCCAGTCACAGCACACAGTACTCTCCTTTGTCTGCCGACAGTGCTATTCTTTGCAGATGATGCTAGTTCCACATGGTGTGCTGCTAGGTTGCAGCTTGTGTTTGTCTGAATGTCTTGTCATGAGACTTCAAAGAGCTCAGAGGGGTAATGATTTTGTTATTTGTGAGCCTGGGTAAATGGCTTTTAACTCCCCAGCGTCTGAACAAGCCTAGCTTCCGCTGAGCCTGGGGGAGGTAGAGAAGCCAGCAGCTGCCCACACACTGCTGCTCTGGTACCTGATCTTTGGAATTCTCATAAGCCACCATCCCCTGGGGCAGGAGGAGGCAGATTTCCTCCATCTAGACTCCTGGCTCCTGAAGTGAGTCTCTCACAAGCTGGGTGCCCTCTGTCTTCCCATCCTTCCTTCTTCATTGCAGCAGTAAGTGGAGAAAAAACCACAGTGGCCAGAGCCTCCAGGTTTGGCCAGTTACTGTTTCATATCCCCAACATGTTTTCCCAGTCTACACCAACCCCTTATCACAGACGAGGAAAAGGAGGTTCCAGCGTTCTGAGAGGCCAATGGGACTGACTGCAGGGAGGGGAGCAGGGGATAAGGGGGTGCTGGATGCTGGACATGTTTAGCATGCTGACCTGTGGGGCCCAGACAGAGTTCAACAGGAAGTGGAAATGAGTGGGGCAGGAAAATATGGCCTTCAGGGACCCCATGCTGCTAACACAATAGTGCACTAACCTTCTGTCTGTCTTGACCTCCAAGGAAACCATTGTCTGAGGCTAGGCTGACATTAGGGAGTCTGTCAGTCTAGAACTCCAGGGCTGGGGAGTTCCAACCAGCTCAGGAGGCCCTGATCAGGGCACAGCTACTTAAGTCACTGTCACTGTTCACCAACCACACGCCCCCCTCTGCGAGTCTCCCCAACTCTCAGCGGAGCTACATGGAGCTGTGAGAAAATAAAAGGGACCACTGCAGCAGAGAGGGGACAGCAGGGTACGAGTGACAGAAATGGGGAAATGGTAAAAGAGGGGGATCTAATTAGGGAGGGGGAAGGGAGGCGAGCATGTGGGAGGAGGGCAAATATCAGTTAGAATGTCTGAAAAGTCTTAAGGAATCATATTACTATCTACCTAAACATACCTCTTTATAGTTGGCATGTAAACATACATAACTAGTTTAAAAGAAAATTTCCCATCGAGGCAGACACAAAGAGCCATAGACTAGCTAATAAAACTCCAACACCAGGCATGAGAAGCCCTCTTGTCACTTGTTGGTCAGGGCTGTCCAAGAGACTCCCAAAACATTTCAGACTACTGTTATTGCCCTTGGTTGTGCCCAGAGGTGGAAGGTAAGTCCCTGTTGCTGAAGACATCATGCTCTTTGGACACAAGACCCTGAGGACCCCAGATGAATCTAACTGGAAGCCTTCTCCCTGAAGACAAACTTTCATGGTACTGGAAGGCACCATGCAAGCTTCCAAACAAGGGAAGCAACCACCAGCCCTATCCAGCTACAACACCTATGAACCACAACAACAATCAGCAGGGCACAACCCTAACAGTGCATTAGTGGCATGCATACCATAGTGATAACCAACATCTTTTTGATTGGACTTAAGACCCTTTCATCAGAGGGAAACCTGCCTGGTGCTGGAAACCCAGTCAACTACCCAGGGCTAATGAAGTCATGGCTCTCAGAGGAGAACCTATAGCTTTACTTTACTAAAACAGCATCAGCCATAACTACACTCTAAATATTCGTCCTTATACTCACAGATAAGTGTAGTCCTCACCCCTCATCAAGAAAACTTCTCTTTGCAGCAGATGGAGACCATTACAGAAAACCACAACCAATCAAAATGCAGAGTTGTGGAGCCCAGTCCCAACTGATGCATCTATAATGCAATTCTGCTCAGGGACTATGTGGAAAAGTTGTAAGAGTCAGAGGAACAGGGCAGTTCACTGTGAGATTGTGTCTCCCAGGAATGGCAGAAGCCACACCCATAAAATCTCACCAACATGGCCGCCTAAACATGGGCTGAAGAGCTGATGAATCCTCAACCCTATACAAAGAACTATAGGCAACAACTAAGGAATACTAAGGCCTTCCTCAGGGAAGATCACACTAATTGGTTATCTAATACCAAACAGTTAGCCCTGAAACCATTTACATATAAGTAACATTTTACAGACTGAACAGGTTGTGTTTATGTATTAGGAACACACACACACACACACACACACACACACACACACACACACACACACACACACCCCAATAAGCAAAGAAAGAGAGGTCATGAATTTGAAAGAGAGAAAGGGGAGTATATGAGAGGAATTAGATGGAGGAAAGGCAAGGGAGGAATGATGTACTTATAAGCTCAAAAATACTTTAAAAACCCTGTTCCCTGTGAGTCTGATCACCTTCTGGAGTGGCTATAGCTCCCATACGCCTCCCCACTCCTCTCTTTCTATGGTTGATCAAGATTGCCACTTGATCTCCTGATTGAAGGCTCATTTTTAAGCAGTTTGGCAAGAGTGGGGATTACCACTAAACCTGGCCACACACTAGTCTGCTGAGTTCCTGTGTCTGTTTTCCACCTCTCAGGGACTTTGATCATGGATCTTACTGCTTGGATTATTTATTTCACTTCTTGTGCTATCTTCTTTGGTATCTATGTGAGAGCAGAGTGCACAGAGGGTCCGGAGGTGAATTCTACACAAGCCCTGATCTCTCCCAGCTCCACAGTCATAGGAGTCCCATGCTGGAAGCCAGGTGACTGACTGCCCTATGCTCTTTAGAGCATGAATCTGTCTTGCTTCAGGCCGGTCAGTGGGGTTCCAGAGCCTTCTCTCAAAGCAATCAATGGAGGGGAACAAAGACATAGGGAACGAAGGGAGAAGAGCCTGTCTCACTTTCCCAGGGTGTTTTGGAGCAACCTAATGGCAGTGGAAAATTTTAGGGAGGAAGCATCAATAAATATAATTAATATTAATTATTATTGAGTCATGGGAATATCATAATGCCTTGGTGATTATTCTCCCCAGGGCAACTGAAATGCCTTTGATGGAAATGGATTTTCATTTCACTCTCAAATCCTGAGTCAATATCTTAGCCAGGGAAAAGAAATACACTGTGATATTGCTGCGGGCAGACCACCACTGCTGTCATGAGTCAAGGACAAAAGCCCCCTCCCAAGGTCATTTGGGGTTAGGGCTGACTCTTAACAATTGTTGAAGCTCAAGGAGATTATGCAGTCATTTGATATAAATTAACATTCCAGCTTCCCAGCTGGCTAAGCTTTCCAGAACAAAGGATCTCCAGTTCTGTCGTAGTTGTTGCTACTTTGGACTAATTTATCTTCCCCCAAAGGACAGCCACAGTGGCCCTTTCTTCATTCCAGTTATGATGGACAGTGAGCCTGACATCTGTATGGTGGTGGTCTGTCTGACCACAACCATTTGGGCTTCCACACTCACTTCCCACCTTCCCGCTGGCATCATCCATGTGCCCCCTCCCCACTGCTACTGAAGTGACTCAGTAGGGCACAGAAACGGACTGAATTGGTCAGGGAAAGGAAAGAGATCCCTGTAGACACAGGATGAGGGTATAGAGAGCCAAAACCACAAGAAGTGTGTGTTTGTGAGCAGCCTCCTGGCTCTGGTCTGCAGTTAAGGATTTTGCCATAAAGCCCTGAGACGACTTGTCCTTCTTGACCCCTGTCTTAGCTGTGATAAAACGCAATGACCAAAGGCACCTTCAGAAGGAAAGGGCTTATTTCAGCATACAAATCTAAGGTTGCACGCCATCACTGAGGGAAGTCATGACAGGAACTGAAGGCATAAACCCAGAGGCAGGAACTGAAGCAGAAGTCATGGAGAAATGATAAATATTGGCTTGTTCCCCACAGTGTACTTAGCCTTGTTTTCTTCTATACCCCAAGACCACCTGCGCAGGGTTGGCACCACTCACAGTGGGCTGGGCCCTCCCACAGCAATCACTAATGAAGAACATGCCCTACAGGCTTGCCTACAGGTCAGTCTTATTGGAGGCATTTTGTTAATTGTGGAACCTTCTCCTCAGACAACTCTAGGTTACATCAAGCAGACAAACAACAGCAAACTTTAAAAACAAAAAAAAAAAAACCAAGAAAAACAAAAAACAACCAGGACAACTCTCTTCTGTTCGACATTTGTAGAATATTCCTTTACATTGTATGAACGTATGCTGCTGTGATTGGTTTAATAAAGAAGCTGACTGGCCAATAGCTGGACAGGATAAGGTTAGGCAGAAGAGCCAAATGGAGAATGCTGGGAAGAAGGAGGGCCGAATCAGAGGAGTCTCAACATAGGCAGAGAGAAGCAGGGTGGGCATGCTGTACTGAGAAAAGGTACCAAGCCATGTGGCAAAGTGTAGAAAATAAATATGGGCTGATCTAAAATGTAAGAGTTAGCTAGTAACAAGCCTGAGGTATTGACTGAGGACTTGCAATTAGTATAAGCCTCTGTGTGTTTATTTGGGAGCTACCGGTGGGAAAGAAACTTCTCCCTACAGACAATTCTTTGTTGTGCCTGTGTGCCATGGGGAGAGTACTACTAACCATTCCTAACACACCTACTGTGGAAGTGGAGAGAGAAAACCACAAGCAGATCAGGGCCACCAGGCCCAGGTGCTTCTATATACAGCACAATGGTTCCCTCCCTGGTCTTGTTAGCCCTAGCTCCTGCCACACACTAATCCTGTCTCAATCCATCCTCCTTGATGGTAAAATGGCACTGGTTGGTGGTACTGGCTACTGCGTGGAAAGGTCATGGTCACAACAGAACCCAGTGGTACTTTTAGAGCTTTATTGGGAAGGAAAGGGAAAGAGGGGAGAGCCAGGCCTGGTGGAGGAGGGAAGCAGGGGAGGGAGCAGACCAGAGAACAGAGAGAGAACACAGAAAGAGAGAGAGGAGTGAGGGTCCGTGTCCGGCTTTTTAAGGTGGAATGGCATGACCACACTGCGAGTACGTAGTCACCAGTGCCTGCTGATGATGTAAGACGCCAGACCCTGAGGAATGAGAGCAGAATCCTAACACTCCTGGTGAGTGGCAGGGAGTCTCACTGGACATATCTTTCTCTGAAGTCAAGGTGTGTACACATCACATCAAATGCAAGCCCTAAATCTGGGACTGGAGGCATATCAAGATTCTGCATTCCTAAACTCCAAGGTGTGGCCAAAGCCACTGGCCGGTTAAAATGCAAGGACCTAGAAGTCAGCCGAAGAGTTGGGTGTGTTCTCTGAGATCCCCACTTACCGTCATTTGGCCTTGAAAGTCCTTCTATCTCTGCCACTTCCTTCTGTGTACATTTGACTGTGGTGATGGCAGCGGTGCTGTGGGAAGACTGTTTAGTGCCTGGCCCCAGGTGTGTGTATATAGGAGGAGCTGGTTGTTTTGCCCCCACCCCCCGCCCAATCAGTGCTGCATTCTGCAGCATGCCATCACCTGTACAATCAAATCTGAACTCTGTAGCCCGACCACCTTCCTACCCTGTCTTGCATATCAGTCATCTGCCATGGGATTCTGAAATGGAGTCCAGCCTTCTCAAGCTTCCACAGCTCCATGTTTTCCTTGAACTCAGATGCTCACCATCCTTGATCTATATACACAATCCTCATGTTCTTCTGTGTTGTGAGATCCCCAGGGCCCCCTCTGTGAAGACTCAGCATCCCTTAGACAGCAGCCCCTTAGTCACCAGGAGATACTTTGACTTGTCTGCATTCCCAGCACTGTACATACCTAACACACATGATGTTTCAGAGAAGAGCATGACTGAACGAACGAATGGGTGGGACAAAACACCTTTCCCTCCCTCCTCCTGTGCCCACCATGACTATGACCTAGCCAGAGAGGCTAAACTAGTATCTCTAAGTCTTGGCTAGCTACACCCTTGTGGTGATATACTGTGTATCAAATAAAGCTTGCCTGAGGATCAGAGGACAGAGGATCCACTAGATTAAACATAGAAGACAGGCAGTGGTAGCACACACCTTTAATACTAGCACTCAGGAGGCAGAGGCAGGCAGATCTTTGAGATTTCAAAGCCACCCTGAACTACATGAGATTGACTCAGTTTAGGAGAGAAACAGCCAGGCAGTGGTGGCACACACCTTTAATACCAGTACTTGGGAGTCACACACCTTTAATCCCAGCACTTGAGATCTCATGCCTCTGCTACCAGTATTTGGGAAGCACACACGCCAGTAATCCCAGCACTAGGAAGGAAGTGAAATGACTGAGCAGAGAAGGGCATATAAGGCATGAGGAGACAGGACTAGAGCCCCTCCAGCTGAGGGCTCAGAGGCTTTCAGTCAGAGGATTCCAGGAGATAGGATCTCGTCCTCCATTCAGTCTGAGGATTTGGTAGTGGTGAGAAGTTTCTCTAGTGGCTTTTTCCTTTTTCTCTCTAATTTTTTCAGCATTTACCCCAGTATCTGGCTCCAGGTTTGTATTATAAGACCTGTAGGAATTCGTGCAACACAATCTCTGTAGTGTGTGCTTTTGTTTGTTCATGTGAGGTCCTACTAAGTACCCAGGCTTGGTCTTCAGCTCATTATCCTCCTGTCTTGGCCTCCCAAAGGTTAGCTTTATAGCCACATGGTGTTAATGTAGCCGGCTCTGGCAGCAGCTGAGGGAGGAAAGCTTTGCTTTATTTTAATAACAGAGTTTGCTTGTTGATTGACTTAAGCTAGTTATCAGTGTGACTCTTTAGTTCTCATTTTATGCACTGGAGTGTAATCTATGACAAACACTGATTTTGATGTTCAAATAATCCCAGATCGGGCCTTCAAGCTGTTCCCTTTGACGCGATCAGATCTCCAGTCCTTGAGTCATTTCTTGCTTTTCTGCAAAGGAGACAGTGTGGTCCCTGTGTGGCTTGTTTACCCATGACACAGCACACCAAGGGATGCTAACACACCCCTGCATTTGGAAGTCAGCAGTCAGCGAGTTGCTGAAAGTGACCCATGGAGCTGACTCCCCAGCCATCCCCTGCACAGAGACAGGAAGGAGCGGAGACAGGGATTGGCTGCAGGGAGCTCAGAGTTCTGGGGTCTCCCAGGAAACATCTTTAGAGATGGCTCACTGCAGGATCCTGGTCCTCAGGTGCCTAACTGGAAGATGCCTACTTCAAGGAGAGGGAGGAGAGGACACGCAGTTTGATGTTCTGGAGTTAAACATATTGCCAAGAACTTGTGTCAATACTACCTGTAATCGGGGCGGGGCAGGGGGGTGGGTCACAAAGCCAGAGTGCTCCAGGGAATCAGTCCCTGGAAGTTCTCTGGGAAAGAGGCTTGTGCCTCTCAGCAGGGAACATCTGGCAGTGTTATGTGGATGGAGACTGGTGACATCACAGATAACTCAAAGTACCTTTCTCTCAGAGCACTCAAAGGTTTTGTTTGTTTTGTCTTGTTTTTGGTTTCAGGTGGCTGCCCTCAAACTCAGGGTGTAGCTAAGATGACCTTAAACTCCTGATCTTGCCTTCACTTCCCAAATGCTGGCATCACAAACATCACCATCATGCCTTGCTTTCAAAGTGCTTTCATGGATATTTTGAAAAGTTTTTTTTTTTAAACATTGAAATAATTTACAGTCTGAGCCACAGGTGGAAACATGGGGTTTTGTTTTGTTTTGTTTTGTTTTTGTGACACAACTCTGTATAACATACCATCTATGGAACTGTTCTATAAAGGTAAAGTTATTTTACAATTAGTTTATGAATAAAAAATTTAAGCCTATTGGTAAAAACCTGTGGCTGGACAGGTCCTAGGCCCTAAGGGAAATCTACTGCTATTATTTTTCTAAGTAGATTTAGTATTAAACCACTCCCAATGACTTATCATTTCATCACTGAAGCTCCCATTTGATGTAAATGTTGATTAACACGAGGCCTACAGCTGACTGAGATGCAGAGAATAAGAGACTGTGGCCTGCTCAGCCCTAAATAAAACATCCGTGTCACACCCCCTCCCCACTAGGTTCAAAGATCATTGCAGGAGAGGGGGTGGGTAGAGTGTAAGAGACAGGGGTCGTGAGTGACTGCGAGAAACTAAGTCTTCTGGACACAGCAGGGCAGCTGCATATATAAACCCAAGATAGTTTCAACAGCATGTACAAGACCTGTGCAATCCCAAGCCAGACCAAATCCCAGACTAGAAAGGGGAGTTGGGCTTGGAATCCCACCCCTAGCTACGAGCTAATGGCAATTGTTAGCTGCTGGGAGAGGGAGAGACAGTTTCTGTAAGAGTGTAGACCCTGATAAGTCAACCACACTCCAGTGGAAGGCCACACATGAGAGAAAGAGAGAAAGAGAGAGAGAGAGAGAGAGAGAGAGAGAGAGAGAGAGAGAGAGAGAGAGAGAGCATAGGTGCTTTATTCTTTTCTTTGAAAATCATGGAAGAGGCCACAAGCCAAGGAATCCAGTGGTAAGGAAACCAATATCAGGAATACAGCTCTGCAGACACCTTTATTCTAAACACCCATTTCTTAGTTTTCACCTGCGGACCTACAAGGTAATAAGTGAGTATTATTTCTGCTGCCAGATACATGGATATTTGTTACAGCAGAAATAGGAAAGAAATACAAACATTAAAAATTACCCACTCTTTTGTTTGATTGCTTTCTGTATCAAGTTCGGTTTTATATGTCCCATTCCACAAGCTGTTCGTGTGCAGACAGAGCTACAGCCGCAGTATCCTCTTCTTCTCCATCCACCTTCTCTTTATTCTTGCTGTTTCTTCTTTCCGAATCTTTGTGTGTGTGATGTTTGTGCACATGATGCATGCGTGAGTTTGTGTTTGTGAGTGCAAGTGTGCACGTGCAGGTCAGTAGAGATGGTCATCACCTTCCACCTTGTTTGAGACTGGATCTCTTGAGATTGAATACACCAGGCTAGCTTGCCTGCCAGTTTCTGGGGTTTCTCCTCTCTCTCCTTAGGAGCACTTGGATTACGACTACACTGGCTTTATATAGGTGTTGGAGATCTGAACTCAGGTGCTCAGGCTGACACAGCACACACTTTATCCACTGAGCCATTCCCCAGGCACGGATCACGGATTCTTCTGTTGTTCAGGACTTCCGTTTAAGCATAGCTTCTCATCTTTTGTTGTTGCTGTGGTTGTTTTTGTTTTGTTTTGTATCCTGAGACAAACATAGACTCTCTGTGTAGCTCTCTGCTCCAGGCTGCTGAGTGGGATTATAGCATTTGTAATCTGCCAAGCTTAGCCTGGAGTTTAATCGAGTGTCTCTTACTCTCCTTTTCCAGAGTGTGCATTCACATAAGCTGGAAGCCTTGCCAAGTGCAGGCTGTCTCAAAGGCTTTCCTGTGCAGATGGAGTGTGGATCCCATTCTAGAAGCTGCCCAGCTCCCCACAGGAAGTCTTGCAGAAATGAAACTGCTGTTACCCCATACTTGACCTTGAAAATGACTCATAGTTCAAAACCCACTATTCTTGTTCACAAATGGCCAATCAGAAGCTGCCTCGGTGTGGACCGATCCGGTGGATGCTCAGCTGTGTCCTGGCTGCAGAGAAATGCCCAGTGAGGCTGACAGGGAGGTAGTCATTGTTCATGTCATCTTCATCTTTATTATCTATAAATGATCTGATTTCCCACTTACCTATCAACAGCCTAGAGAGTTCTGTACTTAGGGCAGGAGAGGGGCTGGTGCTGTGGGATGTTCTGTATGGCAAATGTGTTGCTCTGATTGGTCAATAAATAAATCACTGATTGGCCAGTGGCTAGGCAGGAAGTATAGGCAGGATAAGGAGGAGAATAAAGCTGGGAAGTGGAAGGCTGAGTCAGAGAGACACTGCCAGCCGCCATGATGACAAACAGCATGTGAAGATGCTGGTAAGCCACGAGCCATGTGGCAAGGTATAGATTAATGGAAATGGATTAATTTAAGCTGTAAGAACAGTTAGCAAGAAGCCTGCCACGGCCATACAGTTTGTAACCAATATAAGTCTCTGTGTTTACTTGGTCGGGTCTGAGCGGCTGTGGGACTGGCGGGTGAGAGAGATTTGTCCTGACCATGGGCCGGGCAGGAAAACTCTAGCTACAGGCTGGCCTTTAGATAAGTAAAATCTGAGAGGCTTGATTAACAACTCTCATTGAACTACACTGCTGCGGCCAATCCCACAATCCAGAGTATACCATGGAGCTCTCATAGAATCACTGACTTGTACCAAGGACAAATTGTGTCTCCCACAGTCACTCCCAGGCACTAAGAACTGGTGAACTCCAGCCAGACCGAGCTGTGAGAAATGTTTATTTGCTTCCCAGTGACAGATCTTTTCTCATTCTGTTGATGGACCTAACCCACACACCGCCTTGTGGCCTCCAGTCTGCTCTGGAGTTCTCAGACCTCGGGGCTCCTCTCTAGCTGAAAAGGCACTTCTATCCACGCTTCTCGTATTGAAAGCCCTGAAGATGTTGAGAGGTGGGCTCTCAGGAGGGCTGTCCATACTGTGGGACGGCTTCTAATTGGTGCTCCCCCATCTCATCTCTCCCATCTGTCTTAGGGGTGCCGTGTCTCTGGGATGACTTTTTGTCCTCAGATACATGTTGATAAAGAGGTGTGGGCAATCAGAACCTGGACAAGAAGTGTGGTGGTTCGTGTTGTCAGCTTGACAATCTAGAATCCCCTGGAAGACTGGCCTTTTGGCATGCCTGCTAGGGAGTGTCCAAGTTACATTCACTGAGGTAGGAAGATTTGTCCACTGTGGGTGGCACCAGTTCCCCAGCTGGGATTCTGGACTGTGTAAATGGAGAAAGGCAGTTGAACAGCTGCTCTGTTCCAGATGAGGCCTGTGACATCACCAGTTGTTTCAAGCTCCCTCCTATGACTGTGTCTCAAATTGTAAGCTAAAATAAACCTTTCTCCCTCGGCTGCTTCTTGTTGGCGTGTTTCTCTTTTTTCTCCTTTTTTACTTTTCTTCTCTGGCTGTCTCTGTCTCTGTCTCTGTCTGTTTCTCTCTCTCTCTCTCTCTCTCTCTCTCTCTCTCTCTCTCTCTCTCTCTCTCTCTCTCTCTCTTTCTCTGGCCTAGAACTCACTATGTAGACCAGGCTAGCCTCAAACTCACAGAGATTCTCCTACCTATCCTTCTTGAGTGCTGAAATTAAAAGCATGAGCCACCATGCCAGGATCAATCAGGGTGTATTTTTGTTGTTGTTGCTGTTTTGTTTTTTTAATCACAGTAACAGAAAAAGAAATGAACAAGAAAGCATGGATCACTGGGCATGGTGGTGTACACCTTTAATTCCAGCACTCAGGAGGCAGAGGAAAGCAGATAGATTTCTGAGTTCGAGGCCAGCCTGGTCTACAGAGTAAGTTCCAGGACAGTCAGAGCTACACAGAGAAGCCCTGTTTCAGAAAAACCAAAGAAGAAGAAGAAGGACGAGGAGGAGGAGGAGGAGGAGGAGGAGGAGGAGGAGGAGGAGGAGGAGAAGAAGAAGAAGAAGAAGAAGAAGAAGAAGAAGAAGAAGAAGAAGAAGAAGAAGAAGAAGAAGAAGCAGCAGCAGCATGGATCAAGCTATGCAGTTTGAAGAACTTGAGCTGACCCTGCACCTGTCCAGTGTCTGCCTATCTTTGTTCTCATACAAGCCACCAGCCTGGGATGTAGATTGACCTGGAACCCATTTGTTATTAAGAGATCTCTGAAAGAGACAGTTACTGGGGTAAGAGAAAACAAGGTTCCCCAATAGAGGAAACATGAGATTTTAAGAAGGTCATGTCTTCTTAGGGGCGTCATTCTTCCCATTTTGAATTATTCTGAAGGCTTTAGTATATCCTAGGATGGATGAAGAATTAGGGATGAGTTGAACAAATTCACTAAATGAGTCTAACCACATGTTATATCTGGCCAAAGATGTGGCCAATATCTTCCCCTGTCTACGGAAAGAGGGTAAGATAGCAGTAGTCCCAGTTAGTCAACTAGACCTAAAGCTACCCCATCTGCCTGGAGGCTCAGCAACCACCAACCAGCTGGGCCACATTCTCTGTGTCCTTTAATCTTGGCATGCCCCCAAACCTATCCTTACAAACCAGAGTACTTAAGAGAGGAGGTGGCTCGGGTAACTGCTCTGGCCATTTTCCTCTGGCTGTGGCAGAGGTGGTCCCGCAGGAGAGCCCCCTACGCCTAGTCACCATGGCACAATGACATCCAGAAACAACGTAAGGGAGCTGTTCTTCTGAAGGGGCAGCCGAGTGTCCTGGGGAGAGAAAGAGGTATCGTTTGCCCACTGAGAAATCTGAAGCTGTGAAAATGTGAGGGCCAACCTCTATCATAACCACACATCTAAGTCAAGACCTAGGAGTGTCCTAGGACAATACTTTTACGATTCTGTTGTCAGTCTGCATATCTTTGCCTGCCCTTCCTCATACAGGCCAAAGGCCATGGGGTGAAAACCAGCGTAAGCCCCAGAAGGTCTTTGCTGGGCTCCAGGCATGGATATGATGCATCTGCTTCCAGCTGGTCTCTGTCCCAGCACTCCTTATTGTACACTGCAAATTCCCTGCTGCTACTTCCCTTCCCTCACCAGGGCCCAGCTGTTGGTAAGAACTTGGGGACCTACTGGTTGGATCATAGAAAGAACTGAGATGCCACAAGACTTCTGGGCCAGCAGAAAGACTCTGAATCCAGAGGAGGGAGTTCTACCCCTCAACCAACTATGGCCAGCTCTCATCCTGGGGTACCCTGGAGACAGACCTCATAAACAAATAGTCTTCTGACTCAAATGCCAGCCCCCTTGTGCCTGACCAGCCCTTCCTCTATCCCTTGTTATTCCCTGCTCCTAAGGCCATCATGCAAGAGGGAACCTAGAGAACCAGAGAGACTTGACCTCAGTCAGTTGTACCTTGACTCTCCCAGGAGCTTTCCACATTCAACACTACATCAAGACCATGTACAGGCAAATCAAGGGGCCCCCAAACCTACAACCGCAGGGCATTCTTGGTATTGTTTGCACATCAGACTCAAAGGCAACAGAGATGGACACCACCCAAGTTCCCGGTCATACCAAAAATGGAATCTTCACGGGTGTGACAAGCAGGTGGGATTTTTAAAAAGCAGATGGGGTTTTAAAGATGGCTGCTGGGGGTGTGCAGGGGCGAGGTCCCATGGGGCTGTCCCTGAAGTGCACTCAGTTCAAGCTGTTCTACCCCCTCAGGCTGCATTCTCACTCCATCGCGGAGGGTCACTGCACCCTGACCAGACCACTGTCCTACCTTGTCTCTAATCCGACCCACTTTTTCACATCAGTGACTTTGTTCCCTTCCTCTTCTGTTTGAGACATGGCCAGAGCCCTTAGGACAGTCCAAGCCAAGCCCTTTCAGACTTCTTATTTTCTGCTTGTAACTACCAGGAACCAAGTTCTGGGGAGCCTTTTTTGGGAAAACAAAACCCCAAATTTACCAGCATGAAATGAGGTACAGAGTGAGCACTTATTCTCCTACACTTATATCAAGCACAACTCCTCCACATTCCCAAGTTCTCAGGAAAGCTGGGTGCATACTCCCAAAAGTCTCATGTATAAACAAGAATGTGAGTGAGTGTAAGTATGTGTGGGTCAATGAAGGTGTGTAAATGGGCATGTCTGTGGCAGTATGCATGCCTGTGAAGTTGAGTGTGCATGCCTGTGAGTGTTATATATATGAAAATATATGAGGGTGTATGTCTATGAGTGTGCATGTCTACAAAGGTGTGGCTGTTTCTGTGTATGATGTCTGTAAATGTGTGTGTGTATATGTCTGCAAAGGTGTGTGAGTTTACATGTCTGTGAATGAACATCTGGGGGGTGTGTTATACGAGAAGGAGTGTGTGCATGTGGGAGTTGAACATTATACATGAGTGGATGTGTGTATGAACACTATCAATGAAGATTTATGTGTGTCTGAGGCCTCATTTCATATGTAGGTTACACCAAGCACTTCATAGAGGGAATGGAGTATGTCTCAGGGTTTCTAATGTTATGAAGAGACACTATGACCACAGCAACTCTTATAAAGGAAACATTTAATTGTGGTGGCTTGTTTACAGGTCAGAGGTTCAGTCCATTACCATCATGGTGGGGCATGGCAGCATGCAGGCAGACCTGGTGCTGGTGAGGTACCTGAGAGTTCTATATCTTGCAGGCAACAGGAAGTGAACTGTTTCACTGGGGATGGCTTGAGCATATATGAGATTTCAAAGCCCACCTCCACAGTGACACACTTCTTCCAACAAGACCATACCTACTCCAACAAGGCCACACCTCTCATTAGTGCCATTCCCTTTGGGGGCCATTTTCTTTCAAACCACCACAGAGTAGAACAAGAAATCTGATCATATCAGGACTTTACTGAAATCCAAAATTAGCACTGGACAGGGTAGGCCATCTGACCATCTCTGTGGCAAATGAAAGGAACACTCTTGAGAAGACTTGGCACCTGACAGTCCTACCCACTCCCCACCCCATCCCATCCCACCCCACCCCCACCCACCCCATCCCACCCCACCCTACCCCTTCCACCCTATCCCATCCCATCCCACCCTACTCCACCCACCTCATCCTACCCCACTCTACCCCCTTCCACCCTATCCCATCCTACCCCACCCCCTCCCATCCTATCCCATCCCACCCCACCCCCTCTCATTCCCTCCCACTCCACCCTACCTCCATCTCCTCCCCTCCCCTCCCCTCCCACCCCATCCCACCCCATCCCATCTGCTTTCTCACAGCATAACAGGCAGGTATTTTTCATTCCTGTTTCTTAGATACAGAAATCAAGTCCTGGTCAAGCATGCCTGGCAGCTTGCCAAGAGCAAGTGCTTGTTAAAAACGCTTTTCACTTTCCACCTATGTCTACTTGCCGCAGAATTCACTCTGGACTGAAGAGGGAATCCGCACAGACAAAGCCAGAATGAAGCCTGTCCCATGCAGTTACTGCTCGGCTCCCCCAACACTCCGTCCTTTCCTGCTTCCCCTCCCCGGTCTTGATTTGCCCTGAAACCAGTGGGAATTCCTACGGAGCCCCTGACCCCCAGCTTATAAGTGGGGGCATTTCTTCCCTCGCTGCACTGTCTGCCCTTGAACTCTTGACCAAACAAGTCACAAGCAGCTTTTAAGAGTGACCTCACACATTAAGTGAGGACACTAGAGGCAAGTACATGTCATCAGCCCTCCAGGTCACCCTGCCACAAACACTTTATCTCTTTACAGAAATCCACAGAGCAACATTTTAATGGAATTACTTAAATAGTGAGCATGAAGTTTTTAAAATTTTGACCTTAGGTAAAGTAGTGCTTTATGCTAACTAACTTTAATGTGTTGGCCATCTGACTGCCGCCAAGACACAGCTAGCTGCTTATTTTTTTCTTGGTAAAGTGTAAAATAGCTGTCAGGCCTCGGGTGGTAATAAGCATCCAATTATTACTAAAAGTGGTCCAGGAGAGCAGCGAGTCTTCTGAGAGTCCTGGCGGAGCCCTGTGTGTGGTACAGCTAGGTTCAAGGAGACAAACAAATGGAAACATGTGCTACTGTTCATTGCTTATCTGCACAGTGAACCAGCCACCATGGTCATTGCCCTTTACAGAAGAGGGAACTGAGCCCATGGCCACCAGCTTATAAGCGTCTGGGTTTGTCCAATTCTCCTTCTCAATATGGGGTGGGATGGCACTTTCCTGACCCTTTGATATTACTAACATGTCATTTCCACATGGAGGTAATTTCCTCATTTGCAACTGAAGAAAAAGAGTAAGTAGCCCATAATCTGCTGGGAGAATCTAATGTAGTAATGTACATAATGCAATAACATACATAAAGCTACAGCGTTGTGGGATATTTATTTGTACACTGTGTGAAGGTATATTGCTGTGGTTGGTGTAATAAAAAGCTGAATGGCCAATAGCTATTCAGGCAGGAGGTATAGGCGGGACTTCTGGGCAGAGAGAGGAAAAAGGAAGAGGAATCTAGGCATGAGAGAGAGAGAGAGAGAGAGAGAGAGAGAGAGAGAGAGAGAGAGAGAGGTGAGGAGACACAGAGGAAACAGGATGGAAGAACATAGATGAATAGAAATGAGTTAATTTAAGTTATAAGAGCTGGTTAAAAACAGGCTTAAGCTAAGGTGGAGATTTCATAATTAGTACTTATTATGTATAACTCTGTGTTGTTATTTGTGAGCTGGGAGTCCAAAGGAAAACCCGACTACACTACAGGGCACAGTGTGCCACGGGTGCTTGCTGCCAGCTGTCCTTATCTTCATGGTAATGACCATAGACTGAGGCTCCTGAGCCTCCTCAGCAGCTCTTATTACATTAGATCTAGTCAGACTTCTCAGCTACGTATTTTACGCTCCTCTCTCTCCCTGGTGCTGAGGTCATGGCTCAGGCAAACTGTGAAATCAGGCGACCTAATCAGCTCCCAGACTGTGCAGAAGGATAAAAGATAGTAAAACAGGAGAGCTGCTTCCATTCAAGTCACCTAATCCCGGAGTGCCCAATCAGGGCAGTGCCTGCCTCGACTGACCTGAGTTAACCCTACAAGCTCCACCCAGCAGAGGGAGAGCAAGGGCAGAGAAAGCTAAATGGAAGGCTATCCTGCAGTTAGCATTTGCCATTGTGCCTATTGTTGGAGGCAGCTCCGAGCCATTCACAGTGCTGGATGAAATTACATGGAGGAAACAAACCCCCCTACCTCTCTCACTGAATGCAGCAGTATACCCTGGACAGGGTACACACTGTAGCGAAGGACAAAGGAAGAAGCAATAGGTGGATTGGGGGGGAAAGACCAAAATACGAAGTACCACTAAACCCACACTGAATCTTTAGTTTCCGCCACCTCAGTTTTACTGGCCTCGAGTCTATGAGCACACTAAGAGTAACAAAACTAAAAAAAAAAAAAAAAAAAAAAAAAAAAAAAAAAAAAAAAAAAAAACCAAAAACAAAAACCCTTCATTTTCTGGCTCAAGGAAAAAGAAAGAATATGGTGGTATTTTATTTGTACTGAAATGTGATTTTAATTGTATGTTAATAATAAAGTTGCCTGGGGGTCAGAGCTATTAGAGCCATAGCAAGAGCATGGCGGTGGTGGCGCATGCCTTTAATCCCAGCACTTGGTAGACAGAGCTAGGTAGATCTCTGTGTGTTCAAGGATACAGCCAGCATTGGAGACACATGCCTTTAATCTCAATACCATAAAGGACCTGGAGGGCTGTACATACAGGCAGTGACGAGGTAGTCACGTGTTTGGGTTTACAACCAATGAGAAGGCAGAACAGAAAGACTATTTAAAGACATACACACAGGAAGTAGGCCCCCTTTTCGGAGAGCTCTCTTGGCTGAAGCAGGAAGGATAAGGCTCTTAGCTCTGACCTCTTGGCTTTCTTCTCTGAATCGGCTCTGTGTTTCTTATTTAATAAGACGGTTGGTTACATCTACAAAAGAATTCCTGGGTTTACAATGAGGGGAGCCCTTGGCTTGTAAATCCTTTTTCCATCTTTTCCACACCAACCTTCAGGCAATCTCACAGTGGCGTGAGCAGCAGCAAAGGTGACAACAGTTACCTAGAGCTCTAGGGACAGGGACGCTTCCCTTGGACTAGAAAAGCTATAGTCTTTAAAGAATAGTGTCTCCCTACCAGCTAGAACCTGCTGTTCCTTGATCTCCACATCAGTCCATTTCTCATGATAGTCATAAAACACTTGAGACAGGTGTGGTGGTCTGAGTAGGAACGGTCCCCACAGACCCGTGTGTTTGAATGCTTGGCCTATAGGGAGTGTCACTATTAGGACATGTGGCCTTTTTGGAGCAAGTGTGGCCTTGTTTAAGGAAGTGTGTCACTGTGGGGGCAGACCTTGAGGTCTCATATGCTCAAGCTATGCCCAGTGTTGGGACAGTTCACTTCTTGTTGCCTGAGGATCAAGATGTACAACTCCCAACTCCTTCTCCAGAACCATGTCTGCCTGCATGCCGCCATGCTTCCTGCCATGCTGGTAATGGACTAAACCTCTGAAACTGTAAGCCAGCCAGTTAAATGTTTTCCTTTATAGAAATTGCGTGGTCATGGTGGTGTCTCTTCATAGCGATAGGAATCCTAACTAAGAAAACAGGCTAACCTTATTTTAAAAATTTTATCTATTTATTTGTGAGAGTTTGTGTATGGGCCTGTATGCCCTGTGCATGTGGAGGTCAGACGTTGATGCTGGATGTCATCCTTAGTTGTTTCTCACCTTATGGTTTGAGACAGGGACTTTCCGCTGAACTTGGAGCTCACTGATTTGCTGCACTGGCTGGCTGGCTGGCTGGCTAGCTGGCCACTGATCCAGGGATCCCTCCGTTTCTGCCCCTCCTTCCCAGCACTGGGACTATAGACTGTACTTGGCTTGGCATTTTATGTGGGGATCCAAACTCAATTCCTTGTGCTTGCACAGGGGCACTTGACAGTGGGAGTCATCTTCCCAACCTGTTTGTTTTAAAAAAGAGATTGCTGGAGAGATGGCTCAGAGGCTAAGAGCACCGACTGCTCTTCCAGAGGTCCTGAGTTCAATTCCCAGCACCCACATGGTGGCTGACAACCATCTGTAATGAGATCTGGCGCCCTCTTCCGTATACATAATAAATAAATAAATCTTTAAAAAAAAAAAAAAAAAAGCCGGGCGGTGGTGGCGCGCACGCCTTTAATCCCAGCACTCGGGAGGCAGAGCCAGGCGGATCTCTGTGAGTTCGAGGCCAGCCTGGGCTACCAAGTGAGTTCCAGGAAAGGCGCAAAGCTACACAGAGAAACCCTGTCTCGAAAAACCAAAAAAAAAAAAAAAAAAAGAGATTATTTGGTTTAATGTTTAAGAGATGAACATCCAAACAGCAAGGCATAACTCTTGAGAGGGCCACCCTTGGCTGTTATTTTATGCTGGAGGTCCTTGAAGACAGTGTCCCAAGGTGGCACGTGGCAAGAGGCCAGGAGCACACGTGTGTGTTTGTCTGGTCTCTTACCTCTTCTTGTTAAAGGTACTAGGATTCAAGCTCTGTCCTAATGACCTCACCTAATTTTAGTCTGACAAAGACCCTGCCTCTGTACAACAGAGTTGGGGAGTTTCTCCCCTCTTGATACCAAATTAACCCCAAACTCTATCCATTCACAGTAGCCCCACACTCAGTGTTATGGTGGGTGTGCAGCAGAACAGGACACTATTTGAAAGTATATTAATATTTTTGTTAGCATATAAAATGATGAGTTTCGTTATATTTTCATATGCACAATTATAATTTATTCATATCCACTCCATTAATATCATGCTTGTCTCTTTGTGTCCCCCCCCCAAAAAAATCTATTTTTTAAAAATTAGCAAATACTGGCTACTTTTGCTACTACTGGCACTCCCTGGGAAATTGCTGCATTAAGAATTGACTCAAGTTCTGAAGAGGTCCTCTGAGCACGTGTGAAGGCCAAGCTGCTAGTGTCACATCAGATTCACACAGCAATACCATGTCCATAGGAACTGAACTGACAGCAGAACTACAGGGGACCGAAGATGAACCAGAACTTGAGATTAGAGCTGGGCCGGATTGAGTAGATTCTGAAATAAAGCAGAGTGAAAATTTCCCTCTCTGACTTAACTAAGAATAAATTATCAGATGTAATGTTGAAAATGTCCAAGATACAATCCAAAACAACTTGACAGAGTATCAGTGTATAAAGGGCAGGCCATCCAACAAATGCCAAGTACAAGTTGACCCAGAAACCGATCCCCATCTAGTCAATGCTTTATTTCAACTATGGTGACTTTCAGTTCCAAAAGGTAACTTGTCTAGTTCTTTCTGCTATCATCTGTTTCCTTAAGGAGGTGTTCAACCTCTATTTATTTTCAAGAGAATTTGTCCTTCCTTCTTGGAACATGGTTATGAAATCTGACTTAGTATCTTCACCCAGCAGCTTCCACCTAGGGCCCTTTCCTTCTTAACCAGCTGTTCTAAAGAAAAACGGCAATTTATGGAAGAAGCAGGTGCGGAAGGCAAGGAGGGAGAGCTGATGTCATTATTCCATGCCAACACTTGGGTGCAGGCCCAGGACACAGCGGGGAGGGACCCCCAAGGGACACAGACCTTAGATGAACAAGAACAGGACCCGCTAAAGGAAAGGGAAGAGTCAATGGATAAAAGTGTGAATCAAAAGTGACTCCGTGTGGGGAGTTTCATCAGGAAGCAACAAGATGAGACTTGGTGGCTGGAGAGATGGTTAAGAGCTCAGACCGCTCTTCCAGAGGACCTGAGTTTGTTCCTGGCACCTACATCAGTCTTCTCACAGCCGCCTGGAATGCCAGCTTTGGGGAATCTGACACTCCTTCTGGCCTCCATGAAAGGTGACTAGGAAACCTTTTGTCTCCACTTCCCAAATCAATAACGTCCAAGCAGTCTACTGATGGGGACCTTGGCACCAACCTTATGCACTGGCCAAGACGGATGTTGTTCCGAAGAGCAGTGTATCAAAGCAACGACTCCTATTTGTGTGACCTCCACAGTAGATCTGTCCCTGTGTACTAAAGTGCTCCCTGCGTTTGAAACTGATGAAAGTCCAGGCATCGTCAGGGCTCTGGAACATCCTATATCAGGTCTTCTCTGTTGCAAGTCATGTCATGGGGTGGCAGAGAATGACCACTGATAGATACCCGGACAGTGTCAACAGATGTTCCTGTGGCCTTCACACCTTGTGGTGGAATCTACATTCAGACATTCAGCACAAACTCCACTTACCAGCAAAGGCCCCCATATCTCTGAGTGTCTAGTGCTCTGCCACAGTCCAACCTGAGGAGACTGTGCCTGTTGTCCCAGTAAGCCAGTCTCCCAGAGTCCTCCTCACCACATACTTCTCCCTATACTGTGGAACCCCACTGCCATACTGGAGGCATCTAGCTCATCTGCTTGGAGAGGCCACATGGAGGAGAATTAAGGCAGGCCACATGGAAGAGAATTAAGACAGTCCAGCCCACTCACCTCCCAGGCTCAACTCTGCAAGCGAGGCCTCTGGAACCTTCACTCAGTCCAGCTACAGCAAATGTGCCCATGGGAGGATCCCAGTAGAGATCCAAGAGCAGAGAAGCTACCCAGGCACCCATAGATTATGAGAGAGGACAGAGGTCAGAAGTCAGTGCATATCACAGTGGCCCCTCAGCATGCTCCTCACAGTCTGTGGCCTGGGCTTGTTTCCCAGCAAGAAGAGAGTAGCAGGGCTCCCTGGGCAGCCCTGTTCACACACATCAACATCTATCCCCTTTCTCTCCAGGTATTGGTTTCCTTTGGGGATGTTTTTGTTTGTTTTGCAGTTTGAACACAAGATGAGTTTCAAGAGCTCAAGGACTTCCCCTTGACAAGTTACATAAGGTGGTTCTGTGACAGCTGTATGTGTCAGAATAATGTGTCAGCTCTGAGATAAGAACCATGGATTTGTCCATTACTGTGTGTTGTGTTTTCTACAGGACACAGACATGGAACAGCATACAGAGAGGACGTGAGGGGAAGGGGAGAAACAGAGGCAGACCAGTCTCCAACGTCTCCAGACCAGGCAGCCTCTCTCCTCTGTTCCTGGGCAGCTCCTTGTGGCTGAGCGTGTACTATTCAGGCAATACTTTTGAGGGCTATGGAGCAGCTAGATATCTGTCAACCAGACCTGACTGAACTGTGCCCTGGCCATTTTTTTTTTTTTTTTTCGAGACAGGGTTTCTCTGTGTAGCTTTGCACCTTTCCTGGAACTCACTTGGTAGACCAGGCTGGCCTCGAACTCACAAAGATCTGCCTGCCTTTGTCTCCCATTTGTACACCTCCCAGATCCACTGTGTGTGGCCATCTCAGTCAGGTGGGTCAGGAGTGCACTGCTGTGTGGGCCTGCTGCTCTCTCCACCCCAGCTATCTGACTAACACAAACCTGCCATTTCTGACATTTCAGGCTCAGGGTTTTTGTTGCTCTTTTTATTTTTTTATATTCTTGGGCTTCTTACAAGTTACTCAGTTGACCTTCCCACAGGCTTTCTTGTTTTCACCATTGCCTCGTTGCCCACATTCGAGACTTCCCATCCCAACTCTGCATCCATTTTTAGTGTCTCCTCTTCAGCTGATCTGAAACAGCTGTCCTTGGAGGAAGGTGAAGACCTTCCTGGTGGCCCCTGTGGTGTGGCCAGAGAAAAAGCCTGGGGTCACAACAGAGTGGCAAGTTCTTCTGTTTCTATTCCCTAGAGGGGAATATTCAGGAGCCTGCTGCCGCAGTTACTGAGTAGGTGTGGAGGACATAGAACCTCCATGGTACTCAGTCTGGGTAGGTTTATATCTAGACTCAGAAGGAAACTAAGTTGTCCTCCTGGACTTTTGTCCCAACTCTTGGTCCCCCTCGGCTTCTGAGTTTCTGTGTTGCTTTTGGAACTGAGGGCAGTGCCAGGCATGCTTAAATTCTGCTGGGGTTAAGAGAGATCCTATTTGTGCCTTGTAGAATTGGAAATAAGCACGGCTGTTGACAGAACCAGCTGTGTGGGAGTCTCCCAAGGTGATAGTGGAGCCCTCCAGCTCCAATCTTACGGAGCTCCACAGTAGATATGTGCCAACACCCTATCCTGCTGCTGGACTGATGTAGGTTCTACCTCCTTTCTTCTGTGTAAGCCCTCAGTTTAGTCTCCTTAGCTTCTTTGTGCCCAGGGAGTGGCTCCATGCGACGATCATTCTTCCTCTTGGCCACATTCACCTGTGAATCCAGGATGAGAAGTTCCCAGAGCAGGCTTCCATCCTCCTCACACACATCAGTATGATGGCTGGACCAAGGGCTAAGAGCCCATTTAGTTCTGTAAGAAACTTCAGAGTGAATTCCAAAGAAGATTTCTCTGTGCTTCCACCAAGAGTGAACGAAGACTCCTGGTGTCCCACCGCCAAGCTCAAGGTTTGATGTTGCCAGCACTTGAGATTTTAGCCATTCTAACCAGTGTGCAGCATACGTCATTGTAGTTTCAATTGTGTTTCACTGGTAGAACTTGACAGAAGAGTCTTTTCACATGCTATGTCATCATGTGTCGTTCTCATGTGCTTTTCAAAAGTGGGTTGTTTGATTTTTGTATTGCTGGGTTTTAAGGGTTCTTTGTATATTTGGATAATACTCACATATCTGAAATGCCTTTTGCAAATTGTTCCTGTCAATCTCTAGACCGTCTTCTCATCTGCTTGACAAGGTCTTTGCAGAGCCTGTTTCTTGTTGTGATGGGAATTTGACTGGGAGTGCATTGAACCTAATGCTCAATCTGTATTGACAACAAATTACTGGAAGTCTTCTAGGTCTCATGAGGAACAAGCTGAGAGACAGCAAAAGAGGTTACTTGTTGGCCTAAGAGGGATGGTTGAGTCACCTTATGCATGATACACACCAACTCTCCTTTCAGTCTTCTTGCAAGTCTGTGTCAAAGGGAGCTGAGGGGAGTCATCAGCCCCTTTCCTGGTTATAAGGCTGTCAACACCATCTCTGCAGGGATGAATGCTGGATGTGACTCTGCACAACAAGGAATGTTGTTATAGTCGACCTCCTCCCTGGCCAACCATATTGTCTGTCCTATCTTCTTGGAACGGCCAAGAGAAACCTTATTTTATTGCAGGAAACAAACTACATAGCAGTACTGTAGAAATCCCAGAGACTGTGTATACGCCTCCTCAGCATTGGGTAATCCAGTAGCCAGGCAGCGGCAGAAGACACTCAGACCTCTCACCACCAGCTACTGCTCTGAGCCCCAGAGCTTACAGGGCTGGGTTCTACCTGCCTTCTACCAAGAGAGGCTTCTGCACATTTTCTTCTTAACTCAAAATTTTCAAGGGTAAAATTAGATCAGAGATCTGATGTTGCCTGGAAGCTGTCTCAAGAGTGGGTGGTTATGGGCCATTAATGGCAAAGATAAGTTAAAATAACACTAATAAAATTGGTGATGGTGTGGGAAGCAGAAGCCTTCTTGCTGATTATCTCAGTATCTGGTTATGTCTTTTTTAACTGCTTCAGGCCATGCAGTGATATCTATATTTAAACCAAAGCTTCAGTGTTCTCACCTGAATAAATCCTGATCTTCTCTGATGGCTCCTGATAAACGGCAGGCGGCTATGTGGCCCAGTTCCTGCTACCCTCTTTGGAATCCGCTTGGATGCTCTAGGCACAGGGAGCCCCTCATGCCTTCTGCTTTCACACTGCTTTGGCTTCTCTGGAGCACTCAGGCAACGTGGTGACCTGGAGCGTCCCCCTCCCTGGACAGCACGCCCAGTCTGGCAGCCGCTGAGCATGTCATCTTGTCATTCTAGAGTGTGTGCCCAGGAAACAGTCATCAAGTCGGAAGACTGAGTTAGAGCATTACGTGAGACTATAAGGCACCTATACACATGCCCTTCTGTAGGAACCCTGACCTCTGGTGAGGGCAGTGGTAGCTAGGAGCCCAGGCTCTGGCAGCTAACTGTTTGTACTTTCCACCACCAAGAATGACTGGGGTCTTCTTCTGCTCCTCAGTTTGCTTGTCTATGAGATGCTGTTAGTGACATCGTCTTCCCAGAGCGGTCCTTAGAATTGTTAGTTGATGCTCCTTTTCTGGTTAATTAAAAAACAACACATTGAAAGGAAACCTCAGGGTTTACTTTGGGTTCTGGCACTAACAGTTGTGACCTTACAGACTGCTGAGATCATCTGTGAGTCAGATTCTCTCCGAATGAGAGGTATAAACGGGTTGGTCTCTAGACTAAATTTTAGGGGTTTTGTTGTTGTTGTCTGTTTTGTTTTTGCAGTAGATGGGTTTGGTGCCAGGATCAAACATAAGACCTCAAGATACGTGATAGGCCATTACTCTACCACTGAGCTATGTTCCAGCTCTTGGGGAATGTGTGTGTGTGTGTGTGTGTGTGTGTGTGTGTGTGTGTGTGTGTGTGTGTGTGTGAGAGAGAGAGAGAGAGAGAGAGAGAGAGAGAGAGAGAGAGAGAGAGAGAGAGAGAGAGAGACATGGTCTTGCTACATAGCTTAGACTAGCTTTGAACTCCCTGTCTTCCTACCTCAAGCTTCCCAAGTCCTGAGAACACTGTTACATACTGCCACACAGTACTAGGGTCTTTTGTTTGTTTGCTGGTTTTTGTCTCTGTGTTTTAGTAGTACCAGGGAACACACCAAGAGCCTGAAGCAGGCTGGGTGAGCATCCCACAACCAGAGTGTATCTCTAGCCCTGAAGGCTAAGATTTATTATTATTTTATAGACTTTATTATAACGTCTTGCAAATAAATAAAAGCACCACACACCAAAGTGAACAAGACTCAAGATTACACAACTCAATGAACTACACGGTTAGAACAGGCATTCAGAGAGAAGCTAAGGAGCTTCACGTTCAGTTCTATTATTAAACTTTCAAAATGAAATATCTCTTGCTTAGAGGTTTCAGTCTGTGGGTTTGCACTAGAGACTTTTCTCATAACTGTAACCAATTACCTGACCAAAGAAAGGAAGGAAGGAAGGAAGGAAGGAAGGAAGGAAGGAAGGAAGGAAGGAACTTAATGGAGAAGAGTTTGTTTGGGCTCACAGTTTGGAGGAATGCGGTCTGTTGTGGTTGGGAAGGCACTGTATGGGAGCAGCTTGGTTTGCGGTACAGACCAGGAAGCAGAGGACGGAGAATATTGGTGCTTACCAGACTTTCCCTCTCCCCTTTCATATCTTTAGGGTCCCAGTTCATAGGATGGTACTGCCCACATTTGCAGTAGGTCTCCTTCTTCAGTTAATCCCCCCGAATTGCTCAAGGACATGTCCAGAAGTCTATCCCTGGTGCATGAGCTGACTTTCTGGAGCCCATTCCCTGCAGTGGGACACCTTCACAGCCTTGATGCAGGGGGAGGTGCTTGGACTTGCCTCAACTAAATATACCAGGCTCTGCTGACTCCCCATGGGAGGCCTTACCTTGTTGGAGGAGGTAATGGGGAGTGGGTTGTGGGGGAAGGCGGGGGGGGGGCGGTAGGAGGGAAGAGAGGGGGATCTGTGGTTGGTATGTAAAATGAATAAAAAATTTCTTAATAAAGAAAAAAAAAGGGAAGCGTGCTTCATTAACACCCTCCATGTTTGTGTCCTCCAATCAGGTTGACAGTATTTAAAATGAAGCATCTAGAGTGTGGAGCATCAGTTTTTCAGGGGTGGAGTTTAGAAGCCTGAAGTTCCCTGTTCCATTGAGATCTGCTAGAGAGCATCCATGCTATGACATTTATGTGTATCTTTGCTGGTGCCGCATAGACCAGTGAACAGGCAGAATAAGGCAGAGTGCTGGGGCCAAAGCGGGGAGGGACCCCAAACATCGACTGTAGGAAAAAATGTGAAACTTAGGCTTTTATCTTACGGCCAAGGTACTTTGAGTTTCTCCCAATGATAGAATCAGAAGCAGTTACCAGGAACTGCTGTGTCTCTAGCTGTCACAGACAAGGAAATGACAACTCAGAAGGACAAAGTGCTGAGCCCAAGTCTCCCACCTGCGCCCTGTGAGTCACAGGGAACTACTTCTTTTTCAGCTGGTCGTGACTCTACACACGGAATCTGCTGTGTGTATTTTGGCCCCTAATAAATGTCAGGGCTGGTTTTCTCTTCGTGGGTGCTGAGTCTCATGCAGTTTTAATAGGGGATCGTGTTTCTATTTTCTGGTGCTGTTAGTTGCCATGAGCACAAACTTTCATTTTTAATGCAGCATGATTCACTGTAATGCTTGGTTTAAAAAAACGAGAAAACCTTCTGTGGTAAAAACTGTAAGACAAAAACTAAAAGATGTTAGGAAACAAACAGTTCTAAAACATGAATGGGAGACTGGTTTGATTTTCATTTCCTCAAAAGCAAAGGCCACCGGATCAACTCCTGTTATCATCCAGCTTCTTTGTACTTTGTTCTGAACATTTTCCATACCCTGGATTTCTGCCTCCACACAACATCTAGCTTCTCTAAAGCAATTAAGGGCCTGAGTGCCCATCAGGGAGCTAGCAAAGTGGTAAGAAGAGAAACCCAAAGGCAGCTGTTAGTAGAATGTGGGAACACTGAGCAGCAAGACCCGCTCTACCCTTCATGCTCAGTTCCCTCTCTGTCTCTTCTCAGGAGCAGGACTCAGCCCTTCAGTCATCTGACACAGGCACAAACCCCATCTGTGCTCTGTCTACAGGGACCCCAACTACAAACAAGGAAAGAGGCCGAGGGTAGTGCTTCCCAGGGCCTCCTGAGGTTCTCTTTGGAGATTCCTGATTCCTCTTGGAATATCTGGGAGAGTCCACATTTATAAATGGTAACTACATACCACAAGCCTTGGAGAATGAGGCTATAGTTATTATTCTCACTTAACAGATGAGCAAGCTGGGGCAGAATGCTTCGTTTTAGGGAAGTTGGCTGATTTGCTAGGGTGATCGAAAGGGCGAAACCAGGAAAAGAATCTAGACTATCTGATTAAAGTCCACCCTTTCATCCACTGCCCAGGCTTCTTCAGAAATGACACATCTGAGGTGACTTTTCACCTGGAACAAGCTTTACAAGGGGAGAGAGAACCAACAGGACACTGGGAATGGAAGGGGAAATCAGTGTATCCATGTTAGACAACTCTTAGCTACTTCCTATAAAGTTGCACATACATCTGTGATACAATCCGGCTGTCACACACCCTCGGGAAATTCATGCATGTAGCTGACAGGCTCTGCTAGCCAAGGCTTAGGCCTTTCTCCTGGAGGTAGATGCTATGGTTTCTGTACATTCCCTTGGGGAAGACAACAGCTCACAGGAGCTCCAGGTTTGGGCTTACAGCAGGTTCCTCTTGGGCACTGCTTCCTGTATTCATTGGCTTGGTCAGTGCTAATGGCTCTGCCTTCATGGTCGGGCTCTCAGTTAGCAGGTATCTCAGCCATCTTGGACAAGTCTTTGCTGCTGCTTCTGAATTCCATCCACTATACTGCACCTCCAGCGCAGTCTTGATGACTCCACATGGGCATTCCCAGTGACAGTGAACTTGCTACTTTTCCCAGAGTCTCCTTAGCCAAGAGATCTGGGTTCCATCAAAGATGTAGAATGTATTATTATGTCACTGTGACATGAACAGCAGAGATTTGCTAGTGGCCCTTTGATGGGGCCAAATGGACACTCGGAGGAGCCACACTCCCCTCAGCCTCCCTGACATGGAGAGCCTAATGTCCAGGAGATGTTTTGTGGAGAACACTCTCCTGGGTGGGGTGAGGTGAGGCCTGACTAAAGAATCATTGTGGCTTACAGATTTATGGTGGGAAGAAGTGAGACTGTGTGGACAAGTGAGAGTGACGAGTGTGGCCACCCCAAACCTTATAGTCTCAGAACCCTGGTAAACGATGAGAGATTATTGAGTACCCTAACAACATTTCCTGAGCAATAACTACCAATATTAAAAACCAAAACCAGGGACTAGAGAGATAGTTTATCAGTTAAAAGCACATACTGCTCATGTACAGGACTTGAGTTCAATTCCCAGCACCCACCTCAGCTCCAGGGAGTGAAGCCTCTGACCTCAGTGGGCTCTAAGATTCACAAGGAAATACCACCCTATCCATAATTTTAAATAAATATTTTAAAAACAGAAATAAACTAAGTGTGGTTTGAAGCATTTATTTGCTCTTTTATTTGACTATATAAATAAATCCATCTATTTTCCAATTGAGAGAAACAAACCAGGTGGCGTTGTTTTGTATTTCCATATGTCTCCAGATCATCTGGTTTTCAGAGAGACTGGAGTCGCATGCCTGGTAGCCACTGGAAAATGCCACTGCAGACCTACGGGGAAGAAAGAGAGAGGGACTAATATTGTTGAGAAAATAATTTTTACTATGGACTTGAAAGTCCTCAGGAGTACCCAGGACAGTTTGTGGATACTGAGTTTAGTGTTTAAGAAAATATATTTTGGTGTTGGACTGATTGTCCGGGTGCATTTCCTATTTCCATAGTCTTGGAAGCAATGCACACATTAAAAGTGATTCCTGTAGCAGGTACTTAGTGTATTCTCTGACTTTATCCTAATAAAATATTGGACTGATGAATACTGCTTGACTGATAATCAGTCAATTCAAGAAGATTTGAGCTTCCCTCAGGAGAACTCACAACAGTCAGGAATGGGTACTGCAGGCCAGTGCTGTGAGCCATTCTTGTTTGGCTTTTACAGGCAATTCACACGAAGGAAATCCTGCTAAAACACGGAACTTTGCTATTGAGATACTGACTTCCTGGTCAAAAGACAAATGACCCCATCATTTTGAGACTCAGGCCTGTTTCTCTCTTGCCTCATTTTGTCTCTTTTATAAAATGAGGTTTATAAGACTATCTCTTCCTCATGGATTTGTCTTGGGCATTAACTAAGATGTAGCTGGATACACTCAACCCACTACCTGGTTCATAGTCAACACTTGACACATTAGCTGCTCTCTCATAATTAACTCTCAGTTAATCATTGGATGTTCGTACAGTAGGTGAGATTCAGCATCAAGAATGACCAAGTTGATATTCAAAAAGGACAATTTTTACAGTGTGAAAAGCAAATGTAGGAAAAGAAAGGAACAAGGTAAATAGCCATAAGAATGTCACAAAGAGTCATACCATTAACTCTCTACCTAAAAATACCTATGATACAGGTAAGTTGGTGTATAAATACACATATGTAATTTAAATGAAAAATTTCCCATTTGAGCTGGCGATGCTTCCTCCAAGAGCCAAAGATCATTTAACAAAAGCCTCAGCACCAGACCTGAGAAGCCCTCTTTTGAGATGTTGGTCAGTGTTGTCTAAGAGACTCCAAATGTTGTAGGCAACTGCTATTGCTTTGGTTGTCCCCTAGAAATAGAAGGTAAGTCCCTACTGCTGAAGATATCATGCACTTCCGACACAGGGCACAGAGTCCCCTGAGCTGGAATTGACCTTAAAGCCTCCTCTTTAGGGATTTGTTGGGGAATATTAATTTAAGATGTGCTACTTTTGTTTATGTTGCATTTGTTGAACTCTGTGAAACTGTGTTATTATGCCTGTCTAAAATACCTGATGGTCTAATAAAGAGCTAAACAGCCAATAGCAAGGCAGGAGAAAGGCTAGGCAGGGCTGGCAGGCAGAGAGAACACACAGAAGGAGAAATCTGGGAGGAAAAAGAAGTAGCCAGAGAAGGAGGAGGACTCTAGGGGCCAGCCACCCAGTTACACAGCAAGAGTAAGATTTATGGAAGTAAGAGAACAGGAAAAGCCCAGAGGCAAAAGATAGATGGGATAATTTAAAGTTAAGGAAAGCTGGCAAGAAAGAAGCCAAGCTAAGGCCAGGCATTTAAAGTAATAGTGAACTTCCATGTGTGATTTGTTTGAGAGCTGGATGGTGTGCTCCCCTAAAAAGTAAAGAGTCAAAGAGCAAAAAAAAAAAAAAACCCAAAACCAAACAACAACAGGTACTAGCCTTCATGGTACCAGAAGGTGCCATGCAAGCTTCCAAAGGAGGGAAACAACCAACAGTCCTACCCAGCTTTGATGCCCATGAACCACAGCAATAATAAGCATGACTTGATAGTTCCAAGGGTGCTGTAGTGGCATGCACTCCTTGGCAGTGACCAACAGCTCTCTAATTGGACTTCAGACCCACTCACTGTGAAAGAAATCATTCCTAGTACTCAAAACTTAATGAACTACCCAGGGCTAGTGAAATCGTGGATCTTGGAGAAGAACCTACAACCACCGCTTTACTAAAACAGCACAATCCCAAAGTATCTTCTAAACATCTGTTCCCTCATCAAGGAAAATTCTCTTTGCAACAGACAGAGACTACTATATAAAAACCATAATAAATCAAAATGCAGAGTTGTGGAGTCCAGTCCTAACTGATATGTCTACACCACAACTCCTGTACCCAAGGTTCATTGCAGAAGAGGGAGCAGAAAGATTGCAAGAGGCAGAGGACCAGGGAAATTTGCTGTGAGATTGTGTCAGAGACCCATCAAGTCTCACCAACATGGCTACCTAAACATGAACTGAACAAGGACAGAGACATTAGACATACTAGTGCGGATGGGGAAGAACCACAAGGCCTCAACCCTACACAAAGAAATATAGGTAACTAAGGGATGCTGAATGTGGGAGAAATAGTCTTCCCCATAGAAGAGTACATCAATTGGTTATCCAATATCAAATGGTCAACCCTGAAAATATACATACAAGTTACACTATACAAACTGAGCAGGTTGTATTTGTACATATAAGGAAAAAAAATAACACATATATGTATGTGTCTTAGTTAGGGTTTCTATTGCTGTGAAGAGACACCATGACCACAGTAACTCAATAAGTGAAAACATTTAATTGGGATGGCTTACAGTTCCAGAGGTTTAATCTATTATCATCATGGTGGGACATGGTGGTGTATAGGCAGACATGATGCTGGAGGAGCTGAGAGTTCTACATCTTGATCCTCAGTCAACAGGACACTGAGCATGGCTTGAGTAAAGGAGACCTCAAAACTCACCCCTACAGTGACACACTTTTTCCAACAAAGCCACACCTCCGAATAGTGCCACTCCCTATGGGCGTCATTTTCTTTCAAACCACCACAGTATGTAACAATTAACAAAGAGTAGGCTATGAATTTGAAAGAGACCAGGGAGGGGTACATGGCAGGTTTGGAGGGAGGAAAGGGAAAGGTAAAATGATGTAACTATATTATAATCTCAAAAACTTGAAAACTTTTTTTTTAAATGCTAAGAATTAAGAAGTACATATTGGGAGGCTGTAGAGATAGCTTGCTTGGTAAACCGCTTGCCTTGCAAGCACAAGGACCTGGGTTTGATCCCTGTAATCTATGTAAAGCCAGTTGGTTGTGTAAGTGTGGGTTTGTAATCCCAGCACTGGGGAGGCAAAGACAGGTGGATCCCTAGGGCTCCCTGGTGGGCCAGTTTCTCCTATGTGGTAAGTTCCTGGCTTAGGAGAGACTCTGTATAAAAAAAGAGGCAGGCTGCTTGAGAAACAACACCAAAGGTGCACACGTACATGAACACACACACACACACACACACACACACACACACACACACACACACACACACAATCGCACATACAGTGCACACATTGTATGCCTACTTATAAAGATCTTAAAGCTCACACCCATGTTGATGGAGAGCAGAAGAGCGAGGGCCCTTGTTGCTGAGGTTGGGTTTGAACTCAGGGGCTCAAGCAGTCTTTTTCTGCTTCCCAGGTAGCCAGAACTGCAGACATGCATCACCGCATCCAGTCACATGTTGTTGCTAACCAAATGTTTTCCTTTGTAAATTTATTTTTAAATTAACCAAATTATGGTTTTTGTGTATCTGTGGAGTATCATGTGATATTAACCAAAGGTTTCTCTGTTGGTTTGCTTTAATTTTTTTTTCCTTTTCTTTCAATGCTGGGTTTAAAGTCAGCTACTCGCTCATGCTAGACATGTGTTCCTCTCTGAGCTTTATCTCAGCCGTTAGCGGAAGGGCTGTGAACGAGTTGTGAGTGACAAGACGCAGAGCTGTCAAAAGGGTGTTTGGTGTTGATACCAAATGACTCCCTAGAAGAGACACCTGGTGGAGTCTTAGACCAGAGTTTATTGAATCGCGTTTCTAGAATTGCCTCGAGGTTCCCAGGCCCTCTGAGCTGAAGCCCAGTGAAGGTCAGAGTTCACACACTTTTCAGGAGCATACTGTTGTCAGGCCAGTCACTGACCACGGTGGCAGGTCCCCCACAGACTGACTCACATGACTCACATGGTAGTTCTGTCAGTCGCTAAACACCACCATCATCTGCTAGCCGAGCGTTGTGATGGACTCACTGTCTTGTAGAGCACAACCCTCTCAAGCCATTCTGCCTTTGGGTAGCAGTGGCTTCTTGGAAAAGGCTCATAGAAGCAACAGCACACGTATTAAAGTTTCATTGTCATTAATGTTCCATTCACTCTCTGTTTCTCCCTATTTAATTTCATGGCCGAAATCCTTCCTGATCGGATCTTTTACCAAGATCCTTCATAGACAGCGCAACAGTGACAATATATTTCTTCTGACTGGTTCACGTTGTTCACGTTTTGTGTGCATGTGTGTGTGTGTGTGTGTGTGTGTGTGTGTGTGTGTGTGTGTACATGTGACCTGGGTTCGGTCTCTACACGTTAGAGACCGAACCCAGGGCCCCATACATGCTAAGCACATATGCTGCTCCTCTGCACAAAACTGCTTCTCCAGCCTTCAGTTTATCTTTTTTCCCCCATCAAAATACTGTGATCCTCCACAGACTGGCCACTGTCTGCTTTCTGTTGGCCAAGCCACTGTTATTCAACAATGTCACAAGCAGGTACTGAACGCCACCTGCTTCGCAAACATTGCCAAGTAGACCCAGAGGGGAAGGTAGGCCCTGCTGGGCTGGGCTCAACAGCTACACAAACAAATGGCCACAGTGCAGGGTAGTTCACACCTGGCAAGGATATCTGAGGTTGCCTCCTCTTATCAGCAGGTTTCAGCTCAATGTCACTGAGACATTTAATCAGATATCCATCCGACGTGCAGTGACCCCCTTGTCTCAGCATCATGTCACGTGGTGTGTTTGATTGTTTTCCCCCCACAATGCTTACTGTCACGCAGACATTTTGTTTGTCTTGTATATCACCTGTATTCGCTCACTCCACCTCCAGACACACAGTGAGGTTTCCTGGTCAACAAAAGGAATCACCAAATGAATACATGAATTACATAATCTATGTAATTGCTAAATTAAATCATCAGTCTATAATGTTTGGGAGGAAAGGACAACAATGACTAATGTGATACATAATCATTATCTTGAACATAGCAGAATTTTTAGTGAGACTAGAGATCAGGAGTCATCTATGAGTATAGTATAAAAGCTGACTCTGATTAACATGAAAAATTTTGGGGTAAAGCCCTAAATACTAGAAGCACGCACCTGAGTTTAGTTCTAAATTCTGAGGAGACAAGTGAATATCTAGTTTAGCCCTGGTATGAGGAATGGCATCCCGTGGGCAGAGGCCCTGGACTGCATAGAAGGGAAAAGCTGTGTAAGCGTGAGCATTCATTGCCCTCTGCTTCCTGATTGCTAGCCAGCAGCTTTATGCTCCTGCTACAATGCCGGACCAATACAGACCTCTCCTGCCTTATGTTGCTTTGATCAAGTATTTGGCTGTAGTAACAAAGTAACTAAAACATCCCTTCACCTGCTTGAAGGCAGAAAGATCACTCACTCTGTGAGGCTAGACTAAAGTATCCATGCAGCCATGCTCTAAACAACAACTCCTAAATACTTGCTTCAATGACACAGAGATACACACACAGAGAATAGAACTGTGAGCAAATATCTGTATACATACATACACACACACAGGCATATATATATATATATATATATATATATATATATATATATATATATATATATATATAGTGCTTACAAATACATACAAAGAATTAAACATAGACACTTGGGGATGGTAGAAATATAGGAAAGAGGTTTAGCCTTTCCATCTGCCACAAAAAGCCCCTACTTGATCAACCTTATTGTCTCAGTTCTCAGGCTCATCTGTGATGACTCTTTCTGGGGCAGACTTGTCACTAATGTGCTCAGTACCTGGTGAACATGCCATGTGTGTTCAGGATGCTGATGCAGACTTGGGCCATCTCTTCACATTTCTGGAGATTTGTGTCCCCATGTGTGGTAGTTTGAATAATAATTGGCCCCCATAAGCTCATGGGGAGTGGCACTATTAGGAGGTGATGTGGCCTTGTTGGAGGAAGTGTGTCCTGTGGGAGGCGGGCTTTGAGCTCAAGCTACACCTAGTTCAGACCACTTCCTGTTGCCTGTGGATCAAGATAGAGGACTCTTGGCTCCTTCTCCAGCATCATGTCAGCCTTCATGCCACCATGCCCTGCCATGATGATAATGGACTAAACCTCTGATCTAAGCCAGCCCAATTAAATGTTTTCCTTTATAAGAGTTGGTGTGGCCATGGTGTCTCTTCATAGCAATGGAAACCCTAACCAAGACAGGAGGCATTAGATACAAACCCTGAGTGATAGGCAGAGACATGTGGGAAACCTGTACTAATGATTGTGTCAGAAAAGTAAGTATGTGAGGGCCTGACCTCTGAGCTAGGGCTGCTTCTGGAGTCTGTACAACAGGAAGGAGCAAGGATGCACAACTGGGGTATTCAGGAGGTTTCCTGAAGGAGGCTCCATTAACCAGAATTTGAAGGTTAAATGTAAGCTTGAGGGTAGCTCAATGGTAGAACATTTCCTTAATATACACTAGGCCCAGGGTATCCCCAGGGAAATTTTTGAGAGAGTAAAAGCTTGCAGAGTACCGAGTATAATGGGGTCAGGATCACTGACTGAACTCCCAGTGTGTGAGGAAATGGAAGAGTGTGTACAAAGGCAAGGACAGAAAACAGCCTCTCTGAGAATACGAGAGGGGGAGCTGGATCCAGATATGGAGCCGCAGAGCATGCTGGGGCCCCATTGTCAGGGAATATATGTGTGGAGCCAGAGAGTTTCAGCAGCACCCTGGTGGATTGGTGCAGAACTACCTTCTAGAAAGAAACTCTCAGCAGCTGCGTGGGAGGAGACTTTAAGCTTTTAGCGACAGTTCTGGGCAGGGCAGGAAATAGAGAGTAAGGGGACAGATATGAGGGTAGGGATGAAGATTCGTCAGGAGGGCAGGGTGTAATTGGAGAGAAGGACGGACGACTTGACGAGGGTAAGAACTGCTATGTATCTAGGTTCAGGACTTGATTGAGAACAGAGCAAATTGACATTGCTGACTTTATGGGGCTTGGCAGAAATAAGCTGGTTGTCACATCGTAAGTTAACCAGCTCTGAATCTCTATGAGAAACATGAAGGTAAATGGCAGGTTAGAGACACTACACAGGGCAGCTGCGAAAGCTAGCACAGTGAAAGGCACTGAGAGGCCTGGCCAGTGGCAGTGAGTGGGGTGGGGAGGCGTTGAGCCTGGCATGTTCTAGGAACTTCAAGGGGCCTGTGCAGCTGCAAGGACCCTGGAGAGGAATGAGAGATGAGTTGGAGAGCTGCGTGGATGGAGCAGTTGCTACAGATTGTGATGGACTTTAAAATGGCTGTGTGGTAGTTAGAGTGTAATTGGTCCCTATAAGCTCATAGGGAGTGGCACTGTTAGGAGGTGTGGCTTTGTTGAAATGGGTATGGCCTTATTAAAGGAAGGAAGTGTATCACTGTAGGGGTGGGCTTTGAGGTTTCCTGTGTTCAGGATACAGTTCAGTGTCTCAGTTGACTTCCTGTTGCCTGTAAGGTGTAGGACTCTCAGCTACCTCTCCAGTACCATGTCTGTCTCCACACCACTGTGATCTCTGTTGTGATGATAATGGGCTGAACTTCTGAAACTGTAAGTGAGCTACCACAATTATTTTCCTTATAAGAGTTGTCATAGTCATGGTGTCTCTTCACAGGAATAGAAACCCTAACTATGACAGACTGCCATTCAAATTCAGGAAGATGCAGCGGTGAGGTGGAGGTTTTGCAGGTTTAACATGGCAGAGATGAAGCTGGAGATGTAGGTAGAGAAGTCCCAGTAGCAGTGAATTGTTGTGGCCTGGGCCACTCTTGACCTTCTGGTAGATCTGTGAGATGGATCGGTGGCCCATCACAGAATCTGTCAATGGATAGTCCTTCTAGTTCTTAGGACGTTTGAATATCTGTCTTTAGAGTCATACTTCC
Source organism: Peromyscus californicus insignis (assembly GCF_007827085.1). Taxonomy (NCBI): domain Eukaryota; kingdom Metazoa; phylum Chordata; class Mammalia; order Rodentia; family Cricetidae; genus Peromyscus; species Peromyscus californicus. The sequence goes on from NW_026294402.1 coordinate 21,035,175, forward strand.
AAATGTCACTGTCTATCTTCTCCAAGGTGACCCATGGCCAACAAATGAATTACAAAGGTAGGACCCAGACAAGAAAGTTTCCAAATCCCCGTCAAGTGATTTTGATGGACACCATTGAAAAAGTAATGTTTTCCATGTTATAGAAAGATTGCTGTTGGCTTCATTCCTGTTTTAAAACTGAGAGAGTGAGAAAGATAAGACACAGATAGGAAGTCAGGTATGGTAGCACATGCCTTTAATGACTTTAATTGAAGCACCCAGGAGGTAGATGTAGGTGGCTCTCTGTGGGTTTGAGGTCAGCCTGGTCTATATACCAAGCTCCAAGCCAGCCAGGGTTTCACAGTGAGACCTTGTCTCAGAAACAAAACAAAAGAAAACTAAGCAAACAGAACCATCAAAAAAGGTCTCGCCGGGCGGTGGTGGCGCACGCCTTTAATCCCAGCACTCGGGAGGCAGAGGCAGGCGGATCTTTGTGAGTTCAAGGCCAGCCTGGTCTACAGAGCGAGATCCAGGAAAGGCGCAAAGCTACACAGAGAAACCCTGTCTCGAAAAACAAGAAAAACAAACAAACAAAAAAAAAAAAAAAAAAAAAAAAAGGGTCTCAACCACAGAAAACATACCAATAGCAAATAAGCAAATGAATCACCATGTATCCCCTGGGGGTGAAAAGCCAGTAGTTAGATTCTCCTCTACACCTATTAGAATGCCCTAAATCTGAAATGCTGACACCAATGGCTGCTGAGAATGTGAAGCAGCAGGCCACTCACGCTGGAAATGGGAAGTCTGCACTGGAGACAGTTGAATGGTTTATTAAGTGCACTCTTGTTATGCGACCTGGCAATCACCTTCCTCAGCATTTAACCAGATGAGACTTCCAGTCACTCAAAAAAAAAAAAATCATCTAAGAATGTTCGAATGTTTTCAGCAGCTTTATTGTTAATTGTCTATCTTGAACGCACTCAAGATATTCTTCCATGGGTGAAAGGATAAAGTGTTTCATCTGGACACGGGAATATTTATTATCCATTGCTAAAAGAGAATGGAGTTCTTGCTATTGTCAATAACAACAGGCATCGATGTGCCTGAGTACATTGTTGATGGGGATGGAAAATACAAAATAGATACCACTTGCTTGAGAACATTATGCTAAGTGAAAGAAGCCACATTCCCAAAGACAAATGTTATATAATTACATTCACACGAGCTTCCTAGAGTTCTCAGATTCATAGAGAGAAAGTGGATAGACAGTTTCTCAGAGATGGGGAGTTACTGTTTAATGGGTACAGCGTTTTACTTGGCAAAGATTAAGTTCTGGAGATGAATAGTGATGATAGGTGGATAACAGTGTGATGTACTTATGTCACCAAACTGTGCTCTCAAATAGGATTGTGTGTGTGTGTGTGTGTGTGTGTGTGTGTGAACTGATACTGTGGGTGTTCAAGAGAATGGCTACTCTCAGAAGTACACAGCCTGCAGCTTTGATGGAGGACGACCTCCCAGGAATGGGAGCAGGGAGGCTGCTGGCAAACCCATCTTCTTTTTGTGTGGTCTCTGCTGTTCTGTATCTCAATGTCTTACTCATGCTTCAAGCTCTGTCCATCCCCTGACTTACCAAGGACCAGTCTAGGGATCACTTCCTCTCCTGCAGTGTTCTGTAGTCTGTAGACACGTCCTGACTTAAGATCCCACAGTTAACTTTGGAAGGAATCAGACTGATGACCCTGTGGCACAAGCACAGAATCAGGGTCTAGGGAATTTGTGAGCCGATGTTCCCTGATCAACACCCTTTGTCTTGTGAGCATCCCCTCTAACTGCCAGCTGTCCCCAGAAGGAGCCAGGCAGCATCAGAGATGCCAGATAATAGAATTTACCATAACACCAGCAATCTAACCTAAAATTTCAAGAGTGACTGGTTCCATATTCACTAACATTATAGCTCCCTCCCCTTCCTTTCCTTATAGCTTCTGTGTTATATGTTATTTCTTATATATTTACACTGGAGACAAAAATGATATGTGAGGCAAAGCTTAGGTTACTCATTTTTGTATTTGGGTATCAGTACATAGTATCACTTAAACAGTGATTCATTAATTAACAAGAAATGAAAAATTTAAAAGCATTGATTTTGTAATACAAATACACAAGTTAACTCCATTATCTGAATGACCTTTGAAAAAATCTAATATTTCTGGTTTTGCAAAGTGTGCAGGCTGGACTGTACACAGCATGCTCTACTGCATCCTGAAGAAACTGGAGTGTATATCCTTACTGTCAATTGTCTCAAAGGCCTTTACAAGGACTGAAGGAGGAGAATACTTCCCAGGCTTGCCTATGCACAGAATCCTACAGATGCAGACCATCCCATGGAGCTGGCTGGGAGAATCTCAGACTGTCTGCACATCTGTTGGATGCTTCTTGCTTAGCTGCCTCAAACTAACTGATTTTGCACGACCTTGTGTTCCTTTAGTTGGTTCCTGTCTGTACCACACTCCTGTTTATCTGAGGTGCATTTTCCTTTATCTCCAACCTGCAGGTCACCAAGTCCATTGAGTCAGAGTTCACTGAAGTTGCTTTTTATCTCAGAGACTGATATGGTACCTCCTGTTACCGAGCAAGATAAGGCACAGCTACTCTGCGGCTGCTATGCATGTGCTGTGCATGTGAAAGCATCTAAATGGGCAGCTGTCACCTGGGCAGGCCTTGTGCTGTCTTCCTCAACAGATCACTGTCTCACCTGTGTGACTAGTGGGAGGCTCAATCCAACTGTGTGGTTATCCTGTGGATTTAAGTGTCTCCCATGGCTCTGATTAACAAGCAGATAATTGACAGGCCGGGGACCAGAAAGCAGGAAAATGTCATCAAATACAGAATATAGGTGTGGTCTTGGCTACAGGGATCCCATCCTGCCGTCCAGAACCATGAGCTGGGTGGCAAAGGCCGCAGAAACAGCTCGCTTGCAGGTCTAGACTCTGGAAGTCTGATATCCCATGCTGCAGTGTCATGCACTTCCTAAAGCCTGGGCTTAGGTTTCCTGTTTCTCCCACCTTCTGAGAGCTTTGCATGTTCCTCACTTGGCAGCAGCATGACTCCATCTTTGGCTCTATGTATGCAGAGCTGTCTTCCTTCTGACTGTGTCCGTATCAAGGGCTGTATTATGAATGCCTGAGAAACATGGAGAGAATGTAAAATATTGAATAAAGCAGGGGGATATATAGAAAAGGAGCTTATATCATATTTCTTTTACCTTACTGCAACTTAATCCTTTCAGCAACAATCGAGAGGACTTGTGTTTGCTTGTTTGTTTGTGACTTTGCTGTCGTTGTTTGTTTGTGACAGAGTCCCACTATGTATTGGCATGGAACTCACAGAGTTCCGCCTGCTTCAGCCTCCCAATTGCTGGCATTAAAGGTGTGCACCACCATGCCCAACCAGGGTTTGCAATCCCAACCTTACGTGTGAGGACACCTGGTCTCTCAAGAATGTAGAGTCTTATTCCTGTCAGTGGACAACTAGCATTTGAATCCAAGTTGCTCTGTCACCAGGCTCAATACTTTTGGCTGTTCTACCCCGATTCACATGTGTTTACTGCAATAGATAATGCACTAGTCAGAAGTCCAGCAGAGTGGATGCTGAGGGATGTAGACAAGGAGACTGTCAGCAGAACGAGGAACCTGATGAAGACTGAAGATGCCTCCAGGATTCCCAAGCAGGCTCTGCCATTCTCGTTCTTGTTTTTGTTTGGTTTGGTTTTAAGGCAGGGTTTCTCTGTGTAATGCTGGCTGTTCTGGAGCAGACTAGGCTGGCCTTAAACTCAGACATCTGCCTGCCTCTGCTTCCTAAGTCCTGGGATTAAAGGTGTGCGCCACCATACCTGGCATGCCATTCTTAGATCTCTCATCTCTTCCAACATTTGAGTTCAAGATTCTCTTGATTTTCTCTCTGGTGGTTTGTATCTGGACTAGTCCTGTCCTTCAGAAGGCATGCAAAGTCCCTTAATTAATAATTTATTGACTCTTCTCTATCTGCCCTTGACAAGGTTATCTCCCAGGATAACAGAGTACTAGTGTACTACAAAGAGAAAGAAAGCATATAATTTGATTAGAATTGACAACAACAACATGGATCTCAGAGTGGAGAAATGAAAGTATCTGCTTGTAAAGTTTCTGGATATATACACAAAGCAGTATATCGTCATCTGAAGGCAGACAGCAATTTGTTAAATGTGTACACTAAAAACTCCAAAATAACCATAAAAATAAAGATATAGATAGATACCCCTAAGAAGCCACAGAGGAGATAAGATGAAATAAAAATAATCAGTCTGCCAAGAAAGATACACAAATAGCCAGCAAGCACTTGAAAAGGTGCTCAGTGTTATTAGTTATCAGGGAAATGCCAATCAAACCTCCAGTGAGCTACAGCTCAGTACCCAACAGGATGGCTGTAGGCAAAAAGACAGATACTAACAGACACTGAGACAATGTAGAGAAGTGAGAATTCTCAGACATTGCTGGAGGGAACATGCAAATCAGGCAGCAATTTTGCAGTAGCTTGGCTTCAATCCACATCATCCAGAAATCCTATCCTAGGTACATTATCAAGAGAAATTAAATGTGGTCCATGATGTCTTACACATGAGTGTTATTTGTGACATCATTTGAAGGTACCAGAAAGTAGAAGCCAACCCAAAAGTCTGCCAACTAATGAATGGATAAATAAATATGGTGTGTGATAGAATTCATTAAAAAAGGAGTGAAGTGTTGACATATAACGTAAATGAGACTTGAAAAATCTTATGCTCAATGACAGAAGCCACTCACAGAAGACTGTACTATAAGATTCCACTGATATGAAATGTCTAGAATAGGAAAATTTATAGAAACAGAAAATAGATTAGTATGTGCTTAGGGAAAGTGGAGGGGTGAAGAATGGAGGCACCCAGGGGCAACAGCTGAAGAATGTAGTTTCTTTAGAAAGTAATAATGTTTTATAATTGATGATAACAATTCCACAATTTTATATACCTTAAAATGATTGAAGTGAGCATTTATGTAGGTGAAGTTCACAGCATATGAACTATCACAAAAATTACTATAAAAAAGTAGTCAGTCCGAATGTAAGCAGGAAAAAGAGAAAAAGAACAGATGGAACACATAGAAAAAAAAGCAAACTGTTCAATCTAAATCTCATAGTATCAGTCATCACATTACATTTAAATGCATCTGTGCTTCAGTCTGAAGACATAAATTGAGATACTGGATAATCAACAAATAGAAAAGGAACACGCTTTTCTTAGTCTGTTTCCTGCTGCTATAACAGAATACTCGAGACTTAGTAAGTGATTATGGACAGAAATATATTCAGCTCATGGTTCTAAAAGCTGGGAAGTCTGGGAATGTAGGACTGGCAACTGGTAAGGACCTTGCCAGTATTACCTCATAGCAACGTAATGGCACAGGAAAGAAGCCAAAAGGGCAAGAAAATATCAGAGGAGAGAAGAAAAGAAAGGGCCATATTAAAATAACAGCATGACTATATTATTCATATGACAAATTCACTTAAAATAAAAAGGCATAAATATATTAGAAGTGAAATGAGCAAGAAGGATTATAGGTGGAGGTTTCCCGTCCTGACCATGTGCTCCCAAATAACTGGCAGCTGTTTCCCAAATAACTGATTTGGAGACTTAATATAAATTATAAATGCTCTGCCAATAGCTCAAGTTTGTTACTAGCCAACTCTTACATTTAAATTAACCCAGATTTCTTATCTATGCTTTGCTGCATGGCTTGGTACCTTTTCTCTGTACAGCATGTCCATCTTGCTTCCTCCTGTGTCTCCTTGCGACTCCTCTGACTCTGCCCTTCCTCATGCCATCATTCACAGTTTGGCTTTCCCTCCTAACTTTACCCTGTTCAGCTACTGGTCAGTCAGCTTTTTTTATTAAACCAATCATAGCAACATATATTCATACAGTTGTACAGAAGAATTATTCCACAGCAAAGGATGTCCCTTACTACTATTTTTTTTTTCAAAAATCTGGAGTGGATATATTATTATTGGACAGTGTAGATGTCAGAGCAGAAAATATGGACAAACAAGGTAATTTCAGAATGATAAAAAGGCCAGTTTCATCAGGAGGCTAGGACAACCATAAGTACCTATAGACTGAATACCATAACTTGCAACTGCACAAAGATAAACCTTACAAAACTCCATGGCTGAAATAAAGATGGTGTAGATTATATCAAATGTTTTAATTCAACCCCTTGTCCTATAACAAAAAACAGCAGATGAAGGTTCTCTAATCCATCCCTCTCACTTTTCTATGTGAGAAAATGGGCCCTGGCAAAGTCAATTGACTCACCTGAGGTAGCAGTTAGTTAATGCCAGGGCTTGGCTGTCAGTCAGCCTGTGGCACTTGATTTCCTCTGATGTAGTGCCTCCGCAATTCAACATAAAGCTGTGCCGAGAGCTTTCCAGTTGTAAGTAGGAGCCCCACTAAGTAAGCCCTGGTGTTTGCAGGAGACTATCCTGTGGGAGACCAGCTGGGAGATCGGCTCCCACATTTTACCCCAGGGTACTCTTGAGGAGAGAGGGATAAGAGCTTTAGATAGAAGGATAGAGGGGAGAGAAATAGATAAACACAGGATAGTCTCAGGAGGGCCTGGATCATTATGCACTGGCCCCTTTTGGGTCTTCTAAAGGGCTATTTATAGGAATGCCAAGGGGCGGAGCAAAAACCTCCCCCCAGCACAGCCAAGTGCAGACTCTTTCCAATCACCTGGTAACCACACAGGTGGTCAAGCAATCCTCTAATGCAGCTCTGCTGGGTAAAGCAAGTTCAGATCTCACTAGGAAACCTTTGTGGGTCTCCACACTACCCCTTGCAGACCTTTTCATAAAGAAAGGGTTAAGCACTGGTGGAGGTGCTGGGGACAGATCTGTGACATTCAAGTGTCTCGCCCTCCCCTCAAGCATTTATGCTTTAATGGGGAAGGGAAGGCAATATACGATGTACTGAATGTGCCTCCACATGGGAGGCCTTGCCTTCTTGTTGGAGGGAGTGGGGGATGGGTTGGGAGGGGAGACTGGGGGGACGGGAGGAGGGAAGAAGGGGATCTTTGATTAATGTGTAAAATGAATGAAAAAATTTTCTTAATTAAAAAAATAAAAAAGAAAAGAAGGCAAGGGAAATGAGTGAGTCGCAGTGTTTAGAGATCTGAATCCCCTATTCCCAACCACCACCTACACCCCACCACATACTCACACACAAGACTCCTGTGTTAGAAGCTTAGTTGCTTGCTTATGGCACAGTTGAGAGGTGGAATCATTTGAATCATTAGAAGGAAAACTGGAAAGAAGAAGGTAGGTGGTTATGGGGGTGCCTGCCCCTTCCTTTGTTTTTCCCTGTAAAGGTAAGACAAAGTAGGTAAACAGAACTCTACCATGAAGTGCTGTCATGCCACAGGTCCAAAGCAGCAGAGCCAAACAGCCATGAACTGTGAAACATTTGAAACCGTGAGCCCAGATCAATCTTTCCTCCTTATAAGTCGATTGTCTCTGGCATTTCCTTCACAGTAATGGAAATGTGACTATTGCAAGGTAAGTCCAGTCCACCAGAGACCACATACAGTCACTAAGAGCTGAGAAGGAAGTCTTTATTACTGGCCAGTAGCTGCATGAGGAACTTTCTCCAAATAGCACTGCCCCATCTCCACAGTTCTTTGTCTTTTCTGCACAAAAACCACACCCTGGTTGACACACCTCAGTTATCAAGAAGAGTTAGCAAGAAGCAGAACTACCGAAGCCAGGAAGCAACCGTAGTACAATCAGGGGTTTCCCTGGATCTTGGAACTATGGGCCAGGTCTTTGATGGATTAGGTCTTTCTTCCTGTTTTGGTGGGTCTTGGGATCCATATGCTGTGTTTTCAGGTCAGGATGATGTCCCTAACATGGTGTCAGTTGTGCTAAGGTCTGGGGACCTGTTACATGACTACACACACCTCGTGGTATTTTCCTGGGAAATGCTAGTCATGTGGAATGCTCAGGTAACAGCAAATGAACGCTGTCTGGATGTCTTCCTTTTGGAGATTCTCTGTGCACATGAGTAAACTAAAGGCCATGGGAAGTTTGACTGTAACGAGATGTACTTCACTGGTTTAATCCAACACTTTATGACCATAAAACATCCATTGAAGAATGTCCATGGTGCCTCTTGGGCTCTGTCCCAGTCACCCTTCTGTTGCTGCGATAAACACCACGACCAAAAGCAACGTGGGGAGGAGAGCTGACTTCCACATCCAGATCACACTGGATCGTTGAAGGAAGTCGGGGCAGGAACCATGGAGGAATGCTGCTTAACGGCTTGCTCTCCAGGACTTGCTCAGCCTGCTTTCATGTACAACACTAGACAGCTTGCCCAGGGGTGGTGCCACCCACAGTGGGCTAGGCCCTTCCCCATCAATCGTTAATCAAGAAAATGCCATATACTTACCTACAGGACAGTCTGATGTAGGCAATCCATTATTGAGGTTCCCACTTCCCAGACGACACCACTTGACAAAAACTGACCAACACAGGCTCCCTGCAACTTCCTTTATGGATTAAATAACCCAAATTCTTTCTGTGTCTTTAACTTCCTCTTCAAAAAAAAATCACAGTTCCTCTCAGAATCGTTTAGTATGTGAGGTGATTATGTCTGTCAGATGTGATACATGGAAGGGCAAGTCTTGGGCCTTAATAAGTGATTCCAAGACAGGAATGACCGCCTTCCAAGCCTCCAGTGTCCTTGTGCATGAAGAGAGAAGCTATTCTGGGCTTTCAGACCTCTACTGTCCTATAGCTTATTGAGTGAGAGTGTTAGGACTGTGGTTGTGTTCTGCTGCTGACCCTGCGGCTTTACTGTGGAACAAGCTTTGGCTCACTTCATTCAGACACCAGGAAGCATTAGACTCCTGACTCTCAAGTTTGGCATCTGAAACTTTAGCAAACACCCCCACTTAGATCCCACTGATTTTCTCATGGAATTCACCCAGGAAATGAAATAGGGGGCATGTTTAATCTGGTTCTCATACACTGATTGCACATTTCTTGTGTGTGAACTTTATAGAAGATGACACGGTGTTACAATGCCAAAAGGCTGGATATGCCAGGATGGGATTGTGACAGTTGTCCTGGGGGTTCTTACATTCTGCCAGGGCTGAGAATCACTGCCGTTGAGACTGTCTTCCCACTGTAACTTTTCTTGTACACCTCCATGGCCCACGACTTTATCGAGTGCCATCTGTATATGGGAATGCATTCCTGTATATAAGATGGCAGGCAACAGGTTTTGCTGTAATTAGAGACTATTCGAATGAAATAACCCAACAGAGAAAACAATAGAATGCAATTCAGGCTAATACTGTTGTCTGCCTAAAGTCTGAGGCTGAGGTCGGCATCTTCCCCCTGAGAGACATGGACAGATGTGAGAGCATATTATGGTCACAGCGGCCTCAACTGAGAGCTTCTCCTGGAAGGTCCAGAGTGTCAGGCAGAGAAATAAAAAGGGAATGACTTCCCACAGAGAAGCTTAATGGTGTTCAATGCCATCTCAGGGACCTTCTAAATCCCTCTTCCTCTTAGACATCAGATCATACCTTAGTGTATAAGACTTGAGGGAGCTGTTCACTCATTCTTAAGAGAGGTGAGGCTGTGGGGTAAGGGAATCTACCCATCAGTCAGTTTCCTGATATTTGGGAGGACATGGCTACAAAAGGATACTGATGGTGATGTTGAAGGGAAAAAGAAGGGAGAAACAGAAAATAGCATCATGAGGTTGACCAGTTGTTAGTGTTGACAGTGGTGACCAGGCTATTGCTTCTGCCAGGTGGGACTGAAGTGGGAGATAGGGCAGATGAGGTCACTTAATGTGCCAACCTTCCTCTCTCTTCCTCAGGCCCAGGACAGGCCTCTTTTCTTCTGACCCACAGCTGAGCCTCCCTATCCCACCCCTAGCAGTATAAGTCTTAAGGCATTGCTTCAGTTGCTCATAAAGTAGGAACAGTTGCCTTGTTTCCTTTTCTGTTTCTAGATGGTTCTGTGATGAAAGAGAGAGAGATTCTTCATTAGGCATTCAGAAATAGAGTAACAGGCTCCACCAAGAAGAACATTTCATAAAATCATTCAGTAAACAAAATAAACTGTTCCATGGGAAGTGCAGAAATCTGAAACTAACTGTCATTTCAGCTTTGTAGGGGAAACAAACAGAGTAGATGGAAGCTTTATTCCCCAAGTATAATGGTAAGGATGCTAACCCTTTTAAAGATTAATAAACATTATGTTCTATAATAATGGTAACTCTGGAGGGGGACATGGGCCTCTGATGGTAAATGCTCTCCACCGGGGTGTGCAAATAAAGTTCTTAGGCTGTTAGGGCTTTACCGATAATCATCAACCAAATTCCCCATAAGAAATAAAAGGCCAATCAGAAGTCGTTTAGGATGTCAGGGGAGTGATGAAGGAGTTCAATTATCAGCCACGGAGTGGAACAGTCTTTTAGTCAATAGACTGAGCTATAATGGGGGCTCCTGAGTTCTCTGGAAGGTATGGATGGGTGTTCTTGTTTCTAACTGGTCACAGCCTCAATATGAGAGCCTGGTACTATGCTACTTAAAGAAAATCTGAAATGGATGCAAGTTCTGTGCACTTACCTATGCTAGGCCCTGAACTGGACATTGGCCATGGTGATGAGCAATGCAGGCAGAGCCTCGCTCTCTTGACTCTTCTTGTGCATGTGGGAGTGAGGCCCACAGGAGGGAAGGAAACTTGCTACTGCCCAGGTGAGAGAACCCATGGAGTTCCTTTAAGGCCTAATGTTAGTGCCAGCATCCATGGAGTTGGGATGCTAGGAGCAACCTAACAGAGACTCAAACCCTTTTACTCCACTCAGCAGCATTTGGATTCTGAACCACGTCTTCTTGGCTCAAGTGTTTAGGGGACCTCTTGTTCTCACCAGTGCCAATAGCTCCCACCAGTTCTCGAACATTGAAGAGTTTCAGGACCTCAGGCCATGGTTGACCCTGGTCACTCATGGGGGACCAATTGGGGATAGCTGGAACCTTCAATGTCGCCTGAGCTCTGTTGTGATAATGTGCCTGCCTGAAAAGTTTGGCATTATTTGTCCAGACTGTACCCTAGAATATACCATGGCCATCCTCCAACAGAAGTATGGCTGTCCTCTTCAACAGGCCCTGCTCATGGAACTCAGGAGGGAGGAAGACCTAGGATCAGGGGTAGATACCCTGTGTTTGTTCACTCATGGTTGGGGAGACCACATGTGCAGGGAGAGAGGTCTAAAGCCACAGCTACCTTGATTCTTTAAGCAATGTATCTTTCTGAACACCATAGACCTAACGCTGCTGTGTAGCCTTGCACTTAAGGGGAAGCTTGTATTTATTCTATAGGTAGTTTCATATATCAACCAGAAAGTTTGAAGAGGTTAAGAATATTCCTATGATGGCTTTATTCTGATGAGTCTTTTCTCTCCCTCCCTGCCTTCTTCTCTCCCTCTCTCTTAGATTACAAAGTAATTTAAAGCCAGACATGGTGGCTATGGTGGTCTGGATGAGATGTTCCTGATAATCCAGGCATTTGAATACTTAGTCCCTAGATGGTGGCTGTTTGGGGAGGCTTAGGAAGAATGGTCTTGCTGGAGGAAATGTGTTGTTGGGGGTGGCCTTTGAAGTTTCAAAAGACTCCTGCCATTTTGAATTCTCTTTCTTGGCTTCATGTTTGTGTTTCAGGGTGTGAGTTCCCAGCTCTCAGCTTCCAGATCCAGTTGTCATGGCAGCTTGCTGCTCCACTTCCCTTCCAGAATGATGACTGATTCTTATCCCACTGGAGCCATAAGCCTCAAATAAACCCTTTCTTATATAAACTACCATGGTCATGGTGTCTTTTCACAGCACTAGAGACTCAAAGACAGTGAGTGGCAGGTGACTGTAATCCCAGCACCTGAAGTGCTGTGATAGGAGGATTTCTGAGAGTTTAAAGCCAGCCTGGACCACACAACAAGGAACAGGCTAGCCAGAGTTACATAGCAAGAAATAAAAAGGTCAAATAAATACACAAAAAAGAAACATTGCTGGGGATGTCTTTCTGTATGCTGTGAATGTGTTGCTCTGACTGATTGATAAATAAAACGCTGATTGGCCAGTAAACAGGCAGGAAGTATAGTATAGGTGGGATAAGCAGAGAGGAGAATTCTGGGAAGTGGAAGGCTGATTCAGGAGACACTGCCAGCCATTGCTGCCATGAGAAACAAGATGTAAGGATACTGGTAAGCCATGAGCCACGTGAGAAGGTATAGTTTTATAGAAATGGGTTAATTTAAGATATAAGAACTAGATAGCAAAAAGCTTGCCACAGCCATACAGTTTATAAGTAATATAAGTCTCTATATGTTTACTTGGGTCTGAGCAGCTGCAGGAGCCAGGTGGACACAGGAAAACTCCAGTTACAAAACATAATTTAATAGGTTTAGAGTCTAATAGGTAGAGATCCTCTTCTGTCCAGTGGGTGATAGCATTTAAGTACTAGAAGTGCCAGTCCATTTTCAAAGTCTCAGGGACCAAGAGCAAATATTTGGGGTTCTGAAGCTGGAACCAGGTCAGGAGAAAGATTGCAAAGCCCTAGGCCACTTTCCTCTGAGTCAGAGAGCAAGCATTTGGTTCCACTGGTGGGGAGTCTTCCTTGAGTAGGGATACAAATTAAACAATACTGAAAACAAATCTCTGCTCTCATTTTTAGAAAGTGACTTTTTTTACTTACATATAAAATTAATTTTATCTATCTATGTACCTTTTTTATTTGACTCCAGTGTTTATGCAACAGCTTTTGTCTTTATTTAAAATGTATATCAAGCATTGTATATAATTATTTTTGGCACTTACTTTCTTTATTATTAAAAACAGTGCTGGTTTTTAAAAAGCAGAGTGTTTGGAATCTCTCTCTTTTTCATTACCCATGTATCTAACGGGAATAAACAGGCTTCTCTATTTCTATTAGCATGTGTGATCACCTGTAAGCAGGACGGCAAAGCTGCAAATAAGCAAGGAGACTTGAAATAGGGATTAGTTTCACAATCACTTTTTTGTTTGTTTTTGCTTTTTGAGACAGGGTTTCTCTGTGTAGCCTGGGCTGTCCCAGAATTCACTCTGTAGACCAGGATGTTCACAAACTCACAGAGATCCACCTGCCTCTGCCTTCCAAGTGCTGGGATTAAAGGTATGCACCACCACTGCCTGGTTATTTTCACAGTTTTTTTTTAATTTAGTGATTCAGTATGGAAATGTATCAATTAATTTTGCAATTCATTTTCTTAACATCAAAGCCAGAAAAAGACATCACAAAAGAGAAAACTACAAATCAATATCACCCAAGAACATAGATGCCAAAATCCTCAATGGAATATTAATAAACATGATGTAGCAATAGATTGAAAGAATTGTATATGATGACCTAGTGGGATTTATTCCAGCTATGCCAAGTAGTTTCAGCATTTGAAAGTCAATGAACATCCGTTGTCACATCAACAAGCTAAAAAAGCACATGATAACATCAATAGTTCAAGTAAAACATTTTTTTGTTTTTTGAGACAAGGTTTCTTTGTGCAGCCTTGGCTGTCCTAGAACTAACTCTGTAGATCGGGCTGACCTCAAATTCACAGGGAGCTGCGTGCCTCTGCCTCCCATATGCTGGGATTAAAGGCGTGCACCACTATTGCCTGGCCTGAGTAAAGGTATTTAGTAAAAATTCAGTATCTGTTCATGATAGAAACTTATCAAACTAGGAACACAGCGGAGCTTCCTCAAATTGTCAAAGATGCCTACAAAAACCTACTGGTAATATCCCACTTAATGCTGAGAAACCAGAAGTTTCCTGCTAAGACCAGAAACAAGGCAAAGACCGTCCTTACCACATCATGGTGGGTATCCATCCAGCCAATGCAATATGAAAAGCAAAGGAAATAAAGGGTACATAGACTAGGAAGAAAGAAGACAGTTTTTGTTCCTAGAAAACATGATTACATATGTAGTAAATATAAGATGATTGACATACACTCTATACTGTAGCTTATAAACTATTATATCAAGGTTTCCAGATAAAAGGTTAATGTATAAAACTCAGTCGTGTGCCATCATGTCAGCAATGCATACAGGGAAATTAAAATAGAAACTATACTGTTTATATTAGTATCCTCAAAAATGAAATACTTAGGTATAGATCTAATAAAACACGTGTAAGAATCCCTATGAGGCAGTGCATAAAACGCTGAAAAAAAAAAATGCTGGGCCATAAGGTGTCTCAGCAGGTTAAGTCACTTTCTTTCAAGCCTGACACCTGTGTTTGGTCCTTGGAACCCACATGGTGGAAGGAGAGAACTGATTCCCACAAGTTGTCCTCTGACCTCCACACCTTGTGCCATGGCATGCACACTCCCTTCCACACTAAGAAAGCAAGTGTTTAATAAATAAATTTTAAAAACATGGAAAGAATGCCATGTTCACTGTGAGGAAGATAACATCATCAAGTTCTTCCAAAGTTGACCTAAACATTCAATACAATCCCAGTCAGAATCCTAGCATGTTATCTTTAGACGCTCAAAACAAACAAAGCAAAAGCCCCCAAAACCACCCCCAAAACCAAAACACAACAAGAAAAAACGGATTCTAAGGTGTTCATTCAGAGACAAAATACACAGTAGCCAACTTACTACTGAGGGAGAATCACAAATTTACCTGATACTACATGAATTTGAGACTTGGTAATATGCCAAAGTCATCAAGGCAGTGTAGACAGAACGTAGGGTATTTGCCTACCACTTGCTTGCATGAGGTGAAGGGTTCAGTTCCCAGCAACAACAAATGTATCAATAATATCTCAAAGAACCCAGGCATAAATTCACATAAATACAGTCAACAGATTTTTTTTACTCTAGGTATTATTATATATTTAAGTCACAATCCTTCTGCCTCAGTCTCACCACAAAATTCAAAACATATCATAGACATGAATATAAAATGATAGAACCTCTATAATATAATACAGAAGGAGACATCTAAGCAATTTGGGGATTGGTGGTGACCTTTTAGGTACAATCTCTGAAAGAAACAAATGATAAGATGGACTTGTTTTTGGAGATGAAAAACTCTCCAAAAAGCACTAACAAGAGAATGAGAAGACAAGGCACAGATTGGAAAAATCTATTTGCAAAAGACCTGTCTGAGGACTATTTTGTAAAATGTACAAAGAACTCTTACAACTTGGAAAAAGGAAATGCAAAACTTGATTTAAAAAAATCTTATTAAGGACCTGGGGAGATTGTTCAGTCAGGAAATAGCCTGGCGCCCAAGCATGAAGATCAGAGTTTTGACCCCAGCACCCACTAGAAAAACATGGTGACATGTGCCGGGAATCCCAGAGCTGAGGAGGCAGGGCCAGGCACATCCTGGGTACTTGCTGACCAGACAGCCTAACTGAATCAGCAAGCCTCAGGTCCCAGTGAGTGAATGGCTCTGAAGAACGGCATTGAGGCTGACCCCTCGCTTCCATATGTGCCAGAATTTCAAAAAGCTTTCAAAGGTCAACCAAAGAAGAGACACAATGGCAACAGTAAGACAAAATGCTGCGCGTCCCATTTCACCAGCAAGCTACGAATGAAAACCACAGTAAGATGCCACTCTGCAATTATGAGAACTCCAAGTCCTTGATGCCACGTAAACAGCAGGAACTCTCACCTGTTGCCGGTGGAAATAAAACAGCGCCGCCACTTTGGGAAGTAGTTTGGCAGTGCTCATAAAACTGAAGATGTCCTTAACGTGAAACAGCAATTACACTAGTTTCTGTATTCTTTGTCCAGGGTGTGTTCAGTCATCCTAAAAACTGCCTCATCCTTAGCCATCAGGAGTGGCTTTTGGAGGAAGGCCAAAGGGATCTATGGATGACATGGCCTAGATGAGGAAGTAAAGTGTCACATATACTCACAGTAAAGAAACCAGAAAACTGAACCAACGGTGTCCATGATTTATACAGAAGAGACGATGCAGGGCTTATTTTACAGGTAGGAAGAGGTGCTGCCCACTCATCTGCTCTTGGACTCCAAGGACCTGAGCTGGACAGTGCTGTCCTCACCTTGAAGCACCCGCCTGACACGAATTCCACTGTTATCTGTGCTCCTTCCCCATCTCACAAGGAAGCACACAGCATCGCTGGAAACCCCAAGCAGCCAAGTTTCAGTGTGTCTGTCATTCTACCTCAGTTCTTCTTGAGAGGTCACTACAACAACAATAAAAACAACAACAACACAGCAACACAGAAAACCTGAGCCTGAGCCCAAACTCTAAAACATCTGCTAATTATCCACTGAGTCAAGACACAGAGATGATGCATCTCCCAGTCCCAGTCAGGCATTATGGCCTCCCCACAACCACACAGCAGCACCATTGGTAGAAACACAGATGGAGCCATTTCCTAAAGATGGGTATCTTCCCTGCATTCTGGGTAGCTGGGACCAGAAGAATATGCTACTTGTGGTGACCCCAGGCTCTTCCTATGGCCATAGTCAGGACCAGAGGGGTCACTAAGAGGTTTGCCACCTTCCCTGGGAAGAGTTGCATTTCGGGTCAGCTATGAAGGAGGCATGAAGGTTGATGCAGAGCAGCGACTCCATGGTGAACACAAAAGCTGCTGAGAAGGCCAAGTAGCCCCCTCTGTAATCTGTAAATAGCAGAAAGATGTGGACAAAACTCAACCCAAGATGGCACAAACAGCAGGTGTGGATTAGATGCTGACGGCTGGGGTGGAGAGAGCAGGGGGCCCACACAGCAGTGCACACCCGACCCACCTGGCTGAGACTGCCACACACAGTGGAACTGGGAGGTGTACAAATGGCCAGGGCACAGTTCGGCCAGGTCTGGTTGACAGACACCTAGCTGCTCCATGGCCCTCGGAAGTATTGCCTGAAGGTACACGCTCAGCCACAAGGAGCTGCCCAGGAACAGAGGAGAGAGGCTGCCTGGTCTGGGGACTTCGGAGACTGGTCTGCCTCTGTTTCTCCCCTTCCCCTCACGTCCTCTCTGTATGCTGTTCCATATCTGTGTCCTGTAGAAAACACAACACACAGTAATGGACAAATCCATGGTTCTTATCTCAGAGCTGACACATTATTCTGACACATACAGCTGTCACAGAACCACCTTATATAACTTGTCAAGGGGAAGTCCTTGAGCTCTTGAAAATCATCTTGTGTTCAAACTGCAAAACAAACAAAAACATCCCCAAAGGAAACCAATACCTGGAGAGAAAGGGGATAGATGTTGATGTGTGTGAACAGGGCTGCCCTGGGAGCCTTGCTACTCTCTTCTTGCTGGGAAACAAGCCCAGGCCACAGACTGTGTGAGGAGCATGCTGAGGGGCCACTGTGATATGCACTGACTTCTGACCTCTGTCCTCTCTCATATCTATGGGTGCCTGGGCACTGCTGGGTAGCTTCTCTGCCCTTAGGTCTCTACTGGGATCCTCCTATGGGCACATCTGCTGTAGCTGGACTGGGTGAAGGTTCCAGAGGCCTCACTTGCAGAGTTGAGCCTGGGAAGTGAGCGGGCTGGACTGCCTTGGTTCTCCTCCATGTGACCTCTCCAAGCAGATGAGCTAGATGCCTCCAGTACGGCAGCGAGGTTCCACAATATAGGGAGAAGTATGTGGTGAGGAGGACTCTGGGAGGCTGACTTACTGGGACAACAGGCACAGTCTCCTCAGGTTGGGTTGTGGCAGAGCACTAGACACTCAAGAGATGTGGGGGCCTGTCTTAGTTAAGATTTCTATTGCTGCGATGAAGCACCATGACCAAAGAGCAAGTTGGGGAGGAGAGGGCTTATTCAGTTTACACTTCCACATTGCTGTTCATCACCAAAAGAAGGCAGGACAGGAACTCTAACAGGACAGGATCCTGGAGGCAGGAGCTGATGCAGAAGCCATGGAGTGGGGCTGCTTACTGACTTGCTCTACATGGCTTGCTCAGCCTGCTTTCTTATAGAATCCAGGACCAGCAGCTCAGGGATGGCACCACCCACAGTGGGCTGGGCCCTCCCCAACTGATCATTAATTGTGAAAATGCCTTACAGCTGGATCTCATGGAGGCATTTCCTCAGCTGAGGCTCCTTCCTCTCAGATGACTCTAGCTTGTGTCAAGTTGACACAGAAAACCAGCTAGTCAGTACAGGGCCTTTGTTGCTAGGTGGAGTTTAAGATGAGTGTCCACATACAGATTCCACAACCAGGTACGAAGGCCACAGGAACTTCTGTTGACACTGTCTCGGTATCTATTAGTGGTCATTCTCTGCCACCCCATGACATGACTTGCAGCGGGGCAGACCTGATACAGGATGTTCCAGAGCCCTGACCATGCCTGGACTTTCATCAGTTCCAAACGCAGGGAGCACTTTAGTACACAGGGGCAGATCTGCTGTGGAGGTCACACAAATAGGAGTCGTTGCTTTGATACACTGCTCTTCAGAACAACATTCGTCTTGGTCAATGCATAGGGTTGGTGCCAAGGTCCCCCGTCAGTAGCCTGCTTGGACGTTATTGATTTGGCAAGTGGGGATTGCTTTTGCTTTGAATGAATTGGGAGTTTGTGAGTTGAGACATTGTTTCCTCATGACTTTCAAGTCTTACATTAAGCCTCACTTCCCTAGGAAGTCCTTTAGAGTATATATTATCATTATTTTATAGCCATGTCCCATTTTGCTCCTCTTTATTTTAACATGCGGGACTCTTCCTAATTTCTCGTCTACATCCCTAATGCCCAAGGGCTCTGGGAATCGAAGAAATCAGAATTGGACTCATTTCCATCTAAGAGTGCCTGCACCATGGTATTAAAACTGAAGATTGACAGATGCTTTACCTCTTAACTTCCACCACGTCTCCCTCGCCACTCTTTATCTTTGAAACTGCTGACTAAAAAGTGAAAGGCCACTGACCTGATCCTCTCTGACGAGGCCTTAAATGAGAACTGTGTTATAAGGGGCAAAGGCCACTACATGTGGCATTTGGCTGGGATGATACAACCCCTGCCATCTTCATGTCACTCCATGGTCAGCTAGAATTCTAATCCTTGGAGCATCAAGAAAATTAATTTAAACTTTTGTTCCTTCTATAATAAACCCTCAACCAACTTCTCCAGGTTAGTGCTGATTCTGGGAAGTCTAATATGTTGCTAGGTCATCGCCCAGGCTGGTTTCCTGTTTCTTGGACCTTTCTGAGTAGTGTGTACTGCTCTTCTGGTAGCTGTTGACTTAATGTTTTATCTCCTCTCAGCCTTTTCCATTGCCAGCCTTCTCTCCATCCTGGCTTACCTTGCCCTACCCCATTTTCATCCCTTCTTCTAAGTTAAAAAGGTATTCCTGTAGAATTATTTTTTTGGAAATTTGCCCACGTTTATTGACGTATAATTTAGCTACATTAAACAGTATATTTAAAGCATACCATTTTATTGCGTCTGACATTTGCAATGAGCACATCTCAAGCAATATTTCAACCACCTACCTTGGAAGTTCTTTGTGCCCTTTTTAGTCCGTTCCTCCCTCCCTCCATCCCCACACAATCACTGGTACATTGTCTGCACACGAACAGTTTCTATTTTCTGGCGTATATATGAATCATGCAGCATGTTCTCTTTTTGCCTGGCTTCTTTCATGTGGTGAACTGATGTTGACTTTCTTTTCTGTTGTTGCTTTGGTTAAATAGTTTGCCTTTATTGCTCAACAATATTCCAGAAATGATTTTTCTTTTTTTACTGCAGTACTTGTTTCCGATTGCTATCATGAAATACCTGGAGTGAGGTACTTGTGAAGAAGAGGTTTATTTGGTGCACAGTTTTGGAGCCATCAGGGAATAGTGCTGGCATGGCTGTCTTCTCAGCAAGACCCCCTGACACACGGCATCACAATAGCAGAAGGGGGTAATCCAGAGACTGGGAGCCACAGCAAGAGGAAGAGCCAGAACTGATTTTATTATAATAACCCTCTCCAACGGCTGACTCAGGGTCCTTCAAAGAGCCCCTTGTCCCTTTAGTAGGTGGCACCTCGCAAGAAGTGACATCTAAAACTTAAAAGTCCACCACTGCCCAACATCACCACCCTGAGGGCTAAGCTCCCAGCACTTGAACCACTGGAGGACACACTCAGACCAAACCTAAACAGATGGACTTGAGGTTGTTGATCTTTGACTACAACGAACCTACAAACACCCTTGTAGAGGATTTGGGGCTTTGTGCTTTCGTTTCTCTTTGGCAAGCACCTGTAAGTGGAGTGGCTGAGTTGTACGGCAAGTGCCCTTTTAACTTTCAAGGTACTGTCAAGCCGGTCTGCAAAGTGGTTGTACCAACTTCGGCTCCCACTAGTGACGTGTGGACGGTTCATTTGGTTTGTGTTTTCACCTGTTTGGTCATTGATCATCGGAAATTTCCATCTTGGGATGTGTGCACTTGCCCAGGTGTATCCGGTGCATTCCTGCTCATCTACCTGTTGCCTCCCTTTCTTTTTTCCTCTCTCCCTTCTTATTTTTTTTTTCCCCTCTGGGCATTAGTGAGATCAGCATGCCTGGGAATAAAGCCCACAGGGAGAAAGGTTGGCAGCAGATTGGAGGGAGACAGGTTAGCCCAGGCCGGTGGTGACGATGCAGGCCTGCTTGAGGTAAGGTGGATTCCATAACTACTCCCCAGGAACCAGGACACCCCCCTTTTGTTTAAGCTCATCTGACTGGGGTGCCCTTCACTTGTAGTAGTGAGGGTCCTAACATCTGTAGCATTTCGCCAGGCCTGGGCTGCCACTCACCTCACATCTGAATGCCTTATGCTGGCATTCAAATCAAAAGCCTCGGACAGATAGTTGGGCTAAGATCTATTCTTTCAGGGGTCACTAACAGCCCTGGGCCAAAGTATCCAACGTACCCCCATATCACTGCCACACTGCAGGGTTTGTTTAACCAAATACTCCTGCTTCAGGTATCCAGTGTAACACATCAGGCCCTTTAATCTTTAACTAAATTATCATTTCACAATGTGATCCAAAAACTTTTGGAAAGCAGCCTGAACTTCCCAGGATCATTTCCTTCCGTTTTAGTGATTAGATTTAATACTTAACAAAAACATGCCCTCATTTTCTCTGAGAGCTAAATCTGCAAATAGCAGCATATGTACAACGTTTGTGAACACGCAGGAGGCAAGCCCCCTTCCAGTGACACAAGGTTCCCAGGCACTCCCGGATCAATGTGAGGTCTTTCTGAGTAGAGGAAAGGTCTCAAAGTGGCGAGAGAATTGAGGTAGATCCCGTTTGATCCCCTGTCGGAGACTTTCAGGAGCCCTGGACTTGCTGGGTAAGCCTACCTCACCAGAAAGACTCCAGCTTGCCCCAGGCGGCCTTAAACAGCTCCACCCAACAAAAACAGAGCTCCTTCAGAGCCTAGGTTCCAGAAAAGCAGACAGGCTCACCAACTCCCTGTGAGCCATCCCTACTGCCCGCCCAGCCGCTAAGCCCCGCCCTCGACCCCGCCCCACCAGGTTTCAATGGCCACGCCCTCTGGCGTTGGCGCTCCGCCCCTGCGTGGGGAGGCGGGAGGCGGAGTTGGCGCGGAGGAGGCGTGGCCTTGCCGGCGGAGGCGCGGGCGGGCGAGCGGGCGAGCCCCGACTTTGGCTGTGACACCCACGGCTCGCAGCGGTGCTGCT
Source organism: Peromyscus californicus insignis (assembly GCF_007827085.1). Classification (NCBI taxonomy): domain Eukaryota; kingdom Metazoa; phylum Chordata; class Mammalia; order Rodentia; family Cricetidae; genus Peromyscus; species Peromyscus californicus. The sequence continues at coordinate 21,056,944 of NW_026294402.1, forward strand.
GCGCGGCGCGGGCTCAGGACGCGCTCCACCGGACCCCGCGCCCTATTTGGGCACCGGACTTTGCCGGATCAACGCAGGGGCGACGCCGCAAGTCTTGGTGCAGCTTCGGGGGCCGAATTTCGCCGCCGCTCCTGCGGCTTCTGAACAAGCCCTGCTTGCTCCCGGAGAGCGGCACGGAGAGTTTCCCCCCCGCACAAGGAGCCGGGACGCGCCCGGCGAGCCACGGGGGACCGGGGACCGACCCCAGCAGAGCGGCGGAGAGGTGGGGCGGGGATCAGAGGGCCGGGGGTGGGTCCCTGAGCCCCTGCTTGGTGTCTGCGCCCGCTTGCTCAGCTCTGAGTTCCCAAGTTCCAGTGCTTTGGGCGCAGAGGGGCTTCGTCTTCTTGTCTGTCTGCAGGAGCTCCGGTGGGGGTGTCCGAAGTGAGGAGGTGGCTCCTTCGCTGCCAGAGCTGAGAGGCATGGGACTAGTGGGGATAGCTCTCATCCCTTTTTGGACCCTGTGAAATAAATACTCCGAGGAAAACCCACGGGGGGCAGCCTCACAGCGTCTGCATTTTCAGGAGTTGACCTGTCCCCCACCAGTTATGAACTAACACTACAGGAGTGCTAAGGGTTGATTGATTAACTTCAGTCAATTTCCATGTCAATTTCTAGGTGTCCCAGCAAAATTTTGAACATTAGCCATGGAAGATGTGATGTTTGTCTGCAGCAACTTCCTCGATCCGTAAGTCCTGCAACCTTCCATTCTTTTGTGCGCTTATAAAGGCTCCTGGGCTTCTCTATCCAGAGTTGTTCTGTGTTGGTTGGCCATGGGGAGCACCCTGGGCTGCCATCGCTCTATCCCCAGAGACCCCTCGGACCTGTCACATAACCGTAAATTCAGTGCAGCCTGCAACTTCAGCAACATCCTGGTGAATCAGGAGCGGTTAAACATCAACACTGCCACTGAGGAGGAACTGATGACCCTGCCTGGGGTGACACGTGCAGTGGCCAGAAGCATTGTGGAGTACCGAGAATATATCGGTGGCTTCAAGAAGGTGGAAGATCTAGCGCTGGTCAGCGGTGTAGGGGCCACCAAACTGGAACAGGTCAAGTTTGAGATCTGTGTGAGCAGCAAAGGTAACTCTGCTCAGCACTCTCCCAGCTCCCTGAGGCGGGACCTGCTGCCTGAGCAGCAGCCTCATCACCTGGCCACCACTGTGCCCCTCACTCCACGAGTCAATATCAACACAGCCACCCTAGCTCAGCTCATGAGTGTCCGAGGCCTCACAGAGAAGATGGCTGTCAGCATCGTGGACTACCGCCGGGAACACGGTCCTTTTCGCAGTGTTGAGGACCTGGTGAGGATGGATGGAATCAATGCCGCCTTCCTGGACAGAATAAGACACCAGGTGTTCGCAGAGAGGTCCAGGCCCCCATCTACCCACACCAACGGAGGTCTTACCTTTACTGCCAAGCCTCATCCCAGTCCCACCTCTCTGAGCCTCCAGAGTGAGGACTTGGACCTGCCACCAGGGGGGCCCACACAGATTATCTCCATGAGGCCCTCAGTGGAGGCCTTCGGAGGTATGAGGGATGGGCGGCCTGTGTTCAGGTTGGCCACCTGGAACTTGCAGGGCTGCTCTGTGGAGAAGGCTAACAACCCTGGAGTCCGAGAGGTGGTGTGCATGACGCTTCTGGAAAACAGGTGAGGACAGGAACCACCAAGGGTGTTGGAAGTAAAGACAGCTGGCATTGCCTCCTCCAAGGACACAAATGAGTGGATCCTTTAGTGGCAAGGGAGGGGAAAGAGCGTTTAATCCACGCTCCTGAGGTCCCAGCCGGTGTTCTCACCTAGAGCTGATTGCCGTGCAGTGGACCCCTTCTAAGTGGAGGCCAAGTGGGTGTAGGATCTGCTTTGGAAGGTCGTTGATTCACGGGGCTCCACAGAGTTTAAACTGATTTAGGGATTCAGGTTGGGAACTGAGGTATAATTTTGCGTGTAAGGAAAAAAAACCCAGTTTTTAAAAGTTGTCTTAATGGGAAGGAAAGTCATGTTTTTCCCATCAGATACACCTGTTGGCATGCATAGAGCCCTTGTATTTGCAAACACATACACTGCATTTGCCAGGGTGCTGTGAACAGAGCACTCGGCACTTGGAACCTGAACTTGGCCTTTAGCACGCTCCGCTCCTTCTCCTGTCCTGTAGCCAGAACAGGCCAGTTCAGGCGTGGGTACTTGGCAGATTGTTGCTTCTGAACTCAAGGAGGAAAAACTGGCAGGTGGGGCCAGTGGGAGAGAACGTTTCTAATAGTCACACAATCCCTGCTGTAGGAACATCTGCTAACTCCCCCCCACAGCAGAACAGTACATCACGGCAGGAACTCCTGCAGCTTGTAAAATAGTGTGCAGCGTAATGCCGTTAGCTCCTTTCTGGGTCAGACATCCTCGGATCCCGACCTTCAGGAGTCTGGGGTGCAGTGCCCAGGGGTCCTTGTTACCTTCCTTTGAGGAGGCTGAGCTGCTTGGCGTCTGGAAGCGAGATGTGAACTCTCGGTGGGAAATCAGCGTATTGTGGCAGGTCATCAGGACAAACCAGTGAGCAGAAAAGCAGGTCACAGCATTTTCTTGGCACTGTCCCATGGCACGGTCTCATCACCTCGGGGAGAGAGGACTGCATGGTGGATAAGTGCCGTCCTCAGGATCAGGACCAGGAGACCGCTGAGTGCTCTTCCCCGGCCAGGCTTTACTGTCTGTCTGTCACCCCAACTCATTCATTCTGCAAACTCATCTTGTTCACAGCCCCATCAGGGTGGGATTGCTAACACTGCCCCTTCACAGCTGCTTGGGGGGACGGTGGCCGGCACACCATTGCTGAATTCCCATCGGGGGCTTTCATAAGGCCCAGTGTGACGTAAAGAGAGGAGCGAGTCAGGGTCTGAAGGCTCTCAGTGGGACCACAGCCTGGGTAGTCCTTGTCCATTTATTTCATCAGTGTTCTTTGGCATGTGGCCCCTGTACTATTCCCTAGGAAGCCCTGAGTGTCAGGTCCCACTCCCCCGACCCCACCCCTGCCCCATGCTTCTGGTGTGTTCTAGAGCTTGAGAAGCACCTGGGTTGGGCCATCTCTGTACTTCTGAATTTCTTTTTCAAGACCTTCCCCATGTAGTGGCATTTGTGTTATGATTTTGTGTTGAGCATTTTCGTGACTTTGTCTCCCAGCCTTTGATTTGTCCTGGTCATCCCTGAAGTTATTTGTTCCCATAACGTTCAGTCTGGTCAGGAATTGAGGGCCTTATCAGTTTCTAGGACATAGGAACATGGAGAGTGGGAGATGGGAGGGTAAGAACTGGACATGGGTCTGTGGTCCCAGATATGCAGGAGCTCCTCAGGCAGCTGGCCTGGCTCTGTATAAAGCATGGAGCCACCAGGGGTTGCTTGGAGAGGGGCAGTAACAGATCTTGTCTGGTGTGGAGTCCTTGGGGTTTTTGTCTTGTTTTGATTTTTGGATTTCTTAAAATGTTGAAGACACTTAGCTGCTGACTTCAGGCAAGTTCACCCAAACCCAAGGTGTCGAAGGGAACACTTGTAATAAGCAATGGGAAGGTGACCTCCATTCCCACTAAATTCTCACACTAGGCTACATGTATGTCCTATGAGTTAGTGACTCCTTTGGCCTGATCACAGGGCAGTCAGTATTCTGAGGACTCTTAGCACATAGTTAGTGTCTGGTAAAACCTAAGTAATAGGCTTAGAGTGTGATCCGTGCAAAGCTGGGGTGGGTGATTTGCCTGTGTGGCTGTCCTAGGGCACCAAAAGCTGTCTCAGAGTCCTTAAGGACAGGTGGCATTGCCCATGCTCCAAGAGCTGTGTGTTCATACTGATTCACAGAAGTTTCTCAACATCCCGGGAGCTCCCTTCGCTCATAACAGGAAGCATATTTAGTGTGAGCAAGAGTAGGTGCGGGGAGTTTTCCAGGTGGTTCTGATTCTCATATGTGGATATGTGTAGTAGAAGAGTGCCTTGAGTTTAGAGTGTGTCTTCATGTTGTATGACAGCTCCCACATCCGTTTGCCCCGGTAACTATAGAAAGTAAGGAATATTTCTTTACTTTTGTTAGATATTCTCCAACTTTGGGCTAGGAAACAAGAGACGGGAGTTAAGCCACTTGCCTCTGAAACAGCTCGTTTGTGACTAACCTGGGACAGGGACCAGGACCAGCTGACTTTATAGCGTGCACTTTACAAGCATGATGTTTGCTTAGGCATAGCACCTGCATGCCGCTTCTTGGTTAGGTGCCCCACGCTGTACTGGACCAAAGGTATTTGCCAACTCCTTTGCCAGTCACAGGTGTTAAATCCATTAGAAAGGCATTATAAAGCAAGCCTTGGGTGGTTTTGCAGTGGGCATGGCTATCTCTTAGCTTCCTTTCTGTGAGTTTGCTCAAGCATGTGCGTTTCCTTAGAGAGAAGTTACCTGTGTGGGAACCGGAATCTTTATTGCCCTGATGTGCTGGCAGTTTGATAGAGGGACATGTCTGAGCCAGAAGAAACTGTGTTTTGCATGGGAACCCTAAGGTAGGACCTCTCAGAGCTAGATAATTAAAGTCGCCAGGAGCCTTCGGGGACACCATGCTGTGGAACGTGCCCGTGCACTGACGGTTTCATCAGATTCATTTGCCAACCTTTGGTCTTAGGCAATGTTCTTCCTCCTTCAGTATTCATGGAGCAAGACTGAAAGAGGAATGCTTCTGCTAAAGATCCTTGCAAAACTCGGTGACAGCGTGAGGAAGGATCCTTGCGGGTTTGCTTATTTATTGCTGAGTAGTCATTCTATCATAAAGAATTGCTTTGGTTTCTGATGATAACTGCAAGGAAGAGCTGACAGATAATCTTCAAAAGAAATAAGGAGATTTAGCATCCCACTTACCTGTTTTTACCACATTCTGTATCATCAGGAAACGGGTGTCAAAGTAGTTAGCTTCTTAATGGTTTCAACCTTATTTCTTGCTGAGTCTTCTCCGGCAAAGCACAGGTAGATTAGTGCCTGCAACATGTACAGTAATCAAAACAAAACCCACCGGCAACAGGTTTTAGTCTGTCAGACTTGATTAGTGGGATCAACATAGATAGAATTCATCTTATCACTCGATTCATTCACTGAAAAATACATATTGAATGCTCACTTGCTGTGTAAATGTATAAACACAGTTCAGGGATCAGCTTGGCTCACCTCCATGACAGAATTAAGTAAATGTCAGTCACTCTTTTTTTTTGCTAACTCACAAAGACTGATTTGGTATCTGATTGTATTTTTTCCATATGAATAATCAGCTTATGTTGGGGAATTAAAGAGTAGATAGATGAACCAAATATAATATCCAGGGGCAAAACTGTTCAACAATCCTCTTAAAGTAGACACTTGATACCTCTTTTGATAGCTGTGGAACCAGAGGCTCAGAGGGTTGAGGTGGTATTTCAGCGGCCTTCAGAAATATAGATGCTGGAGCCAGGATTTGAAGCTAGGCATTTGTCTGATTTCAAAGCCAGGAGTAGGTGGGTATTTTACTAAATTCAATATGTCCTTCCATGTCCTATTTCTGACCCGAGACCACAGTTCATTGCTTCCTCCCTGTCTCGGGTCAAGCATCAGGGGTTTGGGAGAAAGATGGCTTCACTAAAGTCCCTGAAACTGTCTCAGCCTCAGGAGGCCTCCGTGCCTTTTCCTGCTTTTGTTCCTCCAAAGGATGGGGTGGTAGCCAGATGTGTGCAGCAAATTCAGAGGACGTCAAGGCCTCTCTGCTTGGCCCTAAGTATGAGTTTGAGACCTTGGGCTCCACTCCAAGGTGGAGTTCCTGTTTGCAGAGCCAAGGAATTCTGGGTCATTTCCAGACAGAAGGGTGGTCTACACGAAGACTGTCGTGGATTTATAAGAAGGTGGGGTGAGTCAAGGGAGGTCTCAGTGTGGGTATCAATCACTCAGGGTTATTTCACAGAAAGGAAAAGGGTTATGTTTGTTTTTCAGAAAGGTTGAATTTCTTTGGGGTCTAATGTCAAGGTCCTGTGGAGGTTTGATACTGTTGATTTTTCCAGGTGACTAAACATTCTTTCAGGAGTTGTGGGTTTTGTTTTGTTTTGTTTTGTTTTGTTTTTTTTTGAGCTTTCTCTGCTCTTTCAGGCAAAGCCAGTGCTTTGCTGGAACTCCCCTTCTGGGTAGGGAGATAAGCGTGTCAGCACCCAGGTACCTAACTTCAGGTAGGTGCAAAGGCTGAAGATGATGGAGATGAGGCAAAGGGAAGCTGGTTTAGATAAAGGGGGGGTCAGAGGAGGCCTTGTCCAAATGCTGGAGGATGGCAGGGAGCCAGGTGTGGAAAATCTGGGGTAGCAGCAGAGGCCACTGCAGCCTGAATGAGTTGAGCTTTGGGAGCTGTAGAAGAGGCTGTTGTTGCTTCAGGTGTAGTGACTGGGGAGGTGAAGGACTGACTTAGAGGTAAAAACTAAAGGGATTTGTCTGTGTTTGGGATGGTCTGAGGACTGGGTGGTGACTTGTTTGAAACCCTTTGAAATTCCTGGAATACAGGCTCAGGGGCATTTCAAACATTCTGGGGCCAGCTGGTATGTTTCTGCACTGTGTGAACAGGACACAACTCTCTGACCTTACCACTCCTCCCTGTGTACACTACACTCTGGACAAGGGGGAGGGTTTTGGGTACCCACAGCAGTTTGAGGCTATGGCCTGACCTCTGCCCCAGAGCGGCATCTGGCAAGGCCATATATGCTTTTAGCATCAGTGACATGTAGAACAAAGTCATGCTTAGGGATTATAGGTAACTTTTCATCAGAAGATATTTATGTTAATTTATATCCTTGTTGATTGAACACCTACTCTAAGCCTATTCCTCTGTGAGGTGAGTGGCACAGAGACATGCTCTGTGTTGAGGGAACCGACAGTCTTGAAAGGAGATAGGAACCTAACAGGTAGTTATCAAGGCAATGTGCAATAGGAGAGAGGAAGTGAATATTCCCGAGAGCCCAGAGAGCACAGGGTACCAGTTTGCTTGGTTCCAGAGGGTATGTGGAAACCTCAGCCTTAGGGGACAGTAAGGACCAACTTGGGAACAAGCTCACTGGGAGGGATTTAGCATTTGACAGGGAGAGATGTGGGAACAATTGGGGCTAATAGTTAGCAGCCCCTGCATGCCTTCCCTTTCTGGTAGAGCCAAGGGCTGAAAGGGCCAAGCTGGGCTCTCTCTGGGCTTATAATGTATAATACTTAGAGACATAGAAAGTTTCTTCTAGAATAGGGTACCAGTAATTAACATCAAAGGCAGATGCCTTTATCATAATTCTTTGGGCCTTTTGTGGTAGCACATCTTTAATCCCAGCACTGGGGAAGCAGAGGCCAGGCAGATCTCTGTGAGTTCAGTGACGGCCCCTGGTCTACAGAGCAAGTTCTAGGACAGTCAGGCCTACACAGAGAGACCCAGCCTTTTTTTTAAAAACACACACACACACACACACACACACACACACACACACACACACACACACACATGAAAACGAAGTAACAACAGTAAAGAAAAACAAGTGTCTTAATCCATAAAAAAAAAAAATCTTTGCTAGTAGCAAATAAAATGATGCATTCCACCAAAGTTCTATTCACTCATCATGGATACCTCATCTGTGTGCCGTAGGGGCAGCGTGGTGGGATCCTAAACTCTAACTCTCCCTCCTCCCATCAGGACAGTGAGGAGATACCACAAAAATGCTGGGTGAAAGTTTCCTCGCTTTACTCCACGTAAGGCTCTCAGACCTTATTCTAGATCACAGTTATTGTGGTGCTGTGATGGATAGCTGCCACACACATGGATGCTGGTGGCTGGGAGCCTGTGGAGGGTATCCTAAAATAAACATGTCATGGAAAAGAAGTCTGGAGTCCTTCAAAGTCACATATAAAGAAACTCGTTTTTTTTGTTGTTGTTGTTGTTTTTTTTTTTTTTTTTTTTTTTTTTTCTTCTTCTTTCTATGGTTCTCTAACTAATGTTGGTTTGTGCTTATTCCCAACCAGCCCATGTTTCCTGAGGATTCTATTTTGGTCAGGCCATTACCTGATTAAGCTGTTAGGCTGGGCCTTTGATTGCGAGGCTGCTGTAAAGTCCTGAAATGGAGTGCCTCACCAGGGGAACCCTGCCCTCCTTGTCTGCGTCTCCCACATCCTTCTGGCCTCAGCTTTGTAATCTTTGCTGGTTCAGCATTGGAGGGCACATTGCTACTTTGTCTTTCTCAATTCAGGCTAAAAGCATGGCGTCTGAGAGGACGGTTTAAGGTAGATGGTATTGATCTAATAACTGGTTCAAAGGCAACCTCTCCTGAAGTTGTGTGAGCAAATCCAGTCCAACTTACATTTTTAAAAATGCCTTTTAAAGAAATTAACGGTTATTATTATTAATTTTTTTTATTAGGTAACCAGTTTCAGCATGATACTTTCTTGCGTGTGTAATGTGCGTGTTCACGTTCGCCACCCACCATTATTCTCTTGTCCCTCCACGGCTGTTTCCCAAACTGTCCCTTTCTACAAAGTCACGTCTCTAAAAAACTATCTCGATTCCACATTGGAGAGGAAACATGACGTGTTTGTCTTTGTGAGTTGGCTTGTTTCTCTTGACACAGTGATCTCCATCCAGTTCCATCCATTTTTCTGCAAATGGCACCAGTTCGTTTTCTGTTATTTTAAGTAGAAGAAAAAGCAAACAACTGTGGTCTGAAACAAGGATTGGCTTTCTTGGCCTTCTTGCTGTCTGTCAGCTGTTTCCTCTTTTCCCGTCTTGGTAGGAGTCGCTGCAGTGGCAGATCCGGGTGTCATTTTGCCATTTGCTCTTAACAAATGGCACAAAGCGATCTCCAATCTTAAACCTTCAAGTCTCACTTTAAATTGTAAAATCCTCCATGCCTCCTCCCTACTGGGTGAGGCTGAGGCTTTTGCCTCTTTGGTAGCGCCACATGTGCCAAGAACAAAACCAGATAACACTGGATGTACCGGGGCTGAGACCTGAGTCCAGCCAGTGTCACCTGTAGCCATCGTCTTTGTCCCTGTCTGATGGACATAAAGGGGATTGCTCAGGGAAGCCGAGACCTCTGTTAGGGTCACATGGCTTTTCATAGTGGACTGTGAATTATGGTCTCAGCAGTTAGTGTCTAAGTTTGGTAGTTAGAAAGTGCCTGTGAGTTCAGTAATCCTTATCACAGCCTGTGTCTGGACCAGCAGCTCCTACTACTCACTCTGCTCTTGAGTTCTTTCACTGTGTGGATACACAGTAATGCCATCATGCCAGTGAGTGCATGCATTTGCTCTGGCCTTTGCTTTTTCAAAGTGGAGCAAGGATATTTGTGAAGCAAACTGGGTGTAGGGCACTGTGGGTTTTTTCTTTTTATGACTTTTGAGTCTTTTATAGTTATCTTGCCCACATCTTTTTTTGACAGCAATTTCTTTTCTTTTTTGGTTTTTTGAGACAGGGTTTCTCTGTATAGCTTTGCGCCTTTCCTGGAACTCACTCTGTAGCCCAGGCTGGCCTCAAACTCACAAAGATCTGCCTGACTCTGTCTCCCGAGTGCTGGGATTAAAGGCATGTGCCACCACTACATGACCCTTGACAGCAATTTCTTACATAATTTGCTTTTATAGAAGAAGCCTTCCAAATATTCATCTTCATTTTCTTAGGAGCAACTTTTCTTTCTGTTCACATTTCTTGTTCAGGAGTTGGTGTCACATTTTAGGAGGTGGTCATAATGTGTGCAACTGGCATTAACAGTCTAGGGACGGATATAGTTGGCTCCCAGTAAGCACAGGATTCCCATAGGCATGGCTGACCCAGTCAGGAATGTTCAGTGTGCAATGGGTCTCCTCAGTCTGCATAGGCAGAGGAAGGGAACAGTCTGGTGGGTCTTTTGAGTTGAAGTTGCTGAAAACAAAACCAAACAAAACAAAACCACATCTGTTATGTGTGTAAAAATTACTAGTACCTACAGATGAACCTCAAAATACATTATGGTGGTACATACCTCTCATTTCAGCATTTGGGAGGTAGAGGCAAGAGAATTGTGAATTTTATTGAGGTCAACATGAGCTACATGGACTCTGTCTCAAACAGGGTAGGGAGGTTGCTGACTCTTGGCAGTAACTGAAGTTCTTGGCTCATTATGATTTTCCTTCAAAGGTGACTCAAAAGATGTGGCTAGTTATAAACTCACAAGTTGATTGTGCCAGTGCTCCAATTCTCTCTAAATGTATTGTTTCATCTCTCAGAAAGGTAAATAGCAATGAACTTTATTTTCTTTGACTTTAAACTTGTATTGGTCAACAGGTTTTAAAACAGTGGCTCTCAACCTGTGAGTCACAATCCCTTTTGAGGGAGGTTGAACAGCCCTTTCACAGGGGACACATATCAGGTATTTACATTACGATTCATAACAGTAGCAAAATTACAGTTATGAAGTAGCAACGGAATAATTTTATGGTTGGGGTCACCAGAATGTGAGGAACTGTATTAAAGGGCATTAGGAAGGTTGAGAACCACCCTTTTAAAATTTACTGCTTATGAAACCTGTGAATTATTCTGAGCTGGGATGGATTTTTAAGAAGGAAGGTTGGATTTGATGACTTATAAAATATTTTTCCGAGTTTTAAAGTTCACACAGTCTTTTTAAATGTTCTGAATTGAATTTAAAGTTTAACTTTTTAAAATATGGAATATGTGTGATATCTCTCTGTGGCCAAGGGGAGCTTTTCAGTGCCCATGAGCTGGACACAGCCAAATAGCAGGCAACATGACGGTTACTCATGACCTTGTATTATGGTAGTTTTGATGATTACACAGTTATAATAAAAATATAAGCCATTGTTAGATATTGCTAGTTTTGACTTAGAAGTAAACGTTTTTATCTTTCTAATTCTGGAGTAAACTTAATTGAAAAGTATCTAAGGTGATGGTTCAAAATGTCACCATATGCAACCACTTACCTACGAAAAGCAAGGATTTCTTGACATTAGCCAAACAAATCAAGACACAGAAATAACCTGGAGGATGAATGGGAGACAAGATTGCAAGGTTATCCATAAGCCCTGATTTCAGATATAATATTTTTTATTTATTTACATTTTTTTTTTTGAAACAGGGTCTCACTATGTAGTCCTGGATGGCCTAGAACTCTCTATGTAGACCTGGCTGGCTTCAAATTCTGCCTGCTTCTAGTTCCTGAATGCTGGGATTAAAAATGTGAGCCACCACACTGGGATCAGATACAGTATTTGTGTTCATCAGAACTATTGTGTTAGGCCAGGAGGGTGGAGTATTATAGTTCCAGCACTATGGAGCCGGAAGCAGGATTGGGTCCAAGGATTCTGTGCTCCATGGTGAGACCCTATCTTGTCTTAAGGCCTGCCTCTCTCCTGTAATAAAAATCACAGAAGAAAGAGGAAGGAAGGAAGGAAGGAAGGAAGGAAGGAAGGAAGGAAGGAAGGAAGGAAGGAAGGAAGGAAAGGAGGAGGGATAAAGGGTGTTTGTGTATGATATTTTGATTGATCAATTTTTTTTGAAAGCATTATATACTTAGATGTATACATTTCTTCAAAATCGCAGAAGTCTCTTCTATTTGGAGGCTTTTTCCACTAGGAAAAAAAGTGATCTCTATTTTCTGCTAAGTACCTGGAATTGTGAGAAGGGGCAGCCATATTTCTGTAGATAGGGTGTGTTCTAGTCAAGAAAGAGGGTTGCCATGATAAAGTTCTGTGAATTGGGAGGCCTAAACAACTGAAATTCATTGTCTCCATGCTGGAGTCAAGAACCCCCAGCCAGGGATTTAGCTGTTGACTGTGTTTTATGTTTTCCCCGTGGCTGGGTCACTGCCTTGTAGCTGACCTTCATCTCTCAGTGTTTTCACATGGCCCTTTAACCTATCCGAATCGCAATGGCCTCTCCTGGTGAGGACACCAGTCATATTGGATGATGGTTCATTTTGCCTTTACCTCTTTACAGACTTTTAACTTCAGATAGTCACATTGTGAGGTACTGTGGATTAGGACTTAGCATGCGAAATTTAAGGGGCTACCATTCAGTGTACAAGAAGATAATTTAGGAGGAACTGACCAGTGTGCCCTTTCTTGGCCATTTGTGAGGAAGACGCATCTCTGAATTTTTCTGGTGAAAAATTTCAAGGTATTCAGTGCGCAGATTGAAGCTGGCATCCAGTTACTGGGGTGGCGCTGACCTCTGACCTGAGGACAGCTTTCTTACGGTCTTTTGGGACTTGGGGTTAGTTTTCTCTGAACTGCCCTTCAGAGGCGCCAGCCTGGATATCCCTCTGGAAATCCATCAGTGCCCTGAAGCCTTGTGGTCCATCTCCACTCCCAGGCAGCGGCCTTCAGTCTGCCAACTTTGGCACTTGCTCTTAGCCCCAGGTAATTTTGGCACATGAGCTTTCCAGGCCCTAGTCACTAACTTCAGGTAGGATTTAGTGTCTGTCTGTTGTTTAGAACTCGGTGTCCTTTAGACCTGCAGTGAGATCCAGAGTGCCCGTGGTAGAGCCAGTGCAAGCTGACTTTTGTTAGTAAGTGCCCAGTTAAGGGCTCCCACCCGGATCTCCCCCGCCATAGCAGGACTGTACTGCGACTGCATGTATCCACCCTCCTAGACTGAAGGTTTCACGAAGGTAGGAGCTATGTTCAGGAGCATAGTTTTGGCTCAGCAGCACTAAGAGATTCGTGCAAGAATATGTGCTTGGTCACATTTATTATTTCAGTGCCACTGGAAGCGTTTTATATTCAGTAACTTTATTTTCACACTGACAAGTAGGTACAGTATGTCCATCATATACACAAGGACTTCCTTGCAGAATTTCAGCAAGCTTGCAGGGAGTCACTTGGTTGGTGAGCAGGGAGCCGGCCCAGTCTCCTTTATAAAGAGAGTTAGAGATTCTGTAAATGTGGAGAGGACACGGGAGGTCAAGAAGGGGACAGTTCTATACCTGGAGAGGTTGGAGAGGCAGCATGGGTTGTGGGGTGGCACCCTGTGTCTGTGAGGGAGCTCCAGGTGGTTGTCAAGTGGTGTGCAGGAAGTCACCCTGTCTGTCACAGTGAGGCCAGCAATGCTGGGCTGTGTGGTGGCTGGCTTTGTTCTTGTAATTGGAATATGATTTCCAGGCCATGCTGCTCACCACTGAGAAGTGACAGTTAGTTGGTTTTTATTATGTGTACAAGGTTGTCTGACTCTCACCCATCTAATTCCTGAGTGTGTTCACCGTTTCATAAAGACTCCGTATGCCCTAGCCGTCACTTCGTATTGCCTGGACTTTCTTCTTGTGGACACTTGGCTCTCTGTATTAGACTCATTGCACTTTGTGTGTTTCAAGCTTGCGCTATGACGTCACGTGTGTTAGCATTCTGTTTTTTCTTGTGAGCTGAGTATTATTTCGCTATATTGGTGGATGCTTTTTTTCCCTATCTTTTGGCTATTATGAACATATGTGAAGACATTTTTAAATGAAAGGTGTTTTTGGTGCTCTTGACTACCTACAGAGAGTCAGGTTAGCTGGGTCAGAATTAATTTTATGTTTAACGTTTTGAAGATCTGCCAGACTTTTTTCTAGAGCAGCTGAATCATTTTACGTTCCTATCCGCAGTGAATGAAGGCTTATGTTTTCAGCGTTCACATTCCTACCCACACGTATTACTGTTTTTTTATTTTTGATCATAGCCATTCTATTGGGTGTGAGTTCCATTTCCCTAACAATCAGTGATGCTTAGCATCTTCTCAAGTTTATTGGCCATTTACATCTCTTCTTTGGAGAGACATCTATATTTAGATCTTGGGATAGGTTGTTTTCTAATTTATCGCTAACCTGAATAAAAGCTACTGCACTGATGGCATGTCTTCTCCTCTTTTTTGTCACGTAGCCATGGAGTCTTTGCACAAGGACATAATCTGAAATAGTTTCTTTGTAATAGGAGGAAGTACTCAACAGCCTATGAAAACAAACCTCCACCTGGGAAGGTCTTGGCCGATTCTGGCTGGAGTAGTGTGTCTGAGCCGGGCTTTTAGCAGAGTCCTTCAGAGGTTCTGAGTGTCCTCCAACTTCACATTTAGGTTATATGTTTTGGATGGGAGTTTAACGCATTTATCTGAAGCCAGAATGTAATGCACAGTATGCCAGGGACTGTGGTCAGAAGTGAACTTCTGGAATCTCGCTACAGGACCTGCAGTTCCCAGTGCCTTGAAGCAGCACCTGCTACAGGATACTGGCCAAGCCATCATGCACAGATGAAATTACATACAACGTGTTTATTTCCTGATCCCTCTGAACCCCAGCTGTGGCAAGCTGAGTCATCCTCTTTACTTCACGGGACCTGTCATCAGCAGGGCTCCACTTCCCTTTGCTTTTGTGTTTAAAATGCCACTTCTTCTTCGTGCTCCCCCAGAGACTCTCAGTGTAGAGATACTTAGATGTCCTTAGACACATCATGTTGAGGTCCACAGAGGTTTTCTAGTGAGATCTGAGCTTGCTTTACACAGCAGGGCTGTATAAGGGGATGGATTGACCACGTGCATGGTTACCAGGTGTTTGGAAGGGTCTGCACTTGGCTGTGCTCGGGGGAGGTCTTTTGCTCCACCGCTTGGCATTTCTATAAATAGCCCTTTAGAAGAGACAAAAGGTGCCAGTGGGTTTTGACACAGGCCCTCCCAAGGCTATCTTGTGTATCTGTCTCTCTCCTCTATATTTCTATCTAAATATTTCTCAGTTCTCCCTGCTCAAGAGTACCCTGGGGGAAAAACTGGGGGAAGGTCTCCCACAACATCAGTGGGAATTCTGATAATGTTAATTCACAAAAGTATGTTCCTCGGAAGGCTTTGCACTCAGAAGCAGTTAGTTCACTCTGCATCTGCCACATTGATGCAGCCCCCCACTCCCATCTCTCATGGAGCTCTGTCCTAGTGTTTAATTGTCCTTTTCATCCCAGAGATCTCCCTCATGTAATCCTTTATGTGAGCTGCCATGTGGATGCTGGGAATTGAACCTGGGTCCTCTGGAAGAGCAGTCAGTGCTCTTAACCGCTGAGCCATCTCTCCAGCCTCTACATCCTTTATGTAGTAGCCTGTCTTCTGCAGTGGTAACAGAACACCTTAAACTGAGTAATTTATCTGGATAGAAATTTGCTTTGCTCATGGTTCTAGAGGCTAGGAGATGCCCAGGAATACAGTGCCAGCAGCTAGTGAGGACCATTGGGGCTGCAACATCCCGTGCTGCAAGGTTGAAAGGCAAGAGAGTAGAGAGGGCCGACTTGTGTTTGAAGAGACGACTCAGGGTTAGGAGCATGAATTTTCAAGCTTACTGCTAAACTGGAAAAAAAAAAAAAAAGATAACTGCACCGATTGCTTTACTTGCCCTCTTTCTTGCTGCTTAGTCATGGCATCATTGCCTCAGGATGTAATCTGGAATAATCTCTTTGTGGTAGGAAAAGGAGCTCAGCATCTTACCAGCTGGGAAAAACTCAGGGGCCTGAGTTCAGTTCTACCCACTCCAGGTGGCTCAGGATCCACTGTGACTTGAGCTTCAGGGGTTCCACCAACTAACACAATGACACATACACATAGTTTAAACAAAAAGAACCCTGCTGTCTTGATAGCCAATGCGCTCCCACGGCAATCAATCCTTCGTGAGGACAAAACTCTTTGGCCTCCTCAACAGTCATTCGACCCCACACCTTTCAGGAAGTGTGAAGTTCTTAACATCTGACCTTGTGGGGACACATTCAGACCATTTGTAATTCAGGACTAGTTTTCTAAAGCCCTCCTCAGTAGAAATGGAGACCAGGTGATCACACCTTCTGGGACGTTCTCTCATACATTTGAAGGCCCCATTTCTGTCTACTTCGTGTTTATCTCATATGCCGTTCCCATTCATTTCAGTTAATTTTACCCTTCGCCGTGCTTTCTATGTTTCTGATTTTAGTTTTGTGTGTGTTTGTGTGTGGTGTGTGTAGGTGTTAGTGTCGTTTTGTGCACATATGTGCATGGGCACACCATACATGGATGTTGGGTTTCTTTCTTTGGTTGCTCTCTACTTTGGTTTAATTAGACAAGGCCTCTCACCAAAACTGAAGCTCACGGACTCTGCTGGGCCTGTTGCCCAGGGAACTTCAGGGGTCTGTCCGTCTCTGCCCCTCCTTCCCCGTGCTATGGTTATAGTGTATCCCACCATGCCCAGCTTTTTACATGCGTGCTGGGGGTTTGAACTCAGGTCCCCATATCTGCCTGGCACTTTATTGACTGAGTCATCTTTCCAGCTTCTCAGGCTTTATATCTCTAAGAAACAAATGAATTTGTTTATTTATTTTTGTCTATACTCTAAACCTTAGATTTTCCAGGTATATTTTTGTATGACTAGATGCACAGATGCTAATGGACCTAGCAGAGAAGTCAAAACATATGCCGCTGGCTTCAAAGCAAAGAGACCAAAACACAGTGTGTCTAAATTACAAATGTGTAAATTTTAACTCAATTTTATTCGTGCAAAATAAATAGAGCAATGAGTCAGGCTTTATTACAGGTCTAACTTGAGATCAGCAACCTTTGAAATGATCTTTCATGGTTCAAATGGGATCAATTAATGGAGGCCTACCTTATAAACCTGTTTTGTCTCGTGTCCCTAGGTTTGTGTGTGTCTGACCATGGACATATGTTTGTATATGTCTCCACCCACTGAGTGTCTGGCTATGTGAGAGCTATAAATATGTCCGTCTTTAAAAATAGATCTTTATCTTTAGTGCTAATTACATCTCTGCTTCCTTCACTTTCTCAGTGAGTAAGTGTAGTTGGGGGAACCTGTGTGCAGTTGGCAGGATTCTGCCTTCTGACTAATTGTTTGCAGGCCCTCCTCTGCAGCTTGTTTTAGACGAGCCCGGTGGCACCTGGCATCCGATTTACTATTGATGCAACCCAGGTGGAAGCAGGGACTGTCTCTTGCTGTCTAGTGGCCTGGTGGCTGCTGGAGCCAGGGCCATTGACTTTGGCTCTTTGCATAGTTCAAGGCCAGACTGTACAGTGCAGTGTTCATTTTTTGTCTTTTTAGAACACTGGAGGGTTGTGTGAAACTTTTAAAACATAAAGCCATGTGAACAATGCTCTTGAGGTTATTGTGTCTTTACCTTGGTGCTGTTCTTTTGAATTCCCTCAGAGCTTGAGAAATCTCTTTCCTATGGAGACTTGGTGGACAGCAGTGCTCACCACCCACAGATGAAGCTCCTTTGCCCAGCACACAGTGAGTGTGTCCCTGCTGATCTGGAATTGAGGGACAGTGGCACCTGTTCAAAAGCATAGGGACTGTGAAGAGCTCCATTAGGCTGTAGGGACAGTTGACATAAGATGGAGGTCTTGAGCAGAGAGCAGAGACCTTATGGCTGGTGGCAGGGAGTGGTGGTGTCGAGAGCCGCTGCCTGTAGGACTGCCCTTGGAGGGTCCTGTGCAGTTTTGGTGCCTCTTTGAACCAGCCAGTGCTCGCTCTTGTTTCTTGCAGCTGTAACCCTTGGTGGATGTCCCCCGATCCACAGGCCCTGGACAATGCATCTATTTATTTAAGGTATTAGGGACTGATCTCAGGGTCTTCTGTGTGCCAGACAAGCACTCTGTCCCTGAGTTGTAGCTCCAGATCCTGGACAGTGCTTTTAAAACTCTCTTTAGTCAAGGACACCTTTCCTTAAGTGGAGTCTTATAGCAGTGGTTCTCAACATGTGGGTCTCGACCCCTTTGGGGGTCACACGACCCTTTCACGGGGGTCACATATCAGATATCCTGCATATCAGATATTTACATTATGATTCATAACAGTAGCAAAATTACAGTTATGAAGTAGCAATGAAAATAATTTTATGGTTGGAGGTCACCACAACACGAAGAACTGTATTAAAGGGTCACAGCATCAGGAAGGTTGAGAACCACTGTCTTATGGGGGAGAACACCACACCACACTGGTACAAGATGTGCTGCTCCAGCCTGGAGCTCAGGGAGTATGTGGGGGCAGGGGAGGCTCACCCATGAAAAGAAAAGCAAAATCCTGTGTGGACATTTTTTACCATCTGACATGATTTATCAGTGTCAGCCTGCCTCCCTGTTCCCATTACCAGGCTCTGTTCACTGCCAACAACCCATGGATGGTCATGGGATCATTTGCTGCTGGCTCATCAGTTTGTTTGCAGGCCCTTCTGCGTGCTATTTATGGCCTCCATCTTGGCCTTCTCTTTGTCGGATGATCCCTTTCACAGGCACGGGGGCTTGTGTGCTTTCCCGTGTGCAGACCATGCACAGGCGGGGCCCTTTGCAACAGAGGTGGTAGTCTTCCTCAAAATACAAACACATTCTTAAGGTTTGGCTTTAAAAACAAACAAATAAACAAATGCTATTATTGAACTAATTGGTAGGGGCAACACTGGCCCTTGCAGGTGAACAAGGCTGGGCGTTTATGGCAGGCTCTCTTGGCCTCAGTTCTATCAGCTCTGATTTTTATTTTATTTTTATTTTTCCAGAGCTGGGGACCGAACCCAGGGCCTTGCACTTACTAGCAGCTCTGATTTTTAAAATTTTACTTTTTGTATTGAAATGATTGCAATTCACATTCTCTTGATATTTTGGGGCAGCTCATTCTTTGTGGTAGGACTGGCCCATGTTTTATAAGATATTTAATGAAGCTTTGTCTTCCTCTCACTAGATACCAAAAGGATCCACATGTGATAACCCAGGATTTCTAGAAAGAAATCTCCAAAGCAATGTTCCCCGGGGCAGCACTGGTCCATGCCAGTGCTTTAAAACTATTTTAATGGCACAAGGAGTGGTGTGGGAACTTTAACATTACCTGAGTGATTTTCCCTGGCTGTAGGAGAGGGGAGGCAATCCGCAGGCAAAGAGAACCCCAATGCAGAGGTTATGGACCTGGGCCCTCAACTGGGCAGGGGAGGAGGTGTCAGGGGAGAGGTTCTGAGGGAGCACCTGCTGTGTCTCTGTGACATTGAAGTGTACATGTGGGCAGCCTCTTACAGGGCGAGCCAGGAGGCAATGGTGTTTTTGAGACATGGGGATGTGACAGGCATGGGACTAGGGATGGTGACAGAGACACAGGCAGAGTAGAAGACAGAAATGAGGAGGTGAGGCCGGAGTGCCTCCACTATCCTAGCTGATTGCTGGGACTTACTCTGTAGAGGGGTAACTGGGGACTACTGGTCTACCTTGCCGATTATGAGACTGGCTTGGGTAGGCATGTGAGGAGGCAGGGAAACTAAGCAAAGGCCTGAAGAAAGCCTCCTAGGAAAAGGTTTTGTGGGAGGGAGTGTCGAATAACTTGGAAGACAGTGAGTATTGGAGAGGAGAAGCCTGGAGATAATCTTTCCCTCTGAGAAAGGGCAGAAGTTTGGAAGGACAGGTTTTGTGTATGTGTGTTTTTTCCTCTGTGCTACCTTTTAAGGTAGGAAACATTAGCTTATGGAGGCCCAGTGGATGTCTCAGCAAGATGACCTCAGTTCCGATGCTCTGAGCCATCTCTATTGCAGTTTTCCACAGCAGAATGTTTGTAGGGTTTAAAATACTGAAGAATTAGTATGTGTCAGCCTCTGCAGGGATTATATCAACCGAAGTGTTTTTCAGAATAATGTTTTCATTGTTTTGTGTGTAAAGGAACACCTGAAATTTAAAAGATACTCTATTTGACTTTGGATCATATTAATTTGATATGTGTTTGACTCAGTATAAATATGCTCCAAACTAAATGCCTAATGCCAAAACACCAAATGAATCATTGCCAGTGAGGAAAAAGATGGGTAGAAATGGCATATGGTATGAAGTTGTACATGCTGAAAATAGTGTTGCCTAGTCTGAAGTATCTCTTAGGTACTTTAAATGTCTTTGATGGGCAAGGAAAAAAAAGTCTGAGCATGATTTAATGTGCTTTGACTTAAGCTGTTATTGCATGTTTTTATAGACCGAGAGCAGGGATCAGCTGCAGATGGGCACAAGGAAGGTTTGGGGATGACCGTGGTAAAGGTCACACAGCTGTCACTTATGCACTGCAGTGGGTGGGTTCTCTGCCATGGAAAGCCATTGCTGTCTGCTTTAATGGTGTCTACTACAAGTCAGCTGTTTTTATGTCTCTTTGTTTGATTAGTCTTTTCAACAGGCACTGTATGTAAAATAAGTCATTTTAGCCCCCAGGGACCATCTTTAGGAAAACAAGATGATGATGTTGTGTCAACTCATGGAATTAATTGTAAAGCATTTGGTCAGTATCCCCTGACATTGTCACTTTCCTTTCTGTCCCTGTTCATAGGCCTGGTTTCCTACTTTATGCTCACTGTGGAGCCTTACTCACATATCCACACGCTGCCGTCAGAGTGGGACTTCCAGAATGAAAACCTTAGTGTTCCTGAAAGCACTGCTTTAGGAAAGTTCCCATATGCTGTGTGTGTGTGTGTGTGTTCCAGATTTCCTGTGCTGACGGGGAGGACCTCCATGACACTGAACCCTTCACTGTCCCCCATCTTCGAGCTGTCTGTGTTTCTGTCAGTCAGACTTCTCCCAGTTTCTTAATTGCCTTTCTCCTGCCAACCCCAGTTTTTCCTTATAGCCTGGTCCGATTTTAGACTTTACCAGTTTTGTGCCCCTGCCCCCAAGTCCTTAGGTATTGTCATTACCATAATGACTCACATTCTGCACATGAGTCACAACACCAGTGGTACCTGGCACAGTATCCAGCAACCAGGAAAGTAAGCCATCTCTGGAAGGATGGACCTGTTTCAATTGCCCTCAAGGAGAAGACTTGGTCCTGGGTGTGATTTATTCATTTAGGATAGATGAATGCATTTTTTTATACCTCTCCTCGTGTCTCCCCAAATTATCAACTCATATGAAAATATCTTTATGAAAGTCAATACCATGTACAGTGAACCCATGCAAATCCAAAGCAAAAGAGAAAGCCAAAAAGACTAGAGCTCTTCTCTCAATGGCTCTTTATTCAAGAGAAAACTCCTTTCTGGCTTCTAGGGTTTGACTGTGCCTGGGGAAGGGCTCTTGGCCTTTGCGTGAAGTGGATAGTGCTTGTCATGAGGAAAATCTTTTCTGCCTCTGATCTTGGCATCTCCTGGTCCCATGGTAGAAATGCTTTCTTTGCATGGGGCTAAGAGAGTACTCAGGAACCAGCTGTTACTCTGCAAAGCCTTGATTGACTGTATCCAGGACACCCCCATTCTCACAGCGAGCCATCCCCCTCTGTAGAGGAATTTGTAAGCTAATGAGGGAGGCTATGGTTATATAAAAGACACATGTGGTGATTTTGTGTTCCCCAAAATATTGTACACCCTAATAAACTTATCTGGGGTCAGAGAACAGAACAACTACTAGATATAGAGCCCAGAAAATGGTGGCACACACCCCTTTAATCCTATCACTTGGGAGGCAGAGATCCATCCTGATCTCTGTGAGTTTAAAGCCACACTGGAAACAGCCAGGCATGGTGACTCACACCTTTAATCCCAGGAAGTGAGCCTTTAATCCCAGGAAGTGATGGCAGAAAGCAGAAAGGTACTTAAGGTGTGAGGAACAGGAACTAGGGTTGGTTAAGCTTTTAGGCTTTTGAGCAACAGTTCAGCTGAGAGGCATCCAGTCTGAGGAAACAGGATCAGCTGAGGAACTGGCAAGGTGAGGTGGCTGTGGCTTGTTCTGCTTCTCTGATCATTCAGCGTTCACCCCACTACCTGGTTCCAGGTTTGATTTCATTAATAAGACCTGTTAATATTCATGCTACCGACACACGTGGCAGCAGAGTAAGGCTGTGCTCAGGTTGAGTGGGGTTTCAGGCTTCCCTCTTTATGGGATTGTTCAGTGCACTTATTTTTGCATCTCATGTTCATTTGTCCTTTCTTCTGCTCTTCATCAGGAACAGGAGACACTGCCGACCAATAGCACAGCCTCGCCCCATCTGTTCTTCCTTTTCTAATACTGTTAACAGCACCAGCAAAAAAATAAGGGTTCCCGAGACTTTTCGTTGGCTTCACTTCCTGTCTCTTCCATTTCTCACCAGGAACCAAGGCACTGCACAAAAATGGAGATGATTTATACACTTGTAGCATGAGGGGAAATTAAAATCTGTGATATTGCTGCTGGGAATTTATCTCATGAACAAGTGTGGAGAGTTACACATTGCAGTGTACTTTGTGTGACAGTCTGTGTGTCATCTGAAACAAACTGCTCAAACTGCTCAGAAAAGATTGTAGCTGTGACAAGAGAGAAGGGCATGTGGGAAGGCTCCTAGTCTACACTGTTCAGAGGATAGATCACAGAATAGATAGAGCACAGAATGGTTCTCAACCTTCCTAATGCTACGACCCTTTAGTACAGTTCCTCATGCAGTGACCACCAACCAGAAAATTATTTTCGTTGCTACTTCAGAACTGTAATTTTGTTACTGTTATGAATCATAATATATCTGTGTTTTCTGATGGTCTTAGTGTGTTCAAGCCCCAAAGGGGTCACAACCCACAGGTTGAGAACCATTGGTATATATCTTCCTCACACCTTCATGTAAGAAAGGGAGGAATAAGATTACGTATTTATTCATACTTATTGGTACATTAAGAGATCCTGCTTGGATAATAGTCAATAAAATGACAATCCAGGGGAGGGCAAGGTAATCACTCAACTTCTCAGTGTGTCTTTCTTTATAGCATAGTGTTTATTGAACTCTG
The DNA here is from genome assembly GCF_007827085.1 of Peromyscus californicus insignis. Taxonomy (NCBI): domain Eukaryota; kingdom Metazoa; phylum Chordata; class Mammalia; order Rodentia; family Cricetidae; genus Peromyscus; species Peromyscus californicus. The sequence continues at coordinate 21,079,697 of NW_026294402.1, forward strand.
TGACTTACCTTTCTAAAGATTAGACATTAATGAGAACAATACCAAGAATATAAGTTTTCAATTTAAAGTTATAGAAATAGACTTTTTTTTCTGTAATGAAAACCAAACTGCCCACCAAAGGCATTTGCCCTCTTGAGCTCCCACAGCAGCTGTGGACCCTTTATTCTGTCTTTGTGGAAGGCTGTGGGCTTGCCTTGTCCCCTGACGCTGGGTCAGCATGGAATCCTGATCGCTGCCAGTCTCTGTCAGGACCTCTGTACACCGGAAGCAGTGCGGACGGAGTTCCCTCTCTCCTGCTATGGATGCAGACCAGCACACGGACTCGGGTGTTAGAGTGGCACTGGGAACTTCAATTCCGTGCCTATGTTTTCACCTTTAAATTTTGCCTTCTGCCTTCCTGTTGCATATCACATTCAACTAGACCTTACTGTCTATGTCTTTTGTCCTGTGGGCTCCGTCTTCCTCCTTCCTTCATGAAAAGGAGGAGCCACACATTCAACAGAAGGGGCCAGTTGGGGTGAGGCAGGCCTTAGAGAGGAGGCAGGGGGATGGCAGTCTGTGTCCAAGCTCACTCAGGGCTTGTTTGTTCTGTTTATTCACCTACACTGAACAGCGGGCTGTGGGCCATCCCTTCGTATCCTGTGATGTGCAGATGGCACACACATTGTCATGTTCTCCACAGGGACTCAGAAACCTGGTTCACTTGGCACAAGGTCTGTCGTTGGCCAACGCAACTCTGTGCGCCTCAAAGATCATCGAGTACACAGTGGGCCAGAGCATGGGTTCTGGGTGTCGTGTTGGCCTTTGCGTCTAGCCTGACAGACACCCCCAGAACAGCTTTGCTCCAATGATAGCTCAGAACTGCACCCTCAGCTACTCTCAGGAAGCCCAGAACCTGCTATTGCTTTGGCACTGGGGATGTTGTCAAAACATGGCCAGTCGGCCAGCCTGCTTTGCACCTGACGAGACAGAGCAGCTTTGCTCTGAGCAGCTATTGTGGTTTTGTTTGCTTTCTTGAGACTGAAAAATTTCCCACATTTGCGTACCTTTCCACTGTAGCTGCTCAGGACGGACGTATGTTCCAGAACTAGTAATGATGTGCTCCGGGTTCCCAATGGGCTTTCTCTGGGCCCATCTTCTTGCTGTTTCCAGATGATTCCAGGCCCTAAGGTCCTAAGTTTTGCTTGATTTTTGTCAACCCAGGGTCTTGTGGGTGCAAGGCAAGCGCTCTCCCACTGAGTTACATCTTTGGCCCTGGACTTTAGTTTTGTTTTGTTTTTTTTTTTTTTGGTTTTTCGAAACAGGGTTTCTCTGTGTAGCTTTGCGCCTTTTCCTGGAACTCACTTGGTAGCCCAGGAGACTTTAGTTTTTTAAAAGTATATTTTATGGAGTGTATGTAATGTTATAAACAGTTTAAGCAGAGAAGCAAACTGTATTATTTTGTTCTTTTATGCTTGGTATGGTTGTTTTAAAACTTTTTTTTTCTAGTGTACGGGTCAACTAGCCTTTTTTGTCAGGGATCAGGTGTAAAGTAAATATTTGGGGCTTTTTTTTTCTTTTCATTTTCTTTTAGGCAGGCTATGCTGTCTCCTGCTATTCCTCAAACAAGACATACACAAACAGGACTGTTCACCAGCAGAACTTTGCCAGCACAAATGTTTGAATTTCATATAATTTCTTGTGCTATGAAATGTGTACTCTCCTTTTGATACCTTTAAACTATTAAAACACTAAAGCAAAGGTGAGGAGAAAAGAAGATGGGGAGGGGAGTAAATGGAACGTGTGATTTACGTGTGTGAAATTGTCGAAGGACGAACTTAATTTTAAAAATGCCAAAATCAGTCTTAAGAGATGGCTCGGTGGTTAAAGCTATGCAAATGTGAGGACTGGAGGCGCACCATCAGAGCCCACAGAAATGCTGGCTGTGTCCTGAGTCCAGCACGTGGACGTGGGAGATGGCGGAGGCCTCTAGCAAATGGGCTAGCTACACTGGCGTTATAGGCGAGTCCTGGATTCCACTGAGAGATCCCACCTTGAGGTGGGGAGTGATTGAGGAGGATTCCTGCTGTCAACACTGGCCCTCCACACATACGTGCACACATGGTGACATGCACATTTGTTCTCATGAATGCAAACACAGACACACACACACACACACACACACACACACAGGAAAATGCCAAAACCATTCTTACATGGTGTAAACAGATAGGTGGTGTACTAGATGTAGCCCATGGCCATAGTTTGTGGACATTTTACTCTGGAGCACTGAGTTTTGATACTTCTATGAAATAGGAGGCGGTGTTCCGATAACAGCCATAGACAGTGCTTTGTTGGAAGCCATCTTAACCAAGTGGCAGAGTCAAAAGGTACATGTAGCCTGGGAATATAAGACCTAGGGCCGTGGAGGGTAGGACAGAGGTTTGGAACAGCAAGTTTTCTTTTCTTCCTTCCCCTAAAGATTGGTAGATCTCCAGTTTGGGCTTGAAAGACTCCACACAGTTCTTTCAGAACCAGTAGCAGATTACTGACTCTGTTTTTGAAAAATATCGTCATTAAAAATGACACCTGGTGTTCCATCTCTGTAGTTTCATCTCTGAGGAGGTGGAGACAGGGGAGCCCTGTAGCACGCTGGTGAGCTGGACTAGCCTGATTGCTGACCTCTGGGGTTCAAATGAAGGACCCTGTTTCCATACATAAGACAGAGAGCAATAGATGGAAGTTCTCAGTGTCATCCCTGGGTTTCCACACATACTCAGAAGCCAATCATAGTGGCACATTCCTGTCTTCCCAGCTACATGGGGGTCTGAAGTTGGAGAATCATTTGAGCCCAAGAGTTTAAAGTCAGCCTGTGTTTTAAAACAGCAAAACACACAAACATTCCAAGCATCTGTTAAAGACAGAACTTAGACTGCAGTAAGTAATCTACATGCTGCCCACGCAGCTTCAGGAGACAACCTGATTGCTTTGATGTTCCTTGGGTGCTCCTGTTATGCAGAGGTAACTACTTGCAAGAAACGTGTGCCCTGTCGTTCCCTTGCTTCCCTGTGGTTTTACATAGGAGTTCTTGTCCCTAAACAGATGTGTTGTGTTGTGTTAACTGGACATGCACTCCCCTGCAGCTGGCTTTTGTTTCATTCAGTCTCCTTTTCCTGAGGTTCCTCCTTGCCTTTTGCTCCTGGCTGTAATTAATTCAGTTTACCATAGTACTGGATTCCATTGAGTGGGAGTACCACGTTGTACTTACCTATTATGCTGTTGAACGTTTAGTTTGTTTTCAGGTTTTTGTTATTACAAGCTGTATTGCTGGAAACATTCTTGTACATATGTGTTAGTGTATGTGAGCACACATTTCTCTTGGGAATAGATTAAAAAGTAGAATGGCTAGCATTTGAAGTTTTCTTTTATTGAACACACAATCACCAAGCATCCATATACTAAGCTTGTGGATCTCCAGATCCCTTGCCCCAACTCCTGTTGCTGTGGTCCATCACTGCAAGCCGCTGCTGTGGTCCTGTGCATCTGGAGTTGGAGATGACTCTTTAAGGAGAATCCTACCTATTCTTCTTTGAATAGTTCCAAAGCAGCTTTGACTGTTTATTCCATGCCCTTTGTGTTGTGGCCCTGCTTGTTTGCCCTGTTGTTAGGTGGGATCCTAAGTCTGCTTATCACAACTCTTGTAAGCCCTGTTGCAAAACAAGGATCGTATTCAGTGTGACAGCAGTGACTGCCCCAGGATCCTCAGGGAGCCACGTGTCTTTCTTGAGATTGTGTCCTTGGGCTGGTTAGCACAGGATTTTTAGACACCACAACCGGAATGTCCCAACTTCCTTATTCTGCTTTTTTACTGTCTGTTCTCCCTCAAGTCACTTTCGGCCACTGACCTCTTCCCCAGAAAAATACTTAGGAGGCCACTGAACTTGAAATAACTTCTACATTTCCATTACTCTGGAACTGTAGAGTTACTCTGTTAGGCCAAGCGGTAGAAAACTAAACTGGCCTTGGAAGTTAGGTTGGCACCAAGTGATAGTAACTATGGCTTCTGTCAAGGAAACCTTCTGAGAGATATTGGTTCGTACCAGGTCTCATCATCTTGGGTATTTCCATCAGTGGTCCTAAAACTGAGCATGTGTTTGGAGTGCAAGAGGGAGTTCATTGGAAAGGAGACAGGGCCCTGGGTTAGCTCAAGCCATTCCAAAAGTCAGTGATGGCTTTTTGTTATAACCTAAAATCAGTATTTCAGCACAGCTCCCAGGTAAGCATGAGAGAGGGGTATGCTTCATGCTGAAGGCCTGGAGAGAGACACAACAGAGAGGCAAATGCTGGAGTTACCCATGATGCTACCCTTGTACTGGCAGCTTTCACATGATAGCAGTCTAGTCTCTTTGTCTTACCCCAGTATGGCTAAGAGCAGAATTAGGGCTGGCTGGAGAGAAATAACCTTTGTTTTCCTCTGAAAGATTTTCACCCTGTACGAAGAAGAGAGGACTGTGATGACCAAGGGACATATTCATTGCCTGGTCCAGACTGAGCCACCCCCATTGGCACAAGTCTTCAAACTTTGGATGGCCACCAATATAGGCTTGTGCCTGTCCATTGCAACTCCAGGTGTCTGATGGGATACATTTTATTTTAGGAAGTTGCTCTTTTGTTTGGAGGGCACTCACCATAAGGACAGTTTGTGAGCAGGGACTGTGATCTTCTGATTTAGAAGTCTTAGGAGAACGAGGTTATTTACTGACTCTTGCACATGCCCTTGAATTTGAAGGCTTTGGTTTGGAGAGGTCAAAGTTTAGTGACATTATGGCTCTTCCTGGGATCCCAGAATCTCCCAGGTCAAATCTGCTCATCTTTCTCTGCCCTGCCCTGGCTTTGGGAGGCCCCAATTGAATTCAAAAGAGTGCACTGGGCACCAAAGCCTTTCACCCTGCTCTAAAAGGGGAGCATGTGAGCTTTGCATTGCAGATGTGATTTTTATTTTTAAACTCCCTGAGTGATGGCGTGTGAGCAGTGACGCATCCACAGCCAGCTAATCTGTATTGTGCAAAAACACACAAACCACAAATTATTTTTAAAAGAGAAGAAGGCAGAGGAGCAGATGCGGCCAACTCCCTGAGTCACGTGAATGGAGGGAACAGCCAGAGGCATTGCTGAGCAGTGGCAGAGGTCAGTACGTCCTGGAAGGAATAGGCAGGAAGTGGATGGCTTGCTTCTTGGAGTAGCTGACCATGCTGTCTATCTTGTGTGCATTTCTTTCTTCTTTCTCTTTAAAAACAAATTCTTCACAGTTTTTTTGTGTATCCTGAGAAGGATGGTGACCAGAAGCATGCCATGCCTTGAGCAGGGCAGCCTTACCTGTCCCTCATTAATGTGGAAACTAAGCAAATTGATCTCATAGAAGTAGAAGCTGTAATGATAGCCAGTCAAGGGTGTACAGAGACGAGGGACTCAGTGTATAGAGGGGAGCTCATAGGATGCAAGCAAAGTGCTTTACAGTAATTTGTTGTATATGTTATGAAGAGCTAGAAGAGAGGAGTATGAAACTTCTGAGAGGGAGGTGATCGCTACTTTGCCTGGTTCATCAAACATATGATTGTATCATGTTGTTGTATTGTATCTCAAATCTTTGTATTGTTTTATATCATTTAATATCCCCCTAGAAGGAGTGGAGATGTAGCTCAGTGGTTACAGCTTCCTATGCTCAAGACCCTAGCTTCAGCCTCCAGTGTTGTGATCTATATATCCATTGAACGTCTGTATCGCAACACCAAGAGTGAACATAGTCATGGATTACAGAAGTCACAGCCCATTCCATAACTCGACTCCTCTGATATTTTAGAGTGAGATTAGAACGTAAACGGGGATAGAATTGGCACTCGCAGGACCGCAGCGTGAAATTGTCTTTTTATGGATGAGATCCAGAAACACATATTGTAAAAGCAGAAGCATTTTGCTGCCTTCCTGTCCCTGGTCCGGGGGACTGGTTGGGCTGCTTGTGCCTTGTGAAGAGGAATACTGTCCAGTTGTCTTTCAACCAGAAGGAAGACTGGCAGAGTGTCCCTTTTCCCATAGGTCATTGGATGGAGGTGAGATGGGAGGGCATCCTAAATCTGGACTGGTCCCTGTTCCCTTCGGGGTCTCATCTGGATCCTCTAGGTCCCTGGTCTGAGTCTACACAGAAGGAATACCTGCTCCAACAAGGGAAGAAAGAAGGGTACAGAGTAGGTGCTATGGTGGGGCGTGGGATCCCACAGATGTTTACAGCTGGTATATAAAATCAGTCTTGGGTGGGTAGGGTTTCTGGAAGAATCCCAGAAGAATGGATGGTGAAGGGCAAGATTGGAAGTGCTACCCAGAAGTTAGATAAGGAGGCCTGGAGAACAGAGGTCTGGACAAAGAGGAAGGACAAAGACTTGAAGTCTGGAGATGGAGGGCTGTATTTCAAGTGATGAAGTAGCCAAACAGTGTGACTAGGGAAGAGGGAGACACTTCAGATTAAGATAAGGGTATAGCACAAGGGTCAGGAGGAGAGGGGCCACTCCAGGTAGGCCCCAGGACTACCCAGAGGTGTGGAGTTACCCCGAGGACAGAGGGAGACTGCTGAAGGAGCAGGGGAGCCTCTGATGTTTCCCTTTTTTATACTGATTTTGTTGTTCACTGAGGTGGAGCCCACCTTTTCAGCTGCATAAACAGTTACATGCTGTGGATATCGCTCTGTATAAATAAACACTGATTGGCCAATAGCCAGACAGGAAGTATAGGCGGGACTAACAGAGAGGAGAATTGAGGAAACAGGAAGGGAAGAGAGAGATTGCCTGGAGCCGCCTCCAGGACAAGGAAGATGTAAGGTACCGATAAGCCATGAGCCATGTGGCAAAGTATAGATTAATAGAAATGGGCTGAATATAAGAGTAAGAGCTTGACAACGATAGGCCTGAGCTAATGGCCAAGCAGTTTAAATAATGTAAGAGTCTGTGTGTTTATTTTATAAGTGGGCTCCGGAACTGGCGGGACTTGGTGGTAGCTGGAGAGAAATTCTCCAGCTACAGTTACATTCCTGGTTCCTGTAAGAGGGAACATTGAGACCTATCAGACTCTAAGCTCCGGAGGGAAGAGGGAGTGTGCATGGCTGTGCTCAAGGGAAAAATGAGGAGATTGGATCCACTCTGACCAGGGTTAGGTCCTGGAGAGAGCTCGCATGTCACATGAAAACGTATCTTAAATACCTTTCTGTAGCTCCCTAGCCCACTCCCGTTAGAGGTGCTTTTTCTTCATAAACTGTATCTATTTCTAGAAAACAAAAGGGGTCGTGAATCTAGCTGCTCAGATGTCTTTTTATTTATCAAATGGTGATATACTTACAGTTCAGGAGCTGGTGGGCTGGGCATTTGCTCAGTGGTGGAGCATGGGCCCCACCTCCCATGCCACACATGCACAAAACAATCTAGAATGTTTTTCAATTCAGTGCCTTCAAGAGAGTAAAGGAATGAACACACGATGACAGGCAGACAGTGCCAACACCTGGCTCTGGGAGATGCCACTTTACCAGGTGACCAGAGTTAATATCATTGGTTTGTCTCCTTAATCACCGGTATGTCCTGACTGACTGAATTCCTCAGAAGGGTTCAGTCTCACCTCTGGGGTGTTTTTGCCAAAAATTCATAATCAGAACATAAGTACAAAGAAACAACCAAGAAACCCAAACTGAGAGAGATCCTAATCACCGACCTGCAAGAACTCTGTCTGTGTGTAAAGTCTGAGAAGAGAGAGACTGGAGGGCAGTTAGAGGAGGCCCACTAACTAAGTGACTCTGGAGTTGTGGGTTGATCTTGGACCAGGAAAAGAACATCATCGGTGGCTGGTGGAATGTCAGTGTAGGAGCTAGAGTACCTAACCACGCCATCTGTGGTTCCCCGACATCACCAATCCATGTACTGTGTTTAACAAGTGTTATGGTTTTGGGGGTGCTGGGTAAAAGGTTACTATGTTTTTCTCCTACTGGGATGTGGAAAATGTGCTCATTTTCTTTTTTTTTTTTTTGAAGCTGGGAAGGCCTCGATTGGTTTCAAGTCTTATTTCCAGTGACTATCAGATAATTGCTGTGGACAGATCCTATGACCTGAGTTTGACTTTCCCTCCCCTGAAAACATAAGCTACTCACCTGGTGCAATTATGAAAATGAGTGGGACACTTTAAGTGACCTGTAGTATGTGGCTCTTCCCTTCTTCAGCTGCAAACTGTCACTTTGCCGTCTTCCCCGACTGGGGTCTTTCCTCTGACTTGCTCCTCTCCCAGCCCCTGTCACTGTGTCCTCAGCCCTGTGGTATTTCTAGAAACCTGTGCATGCATTTACCTCTGTCTGGAAATATGAGAAACTCTGGGGTTCTTGCTGGGTGAGGCCTGTGATGTAGGATTGAGCCCGGGTCCATACAGACCATTTTTCTACCTCTTCTTCCTTTAGGATTTATACTCAAAGAGTTCCAGTCCCCTGCCATTCTAACCATGGTGCCCTGTGCCAGCAAAATTAGCATTATCTGAGAGCTTGTTAGAGCTGCAGACTCAAGTGCTCAGCGTTGGCAGTTTTCCCTGGGTTCTCAGGTGATCTGTGATTCAAGTGAGACGTCCTCTCCTTGACAACTTGATACGGGAGTTGATTCCAAAGCTGAGAGGACAATCTGCCTTCTGTTGTGTGTCTCCAGAGTGGAGGGCTGGAGCAGAGTCTATACAGGACTGGGAAATAGGACTGTGGGTAAGAAAGACCTTGGGGACATAGATCATTCCAGCCAGGCCTTTGTGTGTAATTCTCTCCCCGGAGACAGCCTCGAATTTCTGTCAGGGCCTTTGCATAGGGGTTGCCTGGCCAGGATCTTGTCAGGGTTTGGGGCACTCTTTATTTTCTGGCCTACATTTCTGTTTCCTGCCCCACTTGTTACCTGTGCCAAGTGTGCTGGGCGGCTGCTGGCAGGAAATGTTTGTCAGACCACCTCATGACTGGGACTGTCACCTGGTTCTGAGGGTGACGGGGCTGAAAGGGTATCTGTGGAAAGTGAACAGCACAGATTGCCTGTCAGTGGCAAGTCCTAAGAACTCTCAGCTTGATTCAGGTGCTGAACAGTCTGTTCGTAAATTAAGCCAATGTTTCTTGGATGACTCAATGTGTCTGAGGACTGAGCCATTTGCTTTTTGTGACACAATCCTACAGAGTGGAACTACCGTTAAATAACCCCGAGCCTGGCTTTAGGAAGGCCAGTGGGGCCCAAGGTCATGTGGCCTGCATATGTCGCTGGGGTTTGAGCCTGCAGTTCCCCAGTCTAAAGCCCGGTTCTTGAGCACCGTGCTGCAGGGAACTCCGTTTCTCTTTCATGGCTGAAGCAGGCTGAAGCAGGTTGGTCAAGCTGTTGTTTCTCAAAGGCAAGGCCGGGGGGCCTTCCTGCATTCTTTTGCTTGCTTTTGCTTCATACCTGCAGGCAGGGCTTTCTGAAGGGGCTGGCTGTGGCTGGTGGTCACTCTTGACATGTTGCAGCCATGTTTTGGGTTTGACATCTCGGGAAGAGAGATGAGTTTTGGAGTGACTCAGGCAGAATCCCTTTTATTGTTGGTTATCAGTGCTCATCATGGCGTGGCTTCCCAGGGCACTCTGGGGTCTGTGCGTTGGTTTCTCATAGTAGTTTGGAAGTGTGGCTCCTTGTGGTCCCTTCTTCCACTCTGACAGGTGAACAGAGGAAAGTGGAAAACCACTGGAACGTACATTCACGCCTGCAAATTTGATATATTCTTACCATGACTCTCCAGCTCAGGAGGTGTCTTTAAAATTGTTCAGCCATAATTAGTTGCTGAAGAGAGACTGTAGCGACATTTGACATAGCTACCTGGAAGAGTAATCGTTAGCTGTGTTGGGATAAGAACATGGCAAAAAACAAACAAACAAACAAACAACAGATCCCACCCAGACCCTCATCTTCGGGGCTGAAGGACACTGGCCAAGAGGAGTAATAAAGATCAGGCAGTGTGCCCAGAGTTACTGTGGGCTCACTTCTTAATTGGGAAAATGCTGTATCTGACTGTGAAAATCTAGTGTTCCGGAAAGCAGAGCTAATGAAGAGAAATCACCCCAGCACTGCCACACAGAACAGCCGCTTTCAGGCCCCAGCAAACGTTCACGTAGTCTCTTTTCTGTGTTCAGGGTTCAATGTTACCTGTGTACTTTTACAGAGCACCTCTTAATTCAGTCTTTTAGTCCTTCCTCAAGTAGAGCCCCTTTTCAGTGGTATTGAAGATGTTCACACTAGGTTTACTGGCACTATAGTTTATCTATAATGTGATGTGGTGGTGGTGCTGATTGGGGTGCTAAGTAACTTGTTTTTAGAGACAGAATCTAGTCTGACCCTTAACCCACTATCCTAGGCTGGCCTCAAGTTCAGGGGGGTTGCCTTGCCTCAGCCTTCCCAGTTCTGAGGTGGTCAGCATTTGCTACTGTGCCTGACTTGATGAGTAACTTGTTTTAAAACTTGATCTCTGACAGGTACTGTTCTAAGTTTTACTTGATTTAGTATCACATGGCTTTATGAGATAAGTACTGTTGTTATTCCCATTTAATGCCCCTCCTGTGTGTGTGTGTGTGTGTGTGTGTGTGTGTGTGTGTGTGTGTGTGTATGCATTAATGCCAAATCTATGCTCAGGCTTCCAGCATGCTAGGCAAGTGCTCTTCCACTAAGACATACTCCAGCTAGGTTGGTACTGGGTCAAAAAATATGTTGTGGTTATAGACAGAGTTGTCCCTGATCCTTCCTCTATGCCTTGGTTTACTCCGTGTGACCTAGGAATCTAGGAGGAGCTGGTCTTTAGTTCCTGGATTCTTCTCCAGGACCGGCTGTACCAGATTGCTCACTTGGCCTTTACCGACTCATATTGTTGGTCAATCCAGTTTCTTGATTTATTGTCTCTCAGACTGACAATTCCTAGTGGGCAATAACCACTTCTTACGTGCCCTCCCATAGCTGAGTGTGGTGCACTGGGCACATGTTCTGTTTTTATTGGCTTAGCAGACAGGAGGAAAACTGTTTGAGTGAACCAAGGTGGGGTTTGCAAGTAGCTGAAATCAATTTCAGAGAGGGTGGAAACTGAACCATCTAAATCCCTTGCAGAAAGCCCATTTGTTGTGTGGATGAGGGTCACCTACCTCCCTATCTGAGGCTCTAGGTTTATGAGAGTCACAGCTGAGTGGGCCTCTGACATCTTTGCTTCATCTAGAACAGACTGAAGCACGGGAGAGTGTGCCTGCAGGTGTCTTGAACCCAGAGAGCAGATGGCTCTCACCTGGGTTGTCACTTTCCTGGTGTGCACTGCGTCTCCCTCCTCAGTGTCTGGTGGGTGAGCTCTCTGGAGTGTCTGAAAGAGCTGGACTTCACTGTGTGTTGGATTTTAAAAACTACTTGGGATAATGTTGCAGATGGAGGCTTCTTAGGTACTGGATCTATGCTTGACATGGTGGTATATGAGTGAATAAATACATCGTGGGCTGTTGGGTGAGGGAGACCCTTTCCGTCGTAAGGGTCAGAGAAGGACAAAGCAGTGGCCTGGCTTATTTCTGTCCTTCACCCTGGCCTAAATGTGAGGTCATGCAAACCCCCCAACCGTGCTGACTTTCAGTGGGGAGGGGAGGTCGATGTGCTTGGACTCCTGGCCCTCCAGGCAGAGTGAGGTAGACAGGGTGAGGGAACTGCAGTCCTAGTGACAAACTTGTCCCTTTTCAGGCAGAACAAAAGCGGAGGTCAGGGGCCTGGAGGTGGCAATGGTGTGAGCTTGTCCCTCACCGCTTTCCATCTTGTAGGGTGTTTCTTCACAGCAGATCATGGTTAGGGATTATTCATGTAAATAAAACAATTTTTCATTGTTTTATTTTATACACATAGTAGAGGAAAATAATTAGCCTTTTCTCCAAAGACTAACCTCTTTTTAAAGCTGTGTCATGTCTAAATCATTACAATTGGTTGTTTTGGGAAGAGGAAAACATCTATATTTTAGGATGTTACAGTGGCCTGTAAGTTATCTCTGAGGTCTCTCCTCATGCTCTCTCTCCCTCTATCCCATCTCCCCCTTAACACCTGATTTCTCCTGCTCCTTCCTCATCCAGCCCCAGTCTACCAGTAAAATCTATCCTATGTCTCCTTCCCAGGGAGATCCAAGTCCATATTCTCCTCCACCCCCTCCCCCCGTCCCTTCTCTTTACCTAACCTCTCTGATCTACAGATTGTAGCTTGGTTATCATTTACTTAATGGCTAATATCCACTTACAAGTGGTGTATACCATATTTGTCTTTCCTGGGCGTAGGTTATCTCACTCAGGATGATTTTTTTCTAGTTCCATCCATTTGCCTGCAAATTTCATGGTGTCATTTTTTAAACAGTTGAATTATATCCTGACTATGATAACAAATGTTTCTCTCTTGTGTTGGCTTTTGGGACTCTTTTCCTCCTCTTGGGTTGCTGTGTTGAACTTCGATATGATAGTTTTTGCTTCATCTTACTATATTTTATTTTGTCATGTTTGGCTGTTTTCTCTTAGAAGCCTGTTCTTTTCTAATGAGAGACAGAAAGGGAGTTGATCTGAAGGGGAGGGGAGGTGGAGAGGAACTGGGAGGAGTAGAGGGAGCGGAAACTGTAATCAAGATATATTGTATGAGAAAAGAATCTAATTTTTCCCTTTCGTCCATATATCTTTACTTATAAGTATTCATTGAAAAGTATCCTTTTTTTTTTTTTTTTTTTTTTTTTGGTTTTTTCGAGACAGGGTTTCTCTGTGTAGCTTTGTGCCTTTCCTGACACTTGCTTTGTAGCCCAGGCTGGCCTCGAACTCACAGAGATCCGCCTGCCTCTGCCTCCCGAATGCTGGGATTAAAGGTGTGCACCACCACCGCCTGGCGCAAAGAATCCATTTTTAATAAAAGGAAAAAAAATATCTCTGGCCTTCCCAGAGCAGAGATTTCTAGTTTCTTTGCCTTTGCAGGAAAGTATTAGGAAAGAGTAAAATCAGGGTCCTAAGTATGATCTAGAAAACAATTGCAGTGTGACTAGTGATTGTTTCTCCTCAGATGAAGTGGCATGAGGGCGTGTGTGTCTGTGTGTGTTTGTCAATATTGTGTGTGTACATGTCTGTCTGTCTGTCTGTCTGTGTATGTATGTGTGTATTGTGTGTGTGTGTATCAGTCTGTGTGTGTGTGTGTGTGTGTGTGTGTGTGTGTGTGTGTGTGCGCACATGTTACTGGAGATGAACCTAGGACCTCACACATGACAGGAGAGTGGTCTGCCAGAGTGACATTTTCTGCAAAGGGACATGGGTAGCAAAGTGTAGTGCAGACAAAACTCCTTAGAAATTCACCCAGGACTCTGGGGTAATGGGGCCAGGCAACTAAATAAGGGCAGGAGCTTAACAGGTTCCAGGTGCCAGCATGGCTGAGTCAGGACTGAACTGAGGCTGTTCTGTCTTCCATTCACATGCTGGCCCTGTGTGTAGTCAGGTCCTGAGTGACATGGAGCTCCTTGTCTCACACCAGTTGGACGATGCTAGTTCTGCTTTAGGAAGTCTGAGTGATAACAGTGACCAGAGACAGTAGCTAAGAAACACATTTTATCCTAAGAATGGAGGGACCCAGTCAGAGAGTTCTGCTGGTGGGATGCCTACAGTTTCACTGCCACTCAAGTACAATAAGAGCCATGGCTGCTTTTTAAAACGGTCTGGGAGCACATTTTTAAAAGTTCAGAAGTAACAGGTAACATCACATTAGTCATTTGTATTTTATCCACTATATACAAACATTTATGCACATAGTCATAATAAAATTATTGTGGAAGTGTCTTCTATTCTCTTGTGACCCTTTGAGATCTTGTGTGTATTTTACCTGAATAGCACAGGAGAAAGGCTTTGGTGTGCCCAGGACATGAGGCTCTTCTGAGGGCAAGATTTGAGTAGAAGGTATAGATGAGAGATCTGTGGTAGTAAGTGGGAAGGGGTGGGCAGTGAGTCCTGAACATTGTTCAGTGAGGACTCAGCTTGGCATGTCTTCTTGACAGCCTAGACAGGTTAGGGTCCCTGCTTGGAACCCCACTAGGTGTTCATAGGAAAGGCCAGGAACCCAGGAGTGTGGGCTGGCCACCCTCTAGCAGCTCTTCATATGGAAAGGGTTTCTTGGGCATGGTCTTCACAAGGGTACAGGCGTAGGAGGTGTCCAGTGCTGGAAATTGCTAATTGGGTGGCCTCAATTCTAAGGTTTGTTTTGTTTTGTTTTGCCTGTAGCTCCCATAGTTTTTGTATGAGATCTGAAATTAGAATAGTAGTCATGCAGTTCTGCATAGCCATCATGTAGATCCAGTGAAGATGTTTGCTTCAAGTGCTTTGTCTTTCATGCTTACCCTGGAGTCATGGAGGGGGAATTGCCCTTTCTTGGATGCTGTCTTAGGGTTTCTGTTGCTGCAACAAAACACCATGACCATAAAGTGAGTTGGGGAGGAAAGGGTTTATTTGGCTTACACTTCCACATTGCTGTTCGTCACTGAAGGAAGTCAGGGCAGGAACACAAACAGGTTAAGATCCTGGAGGCAGGAGCTGATGCAGAGGCCATGGAGGGGTGCTGCTTACTGGCTTGCTCCCCATGGCTTGCTCAGCTTGCTTTCTTATAGAACCCAGGACCACCATCCCAGGGATGGAACTACTCACAATGGGCTGGGCCCTCCCCTATTGATCACTAATTGAGAAAACGCCTTACAGCTGGATCTCATGGAGGCATTTCCTGAACTGAGGCTCCTTCCTCTGATGACCCTAGCTTGTGTCAAGTTGACACACAAAGCCAGCCAGTGTGCTGTGGAACTCATGTGAATGAACTTCTCTTCTGGAATCTCACTGCAGGTTTTAAACCCTAGACAGAGAGCTAGCTGGGTTCTTGCCTTGTGTCTGCTCTAGGTTCTCGCTCACCCCTGTGGCAGAACAGAGACAGCACCCGTCTGAAGCCTGCTGCCCTCCAGGAACAGTGCACCCCCTCTGTCTCAGCAGTTTTATTTTTATCTCATCAGCTTGTTCCTGCTTTTGAAGTGTGAATCCCAGTGACCCGAATGAGCAGTCTGCCTGGGCCTGGGCCAGCGGGACCAGGTTATTAGAGTTCAGAGGCGCCCCTGGGTCTTGGAAGCGGGGATGCTGGCTCTTCTATGTTTGGGCAGGGGCCTTGCAGGGCAGCCTTTCTGTGGCCAGAAACAGGTGGCTGCCGGGCTGTATTCTCCCTCCCACATCCCTTCCATTGTAGCCCTTTAGCAGGGGCAGGCACAGTTTGATGCAAGTTAGATGTTAGGATTTCGAATTGCAGATTCAAGTATGTGTACCTGTGAGTGTCTGGCGGGGCAGCATGCAGCCCCTTCACTTCCATGTTTGCCTGTAGGAAACTCTGTGGTGTGCTTCATGCTGCTGCTTCAGAATAGGATGGGGGGACATAGTTAATGCCTATGTTAGGGCATGGGGGCACATTCCTGTCTGAGACTGGGAGGTCCGTACTCACTGACTACCTGGTTCTCAGGAGGAGTAGCGGGTACAGAATTGGATGATACAGTGGTGGCAGGGGTTGAGATAGGTGATAGGATGTTAGATACAGAAAGACTCCAAACATGATTCAGAATCAGTTAAAAGAATATTTGTGGAACCCCTAGACCCTACCAGGAACTGGGTAAGTGCTTTTCATGTGTAGCCCCAAGGGTTCTTTACAACTGTCTGTACACTTGTCTTTGGGAATGGCAGTTTTCCATAAGGCTGGAGTCCCTAGACCAGTGCAGTCATGGCTGGGAACTTCTTAGGATACGTATTTTTAGGTACTACCAAAGTCCAGGGAATGAGACTCTGGCATGTTTTAATGAATGCTCCATCCATACCCCATGTGACCCTGATGTCTAGGAAATCCTGGGGACTCAAGTTAGCAAGAAGAAGCTAGGCTGGGACATCTCTCAGTCATATGCCTTTGGATGGTTGGAGCAAGCATACTGTATCTTAGTGCTCTGACCTGTCGATACAGGTTGGTAACAGTACCTGTCTTTTAGGGTGGCATGGGGCTTCTGGGTCATGTAGCAACAGTGTTGGACATGTGGTAGGCATATGGTAAGTGCTGCTCTAACACACTCAGATTTAGTCAGCTTTGATCCTGGGTATGTTTGACTTCAAGGCTGTTTACTGACTGTGTTATACTGATTGCCCCTTAGAAACCTAATTCATTTAGCGGTTAAGGCATCTCATTTTCCAACAATAATGAGGGCTGTCTATAGACTAAGGCTAGCAATGTGGTTTCCTCTCAGTGGAAGCTCTGGTTTGTGTTTGCATTGCCCAGGGAAGGATTTTCTGGCCCAAGGTTGCCATGTTGAGCTCTTTCTTATTGCTGTCTGTCATAGATATGTGGGATGTTGGGTATTCTCCCTTCCTGCTGTGAACTTGGTGTGGGCTTCTGATCTTTTCTTGTGACTGGGTTTAATGGGAAGAGCTTTATGTTTCCCCTGAATACTTTAGACTGAAGGACTCCTGTGGATCGCATGTTTGGGGTGAATCTGCTGGGCACTCCATGTGGTTTGTGGGCAGCATCTGAGCTGGTAATTAATGTGCTTTCTGGCCCCATGCCATTTCCTGCAGGACATGTAGATGTCTGTGGCTGCAGGAAAGTGCCGAGTGAGAATCTGGATGCTGAGAAGCCTAGCCAAGCATCCGTCCATCTTATGACCACTAGGAACTTTGAGCTCCGTTTTGCTGATAGGGACAATAAGGCTCAAAAAAGCCAAGGGTTCTTTTCTAGTGCTTACCATGGCCACAGGGGGCGAAGCTCTCTGTGAAGTACAGCTTGTATCTGTGTGTATCTGGAAGCTAGGATAGGGGCAGGGCTGGATCTGTTTCCTTGGAGCTGTCCCCTGGAACCCACTCAGGTGGCAGAGTAATATCTGAGCCAGCCTCCTCTGCCTCTTGAAGGTTCTTTTCCCAGAAGGCTCCAGTTCTAATGTTCTCCTGACCTCAAATGAGCAGCCATAGCCCACTTGGCACCAGGCTCTAGGGTGGCTGTTCCTCCTCCCACCGGGATCAGCTCCTTCTGCGGTGGCAGCTGTGGCCTTGTGTTTATTGGAGGAAGTGGTCAGTTCTGAGTGGACACTCCAGTTCAGGCTTCAGGAGAAAGAGCAGAGTGAGCTATTTTGGTTCAGGGTCATTGAGAGCTGATTTTCTTAGGAAAACAACCCTTCCCAAGGCCCACTTCCACTCACTAGTGTCTGTATGTTGGGGTGCCCTTGTAACAAAAGGCCCTTTGTCCTAGTACCCTGTTTTAGCCCTCCTGGCCTGGAGGAGTTGTGTCCTATCAGAAGTTCGTCTTGGTACACTGGTAACAGCTTTGGTTTCTTCCCACTCTCATCCTTACCATACTGTTTTTGACAACATACTCCTATCTCCTTTCTGCCTCCCTTCCCCCTCTTCATCTCTGATCATATCTGGCCTCCATCGAGTCCTGTTAAACAACCAGTGTGTTCGTGGGCCTCCATGTACCCACCATTTTGGCCCTTTTCTTTCAGTTACAGGACAGCTTTCTGACTAAACACAGGCCAGCAGTTAGTGATTTCTGTGGCTCTTCAGCCAGGCAGCTGCGTGCATTGGCTTTCTGTGGCTCTGGAGGCCTCCCTTACCCAGCTAACCCACACTTCCTAGTCAGACAACTTCCTAGTAGAAGGAATGCATGGTGTTTGCTCTTAAGTGTTGAGCAGCACAGGTGTCTCGCACCTCAAGAGGCATCATTTCTGGCATGTACTTGTTCTGCTTTTCTGGAGGCAGTTCTGGAAGTGTTTGCTTGTCATATTGTATCTGCATACCTTCTGTGGGACACCTTAGGAGTCTCTGTGGAGTCTCATGGGGACCTCCCTTCACTTGTGTGGGCGATTTCCCTCGTAGACAGTGTCAGAGGCACTCCAGAGCGCTGCTTTCTTTCCTCCAACAGAAGGAATTGGACCCCAGCCTGCTTGTTCATCCAGCTTCACATGAACTGGGTTCTGAGAGCCTTCAGAGACTAATGAATGGCTCATAGCTGGGCACAGTTAATCTCATGACATTTGACCTAAGCTTAGCTGCTTGCCATGAGTGGTACTTGAGCTGATGGTTCTCTCAGTTCCAGGGGAGGAAAAGCCCTGGTAAGGAAGGGTTCTGGGAGAGCTTGGAGAAGGATGAAGGGTGTTGAGCCAGTTTGTAGGTTCTGTGGATGATGAGGATGGATGAAGCAGAGGGAGCTGAGAGTGAGGAGGTAGAGATGGGGGAGTTCTGGGAAGATAGACTTAGGGCTGCTGTAGAGATTAAAATGACAGGGAAGGTGCCTAGCAGAGCCTGGCCCCTCCAGTAAGCACCCAATAAATGTTGCTTTTTCAGCGCTCGGTCTCCCTCACTACCCACTAGAAAGGGAACAGAGAGAAGTGTTTCTCCTGATTTAGTGTGGTATATTACGTGCCTAGACTTATGCGTGGCACATATTGTGTCTCAGTTCATCTTTGTTGAGTGAATATCTAAAAGCATGAGACCAGAACATATGATAAATGGACAATAATTAAAACAGAAGTTAGAGTACAAGTAGGGACAGCTCACAGGAGCGGAAGAGCATCTCAGAGGCAGCCAAGCCTTTCTGAGAACTTGCATGTGATGCCAGCACATTGCAGATCAGCAGAGTGGCTAAGTGAGTAAGTGACCAGTGACAAATGACTGCATCCTTCCCTCACAGTGTACATTGAAGAATTATAGCTGCATCTTTGAAATTAACCAGAAGTTCAAGAGAAGAGCCAGCTTTTAAAGCACAGAACGCCAGAGAAAATAGGAGAAAAGACAAGGAGTAGTGGCTTGGGTGACCTTTAAAAAAAAATCAACTGTTGTGGATCACAAGTATTAGAAACAAAATTTGAAGTCAGTGTTGAAAACTTGGCTCAAGTATAAAGAAGTTTAAATATTTTAATATATAAATATTCATATAAATCAAGAGGAAAATCATTCCTATCTTTAAAAATAATTGTGTGTATGGATGTTTTGCCTGCGTGTTTGTCTGTGTACCACGTGCCTTGTGCCCAGCGAGGCCAGAGGAGGGTGCTGAGTCCCCTGGAACTGGAGTTATAGATGGTTGTGAGCCACCACTGGGTGCTGGGAGTCTGTTTATTCTGGAAGAACGGCCAGCACTCTTAGCCACTGAACCTCTTCTCTAGCCCCACCATTTCTACCGTCAGAGAAAAATCAGCCCAAGGACAGATAGAGCTCGTGCATGGAAGAATTACAAGCAGCCAGGCCACACGGGAGAAGTGTTCAGTGTGTTGACAACCAGAGACATTTGAAGGAAAAGGAGAGAACATTTTTTGCTTATCAGCTACTGCAGCAGGGTTTGTCTTAAGACTCTTCCCTGAATTGCTGGTGGGAGAAAGGCTGGAAATTGCTTTTCTGGCGCAGAGTTTAAAGAGGCTTAACTACATACACTTTTTTTTTTTAAAGATACTAAGTTCGACTTTCTAAATTCAGATTAAAGAAATATCTAAAATTCCTACAATATGTGCACATTTATTTATCATAAATCACAGAAATGTTAAAAAAAATTAAGTGCCCAGAAACAGAGAATAATAAATTGTAGAACATACACATCTGGAATGTTACATGTCCTTTAAAGTAATTTTAAAGAATATTTAATGGAGCCATTCTTAACCTCTATTGAGTCCTACTTGCCAATATCCTATTGCCTAGAGCAAGCCACATGATCAAGTCCAGATGCAGCGGAAGTGCAGGCATCTGCTAGTGCAGCCCTCTACTACATATGTTCCTAGCATGATTATAGTTCATAAACTTGAGATACAGACATACACACATTTGTGGAGATATACAAGTTCTTTATCAGTTGTTGTTATTTAGTTTATTGTTCTGCTTAATGTTAAAATTTATTGTAATAAGCTTTTTTGGTAATAATAAGCAAAATGTATTCCTTGAGCTAAGAAGGCTCTGGGTTTGGGACATTTGATGTGAGAACGGATGCATTTGGGAGGTGATTGAGTAGAGAGAATTTACTGGTGTGGGGGGATTTTTTAGATACAGTGCATGAGGTGGGGGACTAGGTTGGTTCAAGAATGATGTAGCTTTGATTGAATGGTGTCTAAGAAGGGGAAAGGGCTGTGCGGTAACTTTGCTTGGAAAAATCTCATTTAATATGTTGAGTTTGAGGTTCCTCTGAAGCACTGTAGTTGGAGATACAGGAAGTATTTGAAGAAATAAAGCCATAGTTCAGAAGAGAGAACTGAGAAGGGAGGGGCAGGGAGGGAGAAAGAGTTAGTCCTTGAATATTAGTGATCGTTGTGAGAGAGATGATGCCCTGCCATAGCACTGGGAGGGATGCAAAGATGGCAGAAGACAGGCCCTGTGTTCAGTGAGGTTCAAGGCCCTGGTGGAGGAGGAGTCCGGAAAATGCCTGTTCTAGATGCTGCCCCACAGCCCAGTTTGTCTCATCTTGTACAGCCTCGGCATCCTGCACCTCTCATTTGGACCAATTGATCCATTTGTGTAATACCAGTGTAATTAGCTGATTGATTCGCATGTTCTCTACCAGACTGTCAGTTCCATGGGAGCTGGTAGTCAGTCTCATTCTCTGTGGTTAATCACTGGTGCCCAGCACACTGCTTGGCATGGGTTTTCTGGGAGGATGAGTGAATCCAAGTATATATCCACAAGCAAACCAGGGTAGTAGGATGGATCAGGAGGCTCTGTGAAAACGAAGGAGGAAGATTAGAGATGTCGGGATCCATGAAAGGATGAGTAGAGTTTCAAGGGTAGAATAGGCGCCAGTATAGGCCAGTGTTAGTGTTGAGAAAGATGGACTCTAGGAGATCAAGAATGCAAATGCTGTTATAGAATAAGGATACAAACAGGTGTGAGGAAAAAGAATGTGAATGATCTGTCAAGAACACAAGTGGACCGATGAGAAAAAAAAGCTGCAGAGATCTTCGGAGAGCTTCGAGGTAGACTGGACCTCAAACAGTGATAGACAGGACAATTGTGTAAGAAGGAAAAGGTGGTCCTAGAACAGATTGGGTATCATGCTTCACTATCCTCTGGGGTGACCCTCTCAGATCATGGCACTTGATTATTTACAGTGTCCATAGGAAATGGACATCCTGTTTAGGAAATAAGGTTGAGCTCTCTTGTCTTGCCCCATATCTCTCCTCAGAGCCACTGGGTATCCCCAGGAGAGGCCATCAGTGCCCCTTACCCACAGGTTGCTAGTGTTTCATCCTCATGAAAGCCTAATGTGAATCTGATATTGCAAACTCATGAAGTTCTCAAGTGATAAGTCCTTCAAGGTTTGACAGTCTGGCCGCACCCACCCCACCATTCAGCTTTTATTAGGAGTGCGAATTCCAAAGCCTCACTTGGGGCCTACTTAAGACGTTAGTTTCCACAGATGGAGAACCACTGACTTGCTCTAAAGCACAGGGCAGCAGTTGCCATGAACTAATTCACTCCTGGCTGACCTTTATGTAGGAGCCTCTGAACTGGGCTGAGTGGCTCCCCCACCCCCAACTCCCCAACCCCAGCCCCCCACCTCCGCCTTCTTGCAAGTGCTTTTGAAGTCCGCTCCTTGAAACCTGCTTCTGAATTCCCTAAGCCTGGGGAACTGGGCTGATAAAATTAGAGGCCCCTGTCATGTGACTGTTCCATTTTACAGGGTCTGCAGGTTCTGCTTGGATCCCAGGCAGTTTTCCAGGCCTGGCTGTGATTTGCATATAAGTTTCTGAGCCAGAGAGGGGGCTCATGGGCCCCCTGAATTTGGTGTTTTA
The DNA here is from genome assembly GCF_007827085.1 of Peromyscus californicus insignis. Classification (NCBI taxonomy): domain Eukaryota; kingdom Metazoa; phylum Chordata; class Mammalia; order Rodentia; family Cricetidae; genus Peromyscus; species Peromyscus californicus. The sequence goes on from NW_026294402.1 coordinate 21,101,537, forward strand.
AATTGCAGACTGAAGGACCAAAGGGAACTGAATTGCAGGCTGGAGGATAAGGTTTCATACACAGCAGCTGGAATGCATAGCTCCGGTGTCTGGGACTCATGCCTTTGAAGACTGGCGAGAGGCTGTTGCCTAACAGAAACCAGACCCTGGCCCCTGGCTCCAGTCCTCATCGTGCCTCTACCCACAGCAGGTCATCTAGCCCCTAACTGCACTCTGGCTCACCCCCCACCTACCCCCTCAGATAAAAGCTGGCTTAGCAGGGCATTTGCAGTTGCTTTTAAGGGGCCAGACCTCTCAGCTGCAGCTCTCAGCATGGAGCCTCAGCAGCAGATGCTAACTGCAAGAGGTGAGTGTAGGGTTTTTCTTTTTGTAAAGTAGAGAGAGGTTCACAGAGCTAGAGAGCAGGCAGGTTCCTCTGTCTGAAGATGACTCAGAAACCAGGGTGTGTGGTTTCCCAGCCAAGGCTCTGCACATGCAGCAGGTGCTCCTTGGTCCCTGAGTGGATGCTCACGTTCTGAAAGCCTATTCATGCACTGTTTGGGGCTCCTTCCTTGATGTCTGAGAGTTTGGTCCAAGTTCTTCACTGTTGAATACAGTGTTGTGGGTAGATCTTGGGAGCAAGAGCCTATCTTCTCCTGATGGTGGGTGGGTCTGCTTCTAGATGGCAAGTGCTAGCAAGTCGGTGCCTGCCATTCCCTCTTATCCTTTGGAAAATCTCCAGGGTTCCGTACAGACCCCAACATATGTACACAACCGTATTCTTTCATGGCACCCCTGTAGGTGAGTCTTGGTTGTTGCCGAAGCCACAGGGAGAGTGTGAGCCCAGCTTCAGGATCTCCTCTACTCACTTTTTTGAGCCAATAAACAAATCTATCTAAACATTCCTGTCCAGAGAGTAGATTTTAGTCCTACTTATTTTAACTGGTGGGCCCCATGCAGAACTTTTTGGACAAAATATCAGAAGCTTCTCATGGGAGTATTTGGGAATTTAAAAAGCCCCTAATAGCATTCTGATTTATTCAGGGAAATAGATCCAGTTAATAAAGGAAAAGAAGGAATCAGAGGCACAAGGACTCTCTCAGGCACAGAGGCCCTGGTGTCTATTGGTTGTTTCGCACAGGAGTGCTGGCCTCACTGGACCCTCCAGCACAGCTGGCAGGGTAAAGGCAGATCCCCGGGGCTGCTCCCTTGTGCTCCCGTCACTCACCGTTTCAGATGAAAGAAGAAGTGATTCCAGCCAATGATCGAATACATGTGACTTTAAACTCATAATCTCCTTTTCCACTGAGTCGCTGGTGAGTTTTTAATTACCCGGTACAAGAGAGTGGATTGTAAAACAGATAGTGGGATTCTTGCAAATTCTAGTAGAATCTGAAGAGCGATTTTGCAAAAGTTATTAAAACCTCAGAAATTTACATGGCCCTTGACTTTGTACTCCCAGGCATTTACCGTTGGAACCCGTTGAAGTTAGGAAGAAAGCATGGTCTTCAAAGTGCTTCACTCAAATGCTAATGAGAACAGTGAACAATTAAGAGCCCCAATATCCACTCATATCAGTTAATGATATAACATGGCAGTTATTATTTCTGTTCCTTTGATAATTACAAATGATAGAAAGTAGTATAGATTATATCCCAATTTTATAAAATGTACCTGGAGTGCCTTGATTTTGCTAGGCTGGTTAGCCAGCTAGTGAGCTCCAAGATCCTCTTGTCTGCCTTCCCCCTTCCTCACCCTCCCCCAGCCCCTGAACCAGCACTGGGGTTGGAGACCCACACAGCCACATTCAGCCTTAAAATTGCTTTCTTTTATTTATTTATGTCACCTTTTGTTTCTTTTTATTTTTAAAAATTCATTTTTTGAGATTATAATATAATTACATCCTTTCTCCCCTTTCATCCCTCCAAACCTCCTATATACCACTCCCTGCTCTCTTTCACATTCATGGCCTCTTTTCCCAGTAATTGTTGTTACATGCATCTACACACACACACATACACACACACACACACATATTCATAAATATATGAGTACAACCCACTTAGTTTGTATAATGTTGCTTGTACAGACGTTTTCAGAGCTGACCATTTGGTATTGGATAACCAGTTGGTGTGCTCTTTGGGGAAGACTGTTTCTCCTGCCTTCAGCATTCTTCATTTACCTGTCGTTCTTTTTGTAGGGTTGAAGCCTCTTTGGCTTTCCCTGTCCATGTTAGCACTGTTGTTGTTCTGGTTCAGCTCATGTTTAGACGATCGTATGCAGCTTCTGACATTCCTGGGAGATGCAGTCTCACAGCAAATTCTGTATTTAGTACAAATGAAAGGTTTGTAGAAACCCTTCCTGAACAGATCTGTTGACAACCGTGTAACTTTACATCTCTGTCACATTTGTGGAGTGTTTCAAATGTCTGCCTTATTATTTTATCTGTGACCAGTGATCTACGATGTTAATACTGTAATGGATGCCATACAAGTACCATATAACACAGGAAGCTTCATTAGTAAATGTGCATGTCTCCCCCACTGGAAAGTGTGGCTCTTGTAGTCTTTCTGCCCACTTTTCTGCAATGTTTCCAGAGCCTCAGTAGTGCTTTGTGAAGATATCTGTTGAGGCTGGGCTCCACAATTCTGCATTTGATTGGTTGTAGCTCCCTGTAATGGTCTCTGTTGCAAAGAGAAGTTTCCTGGATGAGGGCTGAAGACTACTTGTATCTGTGGGTGTAAGGACAAATACTTAGGATGTAGTTACAGAGTATGCTGATTTGGTAAAGTGGTGGTTATAGGCTCGCCTCCAAGATCCGTGACTTCACTAACCTAGAGTAGTTGCCTGAGTTTCCAATACCAGGCATGATTTTCCTATTGAGGGAATCTTAAGTTCAGTTAGGGAGCTGTTGGTTACTGCCAGTGTCTTAGTGCCACTATTGTCCCCTTAGTGTTATCATGCCCCGTGGGTCATTGTTTTGGTACATAGATGCCATAGCTGGGTAGAGCTGTTGGTTGCTTCCCTCCTTCGGAAGCTTACCTGGTGCCTTCTGGTCCCACGAAAGCCAGTCCAGATCATTTCCAGCTCGGGGTCCTCTGGGCCCTGGGTCTGAAGGGCATGGTGTCTTCAGCAGTAGGGAAGGGACATAACAGCAGGCTGTATGCTTTGGGAGTCTGTTGGATGGCCCTGAATGACAACTTAAAACAGGCTCCTCACACCTGTTATTGGGGCTTTTGTTAGATGGTCTTTTGGTTCCTGAGGGAGCACTTTAAGACTAGATGAGTAAAATTCATGTATTCACATTATAAACTACGAATGTGCATTTATACACAGACTTACATGTATTATACTTTTTTAGGTGGATAGTGAATAGTAAATTTCTCACGACTCTCCAGACAGCCTTGCTGTTGTTTTTACCATCCTCTCCCTTCTGCAATCACCTCCTCCCCTTCCCTAATTAGAGCTTTCCCCTTTTCCCACTCCCCATCAGATCACTGTGCCCTGCTATCCCCTGTCTATTGCTCCCCCACCGTCCCACCAATGGTCCCTTTATGCTTTCCTGGTTTCTGCCCTTCCTTCAGGAGGCTTGTTCACATCTGAAGATGTGGAGTCAGGGGAGATGATGAGAGAGAACTTGGGACATTTGTCTTTCTGGGTCTGCATTACCTCATCTAGTATTATCTTTTCTAGTCCCACCCACTTTTTTTTTTTTAACCTGGAAAGGTCACAATTTCTCCTCCCCCTTCTCCTTCTCCTTCTTCTTCTTCCTCTTCCTCCTCCTCTTCCTCCTTCCCCTCCTCCTCGTCCTCCTCTGCTGAACTATATTCACTATTCAAGGCCTAGAATGTATCATTAAGACCCTAATGGTAATTCATAGGTAGCAGGATTATGATTCATGGTCCCTTTTTCTCTATGTATTTCCTAAGTATTCCATAATGAAAAGCTTTGTAGAAAACTTATTCTTAAATCCTACCTAAAAGACTTCTTTGAAATGTGACCCTATGAGCCACTGCTTTACACAACTCCCTGACTCCAACTGGCTGGTTTGTATTACCAGGAGAGGGAAGGTTTGTTTTTTGCTGGTGAAGGGAGGCCATGCCTCTGACAAAACCTGGGGTGGATTTCATCTGATCTGAAGCAAGACCACTGTTGTGAGAGGTCAGCCTTGAAAGTCAGCTGAGTTCTGGCAGGAGCATTGGGTTAGAACCACCAAGCCTGTGCCATGTTAGATAACTTTCTAATTCCCAGTGTGCTCCAAAAGCAGAAAGTTCCGTTTTACTTGCATGCCCTGGTAAGCCCTCTGACATTTTCTTAGAAAAATAAAATGAGGAACAGTGTTCTTAAGATGTTGGCAATGGACTGAAGAGACCGGTAGAGAGCCTGGCTGGGGATAGAGGGCATCCTGGTTGCTCGGAAGTGCCCTGTGATGGTTCACTTTTTTTTTATTAATGAAAAATTTTATATAATGAAAAATTTTCTATTCATTTTCCATACCAATCAAAGACCCCTCTGTTCCCTCCTCCCTCCCCTCCAGCCTTACCCTTCACTTCCCCCCACAAGAAGGCAAGGCCTCCATTGGGAGTCAGCAGAGCCTGGCACACTCAGCAGAGGCAGGTCCAAGCCCCTCCCCCTGCCTCAAGGCTGTTTGAGGTGTCCCATCACAGGCAGTGGGCTCCAAAAAGCCTGCTCATGCACCAGGGATGGATTCTGATCCCACTGCCAGCCCCCCACCCCAAGCAGATCCAGCTACACTTTTAAAGTACCCCGGAAGTGGTTGTTCACATTGGTTCCTATTTGGAAAACACAGTATCCACTTCCTGTCCGAAAACGTGACCAGATGTAAAGATGGGCTTCAGAAATCATTCCAGCATGGAAGAGTTGTTCACATTAATTTCTATGTAGAAAACATAGTACTCCTTCCTGTCTGAAAACATGGCCAGATGTAAAGCAGGACTTCAGAAGTCATTTCTGGTACCCGTTTATAGACTTTGAAGTACCAGAGCATGGGCAAGGACAACAGGAGGGACAGGGAGTGGGAATGACCACCTTATCCAGCTTAGGAAGGACTTGAGTCTATACAAGTGGGGGCCGGAACTGAGAAAGGCCTGGGGAGAAGCCCCAGTGCACTTGGACTTGGAGTGAATGATGCTGAGTGGAGAGCTCGGTGTAGGCACATCTGGCTTGAGTCATCATCACTTGGATTGAAAATGACCAACAAGAACCTCCAGGGTGCTCTGCAGCTTGTCTTTCCCCTCTTGGATGTGACTCTTCCAAGGGGGAAGTGCTGGCCCTGAGTGTGAAGGAAGGCTTTGTTGTCCTGAGGCATCCTGGCCCAGGAGGCTGTCTTCATCTTTCAAGTAGACCCAATGATGGTGACTCTGATGTTATGCAAACAGGAGTGTTTAAGAAGCATGTAGCTCAGTGTGTGTCAGAGGAAAATGCTTTTTCTTCTTCCTTTCCTTCAATTTGAAATGTAACAGCGATGCAGTGTTCTTAAAGTAGCAGGTTTTTCTCCAGCTTAAGGCAAGCGTTTCACTTCTCACTTTAAAATGACCTGATATTTAATTCCTTTCCAACATCTTATACTTTTGGAGTTTTGTCCTTCTCATTTTTTTGGTAAAGGGACTTAGATTTTTTTAAAGAAATCCTGTATTCAGACTTGGAAGTATTGAAAAAACAGGTCTGTTGTACAGGCTGACCACCTCTAATTTGGAATCTGAAATATTTAAAATCACAAACATTCTAACCGTGACCTCATGAGATATGTCACACATAGAACACGGGCTACAGAATATATATAAAATTGCCTTCAGGGTATTTGTATAAGGTCTTTATGAAACTCAAGTGAGTTTAGACTTGAGTCCAGTGCCCCAGCCCATCTCTCTCTCTCTTTCTGTTTCCCTCTCTTACACACACACACACACACACACACACACACACACACACACACACACACACACACGCGATGCATATATTTATGTGTGTCTCTCAGGTCTTAAGGATTAAGATAAAGAGTAGTCAATCTGCATATGTTTGCCTATCATCTGCATAATTTTTCTTTTAATTTTATGGATAAAGAACAAAAGTGTGTTGTCTGGCCACCTTTAGAGAGCTTACAGTAGTCATTGCTTCTCTGAGGGGACCCGCCTTGGATAGATCAGGATGAGAGTGTTGACTGCTAAGTGATTCAGTGGTGATCGCAGGGACATTGCAGTCCCGAATGTCACTATTAAAAGTCCTGGTGCTGTGAAATGCCAGCTTAGCAGCTCCACCTTCACAGTCCTTTTCCATCTGTCGACAGTTCTTTGCAGCATTCTTCTTTTTTTAAGTTGTAAAATGCCACTTTTATTTTGATCAGTGACAGCTCTCTGTGGACTTTCCACTTCTAAAGAAGGTAAGAATTGTGTCCACTTCAATGTACAGACATTGATATCATTAGGTGTGATTTAGTGAGTACCTACTGTATGCTGCAAGCATATGACATTTCAGTGACTTTTCACAATGAGCCGATTAAATTAGAATTGTCATCCTGATTTTTACAGAAACTGCAGTCTGACCAACCCAATGCCTTCTGTAGGACAGGCCTTCACCAGCTTCCCCGTGTCCTACTGGTCACATGATTCTGTGTCCTCAGTCATTCTGCCTATTGGCCCTGCTTTTTTTTTTATAAATTCATCACTGTGAAACACATTATAGTGGTAGAATTTATCTCCAATTCTGTTTGTTTATTATAGAAATGTTAAATATTTTGTAATTTTAGGTCATTGCCGATCTGGTCTGCCTTGATCTGTTCAGGGTACTAAGAAAAAATACAGTAGAGCTGATGACTTATAATCAGCAGCTATTAAGTCCTTCCACTTTGGAGTCTGGGAAGTTCAAGTGAAAAGTGCCAGTCAAGTTGTTATCCTGTGAGGACCTGTTTTCCTAGTTTGTACTTGAAAGATGCCTTCAAGCTCTGTCCTCTGTGATAACAATGAGTAAGGCTACCTGAGGCCTTGTTTGCATACATACACCAGGATGGTGCCTTTGTAGTAAGGTGACTGGCTGCATAGGGATAGCAAAATTAGTTTTGGTTTCTTAAGTACAGGTAAAAACTTATTCTGGCACTAGAATGTGGCCTACTAAGTGTTATTTGAAGGTATGTTATTGCTGAAAACAGCGTGTATTCATTTGAGCCTGCTGTGAGTTGTAGCCATCACTGGGGGCTGGGGTGGGGGATAGGGGAGATCTTCCCCGAATGATGCTGCATATTGATCAAGGAGGTGGCCACCACAGGTTGTGGTTATTTCTTGAAATCACAATGAAGTTTGCTGTCTGGATTGTTCTTTCACAGATTTGATCAGTGAGATAGTGATAGAATGTGGTAGTGTTTGATGGTATTACCCATAGCAGAACTTGGGTGAGAGTTAGAGGCAATCCTCTGGTGTATTTGTTGGCTGAGTTGACATTAACACCTAGAGTCCTTGGTTTCACTTCAGCATCTTTCATGGCACCTTCATCTGCTGTGGGTTCCATCTTAGGAGACGGCCTTCTTTGCTCATTCCTAAGGGCAAGTCCTCACCTCTTGTTTAACATGACGTCGTGGCAGTTCAGGCACGCACGCCCTCAGGCTCCACTCATAATTCCTGCTCTCTGTGGTTTCCCTCACTTGTACAGCTACCTCCTGCTCTTTACGGTGTCCCTCACCTCTATGGTTACTTCCTCCACTCAAGCCTTGGACCCCTTAATCATTCATGAGGATTGGAATCAACCTCTTTCAAACTCTCATTAACGTTGATGCCTCTATCACTCATAAATTTGAAATATTCTTAATGGCATCTAGAATGGTAAATCCTTTCCAGCAGGTTCCCAGTTCACATCGCCCACATCCATTAGAGGGATCTATGGCAGCTCACGTCTTATAAATGCATAGCTTAAGTAATAAGCTTGTATACTTGAGACGACACCTTCGTAATGGACAGCTATGTTGGCAGGCCTAAAAGCAGCATTAATCTTGTTGGCTTTGTCTGCTGGAGCTCCTGGGTGACCAGGTGTTTTGTGGGTGGTTCGTAATATTTGGAAAGAATGTTTTCTGGGAAGTAGGTCCTAGCAATAAGCTGTAAACAGATACACTGCTGTCCTGTCCCTGCTACTCCATTTACTGAATACAGAAGGAGTAGATTTCAATGTGATTCTCAGGGGCGCTAGGAATTTGGGAACAGTTAATGAGCACTGGCCTCCATTCAAAGTCACCAGCTACATTCTCTCCTCACAAGAGAGGCGGCCTGTCTATAATGCTCTGAAGCCAGGCTTTGATGTCCCTGGCTCTGAAGTCCTGGGGACTTGTAGCAGTCTGCACCAGCGATCTCAGGGGCCGTGCCTGCTTCCCCTGGCTCCCCCATCAGAACTGCTGCTTCCCCTGCACTCTGTGTTCCAGACATGGCTCCTTCCTTAAGCCCCAGCCGTGTCTTGTGAGGCTCCCACAGCTCTCCCAGTGTCACAGTTACAGAGTGTAGGGCCTTGCTCTGGCGTAGACTTTGCATCTGTTGTGACTGGTTTGAGCTATCCAAAGCACTGAAACATTTCCCCATCGACAGTGAGGCTGTCTTACTTCCTTTCTGTGTTCACAGAATTAGCATTTTTCACTCTCCCCAAGACCCTTTCCTGTGGCCACCAGCATGGATTAATTAGTTAATTAAAAATAAAAATTTATTTAAAAGGAGCTTTTCCTGTGCACTCATAGCTTGGCTAAGTGTTGGGGACAAGAGGCATAGCACACCCTGTCTTGCTTGATGATTCTTTTCTACTAAGCTTGCTCATGTCTAGTTTTTTATTAAAAGCAGTGGTTCTCCACCTTGGGTTGTGACCCAAAAGGTCATTGTGAAATGACCTTTTCACAGGGGTTGCCTAAGACCCTTAAGATCCGAAAATACAAATATTTACATTACAATTCATAACAGTAGCAAAATTACAGTTATGAAGTAGCATTGAGAATAATTTTATGGTTGGGGGGGGTCACCACTACACGAGTAACTGTATTAAAGGGTCACAGCATTAGGAAGGTTGAGAACCACTGATTTAGAGGCTTCACGAAACTCTTCCCTTTACACAGACACTCACAGATGTCTATAAGGCGATTGACTGATGATTTTAATATTCTTGTGTCTCAGAGGCTAGGGAGGCCTGAGGAGAGGGAGAGAGAGATGGAGAACAGCTCTCCAGTGGGGGAACACATTCACATTTACTAATGAAGCTTCCTGTGTTATATGGTACTTGTATGGCATCCCAAACAATTACAGTAGTAACATCATAAATCACTGGTCACAGATATAATAATAATAATAATGCAGAAATTTGAAGCTATATAAGAATATGATAGAGATGCAAAGTGATCATACAGTTGTCAATACATTTGTTCAGTATAAGGTTTCTACAAACCTTTCATCTGTTCTAAATACAGAATCTTCACAGCACAGCAAAATAAGGTAAACCCATGTAAAGGTTCTACCCCTCATGGCATAAGCAACCACCTCCCAACTCCATCACATCAAGGGCTACTGGGTTTTAACATACAAATCTGAAGGGCCACATGCATCTAGCCCCTTCTCACTAGAGTGTTCTGTTGCTGGGGTATTGAGAATTCACAAGAGCCAGCTGATCATATCTCTTCCCAGCTCTGGCTTGAAACTGGTCACAATGAGAATGACTATTATGAGCACTGAAATTGGTAGCCCTAGAGAGCACTGCTAACATTTCACCTTCAAGCAGTTCCTAGCATCAGAAGTAATTTTTCTGCTCTACAGTGAAAAGGTATCCCAGTGAGTTTATTCAGTATGGGGCCCCTGTCCACAGGCACATCCAGCCTTTTAACATTGCAACATAACATCATCTGTAGAGTCATTGATCAAGTGCTGCACAGTTGAGGTTTAAAAACAATCACAAATCTTTTAATGGAAGTCTGAAAGGGGAGAGGAGATGAACTTTTTAATGCTGCTTGTCTGAAATGCTATGCTTTCCCTCAACTGTTCTTTCTCATCTTCAAGAATGTGTTAATGACTAAAGAAAGCCTCTGAGCATTGTGAGTGCTTACACCAACCTCTGAATGTTTCCTGTGAACAGAGCAACATGTGGAGTTTACTCGTGTCCCTGCTCGGGGGCCACAGAAGTACGTGCTGGACCCCCTTTTTTTCTCCAAAGCTCCCAAGGTTCCTAAAGTGCCGCAAACAGGAGGCAGTGCAGCCCACACTGACTTAGCCCTTGGATCTCACTCCCTGTACCACTATGAAGAAGCTTAGTGGTAAACACTTGTAGCACTCCAAACAGATTTTGAACCGCTCGGACGTGTGGGAAATAAAAGCAAACACTCGATGTGAAGGAGATCGTCACAAATGGTTTGAAATAGGAGCGTGCTGTGCAGCCCCTGCTGACCTCAGCTCACAGTCTTTCTGCTTTTCCCCACTAGTGCTGTGATTACATGTATACCAACTAGCCTAACTGCTTTGTCTTTTTATTGGCTAGGAAGTAGACTTTGTATAGGGGTGTGATTAGGAGAGGCAGCACAGTGGGAATCCTCGCACATGCGGGGGCTGCTGCTTGTCCCATGGACTTCAATTGTGGGTGCACTGGACTTCAGTCCCTCAGGATGAGTATTCCTGGCTGCTGTGTTTTTGTAGTTATCTACACTAAACTTGGTAAAGCCCTACTTGCTTGAGATGTGGAGCATTTAGAGACCTGACATTGGAGATAAAGACTTAGTGTGAATCCTGGCCATCTTGCCCTGGTTCCGCCCAAAGGTCTCATATATACCCGACTGGAACCTAAAGGTGAGTGACATTTGTAATCATTGGAAAGGTCTATCTCCAGGGTCCCTAGGATGACTTATATAGCAAGCTGCATATAGTACCTACAAGCCTGCAGTTTGCAGCCATTGTTCATTGGAGCAATGTATTTTAAAAAGTGAGAAATGTACAGGGTACATCCTGCATGGTGCATTAGAATTATAGAAAAAAAACACCCACAAACCCAACTATAGACATATATCACTTAGCAACGCGGATACATTTGGAAGTGAGTTATTAGGTGATTTCATTGTTGTACATGCATCATAGAATTGACTCATACAGACTAAGAAGGCTCCAAAAGCCCTGAAAATGAAATCTTACGGAAACACCATTGCGTATGCAGGCCACCCTTGTCTAAAGTGTTGTCATGTGGGGCACCATTATGCTTAGTGATATGGAAACAACCCACGTAACTTTCAAACACAATAAGTGCAAAAAAAGAAATCTAGGAAGAGGGGTAGAAAGTCTGTAAGAGCTGTGAGATTATGTTTTCTAGATGTGATGGGGATGCTGCATCTATGACATCTCAAGAATATGGTTGCCTAAGCAAGTCCTCCACAATATCTGTCAATGCGCCACTTTGCATAGGGGAATATTTACAAGGCCCCACCCCTAGGTGAGGAGCTACAGGCAATTAGTGACTGCTGACTACTGAGAGGGAGAATCAGTTTTCTGCAGAGTCAAGCTCCTTGACAGAATATCTGGTCAGCCCTAAACACATGTACATATGAGTGACACTAAGTGATCTCCATAGGTTTTATATGCACACACATACCTAAGAGTAATAACTAAAAAAGAAGAGGTCATGGATTTGAGAGGGAGTGAGGGGAACATGGGGGAGTTGAAAGGGGAGAGAAGGGATGGAAGAGATACAAATACAGTACTCATGAAGTTCTCAAAAAATTAAACATTTTAAATTAAGATGTGAATGGTAACATACATACACACAGAACAACAACAACAAAAATAGCAAACAAAAACAAACAACAAACAAAACCCACAACCAATCCTGCTACAGAGGACTGAGGTGAATAGAGCAAAGTGTGTGACTGTGTATGTAAGAAATCATTTAAACAAATGCTTATCCAGCGTGAGAAGCCGTCAGAGAAAGTGACAGATGCAAAGCCGGGGACCGGAATTACCCAAATGACTTGGGAAACGGATGGCAGAGTTGATCGGTTTTCAGAAGGCTGGATGAGTAGCCTGCATTCTCACGAACTTAGTTCTTTTTAAAAACTATTTATTATTCATGTGTATGTGTGTGTGTGGGGGGTAGGGGGTTGCCTTATCCGCAGGGTGTGTGTGTGTGTGTGTGTGTGTGTGTGTGTGTGTGTGTGTGTGTGTGTGCGTGTGTGTGTGTGTGTGTGTCTGTGTCTGTGTGGCAGTCAGAAGACAACTCTGTGGAGTCAGCTCTGTCCCACCACCTTTACGTGGGTTCTGACGATCAAAATCAAAAGATGCACTTCCGCCACAAGCGCCTTTACGCACTGAGCCACATTGCCAGCCCTGAACCCAGCTCTGAAGATGAGTAAATATTTCTTTCCCGACATGAAAGAGTGAAGAAGGGGGCGCAGATTTGGGTGAAGAGGTTGTTCTGGCATGGTTGTTTGCTCACGATTTGGAAGTATGAGCAAACCGAATGCTTTTCTAAGAAAATGGAAATCATGGTAATGAACCCAGCGGTTGAAAAACCTGAAAATGGAACAGAAACTCTGGGGCTTGTCCTTAAGGAAGGTCCTTTTTCAGGCTGTTTTGTGGACTCCCCAAGGGCAGTGACTGCGGGCTGAATTGTGTGCAGATTGTTCTCAAGCTGACACACAGTAGCACTCAGCTTTGGTGGGGATGGGACACCAGTGTGTCTGTTGTCGGTGACAACGGGTATGTCTGGGGGACAGCAGGACCAGTGCCTTCCCTCAGAGAAGTCTACTGTCCCGCAGTGGCTGATGGCCCTGTTTCACAATGGTGAGAGAAAGTTAAACGTTAGGGAAAACAAGTCTATCTGTGACATTCACGACCTCTTCTGAACCTTGGAGGCCACAAGGGAGGTTTCTTTGTCATCTTGTTCCTGTGGAGCCTTCTCCAAAGGGGAAGGGAGGAGAGTTTGGGCAGCTGGGTTGGCACCATTTCTGACCTTGACTTGTCCAACTTCCTGAGCACTGTACAGGGACATCGAATAGAGTGGCCCTGACCTGTGACCATGAGGCCTGGCTTCCACCTTCTTCTCTTGCCATTGCTGGCAGCTTCCTGTCAGGTGCCTGCTGTCGCTTTCCTCTGCTGAGACATGGGCTTTTCCTCCTCTGGATCCCGAGCTTCACATGACGGACGAACCGGGACTATAGTTCACCTTCCCAGGATCTCTGTAGGATTTGGCAAAGGTTCTTAAAGTGGAGAGTCCTCAGTCTTCTCCCTTTTCTTTGCAGAGGAGACTCTGGGAATGTTGTATTGTGATACAGAACTGCCCTGGGCACTCTTTGGAACTCTCTGGAATCTTTTATTCTGCCCTAATGTGCAAACGCTGATCACATATTCTGAGCAAAACTGAGTTCTTTGTGTCAAGGGAGGGGCCGAGCATGGTGGCCTCATCTTGTCATCCCAGCACTTGGGAGGCTGAGGCAGGATGATTGCCAAAAACAAGTCTGAGGCTACATAACACAGCATAGCCTAAGCTACAGAGTGGAATCCTATCTAAAAAGAAATCAAACAATACCAGCAGCAACAACAACAAAAAACCCAAAACACTTTAAAATAAGCAAAAAGGATTGGGGTAGGATGGAAACAAAAAAGAACGTGCAGAGCCCTGAGCTTTACTCTTGAACAAGGCCAGCTATTATGAGAAGACAATGTATCCTTTGCCTAGACTGTAACCTATTTCTCTTTCTTAACTGGTGTTGGGCTCCAGGTCTTCCTTCCATTTTCATGGAAGTCCTCCTTGCTCTCAACAAAAAAATTTTTTTTGACAGGTTCTCACTTTGTAGCTCAGGATGGCCTAGAACTCATTATCTTTCTATGTAGCACTGGCTGGCCCACAGCCAACATTCCTCCTGCCTCATCCTCTCAAGTGCTGGGATTATATCAATAGTGTGTACTGCCATACTGGGTTTCTTTCTATCTCTTAAATGACTATGGCTTAGCAGTTAAGGGTACTTGCTGCTCCAGCAGAGGAGCTGGGTTTGGTTCTCAGCACCCACATGAAACCCCACAACTGCCTGTCACTTTAGTTCCAGGGGATCTGACACCTCTTCAGACCTCCTCAGGCTCCCGCATGTGTGTATGGTGCACACAGACACACTTAGACACACACACACACACACACACACACTAAATAATATAAAAATGGTTATGGCTTAGGGCATCTGCTGCTGGCTGTTCTCTGTGTTTAGCCTCCTGAGGAAGCCTCCTTTGATACCGTCTTCCTACCCCATTGTCCAGTTCTAGAGCTAGGACTTGCTGAGTTATAGCCAGGTGCTGCCTCATACTGCACTCCAAGGACCCAAGACCCAAGTGTGAGAGCATTCCAGACATAAGTCAGCATTCTCCATCTCCCTCTTCCTTCCTAACCACATCTTTCCTCCAGTTCCCAGTCCTAATCCAGAAATTGAGATGAGGTTTCTCTTGGATTTCCCATATTCATCCAAAAAGCCTTGCTGAGATGGTTCATACTTAGGAGGCTGAGGCAGGAGGACCATGAGTTCAAGCCAGCCTAAGTTACATAGTGAGACCCTGTCTCAAACAAAACAAACAAAGGATCTTCTTAGCTTTGGTGTTCTTCTAGGGGGCCGTATAGCATATGTGACCTGCAGAGTGCTCACCCTGTGGCTGATATGATCATCCAGCTCCTTTATCAGACTCAGGTGAATTAAGACAAAGGTTACCCTTGCTTCTCAGTGTCTCCCAGGAGTGCCTGGTATGTAAAATAGGAGTCTTAAATGTTTTGTTCATGTGATGATACATGTGTTATCATAGGACCCTCATGGATTTATCATATGCCAATTCTATCCCCCATACTGCGGTTCTCGACTCCAGTGTTCCTCTTACTCGGGTATAATCTCCCTGAACGTGTGCCTGTCTCTAGAGTTGGGAGTTTTGTCCTTAAATGTATTATAGCCTCTGTACAACCTTCACACTTGAGACGCAGGGAACATTGTAGAAAAGGAGGCTGAAAGACTGTAAGATCCAGAGGACCAGAGTGTCTGCTGTGATGTAGTGTCTGTTCTATATGACGGGAAGATGTACCCATGGAATCCCAGCAATATGGTTGTTTAAACAAGAGCGGTGCAGTGAGAACACCAACTGACATTGCAGTGTGGGTGGGGGAAATCTCACAGTATACCACCCCTAGGTGAGAGCTATGTGAGATTAATGGCTGCTGAGAGTCTTCTCCCGGATAGATCGAGCCCCTGATAGATTATCCAATCTCAAGAGGTCAGCCCTAAACACATATACGTATGAGCAACACTCAGTGAACTCATTATGTATTTATATGTACATATGTGTGTATGTGCATGAATAAAACAATAATAAGTGAAGAAGAGGTCATATATCAGAGGGAGTTGGGGGCTTTGGGAGGAGTTGGATGGAGAGGAAGGATGGCTAGAAATAATGTAAATATACTACTCATGTATGAAATTCTCAAAATAATAAAAAGAAACAAAACACGGTTGTAGGCTCTATCAAGTATTCCTATCTGTGCCCTTGGGCAACTAAGAGCTGTTCAGTCTGTGGCTCCAAACCACCCCGACTGCAGCTGCCCTCTGGCTTATCTCTGACCCGGTGGTTCTGTTTTTTCACTAGGGGAGAGTGCTCAGCACTCTTCCCACCGCTGCTTCTAATCTTCTTAGAAACCTCAGGGTGCCAGATGTTGCCCTGCTAAAAAAGACAGTGCCCCCCCCATCCCCCAGCACGTTGCCTTCTTGAAGCTTATATGGCAGAAGTTAATTGTGTGTGTTCCAGGTGCTTGTAAGTGTCGCTTGTCCTCAGAACTTGCCGTTGAGGTTGTCTCTTTGGAATCAAGTCAGTGCTGCTAGCTGATTTTATGTGCTTTCCCTCTCTCCTCTAAGTGGGGTGCAGAAAAGGGGAAGACTGTTCATTGGGTGTTCATCTGCCCGGCCTCTGCTGATCTCAGAGAATGCTGACTAGGTCTCAGGCCACCCACAGATACATGCTCTGAGGCAGGGATCCATTTTGGAACCTGGGAGACTATAAATACCACACACTCCTGCCCCTGAGTATGTACCTAAGCAACACTTTCATTTGTACCTTTCAGCTCTTGAGGACAGGGCCTACTATGTATTCACATGTGCCCCCACCCCAAGCATGATGTCGTTTCTACAGCAGGAGAGCTTCAGTATATACTTGTGAAAGTAGCGGGAAGAAGGAGGGATGCAGAAGGGACAGAATTGAAAGCAACGTAACAGAAGATGATCTTCCAGACTAAGAAGTTAGATGGTATCAAATGGAAGACTTGGTAAATAAGTTTGCTGCCCCTAAACATGTGTGAAATCACTTCCCAGGGTGTACCTGGTGAGTTAGAAGACTGAATATCATCAGTACTGATAAAAATATCTGAGACTCTAGGAGCACCCAACATTAGAAATAACAGTGGAGTAGTCATCTAAAGGGACATCTGAGGATGCCCTCAGAGCCTGTAGGTCTCAGGAGGAAGGGTCACAGCTTGCTGAAGGGTTCCGAGGCAGCCACCCCTCGAGTGACCACCTACACAGCCGCCCTGCTCCTGATCTGAGGCTCAGACTGTCTCTAGATTGAGTGTCTCATCATCATCCCTCCCTGGCCCTGCGGCCCTTCCATCTTGGCTTGGGGTTTTAAGTGTGAGAATGTCTGTTTCTTTCTGCCCTTTCCCAATGACGTGAATACTAGTATTGGTGTTCGTGTTCGAGCAGATGTTAAGTGGGCTTGAGCTTTCTATCTTTAGTAGACTGCCTATGGCTTGCTGGAGTGTTGAGAAGGATTCTGAAGTTCAGTTAAAGGTCAATAGAGGGAAGCCCCATGGAAAGAGGTGGCAGGGGCCAGGGATGGTTGGAGAGGAGCCGTGTGGATGTCACCCCCGTTCTACAGAGTGGGCAGGAGTAGCCTAGAGTGGGTGGACTTTATTTTCATTTTTCCTCCAGAGATTTCCCGTGGTGCTCGTCGGTAGGTTGGATGTGGTATCTGTGGATGGGGAGGAAGAGGGTTGATGGGCTTACAACTTCCACCTCTGACCTGTTGACCCCTGATATTTGTGACCAGATCAGACCCAGGATCACAAACAAGCAGGAACAGGAGTCTGTTTACCACATCCCTCCCAGTGAACGTTCTCCAGCAGTTATTTCAGAGGCAATTTAAGCTTCTGTAACCTGAGCTATGACCGGATACTGCTAACTGAGCACATAAGGGGCTGCCTACACTGCTAACCTAGAATCTTCGCTTTGGTAGTTAGAATGTGCTGAGGAAGGGCTAATGGCTTTGAGCTGCCACTGGGTCTGTTTCATAGCAACAGTCAGTTACACAACCATGTTTACTAAGGAGCTTTTACCCAGGGTGAATTTGTCCAGTCAACTCCTTTAAGATATCTTTTTTTTTTCCATATGGAGAAACCGAGGCATGACTTGGTATTTGACTCATCCACACTGGAATGTAGGAGTTTTCAAAGTAACTTGGCCCTCAGGCCTCTTGGCCCATGAAGTTAGCAAATACTCCTTGAATGTTTTATCCATGTCTCTTGTAGGCATTACAAGTATAGCTATGGGTGAGAACATCTAAGCCCTCGGCCTTAAAGTGCTTCAGTAGTTGGGAGAAGATACGTGAAATCCCACAGCAAATAACACTTTAAAGAGAGTAGGAAGTATCCCAAGGAAAGCAACATGTAAGTAGAAACCCTCTGCCGTGGTTGACCAGAAAAGCTGCTTGGGGGCAGTCATACAGTGTCTCTCAGAAAACAGCTGGAGCAAATCTGTGTAGTAGATGGAAGAGAAGTAAGTGGCTAGTGGAGAGAAGGCCCTGAGGCAATCTGTTAGCACCCACCTTTGCCAAATTGTGGATGGAGGTAGTGGTGGCCTCTTATAGGCCTTGAAGGCAGCAGTTGCCTTTCCTGGACCTGCTAGGAAGACAAGCCATTGCGTTAGATAGGATATATTTGCTTAGTTGTTTCAAGAGGGTGAAGTTTATAAGGGCTGGCGAGCCTTCGATGGCATTATGCCTGTAGGCAGCTAGGTTTGACAAACAGGGTTCCCCTCTGCTCTGTACAACCTCTGAAGTGTGGACTACAATGACCAGTGACCATAAATAGGTACATCAGCCTTGGGGATGGAGCGTTATCACCCAACCTACAGTTGACTCTTCTCCAAACCATGTCTGAATTCTCATGCTTCTGCCCATGTACTCACCACAGCCCAGGCCTTGCCTGCATGCTTTACTATATATGCTCACAAATGCTTTAGAAGCAGTTAAGTCTATTAAAGAAAGCATTGTCCTCTAATCTACACCTGCTGTTGGATTCTATCACCCCAGTCGCTGGTTGCAGTCAAGACTCTAGGCCCTAATCTGGAAACTGGGATATTGCCCACTCCTCTTGATGTCTTTGGGTATCCTTCTACCACAGTGGTTCTCAACCTTCCTAATGCTGCGACCCTTCAATATAATTCCTCGTGTTGTGGTGACCCCCCAACCATAAAATTATTTTTGTTGCTACTTCATAACTATAATTTTGCTACTGTTATGAATCATAAATATTTTTGGAGATAGAGGTTTGCCAAAGGGGTCTCGACCCACAGGTTAAGAGCCACTGCTCTCCATACAGCCTTCATCCCAACTTCTCTCCTGGCAAGGCTATTTTGGGTCTCTTCAGGAAGCCCGCTGTGCTGGGTGTGGAGCCAGGGCTCCCTTAGTCCCTCTGTACATCCATTCGACACACTTCACTTTATGTCCTGATAAGACCTTGGCTGCCAAGCAGCCCTGAACCTCACAGGCAGGTAACATGTCCTAAAGTCATGCACATTCCCAGCCTCATGCACACAGTAAGGTGCCATCAGTGCCTGATGAGCAATACAGGATTGTGAGTGAAGATTAATACCGAGCACGAGTCACTGTTGAATTCTTATATTCTTTGGAACTTACTTGAGTTCCTGTCACTTTAAGGGTGCTCTGTGGTAAAATGTGTTTAGCGAAGTTTACTATTTCAACCCCCATTGAGCAGACATCTTGGTGACAGCAGCACATTTGCACTGTTGGGTAGCCATCACCACCGTCTAACTCCAGGACTTTTTCTTCATCCTGCACAGAAGTGCCATACCACTTGAGCAATAGCTCCCACTCCCCTTACCCCAGCCCTCGGAAAGGACCATTCTCTTTCTGTCTTTATCAAATAGCTACTCTTTCCTCACGTAAGTGAGATCACTCAGAGTCATCTTTTTATCATTGACTTATTTCACTTAGTGTGTTTTCAGGGTATGTCTGTGATCTCTGTTGTATATATCAGGATATCCTTCCTTTAAGGATGAATAATACACACACACACACACACACACACACACACACACACACACACACACACCACTTTGTGTTTGTCTGTTTAATTAGCTGATGTATATTGGGGTTGTTTCCATCTTTGGATTTTGAGGAATAGTGTGAGCATTGGTGTGCAAACTCCTTTTCGAGTCCAACTTTCAACTTCTACTGAAAATAGAAGGTGCTTAATCTTGTGGTAAAGTTACTTTTAGAGTTTAGAGACGTCTTAAATATATTTGGAACAGTCATTTTGAATCAAACAAACAGACAAAAAGTCACCTTAAGATAGGATGTGATATAGAAAGATGGGCAGGCTGAGAGTTCACATTCTTATTTCTGTGACCTGTGTGATGATGCTTGGTAACATGAAATGACTTGTTTCAAGTATTGTTTTAATTTTTTTTCCTTACAGCATCAAACTTCTAGCTGTGCAAGAACTTCTTGACAAAGAGGCCCTGGAAAAGGTAAATATTTTGTTCTTTCTGCCACACAGGAAGAATTCTGCTCCTTGACAGAGAGAGCACAGACTGCTGAAGTGGTCTGCTTGTTCGTATTCCCCATAGGCAGTGAAAGCTTCCAGTCACACGCCATTCACTCTTGCAGACCCAAACTTGCTCTGTTCCTTCCAAGCTTTATGAAAGCAGAGGCTGGCTTGTCACAAGCCAGGCGACCCTCTGAAGGTTTCCGGTGCTTCTGAGCAGCAGGAGCAAGGGAGAGGCCTTCTGCATGCTAGCCTTCCACCTTGCCATCCCCTCCTCTCTTCTCCATATTTGATCATCTGAGTGTGTGGGTGAAGGAATTGAGGTCCAGCCATACTTGGTAACCGGCCCAAGGCAAACAAACTCAGTGGAGGAGTGAGGATCTGAACCCCATAGTTCCATTTCTGAAACGATAGCTTCACTGTTTCGCAGACATGGCTGTGATAGTCCATCCCTTTAGGATGTTGCTGGAGATTGGGAAATCACCATCGCACCTGGGAGGTGATTTTGGTTCATTTCTGTCTTCCCTGTTAGAGTCAACCCTGGAACTGACAGCCTTTTGCTTGTGGTTCTAGGTGTGAGGAGGAATGGGTTCAGCAATGCAGGCTAGGCGGGTGCCTAGGAGGCCAGGTCCTAAAATGCCATAGTGGGACCTATTGTACTCATGAAGTAGTTACACTCCCCCAGGGCTAGCTCAGGACTCTTCCTACAAATGTTGCTGCGACTGTTGATTGTAATCTGTAGGTTGACATGAAACTAAGTGGTTTGAAAGATAAACATCCAAATGGTATTTATTTTCGGAATTTAAAATGTTTGGATTAGTGCTCAGTCCCTTGGTACTGAAATGAAGAAGGTCTTGAAATCAGTACCAAGCAGTACTGTGAAGGTTGGGGAGTGGCCTAAGCTCTGAGGCACCACTTGGCTCCTTTTCCATGATGGGTGAAGCAGGGACAGTGCCTCCTCTGGACCTTAGAAAGGCAAGATGCGATGCTGTGGGATGGTCTGTATGTCAAGTGTGTTGCTGATTGGTCAATAAATAAATCACTGATTGGCCCGTGGCCAGGCAGGAAGTATAGGCGGGACAAAGAGGAGAATAGAGCTGGGAAGTGGAAGGCTGAGAGGAGAGACACTGCCAGCCGCCATGATGACAAACAGCATGTGAAGTACCGGTAAGCCACGAGCCATGTGGCAAGGTATAGATTAATAGAAATGGATTAATTTAAGCTGTAAGAACAGTTAACAAGAAGCCTGCCATGGCCATACAGTTTGAAACCAATATAAGTGTCTGTGTTTACTTGATCGGGTTTGAGCGGCTTGGGACTGGCGGGTGAGAGAGATTTGTCCTGACTGTGGGCCAGGCAGGAAAACTCTAGCTACAATGCGAGGCAAATGAGCTAATGTAGCCAAATGGCTCTCTGGATGCCTAAGCACTCTGCCCATGTTAATTCTTAATTCTTCCTATCAGTTCTTCATAGACATCTAGCTATTAAGACATACTGTGATGACTATAAAAGCTATCAATGGGCCAAATGGCAACCTTGATTGTAGATAGTAAATTAGATAAAGGAACTAAATTAACAATAACTTTCCCTGCAGCTGATGACTTGTTTGTGGTCATTTAAGAGAATGGCCTGGTCTTTAGGAACCACAGGAAGGAATATAGGAATGGATCTTAACAATCATTCTGAAAAGATTCCAGAGACGGTGGAGAGAAAGAGAGGTGGGGGGGGGAGGAGAGAGGGAAGGATATCCATCCACATCTATCTCTGTCTGTTTGTCTATCATCTATCATCTATCTATCTATCTATCTATCTATCTATCTATCTATCATCTATCTGTCTTTCTATCATCTATCTGTCTGTCTATCTGTCTATCTATCTATCTATCTATCTATCTATCTATCTATCTATCTCTATCTGTCTATCTACCTATCTATTTATAGAGAAGAGATAAGCAGATGGGGTAGAATACAAATCATTGGACTGTCTGTTGTAGATGTAACCATCCGTCTTATTAAATAAGAAACACAGAGCCGATTCAGAGAAGAAAGCCAAGAGGTCAGAGCTAAGAGCCTTACCCTTCCTGCTTCAGCCAAGAGAGCTCTCCGAAAGGGGCCTACTTCCTGTCTGTTCATCTTTATATAGACTGTCTGTTCTTCCTTCTTATTGGTTGTAAACCCAAACACATGACTGCTTCGTCACTGCCTGTATGTACAGCCCTCCAGGTCCTCTATGGTATTGAGATTAAAGGCGTGTATCTCCAATGTTGGCTGTATCCTTGAACACATAGAGATTTACCTAGCTCTGTCTACCAAGTGCTGGGATTAAAGGTGTGCGCCACCACCGCCACGCTTTTGCTATAGCTCTAATAGCTCTGACCCCTGGGCAACTTTATTTATTAACATACAATTAAAATCACATTTCAGTACAAGTAAAATACCACCACATTCTGTGTAAACAGATATATGACTGTTCTTTGTATGTTCTTGAAACTGTTTAAACCTATTCCATTTTTTTCTTTGTAGTATTATTCTCTCCAGTTATGTGGTGATATTTTATTTGTGCTCTAATAAATCTTGCCTGGAGATCAGAGGAAAGCCAGTCATTATAAGTAAGCACAAAAGTCATGCAATGTTAGCACACGCCTTTAATCCTATCACTTGGGAGGCAGGGATCTGTCTGGATCTATGTGAGTTCAAGGCTGCACTGGGAACAGAGCCAGGTGTGGTAGCACATGCCTTAAATTCCAACACTAGTTAACCATGGAGGTCTGGAGGTCTGTACAGGCAGACAGGAAGTGACAGAGCTGGGCAGGAAGAGGAAGTGATGTAGCTGGACAGAGAGAGCAAATCAGATGGCAGAACAGCCCAGCATATGGGCATGGGTAGACAGGAAGTAGCTCACTTTTGGAAGCTGTGGAGTTTTGGTGAGGTGAGGTTAGCTGTGGCTGTTCCTATTCCTCTGATCTCTCTCAGGCTTTAACCCCAATTTTTGGCTCTGTGGGTTTTTTTTTGTTTTGTTTTTTTATTAATAAGACCATTTAGAAATTCATCTACACAATTATTTGTTTTACTTCCTGATGTTGAAAAGTTAGAAACAAATCTTGCCATACATAGAGCTTCCACATCCAGTGCATCAGCATAATAAAAATACAGGCACCAAAAATACCAGTTATGTCTTTGAAGTGGTTACTGTCTAATTTAGAGAGACCACATAGCCAGGCCAATTGAGGGACCAAAGCTGCAAAATGGATCAGAGAGGTGGTGTCAGGCTTGCTGTGGCTGGCTGCCAGCCAGTGAGCCATTGTGCCGCCCTGAGAACCAGGCTTCTCTGGCTCTGCTCCAAAGCTTGCCTTCTCCTTCCTTTCTGAATTATCTTGGGTTACTTATCCTCTGTGCCCCAGGTTCCCAGCTGTAAAATGAAAATCATAATCCCTAATTCAGAAAGGTTTGGAAGAGAGTTAAGTGGGCATTCTAGGTAAAGGTGCTTAGTAGGACATCTGGGTCTGAGAGGTCTCCAGAAGTTAGCTTCTGTATATACTACTTCCCTCATCCCCACCTCCAGCTGTCCTCCTTGTCCTCCCTTCCGCCCTTTCAGTAAGCCTGATGGTGGGTTTTTACCATCTCATCTCGACAGATGACCAGCAGAAAATTTTACAGGACCGTTGAAATGTACGCAAGGACCTATGGGGAGCCAAGTTCTGGCAGTTCACGTCTCTCTTCTGTGCAGTTTCTGCTCATTTGCTCATTCATTCTTGGAGTGTTTGTTGAGGTTTCTGTGTGCTGGGCAAGTAAACATTTTTAGAAAATCCCCGAAGCAGCCGGTAGTTATGCACTCGGTATCCAGTTATATTTTGAGTGATACATGAATTAGTCCTTTTTGTTTGTTTGTTTGTTTTTTTGCAGTAAGATTGGTTCAATGGTTTGTTGAGATAAGATATGCTCCTTGAAGAGCCTTATGGATGATAGATTCCTTTCTACTAGGTCAAGGCTAGAGTGTCACTGTGAAAAGGGCCTGGTAAACCATGCAGCTTTGCTATTCAAAGTGTTGTCCCTGCACCGGTAGCTCTGGAAGGTCCTTAGAAATGTGGAACTTTGACCCTTAGCTCAGACCCACCGAGTCAGAGCCACATCCTGCAGAGACCCCAGGTGTCTGGTGTGCATCAAAGTCCCCTAACTGTTAAGGAGAGGATCATTTACTAGCTCCATAGTGATTATTGACTAGCCTGTGATAGTCAGAAACCTACTAGAGGCCGAAGACTTTGCTTTTACGTCCAATGAAGCTCCTTTGGGGGTACGTGTGTGTGTGTGTGTGTGTGTGTGTGTGTGTGTGTGTGTGTGTGTGTTTCATGCCATACAATGCTTAAGTTCCAGGAGCAGTAAGAAGGATGCTCATCAACTGCCTGTCTGTGTTCTTTGCTTTGAGTGTAGGACCTTTCGTTTTCCAGGATTTAAAAACAGATTCATGCGTTTAAATGCGGCGTTACATGAAAGGAAATAAAAACATTGGTACAGCTTGATTTAGAGAGATCTTTTTCAATGACCCTTTCAAACAGCTTCCTGCAAGGCTGCAGACAATAGTTTGGCCAGCCATTCTGGCTAGAGATAACCTTCACCCTGGCAGTACAGAGGGCCGCCACCAGCTGACCTACTGTGATGAACGCCCAACTTGGGCTCAGCCTCCCTGGGACACAGGCCATCCAGTTCACAACTGCTGCTTATTTTGCCCTGAGTCCTCAAGGCTGCTACTCTGTTACCAGTCCTAGATCAGCTGATGTTATACTCTGTCTTCTAGAGCTAGCTCCAAGGGTATAGACAGTTTGAGTCTCAGGTTGGTTATTTACCAGTGAGAGGCCTGCTGGGCAGGTTATCCCACAAACTTCATTTTGTTTTTTGTTTTTTGTTTTTAACCCCTAGCATGCAAAGTTACAATTGTAACATCATTGGAATTTTGTGAGAATAAATTAATGTTAATAAAATAACTGGAATAACAATGCAGCAAAAGAGATCTTGTATTGTAAACACCAGTGTGTCAGCATCTAATTACCCTACCACTGCCTGTGAACTGCTGTTCCTTGTCACGGTCATCATCCTCGTACTTAGTACTGCTGCCTTTTCCTCTCTTGAGAAGCTTATTCAGTATTTCTGTTGTCATTAGAAGATGTTAAAGAAAAAGCCATGACCCCTTTCACCTCCATTTGCCAAACTTGGAGAGCAAGGTGCCCTTTGCCCCTCTCTGCTACTGCTGCCCTGAGATGTGAGATGTTTCTCTTCAAATACTGGCTTTGAAATGCAACTCTTTGTTTAATTTTCTGGTAGGTGAGACAAATGCTTTCTGAGCCCCACTTTGGAGTTTTCTCTGTGTTAAAAGTGTATATTTGTTTCCCCAGCAAGCCTGGGGTTGGAAAAAAATAACTTAATACAGCAGTCGCTCTTTCAGCCAGACCCTAGTGCTGAGCAACATTGGAATTAGAAGCTAATAGTTCCCTAGAGATCTTCAGAAGGAATAGGCTGCAAACCGTTTTCATATAGATGTGCATACTAAGCTAAAAATGCTAGCTAGGCTCCTGGCAGTAACTGGTGTTTCAAACTCACTGAAATGCACTAATAAAGCCTCATCTTTGTTACACGCCTTTATAGTGGCTTCTGTTGTGATTTGGATTTCCATTTAATTTAGCTTGCGTGACAGTGCAGTAGCTGTCCTGTTCCTAATTGTACTTTTCACTTTACACTTGAATGGTCCGTATAGAATCACAAAATGTTTCAACCGAGGGAGACTTTTAAAATTATGTAAACCAACCCTATATATTTTTAAGAAAGGACCTCGAGACCAAGGGTACTGAGGTGTCCCTCTCTCCTGGGGCCATATCTGGTTTGTTGGTCAGGCAAGGACCTTTCCACCTAGTGGCCCGGCTACCATATCTGGATGGTCACATAACCAGTGAAGAATGTATAGAATGATGGAGCACGTGGAAGGGACACACCCTGCACTTGGGCTAAGATACTGGAAAGTATGTCCTTTAAAAATCCCAGCATGAGATCCGTCAGATCTCCAGTGTTATTTCCCCCCTCTCACTTAGTTCCTCATTAGTTGGAGCTTAATGTGAAGGTCACGTTGAGTGGTTGGTATTCACACATCTATGAAGGTTGTTTGTTTTCTCACTGTGTTGAGCAGAGCTGCACGTGGTCATAATTAATCTCTCATTGCCATCCTTTGCCTGGCAGGAAGCTGGCCACTTTTCTTTCAAAGGACTAGTGGGCAGACATGGGGCTCCCCAGGGAGGTTCCAGTCTCTAGTAGTAGTGTCTGACTCTGACAGAAGCTTGCTGTAGCTTCCAGCCTCCAGGCAGCTCTACTTCCCATTCTGCACCCTGGGGTCTACCCACGAACCTCACTGATGGGCCTTGGAGCATCTTGGTGAATTGTGGGCCAGGCTTTGTAGTCTGTTTAAAGGAGGTGTGTAGATGAAATTCTAAACGGTCTTAGTAAATAAGAAACACAGAGCCAAATGCAGAGTTAAAAGCCCAAAAGATCACAGCACTAGCGAAGCCTTTAGCTTACCAGTCACTGCCGTCCTTCACCTCAGAGAGAGACCTTCTCCTGTGTGACCCCTCTTTTTATTGCCTTTCTGTTCTACCTTCTCATTGACTTTAAACCCAACCACATGATTTCCTCATCACTGCCTGTCTATACAGGCCTCCAGGACTCTATGGTTTGTACTGAGATTAAAGGTTCGGGTCACCACTTGGCTGTGTCCTTGAACACACAGAGACTCTGCCTGCCATGTGGCCAGATTAAGGGCATGTTCCTCCACTGCTGGACTTCTGCTAAATGGCTTGCTTTTAGCTCTGACCCCCAGGCAACTTTATTTATTGGCATACAAATAAAATCACATTTCAGCACAAATAAAATAACACCATAGAGGTGGGGCTGCAGGTGCAGCTTAGTGTCAGAATGCTTGCCTATAGCGTGCACATACAAGGTCTGGCTTTAATCCCCAGTAGCAGCAGAAGAGTGGAGACAAAGAATTTGACATCCCCAAGATACTATGTATATACCCAGGGGCTTACACGGTCTTTATATTTCCCCAAATGAAACTTTTAAAATCTTTTTAGCTTTATCAAAAGCAAGCATATACATAGTGAGAGGTTGCTTTAAATCCATCATATTGGCAGTGTTTTAAAAACAGTGTGTAAAGTTGCAGCTGCTAAATGCAGCATGCGGGTCATTTCTGTGCAGGGCAGGTGACATGAGACTGACCCTCAAGTAAGTGTGTGACGTTGGCCTCAGAGATGCTCCTCCTCTTTAACCAGGTTGTGTGTGTGTTTGTGTGTGTGTGTGTGTGTGTGTGTGTATGTGTGTGTGTGTGTGTGTGTGTGTTCCCGGATATATCTCTTAATGAAACAGTCCATGAAGATACATGACAATAGGCACATTGCCACACACTCTTCAGTTGTGAACAGTTGGAGGCAGCTCAGTGTTGTAGAGGATGATAGATAGGTAGATATCCATAGATGGTAGATATTCGATGGTAGATAGGCTCCAAGGATGGGTATGTGACTACCATAAATAGGAAAACATGTAGCCGGGTAGGAATGTGATATACCTTTTACCAAGGAGGAGACTAAGCTTCTACTTGCTTTGATAACAGCCATGTGTAAATATGTATTTATTCCTTCAGCCAGTAGTTACTGAGCCCCATCTCCTATTAGACATTGTGCTAGCAGATGTCCACATTTGTGAACAAGAAGCTCCCATGGTAGCTGATAAGGAGACCACCATTAGCTGTTACACAACTATTTAATTACATGGGTGAAACTGAAAAACTCTGAACAGAGTAGAAAAGGCTGGTTGTCGGGAAAGGGGCCCTAACCTAACGTGCTCATGGCATCCAGGAAATACGAAAACCACATAATTGGGTAGGTTCTTATTTTCCTTTGTAATATTCATTGTAATTCTCCAAGTAATATTCCTGGATTGAACATTGTAAGACCCTTTGGTAGATGCCATGGGAGGAGGAGCAGGAGGAAGGAGCGTTAAGGAAGGAGACCCATGGTCTCTGAGGGTTGGGATGGTGCACAGAAATGGAGCAGCCCCTCTGAATGGCCTGGCGTCCTGCACCATGGGTGCTGATAGACCACAGCAGCTGGCTTGTCCTCATGAAGTTATTACTGAAATCCAGGCCTATCCACCCATTTAACTCAGTGTCTGTGGCTGCTCTTAAGCCACAAGGACAGAGTCCAGGGGTTGTAACAGAGATAGTCTATCCCGCAGACCTCAAGCTGTCTATCAGTTAGCCCTTTTTATTTACAATTTGCTGACTCCTTTTCTAGATAAGTGGTATCCTTTAAGAGTCACCCGAAAACTACAGGCTCTTACTCCAAAAAAAATGCATGTATGAACTTTTACACATGGTCAACTTCCCTTATTTCAGAGGAGCCTACAAGGCTCCTCGGGATCTTACTACTGATGAAGGTAGGATTCATTTCTTCACACTAGATACGTTGAGTCATTTCTTCTTGTCCACATGGATATGTCTTGTAGATGTGGTTTTAATCATGGGATGAATTTGCCCAAGGCCGTGGAGCACAGTGTCCAAGGTCAGGGAGAGAGATTTTGTGGTCATATCCGGTCAAATTTTGCACACTGTGTCGAAACAGTCTCTCTCAGTTCCTTCCTGTGGCTTTTGGGCACCCCCACAGTGGGGGACTTAAGGGGTGTTACCTGCTTGTCAGAGCATCTGTGCTCCCATTCTTACCCCATCAGACACATTTAGGTTTCCTGAAACCTGGGTTGAAACTTGACCCCCTTTTTCTTTGCCCCTGTCCTGTTTCTTTTTGTTGGTACTTTATCCAAATGAAAGTCTCATTGCCCATAGCCAGGCTTCATCCTGCTTCAGCTCTCCTTCCTGCTTAAGAGCCTGGCCCTTCTTTAATAATATTAACAATCTAATAAACCGTAGCTTACCTTAGCCAGTTTCGTATCTGATTCAAAGCACTTTTAGTTGTAGAAGCTTCGCTTTGGGGCCAGAGAGATGGCTCAGCAGGTAAAGATGCCTGTTGCCAAGCGTGATGACCTAAGTTCAATCCCTGGAACTCACTAGTGGAGAGAACTAACTCCTGAAATTGTCTTCTGACCTCCATAGTTGGGCATGTGCACAGAACACACACACACACACACACACACACACACACACACACACACACACACACACACACAGTGTACAATATATTTTCTATTTTTAAAGGTTATTGTTAAATTATTATGTTAAATTTTTTGTATGTAATGTCTTGAGTAATTTTTTTATACCTATATTTTCATACTGAAAATCAATTGATTTAGCTTTAAAAATCTTTCAATTGTTTTTGTTTTGGGGGTATTTTGAGACAGGATCTCATGTAGCTTAGGCTGGCTTTAGATTCCTAACCTCCTGCATCTACCTCCCAAGTGCTGGGATTAGAATCATGTGCTACTATATCTACCTTTAAAAGTGTTTTGAAGTCACAGAAGTATGAATTGGCAATATAAGGAAATCAATCACCCATGGAGTAAGTGTGGCCTATCAGCTGACCCTTTAGGGAGCTGACTGCCATCTTCTGCCTGTCTGCTTGTATTTGGGGGCTACTCCTCTGATGGCCTAACTTGGTTTCCTGCATACTCTAAAAGTTCTGTCACTACATCTTAGTCTTTTAGTTGATTCTAGATTTATAGAGGAAATGAACAGAGATTGTGTACATGTGAATCATAGATGTAGACAGAGGCTATGGCTGTGTCTATAAAAAAAAGAACAGAGGCCAATTCAGTCATCAGAGAGGTCTGGCCCATTGGAAGTTGTTCAAGTCTAAATGTGCACAGGAGAACTAACTTTATTTTTGCCTTAAGAAGTCAGTCCTCTATGTTTTACTAAGACTTCTGTTTCCGCCAGTCTGAGAGAGTTTTACTGGCCTGTCACGGTGGCTCATGACTTCATGAAGTTCCTAGCCCATGTGCCCGCTACAGCTTTTTCAGTGCTGGCTTGCCCACCTCGAGATGCCTTCCCCCCTCTGCTATCTGCAGCCTGCACTTCTGATCATGGCTGTATAGCTTATATCAGAATAACCTTCCCTCAGCTAACAATATAAACTGGGTAAACTGCACTCAGGTATTGCAAGGTTCCAAAGGGCAGCCAAAGCAGGCAGAAACTACAGGAGCTACAAGTGAGGAGGGAATCTGCATGGAGTGAGGTCCATTTCAGAGGGACTTGCCCTACCTCCCCAGAGGTGGGAAGCCGCAGGCCTGGCAGAAGGGTGAGGTTTGCCGAGGGGTAGGGAATGCTCTGCAGGAGCTTGCAACTCCTCTGATTTTCTCTGTTGTTTTCTGTCTTCTGATGTTACTGCTTTCTTCTCCCTGCATTTTCTTTAGCTTATTCTTGCTTTGGAAGCTTAGATTATTGATTTGAAACTCATTTTTACTGACCGGTGTCAAAAGGCTCCCAGTTGTAAATTGATCTCTGCTGTAGACAAGTCCCTTACACTTTTGTATACTGCGGCTTCAGTTTTATCCATGCCAAGGTCTTTACGTTCCCTTGTGATTTCGTTTTTAACCTTTTGGTATTTCCAAGTGACTCGTTTAATTTCCACACATCTGTAAATTCTCCAAACTTACTGTTCTTATTAATTTCCTGTTTTTATTTCATCTTGTTGTGGTCAGGGAGCATGTTTTCTTTGACTTTTGTCTTTGTAAATGTGTTGATACGTGTTTCCTAGCTCAGTGTCTGATCTGTCTGGAGAGCTCCCCGTGCATGTCAGAAGGTGTGTATTATGAGATATTTGCAGTGACTGTAGGTCTCGTTGGTTCATGGTTTTGATTTATGTTATGTTCTTGTCAATCACCTGTCTAGTCAAACCATCCATTTAACTGTTGTTGGTGAATTCTGTCAGTTGAGTATTTGGGGCCCTGTTATTAAGTTTATAATGATTATATTATTCTAATCATTTGTCACTTTTATTATATATTGTCCCTTATCATCTTTAATTTTTAGTAATGTTTTTTGTTTTAAAACCAAAAAAATTTTTTTCTTTCTTTTTTTGGTTTCTCAAGACAGGATTTCTCTGTGTAGCCCTGGCTGTCCAGGAACTCTCTCTGTAGAGCAAGCTAGTCTCTAACTCAGAGAGATCTGCTTGCCTCTGCCACCCTAGTACTGGGAGATTAAAGGTGTGCACCACCACACCAGCTGCAGTCCATTTTTTTGACCTTAATATAGTTTCTCTTTGCATGATATATCCTTTTTTTTTGCTATCACTTTCAACTTAGGCCTTTGCATGTCAGTTGTAACTCTTATATGCTGCATATAGTTGAGTCTTGATTTTTATATAGCTCTATTGTGTCCACTTTTTAACCCATTCACATTTAGTATTATGAATGCCGTGGTTGAGTGTGTGACCACATTTCACCCTGGGTTGTCTTGTCTTTGGTCTTTTTGCTGTTATCCTGTACTACTTTACTCTTAAATATTAAGCAAACATTTTTCCTTTATTTCTTTTTTTCTTACTTACTGATTTTTTGAGAAAGGGTCTCACTATGTAGCCCAGACTAGCCTTGAACTTGTGGCAATCCTCCTGTTCCAGCCTCCTGAATGAAAGGATTATAGGCATAAGCCATAACACCCAGCTTGAGTAAATATTTGTGGTGTAGCATTTTAACTTCTTTAATCCTTTTTTTCCCACAAATATTTGTGTTCTTAGTGGTTGTTTCAGGATTTATCATAATACCTTAATTTACAAGGTTACAATAACTGCTTTCAAATGTCTGCAGTCTCAGATTTTTGCTTCCAATTCCAGTAAGCTGTAGAAACATTTGTGCTCTAGAACTCCATCCCATCATCCCCTTTTATACTAGTGTTGTGCATATTAATATATATTTTGCAGACTGACTATGCATTGTTGTAATTGTTTTTTATATTTTTATGTCCTTTAAAGAAGGCAAGTGGTAGAACAAGCATTTACTTGTATATTAGCTATGAGAATCCTCACTTATAGTCATGCCTGATTATTTGTGCCAGTGGATTTGAGTTTCCACTTTGGTGTGATTTCTAAAACATCATTATTTCTTCCTAGCTCCTTTCAACTTTATTGATGTAAATGTATTGCATTTTAAAACAGTCCAGTCCCAAATACACTTATATGTATGCTGTCTTATACAGCCTCCATCCCCATGGGTGGAGTTGAAATCAGGACCATGTACATGCTGAGTGCTCTGTCCAGCTGAGCCACACCCCCAATCCCTACAGTTGCTTCTTAAATGAGCTAATGTAAGAATAGAAATAGGCTCCCATAACAGCAACTACAATTGCTTTTAAGGGTGTTGGTCTTTTTTTCTTAAGGTTTCCAATTAGTGTGCGGTCACTTGCTTTTAACCTAAATAACATTAATTTTTAAATTAGTAAAATATGATTATATCATTTCCTCCTTTCTTTTTCCTCCCTCCAACCTTGTCCATCCCCTTTCTCTTAAATTCAAGGCTCCTTTTTCTTTGATTATTATTGTTACATATACATTATAGTTGCATATATATATATATACATACTTTTACACACACACACACACACA
The DNA here is from genome assembly GCF_007827085.1 of Peromyscus californicus insignis. Lineage (NCBI taxonomy): Eukaryota > Metazoa > Chordata > Mammalia > Rodentia > Cricetidae > Peromyscus > Peromyscus californicus. The sequence goes on from NW_026294402.1 coordinate 21,133,902, forward strand.
CACACACACACACACACACACACACCCCATGGTAAGTTTGTTTAGTGTGGCTTGTACGTATTTAATTTTAAGGCTGATCACCTTGTATGGGATAACAAATTAGAGGGCTTGCCCCTGGAGAAGATGAATTCTCCCTCTTTCAGTTGCCATTAGTTTCAGTAGCTCTTTGTCTGGGGCTGGGGACCCATGAGATTTCCCTCTTCCATAACAACATGTCTATTGGTCTTGTCATTGTTCAGGTCTTGTTTAAGTAGCCACACTGTTGGGATACCAGGGGTGTAGTTTCCCTGTCATTTCTAGGAGCCATGATCTCACAGCAGACTTTCTGGTCCTTTGCCTGCTACAATCCTCCTGAGTGTTAGGTACAGGAGTTGTGTGGTAGATGTATCCACTGGGGCTCACATCCTATGATCAGTTGATCTCTGCATTTTGACCAGTTGTGGTTTTCTATAATGGTGTCCATCTGTTGCAAAGAGAAGCTTCTTTGATGAGGGCTAAGAGCTACACTTCTGTAGATCCAAGGATACATTTTAGAATGCAGTTAGGAATTTTGCTGGTCTAATAAAGTGGCCATAGTAGGTTTTCCTCTGAGATCCATGACTTCACAAGCCCCGAGTAGTTGGCTAGGTTCCGGTACCAGGCCTGATTTCCCTCCTGTTCAGCCTCCAGTACAATAAGAGAACAGTTGGTTACTGCCAAGATCTGAGTGCCACTTTAGGGATATATGTTGTCTGCTATGCTGGTTGTAACTTCAAAGTATTTCTCATCAGGTAAGTCTCTTGGCAAAAAATTCACTTGTTTTTTGTTTGTCTACAATTTTGTTCTCTCTTAGCCTTTGAAAAGCAGTCTTCCTGATTGTAAAATTGGTTGGCAGTCAGTTTTCTTTCAGCACGTTGAATACGGCGTCTCTCTCCTCCTCTCCATCCCTTCCTTTCTTCCTGCCTTTTTGGTTCTAGGATGGGGTCTCATGTAGCCCAGGCTAGCCCTGAACTTAATGTATAGCCAAGGATGATCTTGAAATTCTGATCCTCCTGCCTTCATCATCCAAATGTTGGGATTATAGGTGTCCACCACTCTCCTGGCTTGAATATGTCATTCTCCTGCCCTTGGCCTCCATTGTTCCTGTTGCCAAGTTCAGCAGTCAGTCTCACTGGGAACGGGGGACTTTCGACAATTGGATGTATTCCTGGGGTGGGCACTGCCATGTTTGATCTATTAGGTTACTTAAGAGTGACTCATACATGTTTCCTTAGTGCTCCAAGGCTGGTTCTGCCTTATGGCACAGGTTCTTTTCTTTGAGATGAGCTTTAAGGCATTGTCAGTGAAACAAAAGTTTCACATGGTTTGGACAAAGGGAAAAAGAAAATGACAAAATATCAAGATATTCTAGAAACACCGAGGATTTTGTAGTGAGCAGACATTGAGTTTGACTCTTCTAGCATTTGTCTCAGTACGTGGGTACATGGATGTATACATGGATGTATACATGGGTAGGTGGTGAGTAAGTATATGGATGGAATAGCTGAATGACAGGGAGACAAATAGAAATAAAATATATCAGACTGCTACATAAAATTGATCTTCTGCTAGAAACCGTAGTGAAAACTGTTGTTAGTCAGTTTGTTGGCTTGGAAGAGGGCTGCTCTGGGATTTTTCAGTATTGGAAGGCATCTCTTTGTCTTTACTTCACTTTTTAACAGAAAGAAAAACGCACTCAGGTCAGTACCGGCCCTCATGATGGCTGCACATAGCCAACACCACCTGTAGATGCTGTGACAGCCATGTGTTGGGTATTCTACAGTTTCCCGGCTTTCCTAGACCATCCTCAATGCTTATCTTATCAGGAAATACAACCAATGGCTTAGTCCTGGGAAGAACTTTCAGTTCACTCTTTTTAGAAAATGCTTAGGCTTTTCATGAGTGATTCATTCATTCATTGGTTTCTGAAGAATGGTTTGGTATTCGTCAAAGTTCAGGATAGTCGGCCTTTGAAAAGAAACCAAGGGCTTACAGGTGAAACTGGTTTTGCTGAGTTGTTAGACACACCGATGTGGTTGTTCTCAGCAGTAAAATATCCTGACTGAGCTGGTCCCTAAAGTCTGCTTTGCCAGAAATAATTCAGAGGAGCATTCTAACAAATTGTCAATTCTGCATTTAGCATGAATGATTCTTACAGCTGACAGAATGTTTTTATTAACCTTCAAAGACATTGATATGATGACTTTGGGCCTTAAGAGTGTATACTCCTTGGAAAATGTCCAACCGGGCTTCAGAGATTTTGACCCATCTGGGTAGTGATTCAGAAGTGTGCATGATACCAGGATGGAAGACTTGTGTCCGGGTCCTAGACTGGGCTTTCCCACCACATACAACTACTACCACTCACTCCTGCCCATTCCTAAGCCTACTCCACCTCAACTTTGCCCATGAAATACAGATTCTGTCTATTATACAGAGTTAGCTAGGGTGGACACAGAGAGCCAAAGAAAGCCACACAGCTCCTTGTCTGTGAGTTGCTCTGAAGTCCCCTGCCCTAGTGCTTTTATTTGCCAGTGGTTCTCTGTATGGATGGACAGTTAAGAGATCTTGAGTTGCCCTGCAGAAGCACAAATGATTCACTACATCATCTTCCCAGTGTGACTGTTCTAGCTCTCAGATCTCCAGGGACCAGAAGTGTCCAGGACTAATGCAGATCCCCAGCATTTGTGAGACAAAGCATCAACATTGAAGAAGTTCCGGGGCTTTGCCTAAATGCCAGTATTTTCACAAGTTGCTGGGGGCGACAGGAAATCTCCCAAGGCTTGTGGCCTGTAAGACTGCAGGTTTTCGTCATAGCCAGCCTCCTCCCTCTCCTCTCCACTGGGTGGAGAATCAGCTGCTCTCTGTAGACGGTTGGTTTGCTCTCTCTCTGCAGCTGCCTCCTTTTGTCACTGTTTGTCTGACTGTGTTCGTGAATAAGGGATGTAATGTGTTGATGCTTCATTTCAGGATGAGGCAGGGGCAGTTTTGAGGTTTTGGTAACAGCAGTTAATGAGCTTTTTTATGGAAAATGGAAAGCCCTATGTCTTCTTCTTGGGTAAAGTTTAAGCCAACTAAGTGATATTTTTTACCATGGGTAGATGAAATTTCTAGAATTTGAAAATCTGGGAGAGAAATTCAATATAAGATTAAAATTTTGTTCCTCTAATGTTGTTGTTTTAGTCTCTCATTTATATTGTTATTAGAGTAACACTTCTCTCCTGGTATTTGTGCAGAAGTCTTTTGGTATCTGCAGGGCATTGTTCCAGGACCCCTCTACACCAGTTCCCCAATAACAAAATATGTGCATGTATCCTACGTGCATCCTCTCCTTCTCTTTAATCATGTTTTGTTTACAGTGCTCCATGCAATACCAACACTGTGCAAATAGTAGTTGTCTGTATTGTTTAGGGAATGATGCTAAAGATTGCATATGTTCAGTATGCACAAAGGCACTTCTTTGAATAATTTTAATCTGTCGTTGGTTGAATCCACAGGTAGAAATGTAGGACCCATGGGTATTGAAGACCAGCTAGCTATATTTGCTTCAGAGGGGAGCCGAGAGGCTTGCTGAACTTGGACAGACATCCTGGTGGTCGGACACATTAATGTGCCGTGGCTTCCCTGTCCCACAGCACTGCCATGGCGACCGCCTCGTCCGCTGTTCAGCCTGGTTTGGGTACCCTTTTCCTAACTCTCTGTCCAGTTTGCACTTAGCCCCGCTTCTGCCTGTATCCTGGGAGGATCCAGAAAAGCCTGTGAAACTAACATCGCAGAGTTTGGCGTTGCACCTGGCCAGAAATTTAATGAGAAAGCAACTTGACTGAAAAATACCGTGGGGATTTGGCTTTCTATTTCCCCATTAGCCTAGAAAAATTAAGAATTAATGGATCTCAGACATTTTCCACTTCTTGCTGCCACCAAGCCTCTGGGAGTGAAAAATTGTAGGTCTCTCTGTCTTTTGCTGCCCACACAGGAAAGATCACTCAAAGCTATGGAGTCTACTGGGAAGAAAATAGGCAATGTAAAGGCATTAGAGAGTAGGATTCAGTAGAATGCAAATCTAAGTGGAAAACGCCGTGAACTGGAAATGCGCTCACCCACGGCGCTGAAGTCTTTGTGTTATGATTATTGCTGAGGAAAGCAGGTCGTATAAACACAGTTTAGAAAAGCTGGAGACTGGCATTTCATGAGGAACATGGCAGACAGAGCCACTTTCCCGAGGCTTCGTAAGTGCTCATTCTGTTTAATGTGACAGCTCCTTATAACGCTGGGTCCCTCACAGAAGCGTGTGGAGGTAGTGTTGGAGCTCTGCAGTCTAGAGGGAGTTCAAAGGAGGCTAGACGTCAGCATGTACAGACCAAGAAGATGTGACCGGGGAGCTTAAAAAACTGTTTGGTTGTTCACGTGAGAGGCCTGGGAGCTAGTGGGAACAGCAGCTTTGTTCTGCTCCGAGGGATGATTGTCTGTGGATTGACGCAACTGCGCCTTGGCCCTTCCTTGTGTCTGCTTCCTTTTCCTCACTTCTCATCTTCCCTTTCTCTGTCCTCACACTTTCTCTTGGTATCTCTGACCCTTGAAACCTCTGGGGTAAAAATGCCCCATGGTAGTGACTTGACATCATTCTGATGGAAATTCCTGACCTACAACTCTTAAGGCAGGAGTTACTTTGACTCACAGTTCCTGAGGTTTCAACCCGTAGTCCTTGGCTCCGTTCATTGTGGTGACAGGAGGCTCCTCACCGTGTGGCAGCCAGGAAGTAGATGGAGAGGATGCTGGTGTAACTGGATCTTGTTTTCCCTTCTGACTCCAGCAGCCCCAGACTCTGGGATGGTGCCAGTCCCATCTCCCCCTCTTAGTTAATGTTTTTAGAAACGTGTTCAGATACACCCCGAGGCCCACTTTACTGATTTCCCAGGCACTTCTCAGTCTAGTCAGGTTGACCATCAAGATTAATCACATGGGGCTGGAGGGATGGCTCACTGGGTAAGAGCATTTTCTACTCTTCTAGAGGGCCTGAGTTTGGATCCCAGCACCCACATCAGGTGGCTCACAACTACCCGTAACTGTGGCTCCAAGGGAGCTGATTCCTTTCTGGCCTCATTGGGTATCCATACACATGGCAGATGTTCACAAGGACACATATACACACACATAAGTTAAAAAAAAAAAAAACCTTTAGAAATGATTTACCATTTACACACTCCTATTAATCACTTGGTTGTACGGTGGTTTGGGGGAGGTGAGAGACAGTCTCTTCCTTCCATCCATGATATCCATACTTTCAGCCTGTTCACCTGATGTCAAAAAGGAAAGAAGAGCCTAGAAAGGGCAGGGGTGTGCTTGGCTAGGTTAACCAGGCCTGTCTTAGGAAATATGTTGTCATTGATGCAAGTTCAGGGCAAGTGCCTTTGATCACAGGTTCTGTGTTGTAACACACAGCTTGACAGCTCTGGCTGAGTTCAGGGTTCAGCATTAGAGTAGGAACCATCAGATAGCTCTGCTTCCTCAACCTTCACGATTAGTGTGTTTCTCAGGCTATTCATACCAGATTCTGTGGGTGAGCATGGTTGGTGTAAGCCATGGCATGGCCATCCCAGTATTTTTGCTGTGATGTGGGATGTGCTTCCATCTGCCTGAAACTTCCCCCACGCGCTCCCAAAATAGCTACAAAATCCTTCAAAACGCATTGCTATTTTCAGACTTGCTTCCACTTAGAATAATTAGTTTCAATCATTACTCACAAGTTTAGTGCCTAATTGGGAAAGAAGAGCTTATTTTATTTGCCCTAAAACCGATCTACCCCACCCCCTCACTTCTAAGAGCCAGTTTTCGAAGAATTACTGGGCCATGTCGTCCTCGGCTAAGTGTGTGGAGAGAAGTCTGAGTTACTTCCCCACGGTGGGTCCTGACCTCTCTGTTCCCATTAGATCCACCTGCATTCTACACTGCAGCTGTGCAGCCTTTGAGATTGCTGGATCCCTCTTCCAAGTCTGTGGGGATGGGGGTGCTTGTGGGCAAGGGCCTGCCTCCTTTCCTTGCCTGTCTGGAGCTCCACATGCTCATATTGCCCCTGCTGTCGCTGCTGCAGCTAAATAGCTCCATGTTCTATCAGCTCTCCGTGCTTGCCCTACAACAGATCTGTATGGTCTCTTTGCTTCTGCAACACTCTCCCCTCTTCTTTCTCTGGTCAACTTCTCTTGAGTTAGGAGCTCAGACATTACCTCTGTAGAAGCCTCCTCTGACTGAGGCAGGTCCCCACCAGCAGCATATATGCACACGGGTTTGTTAGTCATGTCTTCATAGCACGGGTCACAGGTCCAGTTTTGATTAACCATGTGTCTCCACCTCTCTTCCCCAGTCCTTGTTCCCAGCCAGCTAGGCTGGGCAGGCACTCATGTTCCTAAGTATTGGTGGTCCAGAACTGCTGTGGACCAAATGTTTATGTCTCCTCCAGCCTTTGTGCACTGACACATTAATCCCCACAGGGAGGTGGGGCTTTGAGATAGAATGAAAGGGATGAGAATGTACACTTAGCTGCTAAGTAAGGAACATGGCCTAGAAGGGCCCATTGGGGAAGAGAACCCTAGTAGTGGCAGCGGTGTGATCTGGTAGATTTGTGGAAAGCACCTGAGCTGACCACAGACATTTCCACACAGTTCTAGTTAGGTGATCAAATGACACTTTCTAACTGCTTAGCTGCTTTGGGGCCTTGCACTCACTTGAGGGTCCTAGCAAATACAGAATTTCAGGAGAAATTCGCCACAGAGGCGTTTTATTATAAGTAAAACAGAGAGAGAGAGAGAGAGAGAGAGAGAGAGAGAGAGAGAGAGAGAGAGAGAGAGAGAGAGAGAGAGAGAAAGAGGAGCATTGTCTGTCTCTAGGTTAAAGACAAGTTCATTTGTGAAGATTCTCTTCATTTGTGCTCAGACATTTAAAAAAGAGAAAGTGTCACAGATTCTGGGAGATGGAGTATGTCTTTGGCCATGTCCTTTCCAGTGCCCTGTGTTGCTGTCTACCACAGGTGCATGTTAAAACAAACCCCAAACTCTTGATTTACTCTCAGAAACAAAGACAGTATAATCTTTTAATTCTTAAGATATTTTAAACATGTGGATAAAAAGCACTCTGAGGGTGTGAGGGTAGAGTGGTTGAGGGTTCCTTGCCAGTCATAAGGTGACTTTAGTTATGTCTATAGTGAAATAAGCCTCCAAAAGACAGATATTTTCTCTAGGCGATGAAACTTTCACCATCGGGGGAAGCAGTGTAGATGATAGTGGTTTGGAGAGTCAATTAAGTGGTTTCTGGGGAGTTTCTACAAGTATGGCACATATAATCCAGACAGGGGTCAGTTACCCATAATCCCACTGGGGAGGTAAGACAGGAAGTTGGTATGTTGGAGACTAGCCTGCTGGGACATGCTGAGATGCTGTCTCAGAAGAGGGGTGAGGGGACCACAGATATAGGAAAAGCAGAATGTGTGTGTGTGTGTGTGTGTGTGTGTGTGTGTGTGTGTGTGTGTGTGTGTGAGAGAGAGAGAGAGAGAGAGAGAGAGAGAGAGAGAGAGAGAGAGAGAAAGAGAAAGAGAGATGAAATCTATTGATGAAATTCATAGGAAACAGCCTAGAAAGAATTTACTAGAAATGTTAGCCTTGGTATTGTACTTATTTTCTCTGTCTTTGCTTTATAAATTACCTGAGCTTATATTATTTATGCCAGCCATTTGCCTCGATTTAATGAAAACAAAAACTAAGCAAATGAACACAAGATTGCCATCAGATCTCAGCTACCATGTAAGATGGAGTCTTAGCACCTGACGACCTCGGGAGAAGAAAGGAAGTTTTGGAACTGTTTCTGAAAAGTAGAAATAAATGACGATGACACAGTGACAAGCAGTTTGAAACATAAAATCCAGGAGTGTTCTTACCCATATTCATAACTTACTTCAATCTATGAAATCTCTTGCTTTTGAAGAAACTGTCCTTAAAAGACGTGTGTGTGTGTGTGTGTGTGTGTGTGTGTGCGCGCGCGCGCGTGTGTGTATGTGTATGTATGTGTGTGTGTTTCCTCAGTGCATGTTACTGTCTCATGTTTGGTGTCTTTTGAGAACACGGAGAGATTACCAGCCAATAGCCACTGCAGACAACCTGGTTCTGTGCAAACAGGTTAATAATAAATGGTTGTGGGGGCTGCTTGTTCTTTATCTTCCTCTGTGGAGTAAGGATGCTTAGACAAGGATGGACACCCATCTAGAACTTCCTTTTGGTCCCTGTGGAAAGAGGAGCTGGGGACCTGCCCTTATAGTGGCCTGTGAAGGATCTGACAGTCATGGTTTCTCTGGACAGAGGAGAGCAGGGCAGAGCCTTTAGAGCAGGGGTCCCTTGGCCAGGAGGCACAGAATGGTCATGGTCCCCAGCAGAGGGAGGGCTGTGACATGGCATTCATAGGAGCTTGGCTATCATTGGCAAAGCTGACTTCAGCAGGGTGCTTTCTCTTCAGGCTTCAGTTCCAGAGAACTAACAAGTTGCAGCCTGAACGGGCATTGCATGAAGGCAGGCAAACACTGTCGTCTGGAGTAATTGGCTAATGTTTTCTGAGTGCTTTGGAGCAATGGAGTTGGCCAATCCTGGCTTTTCATCTTGGCCGTCTTAAGGGCAGTGATTGACCCAGCCATGTCAGCTCTGAGCCAAATGGGAGTATCATTGTCTACCTAGAGGGACTGCTACTATGACACATTGGGAAGAATGTGCCGATGTGTATAAAGTGCCTGCCCTGTGCAAGACTCTTGGGAAATGTTTCTCTTCCCTGCCTGTGCCTCTTCCTGCTCACTCTATTTTTTTTTTTTAACAGAAGCACACCTGGTTGTAGATGATCAGGTACTTGAGTGTTCTTATTATTGGATTTACGTGGATTTAGCCTATAAGGATCCTTACCTATTGTTAAAAGTAAGTTTTTATTCTAAGCACTTTAGTAAGGGGGCTTGATATGGAGTTAAGGAGGCATTGAGGAAAGCTGGTGTAGACCCTTTTTGGGGGGAACCAAGCCACCGGATAGTTGGCCCCAGTATTCTGACAGTGCCATCACCTTCTACCTAGGGTCTTCCTTTGCTATTGGAAAAAGCCAGTTGCTCACTGGGCATCTGAGTAGCAGGGACTGAAATGAATTCCTCTGCTCTCTCCATAGGCCCCAGTGTCTCTGGGCACAGATTTTAGAGGCAGTGCTATGGGAGTACTGTGTGTGGGTTTCAGAGAGGCTTTGGAGCCTGGTGCCTGTGTTTGCATTTGAGCTGAGGTAGCTGCAGTATGGCTGTGTAGGAAGACAGTGCTCATCCTCAAACAATATAGGCCAGGGAGTTTTTTCCTTCTATAAAGGTTTTGGGAAAAGGGGGCGGTATGAAGATGTTCTTAGCTTTGCTCTCTGACGGTGTTGCTTGCATTCTGTCTGAGGCCTGTCTCTTCCTAGAGATGTGCCAGGGCTGTTAAGGCTGCAAATCACCACCAAAAAAATAGCTCAGTTCTACTCACAGGTAATATGGCCTTTCAAAGTCTTGATAATTTAGAGAAACTTTACACTAGGCTTGTTGTATTTAGAAGAAGGTCAAACATGGTTACTATTTAATTTATACTTAATGCAATTAGCATTTGCTTAGTTTTTTTATGCAACAGGCTGATGCTTTTGATGTGCCTTGGCCGTTCATTCCTTTTGCTCACCGTGTGAGGGCTTCTGGTTTCTAATATCATCTGTCATGTCCTGTACTCAAAGCATTCTGATAAGGATAAGCCCTTACTCCCCACTAACATTTCTACAAGCATTGTCTTTGTCTTTGGCCATGATGTATCATATTCAGGTGAAAGTTGAGTCCCTTGACCTTGCATGACCTGACACTGGGCTTCTTCTCTTTGGGGAGACAATATATCTTTATAAGGAGAAAATACCCCACCTACTGCATCCACTGAAGTAGATCAGATTTTCTGTGGCCACCCTGAAAACACAGAGGAAATCAGTCTCATCATATGGGAAACTCATTGTTAAAGGGAAGTCACGTCCAAAATGAGGAAAGCAAATGAAATACCAACCCAGGGAAACAGCCTCATCTGGAAATCTGAACCTGAGGTTTCATCCTGGAGCCAACCCTCCCTATCCTTCCAGGAAGCAGGATGAAGTGGCCGTGTGGTGTTGGCTTTAAAACACCTACCGGTTTTCTATATCAGCCTTCAATTAACTGTGCAATCACCATTAGCAATGCATCTGTACAAACTGATCACAGAGCCAGGGCTCTCTTCCATTTGACTAGAAAAGGAAGCTTGAAACCTCTTAGAGGGTTGGAAGACAGCTGTCTCTATTTCTCGATCATGGCCAGTTGAATTAAGGAATATTCTTTTTAGAAAGGGGAGGAGGTCAAGGTAAAGGAAAACTGCAGAACACAGGTCCATGAGCAAAAGCAGTTGTTTCAAGTTGTAGGGCCCTTTGGTCACTGTAGAGATAAGCAGTCGGCTGGTCCAGGGCAGAGCCAGCATGCAGCAAGCACTGAGGTCACAGCCACAACTAGTCTTTTGTCTTGGCATTTCCCAATGTCAGTGTCCTGGGCACCTCGTAGATCACCATTAAGATGTTTGACTTGGAGACCTCCTGTTGTCAAGACCTAGGGTGGGATGGTGATCAAGCAGTTCCCGTCACTTCTTCATTATGGGTTGTATTAGTTTTCTGTGACTGTGACAAATATTTTGGCTCCTGGTTTTAGACATTTCATTTCATGGTCAGTTGGCTGTGCTGCTTTTGGGCCTATGCAAGGCAGAACCCGATGGTGGAGAAAGCTACTCACCTCCTGGAAGCCAGGAAGCAGCAACAAGGAGGGGCCACAGTTCCAATAGCTTTTTCAGAAACATGACCCCAGGAACCTGATATCCTCCTGTTAGCCCCCACAGTTTGAAGATTCTACCACCTCCCCTTCAAGCCACCTTCAGGGGCAGGGGGTGGGAGGTAGCCCAAGGCTTTGATACATAGGCTCTGGGGCTATTTTGTATCCACATTATAACACTGATCACCTTTCTGGTCACTGGCTGTGGAGTAAATGTTAAAAATGATGTCCCTGGTCATCCTTGTAACTCCTGCTGGGAGAGAGTACAAGGTGGACCCCATGACTTACTCATAACAAGCACTGCTGCATGCCTGCTGTGTGCCTTGCTGGCTCCTTTCTGATATTATATTGTGATCTCATGGATCAGCAGCAGAGAGCCACATGGCAGCTGCTTTCAAGGTGTGGGGTTGAAAAGCTAAAGTGGTTTTTGTTCTCAATAATGAAAACCGTCTTCCCAGACAGTGAGTAATGGAAGTAGGAAGGTTGGGCTCCGCAGCAGCTGGCCAGCTTCTCTGAGCTTCTCAAACTTAAGAATTGCGTGGGGGAAATTTGTCACAACTTTCAACCTTGGGCTTAACCTCAGAGGTTTAGTTAATTAGGAGCAGGGTTTATTAATTAACTATATTAAGAACAAGAGGGCCAAGTGATGGTATAAGCCTGGAGAGACACCTGAACATAGCTAGGTAAAGATGAAGGAGACTCAACTTCATGGAATTGTCTTCTGCCCTCTACACATGTGCCCTGGCATACCCCCATGCCACCCCATAATAATACTAAATAGTTAACTTACAAAAAAAGCAGAAGCCAGCTCAGTTCTGATTTAGGTTGATAATCAGTTAACCATCAGAGTTTCAGAAATATGAGGGAGGGTGGTAGATTGGTATTGGTGCTGAAAAATTGGAATTATAGGGACACCTTTTTTTAAAACAACAACACATTTCTCTGCCATTCCTGCCGTTTTGGCCTTTCTGTCTTGGTGAACCAGTTGGAGCTCATGAAACTATTATTTCTTCTTTTTGGTTGAGCGGGTAAAACAGAATATTTAAGAATCAGCTGACTTAAAACAGTTTTAGGCACAGTCCAGGTTGAGAGTACTTACAAGATGCTCCTCAGTCCCATTGGTGTGTATTCATTATACATGGCCCTGGGTTATGTAAAGACATTTTCATATGAATATATAATGTACTTTGAGCATATTTGTGTCCCCTACCCATGCCTTTCCCTTGGAGTTTTGTTCTTTGTAACTAAAAAGAGCTCCATTCTGCATATTCAACACACTTTCTGAAGATGCTTTTACTTCCCGTTGGCATTGCTGGGATCCAAGGGCTCTGTAGAGAGGGCCTGGCCTCAGCCCCTCCGACCTTGATACATGCTGACCCTTGTGTCAGGCAAGAGATTCAGCAGAGAAGACGTATCCCCAGACCTCTCTCTTTAACACTTACAGCTGTGTTAATTGTGACTTAAACCCACACTTCCCCTGTCTGTGGGCACTTTGCTCATGAACAACTGTGGGCTGTGTGGAGACAGCAGGGCTGTTCTGTACTGGGGCATCTGCAAGAGCGAGGCCAATAGGAAGACAGGTATGCTGATTCCTTACAGCTTGCTCAGCTCACAGCTCATCCTGGGAGCCTGTGGACTTGGATGCAGCATGTCTCTGGAGCCTGCTGAGGGTTGTGCTGCTGGTCTGTGGCCCTTACTTTGATCATTAGCAAGGACCTAAGAGGTATCCTACTGTGTAGGACTGTGTAGCCATCCTACTGTGTAGGTTGGCTGTGAACTGTAAATGCAGAGTCATCTCTCTTTACAAACTGATAGTTCTTTCTTCCAGTCCAAGAAACAGAAGAGACTCTTGCTGTGGGATGTTCTGTATGGCAAATGTTGCTGATTGGTCAATAAATAAAACACTGATTGGCCATTGGCTAGGCAGGAAGTATAGGCGGGACAAGGAGGAGAATAAAGCTGGGAAGTGGAAGGCTGAGTCAGAGACACACTGCCAGTCTCCATGATGACTAACAGCATGTGAAGATGCTGGTAAGCCACGGGCCATGTGGCAAGGTATAGATTAATGGAAATGGATTAATTTAAGCTGTAAGAACAGTTAGCAAGAAGCCTGCCACGGCCATACAGTTTGTAACCAATATAAGTCTCTGTGTTTACTTGGTTGGGTCTGACGGCTGTGGGACTGGCAGTTGAGAGATTTGTCCTGACTGTGGGCCAGGCAGGAAAACTTTAGCTACAGACTCTCACCTCTTACTTAACTCTGATCTGAAAAATTGGGAAGTCATCAACATATTGCTTCAGTTTCTTCAGTTATTATTTGTCATCAATAACATAAGAAATAAAGAAGAGGGCAGAACAAGGAATAATGTGCCATATGGGCTGAAATGTGACAAGGGCCAGGCATTCAGGTGGCTCGTGGCGATGACACCTCCTTTAGGGCTTCTAGAGTTTACCAATGAATAGAAGTGCAGCAGGAAGTGTTGACAGTAAAACTGTGAGAGTTACTATTGACCAGACTCCTGGGTGCACACTTCCCAGACACCCAGCAGCACAGAATACACCCGTGTGCCAAATGCCTGCTTAAAACGGAGGGAGTTACCAAGGTAGGAACTTCCAAGAAGAATCCTGTTTGTCCAGCATGGATTTGAAGATTAGGGGCCACTTACATTTTCCACTCACTAGCAAATGGGCGTCTGTGCCAGGGAAGGGTTTCCAAAGGCACAGACCATGTCCTGACAGAGCCCACGGTTGGGAAACACAGACATTTAGGTGACTGTAGAAACAGCTCCTGTGTAAAGTCGACTTCCCAGGTTCCCTCCACTACCCGGTTCATTTTCTCTGTGGCACTTACTGTGGCTTGACTGAGTCCTCGCTGTGCCTTATCGTCTCTGTCACAGAGTAAGCAAAGTCCAGAACTTTTGAGTCTGCCTCCTGGCCATCCGTTGTGTGGTTATGTGCTGCCCAGAGGGTGTGAAAGGAGCTTCCCCCAGCCAGGGCGCTCTGTGCGGCTGTCTGCAGCGCTGCAGAGTCTAGGCTCGAGGCTTAGGCCAACTGAGGCAGCCATATCTGTTCTCAAACCTAATTACTCTAAGAGCTGTTACAAGGTGGATCCCTGGGCCCCACACAGGAGTTTCTGATCCAGCAGACCTACAATGTGGTCAGGGAATTTCTAGCTTGTTTTTGTTTTTCGAGACAGGGTTTCTCTGTGTAGCTTTGGAGCCTTTCCTGGAACTCACTCTGTAGACCAGGCTGGCCTCGAACTCACAGAGAACTGCCAGGATCTCAGAGAATTTCTAGTAACTTCCAGGTGATGGTGATGCCACTGTTCCTCAGACCACTCAGGAGAACCATAGGATGGGGCCTCGATGTGCTCCACTGTATCTGGTGGGTGGATTGAGGCGGGTGATAACAGGCTCAGAAGCTCCTTAGAAGCTATGCAGTGTCCCCATGAGGGAGACTGGGATCTGAAAGGGGCCCCAACAGTGGGACTGGAAGAACAAGAGACTTCACACCCAGGTGACAGCAGAATCACCGGGCTTGGGGAGAGATGGGACCAGGGAGGATGAGGAGTAACTGGAGCACTTAGGAGGAAAGGAGTACAGAGAACCCCGAGACACAGGCTGGGGAGGGGAAGAAGGCAGCTGTTTGGGACAAGAGAAAGTAGATGCTTAAGCAGGGCTGGAGGATTCTACATGAATGTGAAAGAGCCTAGAGTTAGCAGCGCACCTCAGAGCTCAGGCAAGGCCTAGAGTGACGCCACTTACCTATGACTCAGAGGCAGAGGCAGAAGAGTTATTCAGACCAGCCTTGGCTGTATAGTAAGACCATGTCTCAAAATGCAGAGGTATCAGCAGTAACAGAAAACCCTGGGAGATAATTTTGAACCAGAGTGACAGGTTTTGCTGTCTTCCATATGGTGGTTTAAGCTGACACTGATGAAGAGCAGCTCAGTAGAGCAGAAGTATATGGCACTCAGAAGAGTATGGGCTGGAGAGGTGGCTCAGTGGGCAGGAGCACTTGTGCAAGCATGCAGACCTGAGCTCAGATCAGCATCCACACAAAACGGTGGCCATGACCATGTGTGTGCCTGTAACTCAGCCCCGAGGCAGGAGGATTGCTGAGGCTTGCTGGTTGACAGCCTAGCTTGGGGCCCAATGAAAGACCATCTCAAAGGGGTGAGACCAGATGCCGTCCTTTGGAATCTTCATGAATATGCATGAATGTGTGCACTCCTACACACTGATGCATACACCCCCCCCACACACACACATACACACAGACATACACATATAGACACACACACACACACAAAGCCAGTCAAGGACACTTTGTACATGGGGAGCGGGTAAACAGAGAAGTGAGTTGTGTGCTGTAAGATGTGTCAAGGGACAAAAGAGTGTCACTGGGGAGGGACAGCACCAAATGGTGGAGCATCTTGGACACTGGCCCCAAATCTGACAAATACTGGGGATTCCTTGAAAGAATCACCCGCAGAGGAGTGTGGTGTAGGAACTGGTCTTCAGACGGTGCAGTCAGTCACTTCTCAACCCGCCTGTGCTGTTTTGGTTTGCCTCAGTGGTAAGCCGTGCTGTTCCCCTGACACAGAATGTGCACAAGCAAGTTCTGAGCCAGATGCTGCGGTGGACACTGTAATCTGCAGCTCTTAGGAGGCTGCAGCAGGAGGATTGTGACTTTGAAGCTGGACTAGGCCACATGGTGAGATTTTATCTTGGAAGAAGAAGAGAAAAGAAATAAAAGTAGCCCTGCATACCGTATTCATACACACAGGCTGTGGTAGCCACCTGGAGCCGAGGAGACACAGATGGAATAGTTTGCTGGTGCAGAATTAAGCTCGGGTCATTTTTGCCCCCTCTAAGCTAAGCACTGAGGAGCAAAGACACTCCTTTGGGTTTGATCCGCATCCAGGTGCTCCTGAGACCATGTATCCACCAGTGTCACAGTCTGTAGAGGGCTCCGACAGATCTTTCTGAAATGCTTAGGCTAGATTGATACAGAGAATCTATTTTTTTTCTGAACAGAGGATCCTCAGGTGATGATGGCTTGTCAGATGATAAATATTTGCTTTCTAATTTGCGATGTTAGTTTAGTTGTGTGGATCTTTATAAACCCTCTAAAATTTTATGCATTATTTTGCAGTAGACAAACAATGCATTGCCATTCCTGGTCTTTGAGACCACAGGGATGAAGGTCAGCAGGTCTTTAACTGTTGTGTGGTGATTCAGCATCGTCTGTGTCTAGTTTCTAAGGATGCCATGTGCAGGGACACAGACACACTGACCTGTGTTCTGTCTTTACAGTTCTGTACAGAGCTAAACCAGCCAATCCTGCCCAACATCCGGAAGTGGAAGGGGTCCCGAGGATGCTGGAGGTCCGTGATTGCAGAGAAACCTTCGAGTCAGCTTCAGAAGGTACTCCTACCTGAACGTTTTTGTATTTAAACACAGTATTTTCCCCAGATCAAGGACAATTTAAATTTTAAAATTTTCTTTTTCCAATATCCTTGGTCCTGTTTTGGATATCTGCCCTAACTTTTGATCATTTCTAATTCCCTAGGCCTTACTTCATATTTTGATCAGGGATGTATTCCTGCCCAGATAGAAATAGGAGCTTAGCATCTTGGGAAGAGAAATCCTGTCTGGGGCCAAAAGCATCTCTGTGTTCGACTGTATGTCTGTCCGTTGTCCTTGTAATCCCTGCGTCACAGCTCTGAAAATTCATGACACCACAGTTCACGCAGGAAAGCTTTGCTTTCTGAGGTGGAACTTAGGCGCCTGGAGGAGCTCTGTTGAGATTTCCCTCTCTATCGTCCCCAAAGGGATGGGTGGATCTGTGTATGAGCATTTTCATTCTCTCATATATTCATGCCAGAACTACCCACCTTGGAATATTTATATCATCAAGCTCTTTGGTTTTGGGTGTTTGGGGGTGGCTGGGGGGTAGAGGTTGCCATCAAGTATCTTCCTCCATTGATTTCCACCTTTTACTTTCTTGAGACAAGGTCTCTCAATGAACTGGAAGCTCAGAGATTCAGACTGGCTTGTCAGTGAGCTTCAGGGATCCACTGTCTCTGACTTCTCCTCCAGTGCTGGGGTTACAGGCCACTGTGTCCAGCTTTTTAGGTGGGTTCTGAACTCAGGTCCCTCAGCTTGTGTGACAGGGACTCTACTGACTGAGGCCTCTCCCTAGCCTAGGTTCTTAGATTTTTAAGACTGTTTCTTATAATCACTTGAATTGCAAAAACATCAGTATAATTTTTGCACAAATGCAGATGTTTTTAAGGTTCTCATATGCCCCATCTGCTTACAACATTATGAGTTGTATTTACATGATGGATACTTGTAATTTGGGCTCTTAAATTATTAATATAGACTAGATTAAAGTTATCTGTCCATTTATTAGCATTGGCTGTAAGCCCCTCTTCTTTTCAGTGACTGCTGACAACTGTGCATGTAATTCCTTTCTCTGGGTTTGCTCTTTTGGGAGTGGAAACAGCCTTGCAGTGGGCAGTGAGTTCACAGTAGGCTGAAAGGAACTCACATGGGATGCATTTGCTTTTCAGAATGTAGCCCAGGGACCTTCCTTTCAGTTCACAAAAATTAATGCCACTTTGCTTTATTTATTTTTTTTTGTTAAGCATTTTACATGGATATCAGTGTGGGAAAATTCATGTGACTCTTAGAGTCCATTCATCTTCATTCACTCATTCATTCATTCATTCAACAAATAATTCATGAGAGGTTATTCATATACATGTGAGAAAAATAGACCCAGCAACCCAGCCTTACCTGTGACTACTCTTTATAAGAACTGCTGGGTATCCCTGCCCCTTTCACTAAGTTTACAGCCATTAAGCAGGACAAGTCAGCTCATGCTCCATTAGGAGGGGAGCCAAGGCCATCAGAGTGCTGTCACTGAGGGCTTATTTTATCTGTACCATGGATCAGTAGCCCCTTCCTCAGTTCCCAGGACAGCCCCAGTATAGGAGGAGATAGTGAGTGTTGGGGTGCTTCAGTGATGGAGCACGGACCAGGGCTTGGTGGGATGTCCCTTAGGTGATGGTGACTTTGAACTGGGATTCCTACCAGCATCAGGCTGTAGCCGTATCTGGGCCCTGCCACCTGTTGTCATGGAGTGTTATGAGTTCAGTGGGTCTGAGTCACCCAGATTAATAGCACGTGCAATTTCTTAAATTTTAAAGATGCATAGATCCAAGCCGGGTGGGTGGTGGTGCATGCCTTTAATCCCAGCACTCGGGAGGCAGAGCCAGGTGGATCTCTGTGAGTTTGAGGCCAGTCTGGTGCACAAGAGCAAGTTTCAGGACAGGCTCCAAAGCTACACAGAGAAACCCTGTCTCAAAAAAAACAAAACGAAACAAAAGGATGCATAGATCCAACAGTTACTTTTCAACACAATGTGAGTCAAACATCATCTATCCATGGGCATGAACCTATAGTCTACATGCTGAACAGCTGTTGTGTCTCTGAGCCCTGGAGTCATATCCAGGTACTAACTGGAAGGGCAGTTTACAATGAGAAAGCAGAGAGACATAGGAAGAAATGATTTTCCCCAAAGCAGACCCTTGTGATTGGAAGTGGCAATCTACTATGAATCCAATGAGCTATCTCTGGCATAAGTGCTTTTCTATGGCTGTGGATATCTTGGCCACCTAAGTCATATTTGGAAAGGGTGTCTGGGAGAGGGTCAGAGCCACAGTGAGAAGGAAGAAGTATAGGGATGAGAAAGGTCCCGAGTAGCTGGGTGTGTGTTAATTAGGCCTGAGGAACAGCATCAGAAAGGAGTCCTCCCAGGAGACCCCCTCCTCCCATATCCTGGAGGACTGTGGGGCTGGGGTGGTTTTCAGGCAGACAACATGAGTGATGCCTGAGGAAGCTTGCTCTGGAGCTTCTCCTTGGAGAACCGTAAACAGCCTCAACTCCAGAGCCCACCGTAATGACTTCATTCTCTCTGTCTTCATGAGTCTTAGTCACCTTGAGGGCCTTGCCTGGGTCCCCTGGGTCCCGGACACAGCTGACTGAGACCAGGTGTGACCATATTTAAACTATTGCGTGCTTTAGTGATGGGCAAGGAGGTCTTGCACAACATGAAAAGCTCACATTCATGTTCCCCCTCCTTCTGTCCTAAGCACACCTGTTCAAGGGAGGTGTGCCTGTCAAATGTCTGTCTGGGATGTGAGCTGAAGTTGTATGTGAGACAGCAGCTGCTCAGAGGTGGCCAGGGTTACTTCAGCAAAGAGGAGCGGTGACAAGTGCTGCTGGCTTGCTTGGTGGCCTGTTGATCTGCCCCTGGTGTCAGATACTTACTTACGAATGCTCTGGTGGCCAGCAGCGGCTCAGCTGGAGTAAGTCCACAGACTGAGACAGGTTTTCATGTTCTGCAAGGCCCCAGAGGCAGTGGCAGAAGCAAACGGCATGGAAGCTACTTCTCTGATTCCCAGAGCCAGAAGGGGGCCCAGGACTGTGCCCACTATACCCCAAGTTTGTCTGCACCTCCCCACCGACCCAGGCTTCAGATCTGTGTGCATCCCTGTCCATTTGCCAAATCCCTGTCCATTTGCCGAGAGCCTCTGTTCAATTTCAAATCACTACCACCATAAGCACTGACTTCTGTTCATCTGGCAAATACTGATAGAGAAGTGACTAGGCACTAGGCACCCTTTGTGTAAGCAGTCGCTTATCACAAGCCATACCTGTCCCCCACCCCAGCCCAGAGTCTTATCTTTGAACCCTCATATTGGCATTTATGCTGTGGGGTTTTAGGGAAGTTACTCAGTCTCTCTGAGCAGCAGTGGCCTCATCTGTCAAATGGAGATGTGAGCTGTTGCCTCGTGGCATGTGATGCTTCAAAAAGTGATTCTGGGCCTGGTCTATGCCTCCCTTACCTCCTTCCATGAAGGGAAGAGCCAGGCAGCCTTGGCCATTGGTAAAACTCTGCAATGGGCACTGGTGCTAGGTGTCTTGTGGCTTGGAGGTGTGTTCTTCATTATAGAAACCCCCTATGTGAGCCACCTTGAGAGACCTTGCAAGCAGAGCCTGCTGCCCTGTGTCTGGCCCCTCTGCCCTTCCCTGTGCTGTGTGCCTGTTGGAATTAGGAACCTGGTACCAAGACCCTGTTTCCATCTGCACTGCAGGGTCCCTGCTACTCTGGATTCCTGTGGGACACAGCAGCCAGCGTGGAACTGAGGGACATCCCCGGGCAGGAGAGCTCACCCAGCAACGGTCATGGGAAGGCTGTGGGTCCGAATCCATTCCTCGCCAGGTTCAAGGTACGTGCTTCTGTCATTTCAGAAATCCAGTTCCTTCCAAAGGGGAAGTCTTTGTAACACTGTGACCCAGAGAAGTCACATCTTTCTCACTTGATTTTTTTTCTCTTAGAGTAGGATCAGTACCTATTCTGGAAGCTCTCCCAGTAAGTGACCTTCTGCAGGACAGGAGTGAGGGGATTTTTGAGGGAATCTTAGCCCCAGAGAAATCTAACCCACGGCAAGAAGGAAGACAGTCACATGGGAGGAGTGGTAAACCCTTGTTGTCTTGGCAGAAGGATTGTTTGAGCCCAGGAGTTCAAGACCATCCTAGGCAACATAGCAAAATCCCTTCCAAAAACAGGTAGGTAGGTAGGTAGGTAGGTAGGTAGGTAGGTAGGTAGGTAGGTAAGTAGGTAGGTAGATAGATAGATAGATAGATAGATAGATAGATAGATAGATAGATAGATATAGACAGATAGGTACACAGATAGATAGATGATAGATAGATAGATAGATAGATAGATAGATAGATAGATAGATAGATAGATAGATGACGAGAAGAAAGAAAAGTGGAAAACTAATTCATATGGCTGTGCCTAAACATGATAGACAGCAATAACCTTTCTTCAAATCAGGCATTCCCCAAGCTTTGCCCTTCTGGGATAGGGCCAGACTGTTTTAAAAAGTGTGTACCATGGTCCTAACTGCCCTGTACTAGTTAGTGTGTGCAGTGGTCCTACCTGCCCGGTACTAGTTAGTGTGTACAGTGGTCCTACCTACCTGGTACTAGTTAGTGTGTACAGTGGTCCTACCTGTCTGGTACTAGTTAGTGTATACAGTGATGTCCTACCTGCCTGGTACTGGTTAGTGTGTGCAGTGGTCCTACCTGCCTGGTACTGGTTAGTGTGTGCAGTGGTCCTACCTTCCTGGTACTGGTTAGTGTGTGCAGTGGTCCTACCTGCCTGGTACTGGTTAGTGTGTGCAGTGGTCCTACCTGCCTGGTACTGGTTAATGTGTGCAGTGGTCCTAACTGCCCGGTACTGGTTAGTGTGTGCAGTGGTCCTACCTGCCCGGTACTGGTTAGTGGGGAGTTTCAGAATGGCCACATTTGGCACAGCTGCTCTAAGTTCAGCTGCCCCTCGGGCCTCATTGTTTAGATGTCAGGAAGAAGGGGCCCACTGAAGGCTTGTGGGATTGGAGGTGGGATCCAGAAGGAGTTCTGGGCTGAGGGGCCCCGGTCATTGGCATCTCCATATATGTCCTTGCCCATGAAGAAGCCACGTCAGCCATGTCTGGGGGCAGCTAGGCAGGTGGATCTGAGTGCCATCCTTCAGTGGCCTGCATGCCTCTAGGGAGTGTTCCTGAATACCAAAATGCTTTGATGCTGGACAACACAGGGGAGAGGAAGCCAGAAGGTCACTACAGAGGCAGTGAACCTCATCTCTGCTTAACTGTAAATTCCAAGTCAGGCAGCTTGATCCCTTGCAAGAGCCAGTATGCCCATTCTCTATTGGACATTGCTCCCCAGCAAATGAGCCCAGCATCATTTATCTCTAGCAGGAGGTGGGGCTTGGGGGTAGCCTGTGTCGTGGGATGTATAAGCCCATGTGTCATCTCTCACATTTGTAGCTGCAGAGATGATGGGATTGGTGTATGCTCACATACAGATGTGTCTGTTGTGGTACTCTGGCTCCTTCCATCCCTCTTCCTGCAGTATTGATGAGGTCCTGTCTGCACACATGGCACCTGTGGTTCTGATACATGAGTTGGCCAGGATTGTCTTTAAACCTAACATTACACTTAACTTTTTTTTTTTTTTTTTTGGTTTTTCGAGACAGGGTTTCTCTGTGTAGCTTTACGCCTTTCCTGGAACTCACTCTGTAGCCCAGGCTGGCCTTGAACTCACAGAGATCCGCCTGGCTCTGCCTCCCGAGTGCTGGGATTAAAGGCATGCGCCACCACCGCCGGCTACACTTAACTTTTGATGACACATGATTTGTCCTGGCCCTGGCTTACTGGAACAGCAGCCCCAACCAGCTCATGTAATTAAAAGGCAATCTGGTATTTTTTTCAGAACTATTATTATTTTTTGAGAAAGAATCTCTGTATGTGGCCTACATAGTGAACCTCCCAGGCCTACCATCCTACCCCCTCAGCTTCCCATGTGCTGGTATTATAGAATGAGCGACCATGCCTAGCACCTCTCAAAAACAACTTGTAAAACACTGTTATTAGTTAACATAAAAAGGCAAACTATTTTTTAATAGGCTAATAAGAAGTATACTAGCCGTGGCATCAAGAGTGACAGCTTCAAGTCATCTGAAGTAGTCACCCAGTCCAGCCCTTGACTTCTTGTTCTTCAAGTCATGTTCAAGTCAGGGCCCATGGTCTGGGACACAGAGAGCATATCCTCACAGGCAGCATGTCCCAGTCCAAGTCTCGAGGTGTTTCTCTGGCAGAGACAGCAACAGTTGTAGAACTGTCAGTCTTGGGTGCCATGATGGTGACCTGGGGACACACCTACAAGACAAGACTGACACTCTCCACTTCTCGGGGCCCCTACACTCATCCTTTCTCAGAAGTGTTTAGTGTTTGTTGCCATGGCAATTGAAAAGGCAGAACTGCTAAATGCAGAGCAGCTGACCAATGTTATGATTGCTCAGAAGATAAACTGCCCTTATATGTACACACTTTTAAGACCACAAGAGTCATCTTGGGACCCAGGCTCTGGCTATATCTTCTGCCTAGTGTTGGTGAGCTTTGGTTTTTACAAAGGAAATAAGGTTAAAGTAGATGTTAGCACACAATTGGTTCCAAAGGAACAAAGAGGCCTGGGTGGGAAACTTCCGGCTAGCCTTGTGGATAACAGCCTTGGGTCTGTAACATCTGGATGCTGGAGACACCTCTTCTTGCTTACAATTGCCCAGAAGGTTTACAAAAGTTCTAAACACTTCCAGATAGGTGAAGTTTTTTAGATCTGAAGGAGTAGAGGTAGGAGGCTGGAAGGGCATTAGTGGTAGACTTTAGAGTAAAGGAATCTAAAATAAAATACCTCGCGTTGAGCTAGCTTTGCTTCTGTGTATCACCATCAACTGTGTGATGAAGCTATTTATGAATCAGCTGTAAAAAATAAAAGAAACATGAGTATCTAAGCTTTTTCCTTTTGCTGTGTTTCCTACTACCCAGGTGGGAAGTAATGACCTGACCCTGGTTAACCTTCAGCTGACAGCCCTGGCCCTTCCCGGGGCTGAGAATTCAATCAAGAATCACAGTGATGGCCACCGGTTGTTGAACTTTGCACTAACACTACAGGAAACTCTGAAAGGTAGGGATTCCCTTTCTTTGTGGCTGGACACTACTCCTTCAGGGCGGGCAGTGGTTCCTCTTTCCAGACATCTCTCTGACCTCTTAGCCCAGCTACTTGCCAGCAGTCATGGGCCCAGGGGCAGCCACACTCCCTGCTCTTATGGATCCTGGCTGACCTTTCTGTGTATCCCACCTTCGTGTCTGAGGGCCTCTCCAGTGGGTGCCAAGTTGTCAGCAATGTGGTCTGTCAGCCTCTTGGATATCGAAAACTAGATGAGCAAGTATAAGTGATGATATTCCTCCCTGTGACAACACATCCTGAGTTTACGCCACTCGTGGTACCACCTGCAGATCTGCACATGTCCTTGTGAAAGATGAACAGGAGGTGACAAGGTGAAAGAATTGCATCTGGAGATCTTGAAGCCCCTCCCATGTTCTTGAGTCTTGACTGCTCTCCTGGCTTCCTAGACTTCTTGTCAAACTTGTCCCATCACAGTGGGAGATTCAGTAAATAACTGACTACAGAAATGTTTCTGTCCAGTTATAACTTTGCATTTAAAAGCTTTTTTATTGTAGTAAAATAGACAAAAGTTGCCATTACGATGATTAGTAAATTCATTCATAGCATTCAGTACATTCACACTATTATGCTTCTGTTACCACCTCCTATCTTCAGAATATTGTCATTTTCCTTCTGAAATGCTATATCCACTAAATCCTGATCCCCTGTTCCTTCAGTGCCCAGCAGCCACCAAATTATCTTTTTGTGTGTATAAATTTGACAGCATACTTCATTTAAGGAGAATCACATGGTATTTCCCCTCTGTGTCTGGCTTTTCTCACTTAGCTTAGTATTTTCCAGATTAGTGTGTTGTATCATGTATTAGACGGTCCGTCCTTTTTGTGGCTAAATAATATTCTATTGTGTGTGCCACATTTTATTGTTTATCCACACATGTGTTGGTAGGCTCTTGGGTTACTTCCACTAATGTGTACTATGAATATGACCAGCATTCTACTTAAATGATGAATGTTCAGGCTGAAAAACAGTTGAACAAACTGTTCAAAAACAGTTCAAACTGAGATATCCCATTTAACAAGTGATTGTGTGGGAAACTCTTTACCCACAGCTAGTCTCTACCTATTAAAAGGATGGCTTGGGACCTTTTCATATCAGTGGACATTTCTATTTATCTCTACCTCTTAGATGCAGAAAAGAAAGGTGCTAGTTCATAATTTTTCTGCCTTAAGCAGATACCATTCACCCTCTGGTCTCCAGGGAGAGTTCAGGATTTTGTCAGAAAACTTCAGGCAGATTCCATATTACCAAGGGACTACTGATTGACCCACAGCATGACTCAGCCTTGACACATCCAGGTAGGGACAGTGACTCATGTCCCCCATGTCCCTGCTTGTAACTAATGCCCAGTTAAATGTTAACTGGTGACCCAGCGAATTCAGGAAATGCTGCAGCCTGCAGCAAAGGAAAATCGATGAGTACAGGGTTCTGCTCAAAGGAAGATAAAGCCGCCTTTCCAAAGAGAGAGACAGAAGCATCTGATTTGCAAACTCCAGGCCTTTCTGCCTTTGTCTGGAATGTGAATACCATTTGGGACCCTATGCTTGTCCTTTCACAGAACTTTCTTTCAATCTAACAGGGCTTGGGGACAGGGTCTCCCTCTGTGAGCCCAGCAAGTGTGAAGTAGGGTGCGCTGCTCACAGCGTCTGGTAGGAAGGCCCTCAGGTAGGTGTGCACCTCAGTGGAGACTCATTTCAGTCCTTTCTGGCCCTTTCTAAATCAAGGGGAGCTCTGGGGAAATTGGCCCAGTCCTTTCTTCCCTCCCAGGAACTCAGGGAACAGTGACTAGGGAGCCCACCCAGGCATGTGACTAAGAGGAGAATTTGGGCTTCTGTGGCTGCACATTCTCAGGGGCAAAGCTGCTGCCATGTCACCTCTGACACACATTTAGCTGGAAGAACAAGCTGTGAGAAATATGGATGTGCCTATTCAAAAAGAGCCTTTGTTTTCATTTGCGAAGCCACACAGAACTGGCTGATTGACCCCTGACACCAGCCTCCCTCCTGCTCGCCAAGCTGCCCTTTCCCACCAATCCTCAGGTCCGCACCTCACAGAAAGCCGACTTCATTTACATGGGAATCTCCCAGCACCCCAGGTTTTCCTACCAGTAGACATGCTAGCTTTTGCCTTCATTCAGAGGTCTTCCTCCCACCACACTCCTCCATTCAGAACCGACTCAGTGTCTGCATGGGCAGCAGGCCCTGGTCTGAGTTCTCTATGTGTCAGGGTGACCAGCAGCTCCGGCCTCTCCCTCCCTAAGTCTTTGTGAAAAATTCTGGGTTTGAGGGCCACCTCCATGACTTGGGGCAAATTATTTAGTTTTTGGGTCTGAACTTTCTACCTACAAAGTGGAGACAGTGACATCACCTGTCTCATGGGAGTGGTGGCAGTTAAATGACATGCTCATGTCCAAGAAATGGTCAGTGTAGTCCCTGATACACTGTAAGGGCTTGGTGACTGGTCATTGACCCTGGTCAGGTATGGCTTGTGATCAACAATACTCTCAAGTTGGTTTTCCTGTTAGAAATTGGCATTGATTTCCCCAAACAGTTCAGGCTTACCCTGATTTGTACCATTGGATGTGATCTATATGTTACGGAGTAGCAGGAGAGGCTTTTCGTGGGCCCGTCCTGCTGTAGGAGGGCAACATTTGTAGCACACAAGTGCCCCCTGCTGGCCTCTTGTATCATTTCACTTCAGATTTCTTTCCCTTTAGCCGTCATTATTGACTGCATACTCACACCAAAGAAAAGGAATTTGCTGAAGGCCTTGGACGTGCCATTGTTTATGAACTGCTTTCTCTAACGTGTCTCCCACAGCGTGCAACAGAAACCACCTTCCCTAGGGCCTGTGGCTCCCCTGCAGTGAATTCCCTGCAAGGGTCAGCCCTGACCCTGGGAATCTAGCAGAGCCTGGCTGGGGCCATTGTTCTTTTAGAATTCTTACTCATATTACTTGGGAAATACTTCATAACCATTCCATTTCCTGCAGGCTGTGGGAGAAATGTCTAAAACACTTCAAAGAGACAGTCCTGCCCCTTGGCCCCTACCCGCCCTTTGTAGACCTTCCCTACACACAAGTAAGTCATTTCTGCCACTGTTTCTGCCAGACTCTTGTTAGTGTGGCCCAGGAGAGAAGGAAGGAGGCTTGTGCTGCTTGGGAGATCCTGTGCCAGGTATTCACGGGAACTCAGATCTCCCATGTCTAACAACAGCTATCAGGAAATGGATTGTTCTCTCCATGTGATGTACCAAAGCTCTGCCTAAGGCCACCAGGCTGAGAGGTGGCGATGCCCATAGTCACCCAGCTCCTTTCTCCTAGGACAGGGACAGGAAGCTGTGTTCACAGAAGTGCTACTCTGTAGAGTTAATTGCATTACCACACTTCTAGCTATTGTGGGAAGCTGAGACATGGCAATGCATATTCAAGGACTGCCTGGGTCACAGGATGGTCAAGGCCATCCTGGGCAACTTAGGAATGTCTTGTCTCAAAGTAATAAGCAAAGAGAGGGCTAGATAGGGTCCTTGCCTGTAGTATACCATATTCAGTCTCCTGTATGAGAAACAGAAAGGAAAAAAGAGGAAAAGAAACTGTGGTCCATGCTTATCATCCCAACTGGATAATCATGAGTTCCAGGCCATTTTGAACTGCACAGCAAAACTCTGCCTCAAAAGCCAGAGAGAGAGAGAGAGAGAGAGAGAGAGAGAGAGAGAGAGAGAGAGAGAGAGAGAGAGAACCAGAACTGTTGATGACACAATGTTTGACTTCGTTGTCACTGTAGCAGAGGCTTGAGATGCATCTCTGCGTACCAGGGGGTCACTGTGCTTTAACATATGAGGAGCCTCTAATCAGCTCGTGAGTCCTTAGTACCTGAGGGAAAGAGAGTCTGCACAGCACCAGCTCTTGGTTTCGAACACACCTTCAGGGGGAGGAGATGGGGTTTCTTGGAGAAGTGGCTCACTCTGGGGCTAGACTAGAAAAGATACAGATAGTTCTGGGGCATTTCGGCAGGTTGCAAAGAATGAGCACACTTAGACCAGAAACAACATGGGGGAAGAAACTTGAAAGCTCCTTACTGGAAAAAAGGAAGTAACAAAGCAAATAGCACAGTACTGAATTATAACTCAGGGTTTAAAATAAATAACCAGTTCATACTCATTGTAAACAAATGCTTGAATAAATTAATAAATTCTTGTGCACAATTCTAAAAATTTGTGTAGGTACTCCATCCTTGAGGCCATGGGGCACATCTTATTTTTCTCTGCATAGAAAGAAGACATACCAAATCATTTGAGTGAGGATACTTGCTGTTGATGATAGCGTAATTCCTCACATTGCAGGATTGGCATGGGAACAGCCTCTGGCAATGAGGCCAGCAGCATCTAGAATATGAACAATGACCATACTTTTAACTGGTCCTCTGTACTAAGAACAGGAAGCAGAAACACAGATACTTGAGTGAATTTCTCACTTCAGCATCATTTACAGCAGTAACTTTTGGGGAAAATCTACGAAATGGCCTATAACAGGACGATAGTAAACTGTATATGTCACTTTGGGCGATGGATGTTCTCTGAGTGAGGGGAAGACACCCAGCCTTTCTCTGAGTTCACCGTTCTGACCTGATCCCCAGGCATAGAGAACATGCCTGCCAATCAGAGAGTAGCTGCCGCCTGCCTCTCTTTCATGGAGGTCAGAATACAATTTATCGGAGCCGATTCTCTCCTTCCACTATGTGACTTTTGGGTATCGAACTCAGGTCACTAGGCTTGACCGCAGGCACTTTACCTGCCGAGCCAGCCCACATCTGGCTTCTTAAACCTTCACTCTGGAAGCATCCAGCTACTCCAGGATTTACCAGACTGTTTCAGTACTCCGAGCTCCTGAACATGTTCCTCCCATCCTTATTGTCCTGACAGCACCTCACAGTCGCCAACCTGGCCACCCTCCTTGTACGACATGCCCTTGGTACCTGTTTCTGGTTATGTCCCTATCCTCTGCTCCTGCTGGTTTTTTCCTCTGTCTCTCCATTAGACTGTGAGCTCCTAGAGGGCAGGGATTGTGTTTTCTTCATCCATGACTCCTGCATAAGCAGCTTCTGAGGAGGCATGCTGTAAAGATTTGCTGAACTTCTGCTGGATATCTGAGCAAGGTCTTTTTTCCTTTTTCCACTGTAAGTTTAGGGCCCAGAAAGACTGAATGGGGTGTTCCTGTCTCACACTACCCCTCATTTTCAAATTATCCTATGCTTAAAGTCAGTGGGTACACAAAAAATACCAGGAGAACAAGAACTAGGCCTGTGGCCCCAACCCTGAGTGGCCAATCTGGGGAATCCCCGTCCCCTCAAGTGGCTGGGGCCAGTGCTGGGTTTTGCTTCCTGCCTGCTCTTTACTTCTTGACTTTCTTCCTTCCATTCCCAGGAGAAAAAGATGTTGTTATTTTGGGGGATTTTGGACAAGGGCCAGATAGCAGTGATTATGATATCCTAAGGAGAGAAAAATTCTACCACCTGATCCCAGCTCACACCTTCACCAACATCAGCACCAGGAATCCCCAAGGCTCCAAGTCTGTGGACAACATCTGGATCAGCAAAAGCTTAAAGAAAGTGTTCACAGGTAGGGGAAGTGCCTCCCATCCCCGTGCTCCGTACTGTCTGTGTTCATTAGTGGGTCATGGACCGGTAAACATCTGAAGTGACCGATATTATTTGTTCCTCTTCTACAGATACTTACAGGGTTGTGATAAAAGAGAGACTGGTCATTGTTTGGTCAGAGACACATTTAAGAGGGAAGGGCATGCAACAGATAGTTTAAAGGTAACCATTAGTCCACGTAAGCATTTTACATGCGAACCCAGCTATAGTCCCCTCTGAAGGCCATCAGGGTCATGATTCAGAGATGAACTGATGGCTTACGTGAACTTTCAGGATGCTTAGTCATTCAGTGAACATTACCAAGTATTCAAATACTGTGCTATGACATGAGGTATACCACACACTTACAGGGATGAGAAGACATGTCACTGTTAGTGTTTCTGTCACTGTGATAAATATACCCAAGATCACCAACCTAGAAGGAAGAAAGGTTTACTTAGACTCCTAGTTTCCAAGGCTTCAGTCCATGGTCGCCTGGCCCGGCTGCTTCTAGACCTCTGGTGAGATGGTACATTGTGGTAGAGATATATGGGCACCCGTGGGAGGCCCCTGTGTCAGGAATCATGAGCCCTTTCATCTGTCCTCTCCGCTCACATGCCTCTTAAAGCAGCCAGAAAGGAGAGCGAAGGATTCAGGGAGGGGCTGGAGTCCAGTGTTCCTGAAACAGCATACACCCAGTGACTTAATTTCTCCCACCTCCTCAACCTTCTACCATCCCCTCTAGTACCATCATCCAGGGACCAAGCCTACAACCTGTGAGATTGTAGGGAACATTTAGGAACCAAATCATAACACATCATATCACAGCAGAATGAGAGAAGTACTCAGAGATCCACAAGGGACACAGCATGGTGGATGTCACCTGTCCTCAGACTGTGACCCAAAGAGCCGGGAGATAGCAATATGGAAGAGTGGTAGGCTCTTTTGTGTATGTGAGTGCTGCAGACGGAAGGAACCTGGAAGGGACCATCCCCTGACCTGCAGTGGGGTCATTGATAAAAGACAAGCATGGCATTCTCAGCCTCTCCTGCAGCTTTTCAGAACCCAGGTGGATGCGTCATGTACCTCAGAGAGGGACTTAAACAGGGAAAGAAGCAATTCGTGGGTCCCGCTGCAAGACACCACCACACAGTTGGGGCCCTGCTCTTTGGGATTTAGAATGTAGATGACTGTGTTCCCAGCACTTTCTTCTCTCTGGACACTGGTTTCCTACTGGGCTCCAGTGGGCATTGACTGTCTCGTCTGAGGCAAGATGTAATTTGCAGATGTGCTTTGGAGGCCAGGGCCTACTAGGTCCCCCGGAGGACACTTGTGGGAGGCATGTGTATCAGGAATAGTGAATCTGAGCCATTCTTCCATCTGCCCCCACAGCCGCCCCAAGGTGTGGAAGCTGAGGTATAGGGACAAGTCCGTGTTGTCCCCCCCGCCCCCACAGCTGTCAGGCAAGGTGCCTAGGCCAAAACCAGAATCCAGGCCCTTCAGATCTTGCATTAACCCTGACGTCATTATCACAGAAGACTGCAACAGTGCCTTGTAACTATTTTATAATCATTTGTTGATTTCATATATTTATTTCATATGTTTCTGTCTTTGCTTCAAAGGTATCATTACTTTTTCAATAACCACTGTAAGTTTCTCTTTTCCATCCTTTCTGTAGGAAGAAGTTGTCCTCCAGCCTCTCTTCGGTGATTTTTTTTTCTTTGCTTTGTGAAGCAAATCTTTCACTGACTATCAAATTATTTTTATTAGTTTGTTATTAGTGGGATAGTAGGATGTTTGCCTACCACATGTGAGGCCCTAGGTTTAATCCCTCGCACTGAAAAAAAAAATGAATTAAAAAATACTAATTCAACTCAGGTTATAATAAAAGAGGGCATGAAGTTGGGGGGCAGATATATTTGGGGGTCAAGGGACAGTTGGAGAGAGTGGGATAGATATGAACAAGACACATTCTATATGCATCAAAATTTAAGAATATGCTAAAATATTTTTAAAAAATGATAAAAAAAAATCTTAATTTAGGTTTGTTGGCCATATTATCACTGCATGAGCAAGGAGTAGGTCCTCCTGCACACTGTTTAACTGGACAAAGGGCCTGGTCTCTGGGTGCTTTCAATGCCTGTGAGAGTAAACTGCCATCTTTTATATTTTATGAAAAATAAAATCTAAAATTGGCCCTGAATTTTTGTTTGTGCAGGTCAGTTCACCAAGGTCATCAGGGCACCTTGACTTACAGATGAGTAGTGCTGATCACCCCTTGTCCTAATTCTTGGTCTCCTCTCTTTCTCCAGGTCACTGGGCTGTAGTGAGAGAAGGTCTCACAAACCCTTGGATTCCGGATAACTGGTCATGGGGTGGCGTGGCTTCTGAGCACTGTCCTGTGCTTGCTGAGTTGTACATGGAAAAGGACTGGAGCAAGAAGGAAGTCCCCAGGAACGGCAACGGAGTCACCTTAGAGCGGAGTGAGGCCAACATTAAGCATGAGCGATGATGACATCACTGTTTCCACCCTCTGACTCAGGAGGGCATGGGAAGGAGCTGACTCTGCACGGTGAGAAGATCCAGGGCCTTTGAATCATCATTCTGAGGACTTGGTCTTGGTCCCTGGAGCACGGCCTGCTTTGTGAACACTAGAACCTTTCCTGAGGGGAACCTGTCGACAAGGCACTGGCTGTGCTGGGCACCAGGCAAAGCCAGCTGGAACTGCAGCATCTCGATGCTGGACAGCTGAGTTCAGGCTTGGGGCGGGGGCTGCGCTGCTGGCCGCATTGAACAGCAGCGTGAGAACTGAGACTGCGTTAAAGCGGAGGTGAGGGGATGGCTCAGGCTGACAAGCAATGCCACAGCTCTCGTTTCTGCCTCACCAGGACGTGGTGTTCTGCCGACAAATTCCAGGAAGCTTTTAACTGTGATGAATGCACTTCTCAAAGATTTTTAGTTTTGTTTTGAAAAGTAATAATAAACAGATTAATCTGACTGGCTGCAGTAAGGGTGTGGGATGGGCTGCCTTGCTCTGTCACCTTACTCTGACCCTCCCTGTGGGCCATGGCCACCCACTCCCAAATGCCCTTTTCTACGCTGTGCTTTTTATGTCCCTACCTGAGACCCTACAAAGGTACCTTTCACATGTCTGGCATCCCCATTATCTCTTCCCTCCCAGCTTCTCCTTCCTCTATTTGTCATCAGATTTTTCCCCTGGAGAACCACTTTGCTTCTGGGCCTTTAGTGTAGGACATGAATCCTGTCAGAAACCCTCACTACCTCCCACTTTCCCACACATTTGCTTAGCTTAGAGCCTTCCTCTGTTGTTTCTGAGGCACATAATGCCTTTATATCAGCAGATTCTGCACTTACAGGTCCTGCCCACCACAGCTGAAAACATATCTTTTAAGTTGTGTCTGTGCTGAACAAATACAGTTCCTTGTCATCATTCCCTAAATGGCACAGCGTAACCGTTTTGTAGGATTTACATGGTCTCGGATGTCTTCGTGTTGTTTGGATGGTTTGACATGTGAGAAGATGTGCAAAGGCTGTGTGCAAATACTGTACCATTTTGTGTAAGGGACTCGAGCATCCTTGGACTTTGTGTTTTAGAGGGAAGAGTCTGGGAACCATCCCTAAGCAATGGCTGTTCATTGAGGGTATGTAGGCTAAACCTGAGTGTATCATCATGGGAGGGTTTGGAGGGCAAGCAAGAATAGATGGACTTCTCTGGGGCCCCCTTCTGAAGTGTTTATCTAATTATTCTTTATCAATAAAAACTCAGAAGTTAGATATCAGGGTGAGAACCTGATGATCAGAGAAGCATCAGAGAAGTAACCTGTGACCTCCTCTCTCTCTCTCTCTCTCTCTCTCTCTCTCTCTCCCTCCCTCCCTCCCTCCCTCCCTCATCTTTCCCTGTTTTCTCAATCGCAAAAGGCTGAGACTCTCTCTAAGTCCCACCCTACTGCTTTATCTGTGTCCCTTTATCTGTCCTCAGTCCTCCAAAACCTCTATGGCTAATTTTGGTCAGCTAGTAGCTAGCTCTGTCCTCTGATTCAAAGCAAACTTTATTGACAGTCTCAGGTGTGTCAGAATGTGATCAAAATATCACACAACACCCCTCTCTGAGCCTGACAGGTTAGGTTTATCTTTAGGAACATCATCCAACTATTACAGTGACTCCAGGGTTATATTGCCCACTTCACAGATCCTGACAGTCACTCAACCAGTAAGTAAATAAAGGGGTCCAAACCCAGGATTTTCTGAATCTAAAACCCACTCACAGTGTCAACTCACTCCGTGCTTAACATGTGTGTGAAGTTATAAAAATAAAACACAAATCCTAGTCTTACATTCTGTAGGTCATCCCAGTCTCCCGTGCACTAAGACTTTATTACTCTTATTACTCCACACCAAATACAGCGTGACCCGAGACGGAGAACCTGTCCCTGTCACCAAGCCGTTGTACCTTCAGCCCTGTTGTATCAACTTTTTCTGGACAGTTGTGAACACACGTGTGCACACCAACAACAGACCACAGAATGATTCACCAAGTCTAGCATGGTGAACCAGAGACTTTAATTTACTTGCAGGAGCATCGGACACTTACAAGCAGCTGCACCGCTGAAGAAAAGCCTCCTTCCCAGCCGTCGTTGACCTTGGGGAGGGGTGGGGCCTCCCATGAGGTTTTACGTGCTGCCTCTGAGCGAGTCCCTTGTGTGCTGCCCGGTGTAGCTTATGAACCCTCACTCGGGAGTGTTCGTGTGTCCGATCTTGGGAGGGCCTTGTGTAAGTCACCACAGTGCCGTGGTTTCCAGGCATGTGGTGACGGTGTGCCTCAACAGGCCTGTGTGATCAGTGCTGAACTGCAGCCGCATCTCTGGCTTCTTTGCTTCTGACGTTGGGCCCCGGGAGCTAGGCCTGCAGGCCATTGTTTTTGTTCTAGTCCCTCTTGGTTTTTGGTTCTGATTTTGACTTTTTTTGTTCTAATGTTTTTTTTAATTAATAACCTTCAATAGTAAGAGCTATTTTTAGGACATGGGAAAAGTGACACAAAAGACAGTTTAATATCCTCCTCAATTCCTTCCTTCCTCTTTTTTTTTTTTTTTGTTGTTGTTTTTTTCAAGACAGGGTTTCTCTGTATAGTTTTGGTGCCTGTCCTGGATCTCACTCTGTGGACCAGGCTGGCCTCGAACTCATAGAGATCCTCCTGGCTCTGCCTCCCGAGTGCTGGCATTAAAGGCGTGTGCCACCATCGCCCAGCCACATTTTACAACAGGGCGATTTGTTACAATTGCCTTGCCAACATTGGCACATTACTATTACAGTTTACATTTTTACATTTACAGATTTACTCTGTTGTGCATTCCATGCCTCCCACAAGCATACAAATGCTCCTCAATTTACTGTGTGATTATGTTTCAGGTAAGCTCTAAATATAACAGGTAGAAGTAGCTGTCGACTCAGAGTCATGAAACATCATAACCGAAAGCAACTTGGAGGAGAAAGGGTTTATTTCAGCTTACAACCTTTAGGTCGTCGTCCATCACTGAAGAAAGTCAGGACAGGAGCTCCAAAAGGGCAGGAACCTGGAGTCTGGAGCTGATTCAGAGGGCATGGAGGAGTGCCGCTTACTGGCTTGCTCCTCATGGCTTGCTCAGTCTGCTTTCTTACAGCACCCAAGACCTCAGCCCAGGAGTGGCATGATTCACAATGGGCTGGGCCTGTCCAGCCTCACTGAGAGGACTAGACTCGTATCCCTGGCAAGTCAAATTTCAAAGCACTGTTTCTGGTACCAGAATGAAGGCAGAAGTCTCAGTTCTAAAGCATCCCAACAGACTAGGCTCAGGTACAAATCCCAGAAAAACAGTCAAAGGTCCGCAGTGCTGAAAGCAGGCAAGGAGATATATTCTCATTGTAGCACAGTGTGAAGAATGGAGTAATGATCTGAAACCTGATTCTCAAGTGCTCACTGTAGTCTCAAAAGTTCTGGAGGAAGCAGGAAACGTGGCGACTACATTCCCACAGCAGTATTCCAGGTTGTCGTAGTCTGGCTGTGATCTCATTGGGTACTATCTCGGGGTCCCCATCCAGAGCTTTGTGTAGCACCACTGACTGTTGCCTGGTGGGTGGTTGGTTCTTTGTCTTAAGATGTTTATCTGTCTGGACTTTAGTTCCTGTGAGCCAAAGTAACCAGGGGAGAAAGCCTCTGGAGGAAGAGATGCACTTGAGTGGTAGGGGATAGGTGGATGCTCCAGGGCTCAGGAGGAAGGAGCTGAAGCAAGATGGGACTGTCATTGACCCCCATCAAATCTCCATAGAGTGCGGCTGAAGGCAGAACACTTTCCGTTTCTACTGAATACAGATAATTCTTCAACTATCATAAAGGTGAATCATAAGTGAAACGCTAAGTTGAGACCATTTGTAAAATGGTATATATCACATTACAGTTTCACAGATAATACTTTTCCACACTGTCTTAGTTAGGGCTTCTATTGATGCGATGAAACACCATGACCCAAAAGCAAGTTGAGGAGGAAAGAGAGTATTTGGCTTAGACTTCCACAGAACTGTTCATCATCAAAGGAAGTCAGGACAGGAACTCACATAGGGCAGGAACCTGGAGGCAGGAGCTGGTGCAGAGGCTATGGAGGGGTGCTGCTGACTGGCTTGCTCTCCATGGCTTGTTCAGCTTGCTTTCTTATAGAACCCAGGACCACCATCCCAGGGATGGTACCACCCACCATGGGCTGGGCCCTCCCCCATCAATCACTTATTAAGGAAATGTCTTACAGCGGGATCTTAAGGAGGCATTTTCTCAATTGAGGTTCCTCCTTTCAGATAACTAGTTTGTGTGTCAATTTGGCACAAGGGTAGCCAGCACACATACACCCGTTGTGTGACATTTTGGTTGTGTTCTGACAAATAAAGCTTGCTTGGAGTCAGAGGGCGGGCCAGCCACTAGCTGACCATAGAGGTTTTGAGGACTATAGAGAGAGAGGAGACAGGAAGTGGTAAGGCAGGGCTGAGAGAGGATCTTGGTCTTTTTTGGATGGAGGAAGGAAGCTACAGGTGGTTACTCCCCTGCTTCTCTGATCTTTCAGGTTCTTACCCCAATATCAGACGCCTGGCTTTTTCTGGATAAGATTAATTAGATTAAGGCTTCACACGCCTTGTGGCTGGTGGAGACCACAGTTCTGTCTTCACAGTTTTACCTTTCCCAGCACTTCATAGATTTGGAATCATACAGAAAAAATTCTTTCAGAGTAACCTTGTCACCCAGTCCCATGCATTTGAGATTTGTGTGTGTGTGTGTGTGTGTGTGTGTGTGTGTGTGTGTGTGTGTGTGTGAGAGAGAGAGAGAGAGAGAGAGAGAGAGAGAGAGAGAGAGAGAGAGAGAGACACTTGGGACTCTCTCTCCCTCTCTTTCTCTCTGTCCCTCCCTCCCTCTCCCTCTCTTTATTCTCTTCTTCCTTATGCCCTCTTCCTCTCCTTTCCCCTCCCTCTGTTGTTGAAATACACCGCCCAGTATGGAACTGATCTGCTTTTCCTTGAATTGACTCCTTCCAAGTCTCGCCCTCGCCATGTCCTCCCAGCTCAGCCTCAACTTTGTCTATAGTTGCATCATTTGGTTTCCTCCTCTCCTCTTGGTTATTTCCTTCTCGTGCCTTTCATCGTTGTCAGATGGTCAGAGAAGGAGCCTAACTGTGAAGGATTTCATGGGAGAAGCCAATGGGCGTCTTTGGATACCAACCCAAGTTTCTGGAAGTAAAGCTGTTAGGTACCAGGGGAGCTCTTAGAGCCAGGAAGCACTGAGTGGAAGCCTCCTGAGTCTTCCGACTCTCCCCACTGTAGGAACATCTCAGTGGCCTGTGACCCTCCCTGCCCATTGTCAGGAGAGCTGAGTCAGCTTCACCTGTGTTAGGAGGCACTTTGCAGGCCACAACCACAGCAACGCTACTGGTTCTAGTCAGAATTTACTGTCAGGAAACTGAGCAAGAATGACTCTGAGGACAACCAGATGCCCTCCTGGCCTGTGAGACGGCTCCCTCACTGCTGCTCTAGGGATGGATACAAAGGAAAGCTAAAGCAATCTGAGCCCTTCAGACACACTTTTTTGAGTTCATTTGGTTTGGGCCCCTTTCTCCTCTTGTGCATAGGTGGGGAAGGATGGAAAGACGCAAAACTACCGAGCCACGGGCAAGGAAAGGAGCCCTTCACTTTAGAGTCTCATACAAGCATCTTCCTGGCTGAGAATCGAGGATTCCTCCACAGTTATCATATGCTATGAAGGTTACCAATATAAAAAGTATTTTGTAATGAAACTGTTAACATAGCAATAAGTCAGTTTTCAGACTTGAATGTGTATGACCTTGAGTAGGGCCCTAACTCTCCTAAGTATTTTATGGGTAGCTCAACAAAACTATTACCTTTTTTTTTTTTCTTAAACAATGAAAGTATCTTAACTGTCCATGTTTCTCACGTAAGCATTCTACCAGGAATAGAGACAATCTAAGGAGCCACCTGTGCCTTTTTTATTGGGGGAGAGGAGGTATAATGGACTGTTGAAACAATGGACTTCTCAAAATTAGCAGTTCCCCAGGAGTCTCATGCTAGGAGGAGGAAAAGGCTGAAGCCTGGTGCCAGCCCACTGGGGAGCTTTTCTTCCAGAAAGAGATTTACATGGCATGCCAGCTTGCAGAGACTGGAGCGGAGACAATAACAGGACCATGCCTTAGCTGGGTCAGCTACTTGTGAATACCCCCTCCCACTCCTTAAACCTTGTGTTAGGATCCTGAGAATGCACTTGGGGTAGGGAAGGTCACCAGACTTCTTTGTTCCTTTTCCCAGTATTGCCACATTAAATTATCTCCATTTTTCTTCTTTTGGCTATTACCTTGTCTCTGTAAGAGGCCTATTGAGGTTAGAAGAAGCCCACGTGGTTAAGACTTCCAGGGCCCAGGCTCTGACTCTGACAACTCCAGGAACCATTTTGGTGAGCCAAGCAGGAGTCAAACTCACTTACCCTAACAACTCTTGTAATGTCTGCATCCTTGGAAGCTAAAGTTTTCCCTAATAACTTAATATTGTCAGCTATACCCTAGGAGTCACTCTGTGATCTCATTTGAATCACTTAGCAGCACAATGAGCTAAGTAAAATCTACCCACAGTCTAGATACGATAGACAGCAAACTACAAATCCCTCACATGTGCTCTTGGGTATGTCTTCCTTCTCTTCTGAATGCAGCTCTTGCCATCAGTTTCTGGTCAGAACCTATTAAGAACACATTCCATAAGCTCCTGTGTCTGCTTTCCTTCTGCTTGCTTGGTGTGAAATGCTTTTCTGTGGTAAAGTCAAGGATCTGCTTTTACCTGAGTGGTGCTTCCTAAAAGATGACAGGACTTGATTTGCACCCAGAACTCTGAAGGAATGCAGAGACATGAACATCAGATGCAGTTCAGCCTAAGAGTACAGCCCAGAAGAACCAGACCAGCATTTGTAATATGATCCTGAGGAAGGACCACACATCACAGGGTTGCCCTCGAGGGTGACACAGAATTCTGAGAGCTGAAGAAGTGTGGAGGTCCCTGAACCTAAGTCCCTGTTCAGGGCACCATCTGTGGGAGGCCAGCTCCACCTTTTAAAGGGTTCCTATGAGGAGGAGAGAGGAGTAAGAAAGTTGTAGATGGAAAGATAGCGGAGAGGAGACAGACAGAAACACAGGATAGCTTCAGGAGAACCTGGATCAAAATCCACTGGCCCCTTCTGTCTCTTCAAAAGGGCTTTTTATAACAATGCCAAGGGGGTGAGGCAAAAGACCTTTCCCTTGCTAGATCAAAGCACACCACACAGCCAAGTGCAGACCCTTCCAAACACCTGGTAACCACACCTGTGGTCCAATCATTCCCCTGTGGAGCCCTGCTGGGTAAAGCAACCTCAGATCTCACTAGGAAACCTCTATGGGCCTCCACAAGGAAGGAAAACTGAGAGATCTGAGACTGAACCTGGCAATCAGGCTGGTCTATTTTCACATCCCACATCCCTGACCATCTTTCCTTAGCATCCATTCCATCCTCATTTGTTTATGCCCGGTGTATATTTAGCATGGTAGCTTAGTCCTGCCCTATTCTTTTCCTCCATATTCTTTTTCATTTTCTCACACAAAGAACAGACTGGCTGGATTTACAGGTTCTCTGTGGCCCAGACTCCTTAGAGATAGGATACCTTACTATATCTGATAGCAGTTATTTACTCCTTTTTCAGTCCATCTTTAATCAAAGTCTCTTCTCCTCCTGCAGTTTCTCTTTCTCCTTATATTCCATTCCTCTACTTTCTATCAACACAACACTAATTAGTCTTACTCTGCTTGCTTCTTTCCAAAGATATAGTAACTAATATGTTGGTTATAATCCATGTTCTGTTGCGTTTTAAAGTAATAGCTGCTTAAGAGAAAACAGTGTTTAGTTGACTCCTATTCTGTTTTCACAGTAGGCCTACTCCTTGGTCGTTACTGCTGTTGCAGAGGGCATTCTACACCCAGGGGAGTACTGAAGCTAGAGCTGGTTTCCCTGAACACAAATCTAACAGAAGAAAATGACTCCTCAACCTTAGTATAAACTAGTTCCTATGGTACACAACAAGTGCTGCCCTTGGAAACAAAAGTGATTTAAGTTAAAAAAAAAAAAAACAAAAAAAAAACAAAGAAACAAAACTCTACCAACTGATGGCTTAAGTTCAGATATGCAAGTCCCAGTGCAAAATGCAAAGAGCATGAAAAATCAGTACAAGTCTCCTTCAAAAATGACCACATCCACTGTCATGGTCATCAATGAGTGACTTAGGAGAAACTCCTGAAAGAATTCAAAAGAATGATACATGATAACTGTGTCCAAGGAAATCAAAGAGGATGCAAATAGACTCTTCAATGACTTCCAAGAGAACACACGGCTGAATGAAATAAGGAAGTCAGCACAGAGTAGAAAAATGGAATTCAATAAAGACACAGAAAAACTGAAGAACAATTGAATAGAAAAGCTGAAGATGAAAAAGTCAATAAGTCAAATAAAAAGCTCAGTGGGAAGCCTCATAGAATAGATAAGCAAGTAAGTCATCAAGATAGGGATCGAAGACAAAGTAGAGGAATTGTAACGTTCAGTCAAGGACAAAGAGAAATGGATAAAAAATGTTCAAACAGTATGTAAGACTTTGGGTATATGGTAAAAAGACCAAATGTATGACTTATGGACAAAGAGGTAGCAGTAGGAGGAAGGTGGAGAGGAAGATGAGGAGGAAAATAATTCTATCCTAAAAGCAAAGAAACTATTTTCAATAAAATATTTTCTATTTTAAATAAAATAGTAAAATTCAAGCCCAAGGAAAGATATTAGAATAAAGATACCAGTATATAGAACACCAAATAGGACATAAAACAAACAAACAAACTCTCCACATCATAGTTAAAATGCTAAGCATACAGAAGGGGTACTGAAAGCTGTAAGAAACACCACATGGAAAGGCAGCCCCACCAGAATAACTGGTGACTTTTTGGCAAAAACTTTAGAACCAGAAATGTGCTGGTGCTAGCCTTTAATCCCAGCTCAGAAAGCAGAGGAAAGTAGATCCTCAATGAGTTCCAGGCCAGCCTCATCTGCACATCGAGTTCCAAACCATACAGGGATACATAATGAGACCTTGTCTCAATTCATTTACTAAAATTTTATAAATCCAGATGTGCTTTGAACAGTGCATTTCAAGTTCTGAAACAGCTCAGGTGCCAACCTATACTACTATGCCCAGCAAAATAGTCATAATTGAAGGAAAAAGAGAAACTTACCTTGATAAAAGATAGATGAGGGGATTTATAATCCCTACAGTAGCTCCAGAGAAGATCCTGGAAGGAATTATTCAGATAAAGAGAAAGATAAATACACTGAAGAGGTTGCAGGATAGAATAAATTAGTAGAATAGTAGTGAATCCAATGAAAACTAAGAAAACATTAGAAAATAGAAGTCATAAAATTAGAAGAATTAAAAACAGCATTTAGTAATAACTGATAACAAATGCTCTCAATTCTCCCAATCAAAGATACTTACAAGCAGATTGGATTAAAAAGCAGGCTTCATCTACCAGTTGCCTCCATGATACATATTTCACCATCAAAGACAGACACTGTCTTAGGGTGAAAGGATGGAAATGGGAGTTCTAAACAAATGGAATAAGGAAACAAGCAGACACTGTCGATCTAAAAGGGACTTCAAACCAAAATTAGAAGACATAAAGAAGGCTACTTCGTACCAATTGAGAAAACAATCCATCAAGAGGGCATAATTCTAAACGTTCACATCCCAAACAGGAATGCATCTAATTTCACAAAATAACTAGATGTAGAGTAACAGATAACCCCAGCACAGGGATGGTAGGTGACTTCAGTATTTTACTTCCACCAACAGATCATCTCATACAGAAAGTAAACAGAGAAACATATATATTAAATGACATCATAGATCAAATGGACTTAAAAGAACATTCTGTTCAAACACTGCACAATATATATTGATATTTTTCAGCAGCTCATGAAATATTAATAAAATGCATCATATTTTAGGGCACAAAACTAGTCACAGTGAATATAGGAAAATTAAAATAACGTCTTATATTCTATCTCACCACAGTGGAGAGATTAAGAAAAAAGACTATAGGAAAGACACGAGCTCATGGAGGATAAACAACACACTACTGAATGATGAATATGTCGTTGATGATATCAAGAAGGAAATTTAAAGATTATTAGAATCAAGTGAAAAATACAAAATCATGGCATACACTGAAAGCAGGCCTAAACAGAAAGTTCATATATAGATATACTCCATAAAAAAATAGAGTAATCTCAAATAACTCAGTGATACAACCTAGGGCCTTGGACAAACAACAAGTCAAACCCAAATACAATAGATGGAAAGAAATAAATAAGATCGGTGCAGATAATGAAATGGAAATGAAAAACTTACAAAGATTCAATAAAATGAAGAGCCGGTTCTTTGATGAGTGGGTATCACTGTAGTAGGGTATGGATTCCTTTGGGTACATGCTCGAGTGGTACAGCTGTTCATGTGGTAGATCTATTTTCAGCTTTTGAAGAGCCTCCACGTGGATTTTCATAGTGGCTGCACCAGTTTGTATGCCCACCAGGAGTGAATAAGTATTCCCCTTTCCCTACATCCACTCCAACCTTTGTCATTATTATTATTATTATGATTATTAGTCATTATGGTTGGGATAAGATATAATTTCAGAGTAGATTTAATTTGCATGTCCCTGATGGGTCAAAGATATTGAAAAACTTTTTTTCTTAGCTGTTTGTATTTTATCTTTTAAGAACTCTCTGTTTAGTTACATGCCCCATTTTAAAAATTGGGTTGTTTTCTTAACGATATTTAATTTTTAGGGTTTTTTTTGTATATTCTACATACTAACCTTTTGTATGGTATATCTAGTAAAGATTATTTCTCCATTCTGTGGGCTGCATCATCAGTCAAACAATGATGTCTTTATCTGTGCAGGACCTTTTCAGTTTTGTGAGGTTCCATTTATTAATTGTTGATCTTCATGCTCACACTATTAGGGTTCTATTCAGAAATGTTCATCTCTGCTCATTCACAATAACCAGGAAATGAAAACAGCCTAGATGTCTATCAACCATAAATGGATAATGAAAATGTATATTTATACAGTGGAATATTATTTAGCTATTAATAAATTAAATTCATAGGTAAATGGGTGGATCTGGAAATAATCATGTTGGCCAGCCCAGACCCAGAAAGACAGATATCACATATTTTTTTTTCATTTGTAGATGTTAGTTTTGACTCTTCAGATATGTGGTTTCATTTGGAATACCCATGGAAATCAGGAAATCACTAAGGTGGTGTGGGAAGAGATTTTACAGGAAGGAGAGCTAGAACACACTGCTATAAAGGATAAGGACATAATGGAACAAGAAGGGTTAATGTGGGGGAGGGGCAGGGTAGAAGAGAGACTACAGGGAGGGATAAATAGCACTAAAGACCTCTCAAAAACATCATATGGAAACCTGCTACTGTAGAAACTTCCTATCCCTGCCCCCCATCTATCTTTACACACACACACACACACACACACACACACACACACACACACACACACACA
Organism: Peromyscus californicus insignis; assembly: GCF_007827085.1. Taxonomy (NCBI): domain Eukaryota; kingdom Metazoa; phylum Chordata; class Mammalia; order Rodentia; family Cricetidae; genus Peromyscus; species Peromyscus californicus. Next base: position 21,177,267 of record NW_026294402.1, read on the forward strand.
CACACGCAGGCATGCAAACACTTGCACATGTTAAAATAGAGTTAACAATGCAGGCTAGATGTAGAGTTAACTATAGGCTAACAAATAAAGAGCCTACTTCTAGAAATAGGTTGTTACTTCTTTTGGAATTGTTATCCAGTGATGTCCCAAAGACTCTCATATATCACAGGCTATTGCCAATGCTCTTGGTTACCCTCTAAATAGCACTTGATCCTTTTGCTGGAGACACTATGTTCTTAAGTCATAGAACATGGAGAAATCAAGCTAATACTAACCTGGAAGCTTCATCTCTACTGGATAACTTTTATAGTGCTGGAAGTTGCTATGTGTATTACCAGTGAAGAATAGTCATCAATCTTACCCAACTTTGAACATTACAAGCTACAATAATGACTGGCCTGCAAAAGTAGCATGAATATCATGGATATAACTAAACATTTTCTGGTTGGATTTTAGTCTCCCTCCTCAAGGTGAAACCCATTCCTGGCACCATTGTTGGTCCAAGAACCTATGTCTAGATAAGACATAGGCCCTAGAGGAGAATCTGCTAGTATTATTACACTACTGGACATGGTGTTCAACTAACTCCTAATGACTTAAGATTACACCCATAGAACAATACATCTCTTAACCCACATCAGAGAAGCTTGTATTTACAGTAGATGTTGATTAACACAGAGACCCACAAGTGGCCAAGATAGAGAGAGTAAGAGACTTCCGAGTTTTCAGCCTAAATGGTGTATCTATATCACAACCCTTCCTTTGAAGCTCAGGGACCACGGTAGAAGGGGGCAGGAAGAGTGAAAGAGCCAGAGGTAGTGGGTAACCACAAGGAATCAGTGTCTTCTGGACAGAGCAGGGCAGCTGTGCATATGAACACAACAGTAGTTATGACAATATGGACAAGACATGTGCAAGCCAAAGAAAGGTCAAATCCTGGCATGGAGAAGGGAGATGGGCACTAAGTCTTACCACTATCTGAGGGCTGTTGGCAATTGTTAGCTGCTATGAGTGTCAACACCAGTTTTCTCTAACAGTGTAGCCTCTGCTTTGTTGACTATGCTCCAGTGGAGACCAAACATCAAAAATATTTGAGTAGCACAGATTGGTCTTGATTTTTTTAAAGGACATTAAATGAGATGTCTGGGAAAGGGAGTTTTGGGGAGAGGCTTAGACATAATCAAAACATGTACAAAACTCAAGAACTAATGAAAGTATCTATAAAATGAAGTTGGTTCTTTGACAAAATAAACACTGTCAATAGACCCTTAGCCCAACTAACTGAAAGAAGGAGAAAAAAGATATGAATTAACAAAATTTTAAATGAAAAGGAAAACAATACAGCAGATACCAGTGAAATTCAGAAGATCAAATGAACATACCTTTAAAACTTTAAAACTTATATTCCACTAAATTGCAAAATCTACCAGAAACGAATGAATTTCTAGATGTATGTAACGTACCAAAGTTGAACCAAGATAATTTTAACAGATCTGTAAGAGCAATGACACTGAAGCAATAATTAAAAAAAGATCTCCCAACTGTAAGAATTCCAAGCCAGACAGATTCACAGTAGAATGCTAGCAGACAGATTCATGGTGGAATGCTAGCAGATGACTTTAAAGGAAAGATAGCAGCAATAATTCTCAAATTATTCCATAAAATAGAAAAGGAAGAAATGCTTCTAAACTCTTTATGAAGCCAGTAGCACTCTGATACTAAAACCAGATTAAAGATGCAATAAAAAAGAAAATTAGAGATCCTAATGAACATAGATACAGAAATTCTCAATAAAATACTTACACATGGAATTTTAGGACACATCAAAAAGATCACTGTCTGTGATCAAGTTGGCTGCATTCCAGAGATGGCTTGAGGTATGCAAATCAATACATGTAGTGCAGAAACAGACTCCAGAACAGAAATCATGTGGTCATTTTAATTGATGCAGAAAAAGCCTTTGACAAAATCCAGCACCCTTTCATAACTCAATGTGGAATTACCTTGAGTCTCAGTGAAGGAGTGTCTAGGTCAGACTGGCCTGAGGACAGGTCTGGAGAGGTTATCCTGACTACATTGGTTGAGGTAGGAAGACCCATCCTGAATGAGGGTGATATCATTTCATAGGCTAGGTTCTGGACTGTGCAGGAGTGGTCAGTGAGCTGAACACAGCATTTGCTTCTCTCTGCTCCTGATTGTGGATGTGACATGACCAGCTGCTTTATTCCTGTACCTTGACATCCCTGATACGATAGACTATATGACCTGGAATTATGAGCCAAAATAAACTCTTTCTCATCCAAGTTGCTTTAGTCAGGGTTTTATTATTACTATTACTATTATTATTGTCACAGGAAACAATGTCATTAGACATTTGTCAGAATCCATAGATTGGTTTCTCTTTGTTTGAATATTTAACATAGAATCTCACCATGTAACCCAGGATGCCCTGGAACCTACTATGTAGACCAGGGTGGTCTTAAACTCACAGAGATCAACCTGCCTCTGTGAGCCGACTGCTGAGATTAAAGGCCTATTCCACCACTGCCTGGCTTACAGCTGGATTTTATGAAGAAATTTTCATAATTGAGGTTCCCTCCTTTCAGATAATTCTAGCTTGTGTCAAGTTGACATAAGACCAGCCAGCACAGCCACCATGCCCAGCTTGTATATGCTTTCATTTGAGACAAGAACCAAAAATACCGTCAGAAGGTAACCCAGTGGTAAGGTCATTGGCCGCCAAGCCTGATGACCTGTGTGATCCCCAGGACATACATAGTAGGAGAGAACTGACTCTTGAAAGTTGTCTTCTGACCTCCACATGTGTGCCCTGGCATGTGTACACACACACATGCCAAGAAATAAATGTGATCAACTTTAGAATGAAAAATTAAAGACAGGGGTTAGAAAGATGGCTCAGTGGTTAAGAGCACTGACTGCTCTTGCAGAGGACCTAAGGTTCAGTTTCTAGCACTCACAACCATCTGTAATTCCAGTTCCAGGGGACCTGGAACACTTTGCTCTCCTCCAAAACACCAGACACGTGCATGGTGCACACACATACATGGTGAACACACATATATGCAGGCAAAACACTCATATATATGAAATAAAACTGAATTCTAAAAATAACCCCACATGCCTGAAACCATCTGCTGTTAGTAACATGTTCACTTGTTCAGCTTCAGTACTTTTCCTTTTCTTTTGCTTTTTCTTGGTTTGGGGAAACTGAGTCAAGAGGGAAACCATCAACCACCAACTCCCCACTATATATTAGCAACAGCCTTCTCAGCCTGAAAACTCTCAGGAGAAATTTACTCGCCTTTGTGGAAAAAATTATATCTTTATACTTCAACTAAATACACTAAATTTTAGTAGTTTTAGAGTCCAAATTGGTGGTATTTTAAAACTGTGAATGGCTTCTATTTTTTCTTTTTTAATTTATGCATTGTTTTGAGGAGAAGATTTATATAATGAGAGATGAAAGGCTTCAAAACAAAAATGAAACTAAGTGGAAATAGCAGAATGTGTGGAAATGTGCAAAAACAGAACACCACAGCATTTTCACCAGCATTATCAATCACAAAAGAAATTATATCTGGAAGTAAATTAAAAGAGCAATTTGTAACAGAACAAAATAAAAGATTAAAAATAGCTCAAAAATGATGTCTTAAACTGGGTTTTTATTGCTGTGAAGAGACACCATGACCACGGCAACTCTTATAAAGAAAACATTTAATTGAGGGGGCTTGCTTACAGTTTCAGAGGTTCAGTCCATCATGGCGGGGAACATGGCGGCGTGCAGGCAGAGGTGGTGCTGGGACTGACACTGCTACATCTTGCAGGCAACAGAAATTAATTGACACACTGCTGGTATCCTGAGTATAGGAAACCTCAAAGCCCACCTCCACAGTGACACCTTTTTTCCAACAAGGCCATACCCACTCCAACAAAGCCATACTTCCTAATAGTGACACTCTCTATGAGATTATGGGATTATGGGGGGTGGGGTGGGGTGGGGTGGGGTGGGGTGGGCAATTACACTCAAACTACCACAAATGGTCAAACATCAATTCAATAAATCATGACCTTTTGGGTTTTAATTGTGTGTGTGTGTGTGTGTGTGTGTGTGTGTGTGTGTGTGTGTGTGTGCATTTTTGGAGTAACATGTTGCTGTGAGCTAACAGATGTGAGAGCTGAGAACTGAACTCTGGTCCTCTTTAAGAGCAGTAGTGTCTCCTAACCACTGACTTATCTCTCAGTAACATCTTAAGTTCTGAATAAAGCATAGGTGGAATTTACTGAGTTTTAAATATTGAGCATTTTATGCTGAAAATACTCCCTCCCCCTCTTAGGGGCTAGGCCCTAGTTTCCTAGTATGTTCCTTCATGTATATGTAAAATTAGAAATTAAACTCTGCATATGGGAGAATATTCTGTGTTTATCTTTCCTAGCTTGGGTTGACCTCACTTAATTCAATATTTTCAAATTCCATCCTTTCCTGAAAGTCACAGAATTAAATTTTCTTTTATGGTTGAATGAAATTCCAGTGTGTTCATAATCGGCTCATCTATTGATGGACATAGAGGCTGATGCCAGTTCCTTGTTGCTCTGAACAGAACCACAATAAACATGTTCCTGTAGAAGGTTGTAGTTATGTGGACATATTCCCAAGAGTGATATAGCTGGTGCCGATGCAAAAAAAAAAAAAAAAAAAATAAGAAAAACAAACAACAGCAACAACAAATAAAACAAACAAACCTCCCCCAAACCAGCTCTCACCTCAAAGGGAATAAGAGATAGTTTATTTTGGAGTCCAATTTGAGTGACAAGATAGATGATGTGACCATAAATATAGCTCTCCCCAAATACAATGTTTCAACGTGAAAGTGGTTTTCACAGTAACAGGACAGAAAATAGTTATGAGTCAAGGTATTTTGACAATACATTGGTGGGGACATTAAGTGGGCGGTTACAGCAAGCAGAGGTAAGCCCCAGATGCTATCTGACAGCATCCTTAGCCCTTCCATTGGTGGAGAATACAGTTTTGTTGAGTTAATATATTCAAAAGGTTTTATCTGTTTATCAGGATGTTAGGTTCAGCTTTGTCTGCTCCTTGTACAATCTTGGGTCTGACAGGGAGATGGGCAAGGAATGGCTGTTTGCTAGTCTAAATATCACTCAAGATGGATTGCAATTCAGCCCTGAGGCTGCAGCAACCCACCTCTCCATAGCCATTGACATTATAATCTGCTCTTAGCCTCTGCCACAGGGCTCCTTTCCAGAGTTTTCCTTGACACTGGTAATATGGAAGTTTAGCTTTTAACAGTTTGGGAAGCCTCCTTGCTGATTTCAAAGATGGCTGTACCAATTTGCACTACTACCTAAAGTGAATAAGGTTTTGTCTTTTATTGTACTTTTATCAGTATTTATTGTCATGATTTTCTTAATATCTGTTCTGACAGAGGTGATATGGAATTCAAGATAGTTTTTATTTATAGTAAACACCAAAGCGTGCGCTTGTGTGAAGGTCAGACAACTTCATGGGTTTGGCTCTCTCCTTCTCTCTTTATGTGAGTTCTGAGGACCAAACTCAGGTCATCAGGCAGGAAGAGCAAATGCATTTACCTGCTGAGTGATATTGCCGGCCATTACAGTTTTAGCTTACATTTTTTCCATGACTAAGAATATTGAACACTTTTAAAAACATTTGTTAACTATTTATATTTCTCCCTTTAAGAATGCTTTTTCCAGTTCCTTGGTTCAATTTTTGTTGGGGCTTTATTTTTGTTTGGATTTTAGAACTCACTGTATAGTCTAGATATGAACCTATCAGATGCATAGTCAGGAAATGTTTTTCCTATTCCCCAGGCTGTCTCTTTACGTGGCTGTGTCCTTTGCTGTACAGAAGCTTTGCAATTTCATGAGGCTCTATTGTTGTGTGACAGATTTTTAATCTGGTGAAATGCAACACACACACACACACACACACACACACACACACACACACACACACACACACGTCTCTTCACCCCAGGAAGGGAATCCACGACACATCAAACTAACAATTGTTCCAATATCTCTCTTGGTGAACCAATAGATTTTTTGGGAGGGGGGGTTACTAGCAGGGATGTGGTTGGGGGTTATTTACAAGGAAGAGGGATAACTCAAAATAGCTGCATCACTGAAAAGCCCACCCCAGTACCCCAAGTCCAGTGACACCTCCACAAAGCTGCAGCCCTGGAGGTCCTCACAGCTGTTAGGCAGTGTGACAAGCAAATCCTCATCTTTCCCCATTTCCTCCCACTCCTCCACCCTTCCCTCCACCTTTATCTCCTCCCAACAGCAGTTACTCTTTTCATACTGATGGGGAGGGGCCATAAGAGCTTTCAAGTTCTTATTCTCCCTGAAACATGACCTTTTGTTTACCTCCTGGGCTCACAAGTCTTCTTGGAGAGGAATGTTTCAATTTGAAGGGAACTGCCATATGTGCAGGGAAATTCCTGGAAAGAAGCTGTATCTGCAAATATCGACTGGCTGAAACTGCAGTGATGTGGAGAGGTTGGGATGATGCAGGTCCTGACACTAATTACCCCACTTTGTGCTAGTTTTTGACTCCTGAATAGTCATTTCTTGTCCACCTCTGTGTTGGAACTAACATCCTGTGAGTTTGGAATCTATTAACTTAGCAGACTACTAGCTCCCACCAACCCAAAAGCTAAAAATGTCACCAGCATTTGAGACCTATGGAAAGTGCGTGTCTGATGTACTCACCAATGTATTTTAAAAGTGTCTTGATTTATAACTTTCTTCATTCTGTAAGACTATAAAACTTATGAACATTTGGACATGGAGTTTGGGGTAACCCAAATCCATGTTCCTGAGCCATGATTACTCAGAATAGTTGCAGGATAAACCATCTCTTATTGCCTTGAAGATGAGAGCTGTGGGCTTTTTTTTTTCCGTCAACACATGAAATACCCACTCATCAATAATTGATTTATTTCCCGAGTGGTTGGAGTCCTATTCGGAACACCCTGCCTATGCTTTATCTTGAAGTGTTTCCCCTACTTTTCCCTTTAGCATTTTCAGAGTTTCAGGTCTTTCATTAAGGTTTCTCATCCATTTGGAGTTGATTTTTTTGTGTGTAAGGTGAGAGATACGGAGCTAGTTTCATTTGTCTGGTGGATATCCAGTTACCTTGGGAACATTTGCTGAAGAGACTGTCTTCTCCAATGAGTATTTTCGGTATCTTCATCAAAAGTCAGTGGCTATAGCTGCACGTGTTTATGTGTGGGTCCTCTATTCTATTCCATTGATCTTAGTGTCTGATTTTGTGCCTGTACTATGATATTTTTATTATCATGGCTCTCTATTGAAATTGGAGATTGTGACATCTCCAATATTATTGCTTTTGCTCAGGATCGCTTTGGCTATCCAAAGTCTTTTGTGCTTCCAAGTGAGTTTTAAGACTGTTTCCTTTAAGTTGGTAAAGAATGGTATTGGCACTTTGAAGGTGATTGTGTTGAATCTGTTGATTGTGTTTGGTAAGACAGCCATTTTTACAGTATAAATTCTTTCTTTTTTTGGCTTTTTGAGACAAGGTTTCTTTGTGTAGCTCTTGCTGTCTTATAACTTGCTCTGTAGACCAGTCTGGCCTCAGACTTACAGAGACCCAACTGGGTTTGCCTCCTGAGTGCTGGGATTAAAGGCGTGCACTACCACCCAATAGTATAAATTCTTCTAATCCGTGAACTTGGTATGTCTTTCTTTTTCTGGTGTCATCTTCAATTTCTCTTTTGAACATTTTGAACTTTTCACTATAGTCGATTGCTCAGGCTTACTCCAAGGGTTTCATTTGTTTATTTTGAGGCAATCGTTTCTCTGATTTCTTTTTCAGCATGTTTGCATTGGCTCCAGATTTTACGTCTTAAATTTGTACGATGCCACTTTGATGAAAGTGTCTGTCAGTTCTAAAAGTTTCCTGGTAGAGTCTTCAAGGCCTGTTATGATGGAATTGTGTCATTGGCAAATAAATACACCTTGCTTCTTCCTTTTCTGTTTACACCTTGTAATTTGCTTCTTGTGTCTTAATGATTTGGCTAAGATTTTTTGGTACTGTACTGAATAAGACTAGAGTAAGAGGGGTTGGGGATTTAGCTCAGTGGTAGAGCGCTTGCCTAGCAAGCACAAGGCCCTGGGTTCAGTCCTCAACTCTGGAAAACAAACAAACAAACAAAAAAAAGACTAGAGTAAGAGAATGCCTGTCTTGTGCCTGATTATTGTGGAAATGCTGTGGATGTTTCCCCATTTAGTATAATGTTAGGTTAATATAACATAGCTCAACCTTATTATTCCAGAATGAGTGTTCACACCCTTCTCAAGGTGCTAGGTTGTTATCACCTGAAGGTTGTGGCTGGAGATTCAGTGGACATGCTAATCTTATCCCAGTGAAGGGTGGAGCTATAACCTCTTGAGCATGCTGTTCACAAAAGCATGATGGCTGGAGCTTAAGCCTCATGAATACAGTAGCATCATCAGAGTGGCTGGCAGATTTGGGGCCTTCTTAGAACACAAGGAGAGATTGAAGTCTCATGGATGTGCTGACCTCACTGGGGTAATGGGCACTGCTGAAGTTTACTGGGTACACTGTATTTGTTGTAGTGACAGAATAAAGACGTAAGCCTTACAGATTCATTGATCTCACTGGGGCAATGTGAAGGACAAGCTTGCCCTGGACAAGCTATGCTTGCTAGAGTGATGAGTGGGACTGGAGACTATTAGGCGTTATTTCCTCACTGGGACAATGGAGGGGCTGGAGACCACTGGGCACATTGTGCACACTGGGAAGATCAGTGAAGCTAAAGTCTCCTGGGCATTGGTCTTCACCAGGACAATGTGTGTGGTTGAAGTTTGGCAGAGTCATGGTCCTCCCCTGGGCAATGGGCATGGATGAAGCCTCCTGGGAAAACAGTGTTCACTAGGGTGCCAGGCCTGGCTGAAGCCTCCCAGGCACAGTATTTGCTTGGACTATAGTGTGACTGGGGTCTCCTGAGCACATGGTTTCCACCAGAGTGACAGGTAAGGCCTAGCCAGGCTGTGCTTACTAGGGCTGGAGCCTCCTGAGAGCCATGTAATCTTTGGGGCGATTTGTAGAGTCAGGGTCTCCCTGGAGTGTGGTTCTGACTTGGATGACTGGGGCCAGGAAATCCCCATCTTGCGGTTCTCTGTAGGGCAATGGGCAGTGCTGGAGCCTCCCAGGCAGACTGTGCTTTCCAAGGAAATGTGTGGGCCTGGAGCTTCAAGAGAATGCTGTGCTCACTAGAGGAGAGGAAAATTCTGTTTTCAAAGGCTCAGGAAAGCTTTTCAAAAAGCAAATATACTGCTTATGAGCACTAGGAAATGTGTGCTTATCAATCAGTTTTTGTTGATGCTGGACGAAAGAGGTGTACAGGTTAAGTGTGCTAAAAGAAAGGAAGAAGAGCATGCTGTCAGCTGTCTGGCATTCCTTTTTAAAAAGTCACACTCAGGGTGCTTTCACCTAATAAACAGAATGCTCAGGAGCATTAATATAGAATATAGAATGTGTCCTTGTGAACAGTTTTGCTTTGATGTGGGATAAGTAATGCATCACACAATTTACAATGCATGGAAGAAGTCACGTTTTCACTCACTTAGCACTCTCTTTTTTAAAAATTACGTGTGTGTGTATGTGTGTGTGTGTGTGTGTGTGTGTGTGTGTGTGTGTGTGTGTGTGTGTGGACATGAATGCCCAACGAATCCAGAAGAAAGTGTCAGATCCCTTGGAGCTGGAGTTACAAGACTTCATGAACAACCCTACATGGATGCTTGGATCTGAACTCTGAGAGAGCAGCAAGCACTCTTAACTACTAAACCATCTCTCCAGCCTGCACTCTTCTGTATTTTCTGACAGGTGCAAGTTGCTTTTCACACACTAAATAAACCATGAACAAGAAATATTGTGGGCCTAGAAGACATTCCATGGTGATGCTCGATCAAATATGCACTGAGTTAGATCATAGGAGGGAAGAAAGAGTAACCACACTCTCATGATGAGAAGCTTCACTGTTTTAAAAGCACCAGTTAGCCTCCTTCACAGAGTGAATGCTGTGTCCATCAGCAGCCCCCATCTCTTTCAGAGGCAAAGACCAGTTGCTTTCCTGTACTCAGCTGCTGTGCTGATGAGCAGGAAGGGGTATGTCTTTGTGACAGTTTGTGTCACCTTTTGATGTTTTATGCACTGTGCGCTCCCATGGAAACAAAGAAGACATCTCATTATCAGATACCTGCCACTTTTCTTTCTCAAAGGCACAAACAAGATGCTTTTTATGTACCTAATGCGATATTCATGTCTTCATAAAAACATTTTCTGTTGGTTTTGAAGAAAAAGGACATCACATTTTCCTCATTGAATAGAAGAGGATTCTTTTTTCTTTCAGGCTTCAAACTGGCTCACTTCATAAGGCTCCACTGAGGATCTTTTGAGATAGTGAATGCAGAATTTATGAGCGCTGAGGAAGGTGCACTTTTCAAACAGTGTTGGTGCTGGATGAAGACTGGGCGGTGTCATGGAGGGAGGTAGAACATGAATTGTCAGGAACCTGGCTGTCTTCCTTCTCACAGACAGAAACGAGATGCTTTCGATAAAGTGAACACAGAGTCTATGAGCCCTGGGAAATGTGTTCTAAAACAGCTCATACTGATACTGCATGAAACGTGCATTGTCCACCAACCCATTGCAGGCAATGGAAGAGAGAGCACAGTGGCCCCCGTGCATTCCTCCCTTCTACATCAAGAGCAGGGGCTCCTCACTCCCTGAGTCAAAGCCAGCAGTCAGGAATGTGTTCTCACCAGACAGTGTGTGGGAGTGCTTGACCAATGACATCACATAATGTGTAGTCTTAGAGTGAAAGGACCAAGCAGATGCCATAACAGGCTGTCAGTCTTCTCTCAGAGAACAGCCCTCAATTTTAGTTTCCTGAGACTTGAGCAAGCAGTTTCTGGGAGGGACATGAACAAATAAAAACATAGTCTTTGCAGTAGTTCCCTTTCTGCATGTACTCTGACGGCTCAAGGTTCAGTCAGTTGTTTACTATCTGGGACCCCTCATTAACTTAGAGCTATGTGCATGGGTCAATGTGAACATGCAAGGCCAGCCAGCCCCCATGGCAGCTCAAGGACAAAGCCTGGGACTTGTCCAGGCCTGCCCAAAAAACGATAACTATAACCACCAACCAGTAAATTCAAAGGTTACACACACTCACCCAATCATATGATGCCAAGGCCTGTACCACTCTGCTTGTGGTTTTTCCCTTTAAAAACCCTCACCCTGAGAGCTCAGGGCTGTCCTTCTCCACCTGCTGTGTTGTGTTGGACATGGACCAAGCCCAAGCTTGGTTGTTATCAATAAACTCTTGTGTGTTTTGCATCGGATATCGGCTCTGTGATGGTCTTGCTCGGGGGTCTTGAGACAACAAGGACACGGAAGAAGAAAACACATCCTTATATCTTGGACAGTCTTTTTTTTTCCCCCAAGGCTCAAGCAAGCATCTTTCACAGAGTTAATACAGTGATTGTGAGTACTGAGGGGTGAATTGTGCAGAACAGGTCGGTTTGATTGTGAATTAATGATGAATCACAGACTAGATGACCTCACAAAGGGAAGAAGAACTGTGAGGTGAGAGGTCCAGGTTCAGGCATCTGAACCTCTCACCTCACAGATGCAAACGGGAAGCTTTACCTACAGCCAACATGGCTTCTGTGAGCTCTGAGGAGTGCATGTTTATCCACCAGTTAGTTTTGAAGCTGGAGGACAAAACTAAAGTCTTCTCAGGAAATGGAAGAAAAAAGTCACGTTGCCAGCTGTGGGGCAGGCATTCATTTCAAAGACACAAAGGCTGCAATGTTCATAAGCATGAAATGATGCAGGTTTATTTAGCTTTTTGGTCTAGGATTAAAGAAGCACAAAACATGGACTTCTCTCCAGTCAAGATTCCGGGAAGAAGTGTCCCGGGGGTGGGTGGGTGATGACGTGTCCTCCACAAGCTGAGTTTGTGCCCAGGTATAATGCTTTAGGAGAGGACTCAGCTGCCAGCAACTTCAGGGGAGGAACTGCCACAGCTGCTGGTTTTATTCATTCATTTATTTATTTATTTATTTGTGTCTTTTCTTTGTTGGAGATTCTCTGAGAGAGTGGGGTTTGGAGAGAGAGGAATGGGGCTTCCCAGATCAATGGGAATTCTCTGATCAAGCAGGAGGGGGATGGAGATTCCAACAGAACAATAGATGTTCAATGTATGTTTGTTGAGCTAGTGAACTGCCAGTATCCATGGCAGTGTCGAGGAGCAGCAGATGGCAATTGAAGTTCAGGTGTCAGCCCACCAGAAGAAAAACTCTGATGAGAATATTTTGTTCAAGTAAGGCTTGTGAGCATACACACTCCAGAGTGTCTTTTGCTTATGCTGTGCCTTCACATTGTTGCTGCTACATGCTTTTTTTCTGGTATCTGATATGTATGTACATGTGGGGAGTCCCCCACTGCCTGTATTGTAGTGTATGTCTCTCATGAAAACATCCCAATCTACTGGGCATATCTGTGTATTGTCAGGAAGATGATTTCTCCTTAAGCTGTACTGTCTAATTATCACAGAGTTTTGATAAATAAAAAATACTAGGATATGTTTCATAACTAAGGCTTATTGTTCCATGAGAGCTGTGAGTCACACTTAGGAGCTGCTTTAGATCACAGCTCAGATTTATGATTTAGGAAAACATTTGAGCACAGGCTATTCCTCAGAGTGGGCACTTGGAACTTCACATGTTGAGTCTATTTTTGTGCCATCGTTGCTCAATGTATTTCTTGATATCTTTCAATTATTGAGCACTGATCATATGCCAGAAGTGTGAATACATTGGTTTGTGGTCTAGAGAAGGAACTTGGGGGAGAGGAGAGGAAAGGAGGGCAGAGAGGACTATGGGAAAAAAAAGGCGGAGTCGCTAGCCAGACACAGAGGAAACAAGATGGACAGAATGGAGATGAGGTAATGAGCCTCATGAAAAAAATGTAGATTTAAAAATATGGGTTAGTTTGAGTTATAAGAGCTGTTATGAACAATCCTAAACTAAGGCTGAACTTTTATAATTTATATATAGATATTCATGTCATCATTTGTGGGCTAGCGGTCCTATTGAAAAAGTACTACCACAAAGAAGAGAGGAGAGGAGAGGTAGGTATTGTGCTCTCTTTGAGAAAGCTGGCCAAATTCCCTCAAGGCTACACAGTATCCATCAGTCCCCTAAACACTCATAGCAGGAATGCTGATTCCAGCAAGTTTGGAGAGGCAGAGCCTCCTGGGAGGTGTTTGAATTTTAGAAGCAGAGCTTTCCTGACTGGATGTATTTCTCATTTGAATAGATTAGTTAGTTAGCATAGCTGTTTGTCCTACTTTTCTTTCTGTATGTGCCTTTCTACTCTCCATATTTCATCCTGTGAGTCAACATGGGGCCTTCATCAGTTGTGGATGCCTGGTCTTGTACTTCCCAGCTTCTGGAATCAGGAGCCAAAATAAATGCTTTTCCTACACTCCCCAGTCTTGGGTGTTCTGTTATAGCAAGAGAAAACAGACCTAAGACCTATAGTGCCTTGCCCCATCACATGCTGGGTTATGTTAGAAGTTTCATTTCAGGCCAGCCTCCGAAGAGTAAGAGCAACACATAGAAACCAGCTGTATAACTCTAAGGCCACCCTTACACTTTGAAGCACATTGGTGTTGGTCATCTTGCCGCTACTCAGGCAGGTGAGGGCTCTAATCCTTTCCCTGGATAGGAACTGTGGTTGGCAAGAAACACTTCCAGCATTGGTCTCTAGTCCAACGTCAGTGAGTTGCAGCAGTAGGCAGGTGGAAGTCCTAGCAAGTGGCACACTAATGTTACAGCTTGTCTTGGGTGTCAGGGTTGGGACTCTTGAGTGCTACACATGGTACAGTTCTCAAGCAGGCCTCAGGCCCTGGGTACCTGGACCCTGGTCCTTGGCAGCCAGCATTACAGCTCTTGATCCACTGTCTCATACCTTCATCTTTGGAGGGCACAGACAGCATGCTCTCTTCTTTCACTCTCTGTAGTCTTAATATCTCTCTGCTTTATTATTGCCTCTGTTTACACTTCCCCTTTCCCTACCCTAACCAACACAAGTGGCCAGGCCCCTCTCCCTAGGACTTCCAACTGCCAGGTTCCACCCACAGAACACTCCAACTCTCCTAACTGCTAGACACCCCCCTTCCCAGAGTAAAAAGTCCAATCTCTACATGTAAAATCCCATCAATCTCTTCCTTGGAAAGCTCTACTCTGAAAAATTCCACCCTCTTCCCAAGAAGCTCTGTATAAGCCCTGTATCCTGTTCAGTTCTCCACTGCTTCTCCAGAGGCAACCACCCTCCTATTTTTTTTCCTCCTAATAAATCTCTTGTGTGAAGTCTGTTGTGTGGTATGACATTGTGGTATTCCTTAGCTCTACACTGCCAGGACACCTTTCTATCCAAGATGCAGTGCTTACACTGGCCACTCTCATACTGTTCAGATTGGAGGGTGGTTAAGTGTGGGAGACTAGCTCCTACATTTATTTACCCCAGGGACTCTTGAGGAGTGAGGGTAAGAGACTTAAATAGAAGTATAGAGGGGAGAGAAACGGATATAAATGCAGGATAGCCTCAGGTGGAACTAGATCCTATCCACTGGCCTAGAACTTTATTCAAAATGACTTTTTATAACAATGCCAAGGGGAGGGGCAAAAGACCTCCCCCTTGCTAGATACAGCCAAGTGTAGACCCTTCCAAACACCTGGTACTCAGGCCCATGGTCCAACCCTCCTCTTATGCAGTGCTGCTGGGTAAAGCCACTAGGAAACCTTGGTGAGTTCCAACAGGTCCCTCTTCTTAATATTTTAAAAGGGCTCCCCATTAAGAGCTCACAGCAATATCCATAGCTGTCACATCTCCAAGTGAAGGAGTAGAGGATGACAGAGATGGTATGTCCTTTCTGGAATTGGTCTAAGATGACTACAGCAGTCTTAGCTGCATTAAGTCCTTTAAATAAAAAAAAAAGCTCTTGATGCAACCACATCAAACAAATCAATAAACTCCTGATGCAACTACATCAAACTTAAAGATTCACTTACCTTCATCATTAACATGAACATTAACATAATTCTAACAAATATTGCTATACATAATTACAGTTCTCTCAAACTTACATCCAAAAGCAAACTCTTAATAGAACGATTTGAATTTCTTGGTAACAAAACATAGGATAAACTTCTGATGTATTCACATCAAACTTAAATACTCCCTTAACTTTGCCAAACCCTGGTGCATCAAATCAATAAGTTAACATAATGCTAACATAAATATTAGTATGCACAATTATAATTCTTACAACCCTACATTCAAAGGCAATAGTCTCAATATCAACACTTTAAAAACTTTAGCAAAACATCCAAAAGCAATTTTTTAATAGAATTATACAAAACATAACATTAATCTACTCAAGTAACAAGAAAATATTTTTTAAATTAAATAGACTGAGGAATATTATCTCCCCCCCTTTTTTAAATAATTTTTTAAACTAAATCTTGAGCTTAGTTAGAAAAAAAACCCAAACATCTTCATTTAAACAGTTTCATTTTTAACAGAAAACAAGTTCAAGAATCACCACAGTTAATAAAGCATATATGCATACACAAAACTGCATCTTGAACCTAGGCAGAAAAAGCAAATTTTTCCATTTAAACAGTTCCATTTTTAACAAAAACAATTCCATAAAACAGTTCTTAAGTCATCACCATTGATAGGGTCTATATGTATAAGTAAATTTAAAATTGTCTCATTGCAATGAAATCACTACTGTCCGTCTCATTTCTTAAGTCCAAAAAGTTCAAAAGAATTAATTCTGGTACCAGTCTTCCAAAAATGAAGAAATGTTTCTCACAACCAAAAAGTTTTTACAGTTAATAATTCTAATTCAAGCAAGCATCTCTGCAACTTTCCTTGCCAGGCACAGAGGCACTTTCAGTTACAGCAGCATTTTATGGCAATATTTCCTAAGGAACCTTGCCTCAGGCTATTACCTTCACAAGAGCTGGTTGGTGTAAAGTCCTCTCAAAAGAGACTTTCTTATAGCCAGCAAACGGAAATTGCAAAACTTTTGCTGCTAGCTCTTTTCAGGCTTTTACAGTTTTCACAGTCCTTGTCTGTTTGTGCCTCCTGTAACCCAGCTGTTCTCAGGCCAATCCTATGACCCCCTATGTCCTGAGACTAGAGCACTGTCAATCGCCTCATGCCATATGGGCTTAAGGTTCCTCCAGCTGCTACAAGCTAAGCTGTGGCTTTCCTATAGCAACCCTGGCTCTGGAAGGAAACCCAGCCACTACAAATTGTGGATAACTTGGGTTCCATTACCTGCCTCACTGGCGGTCCTGTGCTCAGCACCCCAGGTCCCAGAAACCTCCATCTGCTTGTACAGCCGAATGTAGCCCCAGGGAGACTCCATGGTTCCAGCCAAACCTTGCTGATGGGAGCTCAGGCTGCATCAGTCTCAGCAGTTCCCACAGAGCCCTGGTCTGACTGTTTAGCCTGGAGCATGGCTCTCACCTCCACAGCTCCCTGGACTCGAGCATGTCTCGGCTGCTCATCTGGCGCTAATACCACTTCTCTGCCCCTGGCAGCAGTCTGTTCTCCACAGTCTCCTCTGCTCACCTCTGCTTGTTGTTCACCTTTCCTGAACTGAGGCAAGATGCTCGTGTTGGCTCTGGCATCTGCCATAGTTGGTGGCTTCTGGAGCTTCTGAAGCCACTCAGACTGCCAAGTTTGCAGTCTGCTTTGGATGCTGCTTTCTGAGTCCTACATTCCACTTGTACTGGGGAGGGGGAGAGCCTACTCTACTCTAAATTTCTATAATACCTAAGTCTTACTTAAGCATACACAATATCCTTATACCTAAAGCTTATTCTACCCTAATATATCTAAACCTACATTTCTCAAACTAAGGTTATGACTTACTTTACTATACGTATTTACACTTCTTATTTAAACTTATACTCCATAGGACTACTTTATAAACCTTAACATCTAGAAGAGCTTTCTGAACTTTTATCACTTTACATATTTATACTTTTTACAAGCTATTTAAGAGAAAACTATAGAACTATTAGAAAGACTCTCTTAACAGAACTAACTTATACTAGAAAGAATCTCTTAACAGAACTTGGCAAACATCTATAAGAGATTTCTTAACACCTAGAAGAGATTTCTAAACACCTATAAAAAATTTCTCAGCTAAATTATTAACAAGACCAGAAATATGCAAATCATTTCTAAAGTTCAGAGTTTATAGTCAACTTTGATATCATACTGAAAGTTCCCCTGACAGTTGGAAACAAGAGCCTAATTTGTCAATGACTCCCTCAACCATGGGATTTAGTGAGTGCTATTGTTATGGAGTTGTAACACTTTTTGCTAGGGGTGTAACACTCTCAAGACAATGCCAAAGTCACCTTTCCCATTCTGGAACTGGCAGAGATGTGCTCAGTGGTAGATGAGTTTCAACTAGAGACTGTCCCTTTACCCAAATTCATATCAGCTCCCCTGAGTGCTTCAATTCAGACAAACACCATTGACTTCACTCAGTTGCTGCAGAAGCCTTGCCTTAGGACGAGGATGAAATTACCATATTGAGCTGCCATAAAACTTTTAGCAAAACCTTCTTGCGCAGCTATTAGGCATTGTCTCAAAGGAGTCTGCATTGATTTGCTGCTAGTCAAAAGTGGTGTAGCTTCTAGCTCTGTTTCTTTTTCAGCTTTTACTGACTAGCAAGAAAACCTTTGTCCCAAATGCCTCAACAGTCTGTGGGCCCCCTAAGTCTCATGGTTTCATCAGACTGCAGGAGGGAACCTCAAATATCAGGTACATTGGTTCAGCTGCTTTCATTCCAGTTCCTCTAGAGGAGTGTCATTGGAGCTGACATTCCTCTGTTCTACACTTATCACCAAACTCTCAGACAATTTTCCCCCTTCTTAATTTTTTTAAAAGCTGCCTTTTAAGTTTACCATGAATGTTTTTTAATGATATCAATGTTTTCTCTTGAATCTTAAGCCCAACTCAATCTCACAAGCTCCTGAAGCAATCTCCCAGTGTAAGGACTGTTTTCCTTTGGTTTCATAAGGTTTTCAAAGTGACTTGTTGACAAATGGTACTAGCACTTTAATTATGTCTTTAGAGGCAAGTTGTTCACCTGTTTTTAGTTCTCAGGAGGTAAGATTAAGCTTTCTAATGTTGCTTTGAAAAGAAACTGCATTCTGAGCTGAAAAAAGTTTTTGGACAGTATTGCCATTTTGAGCTGAAAAACTACATTTCTCATGGTGCCTTTCTCTATTTCAGCCCACTGTTCCATTAGGTACTTTGTTTCCCAGACTGCCTTTCAAACTACATTACCTAGATTGCCTTTCGAGTACGCCACACTTCCTGTTTCTGTTTATATAGTCTGTGTTCATACTGAAATCAAGCTTCTGCTTTTTTATCAAGGGAGGTTTTTGTCTTCTCTAAGCTCATATTAGGACAGGTGTACTTCCCTAATTAAACCTTCCACATGACCCTGTCTCAGAGCAGGTTGCATCCATCTGTCTGTGCGCATTCAGATGGTGCTCATTGCCAGAGGCAGTAACCCTTCAGGGCTTCACTCCTTCTCCTCACTGGGCCAGTGAAATAAAACAAAAGCACTGGAAACAAAACTTTTTCAGAGAGATCCTTTCCCTGATAGTTCTTGGTTTTGTCATGGCTTATCTCCTCCCCTAGCTACAAAGTTCCTGATGCCACAGTGCAGCTGCAGCAGCAGCTCAGCTTCACTGCTTCCTCAAGCTGTCCTGTACTTTCCTGAGCATCTATGGCTAGGTTCTAGCTGCAGAGGGATTTCTGGCTCCTTTTTTTTTTCTGGCTTGAAGGAAAGGCTAAGAGAGAGGTTTTGCTCTGTTCCAAGAGATGTGTTTTTGTTTTTTCTTAGAGTGAACCACAGTTGATTTCCTATACTAACATCTCTAGGTGATTCTTATTTTTGACCTTACAGAAAGAGAAGCTGAGAAATAAAGGTCTGAAAGGCTTTTAATTTTTTAGAGAGAGATTAAGTTTTTCCCAAGAAAGCTTTCAGTTTTTGAGAGAGAAAGACCATCAAGTTTTCCCAAAACTTCTGTTCTCTAAACTTTGGCTTCATGGCCAAGAAGAAACTAATTCTGATGGTATGGTGTTTCCATACAGTGGCAGCATCTGCAGAGTGAAAAGTTTTATTTTACATGCATTCACCTCAGGGAAAAAATTTTCCCCTGCTGCTTGGGACCAAAAGCTTCCCACAGGAATCTTTTTCTCCCTGTTTCTTCTGTGATTTTTCCAAGATTGCCTTCATAGCCCCATAGTTAGAAAATTAAGGACACAGTAACTACGTCTTGTTTATCTTATTCTAAGGTTTCCTCTACACTATATTCCTACATTCTACTTTTCTAAGGTTTTTCTACACTATTTCCTTAATTTTTATAGAAAGAATTTTAAGAGAGAGAGAGAGAAAGAAAGAAACCTAGATAAAGAGAAATATACGCTGCAGCCTTGCAGCATTTCCTAACCTTCAAATCTGAGAATAAAATACCAATGCCTTTATGAAATCCTTTCTCAGCATACTTAACACTCTCAATGCCCCCATCACCCCTTTCACCAAGTCCTTGGGTTCCTGTTCAGTGGTACTGTCTGTGGGAGACTGGCTTCCACGTTTATTTACCCCAGGGACTCTTGAGGAGTGAGGGATAAGAGATTTAGATGGAAGTATAGAGGGGAAAGAAAGAGATATAAATGCAGAATAACCTCCAGTGGACCTCGATCCTTATCCACCCACCCAGGTCTTTATTCAAAAGGCTTTTTATAATAATACCAAGGGGAGGGGTAAAAGACCTTCCCCTTGCTAAATACAGCCAAGTGTAGACCCTTTCAAACACCTGGTACTTGGGCCCATGGTCCAATCATTCTCTTATGCAGCCCTGCTGGGTAAAGCCACTAGGAAACCTTGGTGGGCTCCAACAGTTCAGGAATTGCTGCTAGTGTAGGCCTGATTGACCAGGGACAAGCAGTCTTTCCTACTGTGAGGCTGGATTCCAGCAGGCAGGCAGATGGAGTGTCCTGGTGTGGTTAGCTGGCATCCTGAGCCTTGTGCATCACAGGTGCCACTGGGTAGGTTCAGACCCATGGACACTGCCAGCGTCAGGGTCTGGAGATTCAACAGTAGCCACTTCAGCTGGCAAGTGGTTGTGTCAAAGCTTGCTCCTTGTGGCTTCTTCCAGAGTCAGGTGATGGTCAGTTATACTTGACCATGAAAAGCAAGGGTTTATGACTCAGAAAGAGGGAACTGGTTACAAACAGGGCTATCTTGGAGCCAGGGTGACAGGTATCAGAACCAGCCCCTGGGACTTCCTGCAGCTGTCAAACAGTTGCAGACACATTTATACTCAGAAGCCCCTGGGAAGCTCAGGAAAACACATTAAGAAAGGAAGTGGCGTCTAGGCATAGGGTGGAACTTAATAGTGTCACACAGGGTAATGCCCAGCATAGGGCAGGATTCCCAGATATTTGTAGATTTTCAGATGTCAGGGTGGCACCTGCAAAATCAGGTTCTGGGGACACTCACAGGATCAAGCACCCGCCAGAGGGTACATGTCACTTCAGGAGGTTGGAGCTTTTTCAGCTGTTCTGCATCCCCAACCACCATCCTTCCTGCTCTATCGTCTCCTCTGCTTCCTTCTGTATGTTTCCTGTGCATCATGGAAATTAGGCAAGAAAAACCCACTTCTGGACACACTTTACCTGGCCTGATGTCATATTACCAGAGGAGGTGGCCCAGGAGAGTGCATTCCAGTGACCCCAAAGTAGCCTGTTTATGTCTGCAGCACCAGAAGGGTTACTTGAAGCATTCACAGACATTTGTTTAGCTAATCACAGCCTTGCCTCTAGCACCACTCAATAGTCATCAGGACTTTTGATTCCGTCAAGCATGGCCTTGCTACCAGCAGAAGTACTCCTCATTTGGAGAAGGTAAAAATGGTTTGAGGCTTGTGATTACAAAAAGCCTGCTTCAACAACTCCAGCTGGGCTGTGCCTTCTGGAACCCGGGAAACCAGCCACAGTCTTTTGCACAGTTGTCTTAAGGTGTCCACCGGATGTTTGAGATGGCTGGTGCAGGCCTGAGGGTCATCTGGCTGGCTGCTCAAGTCAGCCCAGGCAGTGAAAGGGTTCACTAGCAGCTAATTAGGGAGTCCACTCGCTTCATCTCCAGGGTCTTATTTACAGGAAAATGAACAGCAGATGGTGAGCTTCCCGCATAAATTTCGAGAACTTATCATTAACACTAATAGCTATTTGAAAAGATTTTGACAGTGCTTTAACAATGCTTTACAACTGCCCAGTGGACGGGGGAGACAAGCACCCCTTGTTTATTACCAGCTTAATCATTGGCCTTATCTTCTGGAATCAGCACTTTTGCACAACAGCTTTCTCGTTAAAAGACAAAGCTTTGGCACCATCTAGAAAACAGAACACAGGCTCATCCTGAGCACCATTCCACCCACCATGGTGGTGATGGTTAGGTTCCTGTCACCGCTCTAAGAAATTACTGAAAACCTGGTGCTTCAGACAGCAGAAACTTATTCTCTTCCCGTCTAGAATCAAGAGATCAGAAGCCGGGCGGAGCCTTGCTCCTTTCCAGGGCTACTGAGAGTCTTCCACCCCTTCCTTCTCCAGCTTCTCATGGCTTTCATGGCATGTGGGGCCTTGTGGTTGCATCACTCTGTATTGGGCCTCTCTCTATCTTCACACGGCCATTCCCATGTGTCTGTCCTTTTCTTGTGAGTCCAGCAGTCCTCTGCCCCTCTTTGGTAAGGGCACATGTGAGATATACTAAGATAAGGCAGGTTGAACATTTCTGCTGTAGATCCTTAACTATCACATCAATTTCGTAGACAGCCATGTTTCCAGCTAAAGCAGTAGGCAGCAAACGTGTCAGTGGGGCCACCAGCCAGCTTACCCAATGGTGTCTCTAAGCAGTCCATGGCACCTCCTTGCAACAAATATATGACTCCAGAATACTCTAGAAGAGGAACTCAAAATGCATTTGGTCACACATTTCACCATATTTCTCAGGAAAAAAAGAGCTTTGTATTATTTAATATTCATTCTCTGCCTTGTGGGGAGAATCTGCTGTTTTGTCTAATGAACTTACAAAAATAACTAAGCACTCCCAAAGAGCACATGACACACACAAAGTGTTTCTACCTACTGTTTGTCTTAGTTCTGGGTTTATGTAGAATCTCACACATTCCTAAGCCTCAGACCAAAGGGACCTTCCATTCTACATGAAGCCTAGAAACAGAAACATACTTTAAAAGTGTGTTTTTTAAACTTTTAAAGGATTTGTGTTTTGAGATTTCTATAGTGAGAAATTAAGAAGAATCTGGAAGAAAAGTGCTGGATCTGTAACTTCAGGCTGTTGAGTTGCAATGGACTAGATGGACACGAGAGGGCACTGTTGCAACAAGAAGAAACCTTTGAGGCCCAGAAATCCCAGAGCAATTGACTAAGCTGCGTCTTCAATGTTAGTAACAAATTATAGCTAACACTTACCAAATGCTTACCAGGTACTGTGCTGACTGCTTAAATGCAAACTTCTACTCCTACTTGCTCTTCCATTTCCATTTCATCAGCACAAAAGCTTTCTGGAGAACGTTCATTAATAACCTCACTCTGCAGTGGAGGACATGGAATCTCAGCAATTACAAGTAACCTGCCAAGGCCACAGTGGGTCTGCTGCAAACTGAGATAACATCCAAGGACCAGATTTAGTCAACACACATTCTCTGGGCCCTGACATTTTAGCTATAGGTAGACACTTATCCCCCAAGGCATGTTCTAGCACTCTTTGAGTGAGTGTGTGTTTTGTCCAGACCTCTCTCGTCTGCTTGCTTTTCTTGCAATTCAGGCTCCTATGCCAAGACCATCAGCAAGGTAAAGATGGGCAGCTTCCTCATTTCTCTGCCTCCCAGGGAAGGAAATGGAAGGGCATAAATCTATCCCCCAGCTTTGCATCCTCATGCATGTCTCCTGAAAGATGGAGACCCGCATCAGTGGAGAATTCATGACCTAGTCCTCCGGGTTTTTTTCCAGGATATGTGTGTGGGTGTGGGGTGGGGTGGACAGGGACAAGTAGCTCCAGATGTTTTGCTTGATCTCCAGGTTATTCTTCCTCTAGTCCTGCACTTCTCTCAGCCACAGGCTGGAAATGGACAGCAGTACACAGTGGAGCACAGGCCTGGGGGCTTCCCTAACAGAAGCTAACAACAGCTGATCTTTCAGGAGGGTAGGGAGACTGAGGAGGAGGGTGTCCAAGAATGTCTTGCAGGTGGTAAACATTCAGTGGACATTTGCTTATTTCTTGGTCACATCACATATGAAGACTTGGAGGATATTAGCCGAGGACACACTGGTCCTCTTTGTTCTGCCCATGTACACTTGGCTAATTTGAATCCTTCCAGGCCCCATTTCTCAGGTTCATTTTCCTGGCTCCTTTCCTGACAAATGGAGCACAGTTGATCTCATGCACACACTCACTTGACATTATCCCAGGTGAGAGATGGTCTGTAATGACGACGAGCATCTGTTAGACTCCAGGGCTGTGATCTGTCTCAGGGATATTTTAGACAGAATTTAGGGCTGATTTTCTCCTGTCCCCATATCCCTCAGCATTCACTCCATCTTCCATTTTCCAAGCACATTTGCACTCCCTCTTCACTGTTTCAGGCTCACCCTTAAGGGGAAGCTGGGCTTAATAGGCTCTCTGTTGCTCAGTGGAGCAGAAAGAGCCAACAACTACCAATTCAATGCCTGAGGATGCTAGAGAGGTGAGTGCTACTGTGCTGTTAGAATCCCCAAAAGAAAACACAAGTTCTGAAAGATTTGCTTGATCTCCTCCCATCAACCTCCATCTCCTTGGGACTTGGCCTCTTGTTGCAGACCCAGAGTCCCCATAGTTCTTTCCTTTATCCTTTCAGCCTTCTCTTCTAGCCCACCTCCACCTTTTCTGACTCCCTGCTGCCCCACAGAACCGCTCTCTATCAGAGAGCCCACATTCATCACAATCACAATCGGCTAGGTCTTAGCCATTCCTTTTTTTTTTTTTTTTTCCTCAGGACATTTTTTTTTTTTATTAATTTATTTTGCAATACAATTCAGTTCTACATATCAGCCACGGATTCCCTTGTTCTCCCCCCCTCCCGTCCCCCTCACCTTCCCCCCAACCCCCCCCCCCCCCCATTCCCATCTCCTCCAGGGCAAAGCCTTCCCCACAGACTGAGGTCAACCTGGTAGACTCAGTCCAGGTAGGTCTAGTCCCCTCCTCCCAGGCCGAGCCAAACAATCCTGCATAGGCCCCAGGTTTCAAACAGCCAACTCATGCAATGAGCACAAGATCTGGTCCCACTGCCTGGATGCCTCCCAAACAGATCAAGCCAATCAACTGTCTCATCCATTCAGAGGGCCTGATCTAGTGGGGACCCCTCAGCCATTGCCATTCCTTTTAACCCATCTCCATTTCTTAGTGACTCCCTACTGACCCACAGAACTTCTCTTCACCAGGGACCCCATAGATATCAAATTCAGCTAGGACCTAGATTAGGTAACAGCAACCAAAGACCTGAACATCCACCCATTAAAGATGAGACCAGACATCTACACCAAAACCACTTCAAATGTTGTAACTCCAGATGCCTCCATTCCAGCACTAAAACACAAATGTGAACAACCAAGATAATATGCTTCCTTCAAAAATCAGCAATCCCAATTTAGTAAGCCCCTAGAAAATCAATTTGACTGAAGCCTAAGACAAAGACTTCAAAATAGCAATTACAAATATGTTCAAGGACCTTGAAGAGGATATGAATAAATGTTTTAATAAGACTGTGGAAACACAAACAGTTGAATGGAATAATGAAAACAATTCAAGATATGAAAGAAGAATTTAATGAAGAGCTAAATTCACTAAAGAAAAACAAAACTAAAGTGAAATTTGGAATGAAAAACACCAGCAGTCAAACAAAGAACTCAGAGATAAGACTCACCAACAGATTAAAAGACATGGAAGACCAAGATCCAGAAAGACAAAGACTGATCCCATGTTCTCTCTTATTGGAGGCTCCTAGCTCCAAATCTCCAGATGTGAGTATGTAGCCTGTAGTACCAATGTATTCTGGGAAACTAAAATGGTAGCATTGCCAGGATAGAGGGGTTGGGGAGCAATAGAGAGGGGAATAGCAGAACTCAAGTGATCTGATCAGGGAAATGGGAAGGGGGAGTTCTTTAGAGAGGGAGAGGGGGTAAATACAGAAGAACATAGGTAGAGGGTAAATTGGAATAGAAGGCTAGAGTGATCTAATAGGAAACATTGGGAAACCAGATAGGAGGAAGGTTGGTAAATAAAGAACAAGAAGGGAGGGAGGTAAAATAACAATAAAGATGTCTGAAAGAGCCACAGCAATCATACTATTAGCTATGTTCCTAAAACAAACCCCAATAACATACATAATCTACGTATAAGTATATATAAATAGTTTTAATGAACATTTCTTATCTGGGTAGATGGTGTTCACAATAAGAGCCAAAAACCCACCTAACAAAACTCCCAATATCAAACATGAGAATCCTTCTTTTGAGTTGTTGGCCAAGGCTATCCAAGAGACTCACCAAACATACAGGCTTTGGCTATTGTCCTTGGTGGGTCTCCAGTGGTGGAAGGTAAGTCCTTATTGCTGAAGACATAGGACCCAGAGTCCCCTGAGCTGAAGTGACCTGAATGGTCTGTCTATGAGGACAAGATTTCCTGGTTCTAGAAGGCTCCATGCTAGCTTCTAATAGAGAGAGACAACCAACAGTCCTGTCCAGCTATGGCACCCATGAACCACTACAACAGCCAGCATGATACAGTAACCCTAAGGGTACAGCAGAAGCACACATACCTTGGTAGTAGCCAATAGTTCTCTAAATGGACTAAAGAGCTGCTCAACAAAAGGGATACCATGCCTAGTACTGGTAACTTGCTGCTCAGTGCTAGTGAAATGATAGTTATTGGAGGAGAAAATATAACCACTAACTTACTAAGCCAACACAATCTCTAACAACAACCTGTAAACATTTATCCTCACGCCCTCAGATAAGTGAAGTCTTCACCTCTCACCAAGAAAATTTCTCTTTGCAACTAATGGAGACGATTACAGAAAATGACAATCAATCAAAATGTCAGGAGTGGTGGATCCCAGTTCCAATGGAGGCATCTACAAAACACTCCTGCACAGAAGGCTCAGGGAACATTGCAGAAGAGAGGGTGGATAAATTATAAGGTCTAGAGGAACAGCGAATTTTCTATGGAAATGTATTTCTTAGGAACATCCGAGGCTGCACCCATAAAATCTCACCAAATGTTAGCTTAATAAAGACAACACCAATGGACATGCCAAACTAGATGGGAAAGCTGGTGAGGCCTCAAACCTATACAAAGAACTACAGGTAACTAAGGAAATCTGAGAGTGGGAGAAAAGGTGTTCCCCAAGGAAAAGTACACCAACTAGTTATCTAGTTCCAAACAGTCAGCTTTGAAAACATACATACAATTATCATTATATAGACAAAACAGGCTATATTTAGGGATAGATATGTATATACACATGTACATGCAATAATTATTAGTAAAAAAAGGGGCTATGAATTGGAAGGAGAATGGAAAGGGGTATATTGGAGGGTATGAAGGGGGAAAGGAAAAGGAGAAATGTTGTATTGTAATCTCAAAAAATTAAAAAATCATACTATTAAAAAAGGACATGGAAAAGAGAATTTCAGGTCTTAAAGACAAGGCAGAAGAAATGGATATCTCACTCAAAGAAACTGCTAAATCTAAAAAAAAAATCCAGGCACAAAACATCCAGAAAATCAGGGACACTATTAAGAGACCAAAGCCATGAATAATTGGTATAGAAAAAGAAGGCACTCAGATCAAAGGTACAGAAAGTACTCTTTTTTTTAATCAAAGAAGAAAAATTATCCCATTCTAAATAAAGTAATGCCTATCTAGGTACAAGGGCATAGAGAACACTAAATAGATGAGACCAGAGAAGAAACATCGCAACACTAGACATACAGAACCAAGAAAGGGAATTAAAAGCTGCAAGAAAAGATGTGCTGTGGGATGTCTTTCTGTTTGCTTTGAATATGTGTTGTTCTCATTGGTTGATAAATAAAGCTGTTTTAGGCAATGGTGAGACAGAATAAGGTTAGGCGGTACATTCAGTCTGAAGAGGGAGATCAAGAAGGGTGGAGTCACAGCAGATGCTAGGAGCTGCCCAAGAAGCAAGATGTAAAAGAACCTGTAAGCCACGAAGCCACGTGGCAAGACATAAATTCAGCTTTTACATATTGACATCCAGTTATGCCAGCACCATTTGTTGAAGATACTTTCTTTTTTCCATTGTATAGTTTTGGCTTCTTGGTAAAAAATCAGGTGTTCATATGTGCGTGGATTAATGTCAGGGTCTTCAATTCAATTCCATTGGTCTGTATGCCGGTTTTTATACCAGTACCAAGCTGTTTTTATTACTATAGCTCTATAATAGAGCTTGAGGTCAGGGATGGTGATGCCTCCAGAGGTTGCTTTATTATACAGGATTCTTTTAGCTATCCTGGGTCTTTTGTTTTTCCATATAAAGTTAAGTATTTTTCTTTCCAAGTCTGTGAAGAATTGTGTTGGGATTTTGATGGGGATTGCATTGAATCTGTAGATTGCTTTTGATAAGATTGCCATTCTTACTATGTTAGTCCTGCCTATCCATGAGCATGGGAGAGCCTTCCATTTTCTGATATCTTCTTTAATTTTTTTCTTTAGAGATTTAAAGTTCTTATCAAAAAGTTCCTTCACTTGTTTAGTTAGTGTTATCAAAGGTATTTTATATTATTTGTGGCTATTGTAAAGGGTGATGTTTCTCTGACTTCTTTCTCAGCTCTTTTATCATTTGTGTATAGGAGAGCTACTGATTTTTTTGAGTTGATCTTGTATCCTGCCACTTTACTGAAGGAGTTTATCAGCTGTAGGAGTTCTCTGGTAGAATTTTTGGGGTTTATGTATACTATCATATCGTCTGCATGCACAAAACTCAAATCCAAGTGGATCAAAGACCTCAACATAAATCCAGTTATACTAAACTTAATAGAAGAGAAAGTAGAAAGTACTCTTGAATGCATTGGCACAGGAGATCACTTCCTAAATATAACACCAGCAGCACAAACACTGAGCACAACAATAAATGGGACCTCTTGAAACTGAGAAGCTTTTGTAGGGCAAAAGACACAGTCAATAAGACAAAAAGATAGTCTACAGAATGGGAAAAGATCTTCACCTACCCCACATCTGACAGAGGACTGATCTCCAAAGTACATAAAGAACTCAAGAAACTAGACATCAAAATACTGAACAATCCAATTGAAAAATGGGCTAAAGAGCTAAACAGAGAATTCTCAAAAGAAGAATCACAAATGGCTGAAAGACATTTAAAGAAATGTGCAACATCCTTGGTTTTCAGAGAAATGCAAATCAAAACGACTCTGAGATACTACCTTACATCTGTCAGAATGGCTATGATCAAAAACACTAATGACAGTCAATGTTGGAAAGGATGTGGAGCAAAGGGAACACTCCTCCATTGTTGGTGGGAATGCAAACTTGTACAACCACTGTGGAAATCAGTATGGCTATTTCTCAGAAAATTGGGAACTGATCTACCTAAATACCCAGCCATACCACTCTTGGGCATATACCCAAGGAATGCTCAGTCATACCACAAAGATACATGCTCAACTATGTTCATAGCAGCACTATTTGTAATAGCCAGAACCTGGAAACAACCTAGATGCCCGTCAACTGAAGAATGGATTAATAAAATGTAGTATATATACACAATGTACTACTACTCAGCAGAGAAAAACAATGACAGCATGAAATTTGCAGGCAAATGGATGGAACTAGAAAATATCACCCTGAGTGAGGTAACCCAAACCCAAAAGGACAAATATGGTATGTACTCACTCATAAGTGGATTCCAGATATAAAGCAAAGAACAATTAGACTGCAACCCACAGAACCAGGGAGGCTATATTGCAGGGGGGACTCTAGGATGACTGTGGCTTATAATAAGTTTTGGTTTTACTCAATTACTGGGCAAGCCTCAATGAAACATTTCACTATTAGGATAAGAATTTATACTGTATCAAACTGATAATAGAAAAACAAACCAACAAATAAATAAAAAATAAAAATTTAATAAAAGGACATAGATTAATAGAAATGGGTTGAGTTAAATTATAAGAGCCAGCTAGCAAGAAGCTGAAGCCATAGGCCATACAGTTTGTAATTAATATAAGCCTCCAAGTGATTATTTTATAAGTGGCTGTGGGACCACAGGTGGGAGAGATTTGTTTCAACTGAGGGGTTGGGCAGGACCAGAGAAACTACCCTCTATAGCAAAGTAAATACAAGAACACATCAAAAAGATTCTCTATCATAATCAAGTTGATTTTATACCATAGATGCAGGGTTGGTATAACATAAATAAACCAATAAATATAACACACCACACACAGACAAAAAGACAGGAAAACATGTGATCATCTCATTAGATGCAGAAAAGGCCTTTGACAAAGTTAAACAACTGTTCATAAAAATCCTACAGAGACTAAGGATACAAAAATATACCTCAGCATAACAGAGGAAATTTACAGCAAGCCCATGACCAACAATCACCCAAAACAGAAACTCAAAGCATTTCCACTAAAATCAGGAATAAGACAAGGATGTCCACTCTCTCTATACCTATTAATATAGTGCTTGCAGTCTTACCTACAGCAATCAGACAACTGAAGGAGATCAAGGGAATACACATAGGAAAGACAGAAGCAAAACTATCTTTATTTGCAAATGATATGATTATGACCTTATAAATTCTACCAGAAACTTCTATAGCTAGAAACTTCCAGCCACATATCCAGTTATAAATTAACACATAAAAATCAATAGTGTTCCTATATACAAATTAAAAAAGCATACTGATAAAGAAATCATGGAAACAGTGCCTTTCGTGATAGCCTCAAGAATATCTTGGGTGTAACTCTTTCCAGGGAAGGGAAAGACTTTTATGATTAAAAACTTTAAGACACTGGAGAAATAATTTGAAGAAGACATCAGAAGATGAAAAGACCTCCCATGCTCATGGATCAGTAGGATTAATATTGGGAAATGGTTATCACACCAAGAGCAATCTACAGATTCATTGTAATCCCATAAAAGTTCCAACACATTTGTCCCAGAAATTGAAAAAAAAAAATTTCAACTTCATATGGAAAACTCAAAATCTCAGGATAGCTAAAACAATCCTGAAAAATAAAAGAACTGCTGTTGGTATCAGCCTCCCTGATTTCAAGTTGGACCACAGAGGTGTAGTAATAAAAACAACATGATATTGGCATAAAAATAGACTCAATGATCCATGGAATAGAATTGAAAACCTGTACACAATACCACATACCTCTGAGTACTCAATTTTTAATGAAGAAGCCAAAAATATTCACTGGAGAAAAGACAGCATGTTCAACTATGCAGTGGTCAAACTAGATGGCTGCCTGTAGAAAGATACAAATAGACCCACATTTATCACCTTGCACAAAGCTCAACAACAATTGGATCAAGGACCTCAACATAAGATCAGATACACTGAACCTGATAGAAAAGAAAGTAGGCAATAGAACTCATTGATACAGGAAAGGACTTGCTGAGTAGGACCCCAATTGCACAGACATTAAGATGAACAATTAATAAGTGGGACCTCATGATGCTAAAACCTTCTGTACACAAAAATTTGAGTAATGCACCAGTCTATAGAATGGGAAGAATATCTTTACCAACTATACATCTACCAGAGGGTTGGTGTCTATAATATACAAAAAACTGAAAGCACTGAACATTAGGAAAACAACAACCAGCTAAGATGGGGGATAGAACTGAACAGAGAGTTCCAAAAGATGAGGCACAAATGGCTTAGTAACATTAAAAAGTTCATTGTTATCACTGGACCTACCTGGACTGAGTCTACCAGGTTGATCTCAGTCCGCGGGGAAGGCTTTGCCCTGGAGGAGGTGGGAATGGGGGGTGGGCTGGAGGGAAGGTGAGGGGGGGCGGGAGGGGGGGAGAGCAGGGGAATCCGTGGCTGATATGTAGAACTGAATTATATTGCAAAATAAAAATAAAAAAATTAAATAAAAAGTTCATTGTTCTCAGGCACAATGGAAACCCAAATTAAAACTACTTTGAGATGTCATCTTACCCCAAATTATATATATATATTCCTAAAATATGTACACATATATATGGTCAGAATGGCCAAAATCAGATTAAAAAATGACTGCAATGCTAGCAAAGATGCAGGGAAAGGGGAGCACTCATTCACTGCATGTGGGAGTACAAACTGGTACAGGAACTTTGGAAGTCAATGTGGAGGTTCCTCACAAAACTGAAATTAATTTACCACAAGACCTAGTTATATCAATCTTGAGCATCCACCCAAAGGACTCTGCAAATTACTACAGAGATACTTGCTCATTCATGTTCTTCGCTGCTCTATCTATAATGGATAGAAATTAGAATCAGCCTAGATATCTATCAACTAATGAATGGATAATAAAAATGTGGTACATTTACACAAAAGCAATATTATTCAGCCATTAAGAAAAATGAAATCATTAAGTTTTCAGGAAAATGGATGGAGTTAGAAACAATCATCCAGAGTGAAGTAACCCAGACCACAAAAGATAAACATTGCTTGTTTACTTATCCATATGAACGTTAGATTTGTGTGTTTTGATTAGAATAACCACAGAGGTTAGGTACCTAGTAAGGAACTGGGGAAGAGGAGGTGATTTTCCAAGAAAGGGAAAATGAACTATGACGTTATAAAAATGCAAAGGGCAAGCAAGAACAGAATCATTAAGTGTGGAGGGGGATGGGGGTGAGTAAAGGAGGGAACAGAGAGAGGAAAAACTAACACCAAAGGTCTTTTGAAAACCTTATCAGAACCTACTACTGTAGAGGCTTCCTAAAATATATACACTTATAAAATTTAGTTAGATTTTAGTTATAAAATTTAGAATTTAAATTTAGTTACCATATAATGGGGGATATAATGCCACAGCTATACATCTTATGCCATCAAGTAAAAACACCAGTGCCAGGAATGGGTTATATCTTGTTGAATTTTGGCCAAAGGGGTCCTTTGCCCCCCATCCCCAACATCACAGGCTCTTACCAAGGATATTGGTTACCCTTCACAATCATCCCTATTGCTGAAGACAGCACTTACTTATGCCATCAACCATGGAGAAATCTAGTTGTTGTCCAACTGGAAGCTTCTGCCCTATTGACTAGCAATCATGATGCTGGAAGGGACTCTGAATGGTATCAGAGGAGAAAGGTTGCCATCAATATAACTCAGATACAAACTCTGGGACCAATAACTGCAATATATACTACTACAATAGTGGCACAAATGTTATGGGAGTAATTAACCATTTTTTTTTTAAATTAGATTTAAGGCCTACTACATGAGATGGAACTTTCCTGATACTGCTAAAGTGGCCAAGAACTTACGACTAGACAGATCATAGGCCCTAGGGGAAAACTGCTAAAGGAAAACAGCAATAAAATAACTCCTAATGACATACTGCTTTACCCATAGATTAGTGCATGTTCAGTCCTCATCAGAAAAGCAGCTTCCTGCAGAAGATGGTAATTAACACAGAGACCCACAACTGGACAATGTGCAGAGTGAGAGATTTCGGGTCACTCAGACTTAAATGGGATGTCTTTATCAAACCCCTTCCCTCAAGGCTCAGGGATCTACGTGGAAGAGGAGATGAAAAGATTCCAAGAGCTAGAGCTGATGAATGACTGAGTGGAAATAGAGACGTTGCTGGGCTGATGTCTGTATGAACTCATAGACTGCGAGAACACCCAGAAGACCTTCACAGGTTTAATTAGACAGGGTCTGAGCACTGAGAAGGGGACACAGTCTCGAACTAGGAAGTTATTTGCAATTGATATCTGCTGGGAAAGAGAAAGTCAGTCTTCTCTAGTTCAGTGACACTGGCCATATCAACCACACTCCAAGGAAAGCCCTATGCCCAGGAGTAATTGGCCAACATACAACAGATTAGATTTGTGGGTGTATGCCCATGTCCTTTTTGTTTGTTTAATCTAGTATTTGTTGTATTTTTTTGAGAAAGAGAAAGAAAACATGAAGCTGTGAGGAGGGAGGTGAAAAGGAACCTGGGAGGAGTTGGGGAAAGAATATGATCAAAATATATTGTATAAAATAAATAGGAAATAAACCCACATAGCAAAAGAAGAAAAGACTTACTTGAGTCCCAGGTCTCTCTTGTTCAAGGTGCATTTTTATCCTTCCTACCATAGCTGTGGTTTGGCTTGAACTGTTACCCATAGCAGTGAATGGGGTTGGGGGACGTTTAATAAAAGCACCAGCTGGCGTTTGGGTGTTTTCTCTTGTGCTTTCTGCTACCAACTCCCAACACTTCTAAGAACAGTCACTCTGGTGCTTTGTGTTATCTCATTAAATCCAAGAGCCTCATTTACTCCTTCCCATCATTTGCCTAAAACTCACCTCTCTGAACTTTGTATTCTCAGATCTGCTATCTCTCCACCATGGCTCCCTTTCCCCTCGAAATCAAGAGAAAGTCCTGAAACCTCTACATTTAAATTGCTTTACCTATTCTCAATTACCTCTGCTCACCTTTCCCCATGCCTCAGTCCAGAAGCATCTATACTCCATCATCAGTGAGACAGGACCAAGGCTTGGGTCTCCCTTCACTGTCTCCTCATGCTCGGCTGCCTCATGAATAAACTCTTGCCAAATTTGTCATTTCACTGATTGGCTCTGTGTGGCAGGCCAAATGAGTCTGGTTCACTAGCATCTTGCCATCTGGCCACCTTGGTCTGGGCTCAGTGGATATATGATCCTATTAACAGTGTTGGAACACAGTGTGATGCTGCAGCACTGACCAGGAAGGCTTCATGTACATGTCCCCGCCACACACACACTAGAGGGAGTGCCACTGACTCCTAGGAGAGAGGACATTCAGGGGACCTCTAGTGGACACAGGCTTCTACTGTGGCTCGCACAAGATGCTCTTCACCTGCCCACCTGTTTTCTTCAGTAGTGACCAGTAGTTGTTCCTGGTATTTCCACAACGGCTCTTCCTCTTCCTCCTCCTCCTCCTCCTCTTCCTCCTCCTCCTCCTCACCCCCCCCCCCACTCCTGCTTCCACAGGAAGTTGCTCTCCTAGTCTGGGATTTGTAGACAACAGTAGAAGAACAGAGGACCAGGAGGGGGGAAGTATTGTGGGTCTCTGGACTCAAGATAGTATGCTCAGATTCCTCTTAAAGACTCTTGACTTCACAGACATTCAAAGCTCTGTTCTGTAAATCATCCCAAAATACAAATAGGGTTTTAAGGGTTGAGCAAGGACACCGTTGCTCTCCAGCTCCCGAGCAGTAGACGGCAGTGGCAGAGCATCAACACCCAAACCCCCACAGTATCCATGGAGCTATCGGAGTATGGCACCCAGGGAATGCCCCAAATTAATCACCATTGCCTGTCCTTCCTCTAGGACTCACATACAGCAGTTCGAAACTGGGATAATTAGCTGTGTGATCTCCAATGATACCAGTAAGACAGATGAAGGGGATTCACCTTTGGGCAATTATTAGGCATTGTTAAAATCTGTTAAAAACAACTGTTAGTATTAATGAGAAGTTCTTCCAGTTTATGTTGGAAGCACACCTCCGGCTGTAATTTTCCTGTAAGTCAGAAAAGACGTTGGGGATGGGAAAAATGTGACTTTCTTGCTGTGGGATGGTCTGTATGTCAGATGTGTTGCTGATTGGTCAATGAATAAACCACTGATTGGTCAGTGGCCAGGCAGGAAGTATAGGCGGGACTAACAGAGAGGAGAATTGAGAGAACAGGAAGCTGGGTGGGAGAGACACTGCCAGCCGCCATGATGAGAAACAGCATGTGAAGGTGCTGGTAAGCCACGAGCCATGTGGCAAGGTATAGATTTATAGAAATGGATTAGTTTAAGCTGTAAGAACAGTTAGCAAGAAGCCTGCCACGGCCATACAGTTTGTAAGCAATATAAGTCTCTGTGTTTACTTGGTTGGGTCTGAGTGGCTGTGGGACTGGTGGGTGAGAGAGATTTGTCCTGACTGTGGGCCAGGCAGGAAAACTCTAGCTACACTTTCTAATTAGCAGCAATTAAACTCACTTGGTTCCTGGGTCTGACCAGAGCAAATGGGTTAACAGTGTAACAGCAAGACTATCCTTATCCCAGGACATGCCACAGACTCAGTGAAACAGCTGTGGAAAAGACTGTGGTTGATTTTCTGGGCTCTAGAAAGCATGGTCTCAGGTGGTTTGAAACAATTAACCAGACACTTTGCCATCGCAAGCCTCCATGAACCATTTCCACCTTTGGCCAGAGGGGGTAGAAACTGCCCTACCTAAGGGATTGCTTTGATGGCCACCTCCTCACCAGGGCTCTGCTTCCTCTCGAAATCAAGAGAAAGTCTTGAAACCTCTAGGTTTAAATTGCTTTACCTGTTCTCAGTTACCTCTGCTCACCTTTCCCCATGCCTCAGTCCAGAAGCATCCATATTCCATCATCAGTGAGACAGGACCAAGGCTTGGGTCTCCCTTCACTGTCTCCTCATGCTCGGCTGCCTCATGAATAAACTCTTGCCAAATTTGTCATTTCACTGATTGGTACTGTGTGGCAGGCCAAATGAGCCTGGTTCACTAACATCTCATCATCTGGCCACCTTGGTCTGGGCTCAGTGGATATATGATCCTATTAACAGTGTTGGAACACAGTGTGATGCTGCAGCACTGACCAGGAAGGCTTCATGGACACGTCCCCCATCATCACCATGTAGCAGTCTCTAAGTATTAGGGACTACTAGTGTTAAGACAAGGTCCAGAACCTGTGTCTGTGGTTGATGTTAACAGAGGCTGATGTGATTGGTACAAACACCCCTTACTGGGTTATGTAGGCAGCTCTTTAGGTTCACTCAGGGAGTTTCCTGAGGCACCTTCTCCTGTGCTACTCCCCCTGGGGCTGCAACATAAGGTCCAGTAAGGCTCTTTTCCAGTGTTATTCTTATTTATTTATTTTAATTTTATAACTTTTATTATAAAAGAAATTGTAAAAGTAAATAAAAACATCACACACCGAAATTAACCAGTCTCAAATTTTATACGACTCAGTGACCTTCTGAAAGGGAAAATCAGTAGCCATCTTGAGGGATGTTTCCCCCTCCCCTCCTCCAAAGGTATTTGCTGACCAGCAGTTTTAGAAGTGATAAGAAGTTGAACTTAAGGCTGGGACAATAAATCTATGTATCCTGGACTTGGCAAAACAAGATATGGGGAGTAATGGACTCAACTGACCAGAAGTTGACCTTAGAGGAGAGTAGGACTGGAACAATAAATCTGAATGTATATATCCTGGGTTCAACAAAAGCAGGACATAGGGAGTCTCTAAACTTTATGTCTCTAAGATACCCTGAATCCTGTTAGCTATCAGTAACCTCATGCTTATAGTTCAGCCAGTAACTTCAAAGAACTGCCTCACCCTTAGCCCCCTCGTCCAATCCCAAGCTGCAAGTAAACTTTTCCTATATAAACCCCTTAAAGTGAGTGCTTAGGGTCATTCTCCTCTGCCTGCTGTGTCAGATGTTGGACATGGACCAAGCTTGCTTGTTTTGTTATTAAAAACCTCTGTGTGCTTGCATCGAATATTGGCTCTGTGGTGGTGGTCTTGCGACCTGGGCACAACACTTCTTTATGATTAGAATTGGCATTTGACTTAAAAATTTACTATTATCCCATGTTTATTTTTCCTTGCCTATTTTCAGTAGTGTGGACTGAATTGGTAGCAGGAGGAAGGCAGCAGAGCGTGAGGAAGCATACTTTTGGGGCCCAGAGAGGCCTCTGCAGCCTCTGAGGTGCCCCTGGCACATGCACATGATTTCTGTCCTGGCACTGGGTTCCTGAACAAGTCACCTAAATCGAGAAAATCCACAGGAGTTTGCTTAAGGAGTATTAGGGAAATTTATTAGGATATAAATTGAGGAAATATACTCATGAATATAGAACCAAGTAGACAGCTCAGTTCTGACGGGGAGCAAATCCACTTGGCAGTTTGGTCAGACCAGGAAGCAGGAAGCAGGAAACAGGGGCCTTGTGACCCTTCTCCCTTTCCTTTTAAGAGGTCAGGTACAGGTAGAAGCATCGTTTCCTTCGGGCCACATAGCCCAAGGTCATGGGCAGAACAAATACCAATACAGTCACCTTGTATCCAGAACATGGTTTCTGAGCTCAAACCCTGGATTCTGAGTGTAGGTGTTGGCAACAACTGCTTGACAATCAAATCAGCCTCAGGATGTGTACTTACCTGTGATGGACCTTATGCCCACTCTGCATGGCACACAAACCATCTTTCTTAAGACATCCACATTGACTAATCTCTACCACATCTAACACCAAGTTTCCGACTGGCCCACTGTCTAGGGTAGGGCACCTGAGTTCACAGTCAGGATTCCAGACACAGTCTCAATTGAAGCTAGCATCTTGAATCATTACAGCATCAACCACTGGGTTATGGACATTCAGATATCCAACTACCTGCCAACTGAAGGAATAAATGAAGGACTAAATGAAACAATGAAGACAATGCAAGCTATGATAATTGAACTGAATGAAGAAATAGAAATGTGGGAGAAAACTCAAACATAATTGAATGGAAATGAACAATTCAAGATCTTCAGTGGAAAGCCTCATCAACAGTGGATCATATGGAAAAGAGAAGAGCAAAGCCTGAAGTCAAAGTCGAGAAACTGGACTATTCAATCAAAGAACATAATCAATTTTTAAAAAGCCTTGTGAAAAGAGAATGGAGAAACTTTGGACATGAAAAGATCAAATCTAAGCATTATGGACTGAGAAAATGAAGAATTCCAGGTCAAAGGCACAGAACATATCTTCAATAAAATTAGAAGATACACTAATTGGCCTGTCCCAGGGATGAGTTCCCTTATTGGTTGTCTGATACAGAATGATCAACCCTAAAAGCATATACACATAAGCAACAAAAATGGGCTCCCAGATGGTGTTTATATATTTATGCACATACATATATTGAAGAACTGGCCTGCCTCCCTCTTAGGCTTAAAAGCTGTCTTATAGTAAAGACAAATTAGGTTCATTCCTGTTTATGATTAAATCTCTATTTCTCAAGGACTGGGCTATGCCCTACTGTAACTGTAACTACAAGTGGTTCTCTACTGCATGTTCCAGAAATGGCAATCATGTCTTTATTTCAAAAGTTAATAACCATCTTGGAACCCTATCTTTGTTTCTAAAGGGTTACTATGCAACCTTGTTAAGACTAGCTGTTGTTATGACGACCTTGTCATCATGTCTTTATTTCAGGAGGTCATGC
The DNA here is from genome assembly GCF_007827085.1 of Peromyscus californicus insignis. Taxonomy (NCBI): domain Eukaryota; kingdom Metazoa; phylum Chordata; class Mammalia; order Rodentia; family Cricetidae; genus Peromyscus; species Peromyscus californicus. Next base: position 21,216,016 of record NW_026294402.1, read on the forward strand.
TATGACTAATTTGTTATGCTTATGTTCTGATCCTGCAACCCCACCCAGCTTGACTGCCAAATCCTCCCTTCGGAAGTCCCCTACCTCTGAGCTATAAAAACCTTGTCTTCCTCACATCCAAGGCTGACCTCTCAAACTCCACCTTAGGGAGAGGCAGCCTGTGTATACAAATAAAATAATCTTGCTGTAATTAATTTGGCTGTGATGATTTGGGCCAGTGGTCTTTCTCTCTCCTACAATCTTTGGGATTAACAGTATGTATGTAAAAATAATAATCAAACTAAAAGAGAGAGGTTATGAACTTGAGAGAAGGCATCATGGGAGGGATTGAAGGGAGGAAAGGAAGGGGGTAAACTAATGAAATTTAATTTCAATTAAAGATATATTTTTAAAAGTTAAAAAGAATGAGGAACAAGACAGGCATCCATTATCTCTGCTTCTATTTGATATAATATTTGAAGTCTTTGCTACAGAAATAAGACAAGAAAAGAAAACAAAATGATACAAACAAGAAGAAGTCTAAGCATCCTTGTTTGAAGATATACACTGCTTTCTTTACACAAGAGATCCCTAAGAATCCACCAGAAAACTCCTAGAATCAATCAACAAAGAAGCAGGATACAAAATCAACACTTAAAAACTACAATCTTGCTGGGTGGTGGTGGTACACACCTTTAATCCCAGCACTCGAGAGGCAAAGCCAGGCAGATCTCTGTGAGTTCGAGGCCAGCCTGGTCTACAGAGCGAGATCCAGGTCAGGCACCAAAACTACACAGAGAAACCCTGTCTTGAACCCCCCCCCCTCAAAAAAACCCCACAATCTTGCTACATATACATGATACATTGAAAAAAGAAAGCAGGGAGATAGTCTCTTTTACAATAGCTGAAAAACAAAACCACCAGAAAACAAAAGCAAAACAAAAACAACAAAACCAACCAATCAGCCACCAACAAAAACCTGGTGTAAACCTAACCAAGGAGATAAATGATGTCTATAGTGAAACCTTTAAAATTATGAAGAAAGAAATCACAGAAGACCTAGGAAGAGGGAAAAGCCTCCCATGTTCATGGATTGGTAGGATTAATTTTGTAAGAATTACCATTGTACCAAAAGCAATTTATGGATTCAATGCAATAAAAGTCGTGATTTTTTTCACAGAAAAAAAAAGCAACCTTAAAATTTATACAGAAATACAAAAGACCTTGAATAGTCCAAACAAACCTGAGTAAAAAGAATAATGCTGGAGGGGTTACTACACCTAGATATCAAGTTATGTGAGTGAGTCATAGTAATAAAAATGATATTGATAAAACACACACACACACACACACACACACACACACACACACACACACACACACACACAGAGGTAGATCAATGGGATAGAAGATCCAGATTTAAGTCATGCAACCACAGCTGCTTGATTTTTATCAAGGCATCAAAAATACACAGTAGAGGAAAGAAAGCATCTTCAACAAACATAGGTAGGTAAACTGAATGTGTACATACCCCAAAATAAAACCGAACCCTTATCCCTTGAACTAAATCAGCTCCAAATAGATCAAAGACCTCAACGTAAAACCTGAAACTCAGAGACTGAAGGAAAAGGAGACAGGGATGCACAGGTAAGAACTTTCTAAACAGGACTCTGGTTGCTTAAGACATAAGACTGCCACTTGACAAATGGGATCTCATGAAATTAAAGAGAGTTTGTACAGCAAAGGAACACTCAATCAAATGAAGAGCCAGCTTACATAGTAGGAGAAAACCTTTGCCAGCTGTATATCAAATGGAAGATTAATATCTAGACTGTACAAATAAGTTAAAAAAAAACAAACCAAAGAATCAAGAAAACAAATGACCAACCAAAACAAGGACTACTGATCTGAACAGAGAGTTCACAAAAGAAGTGAGAATGGGTAACAAACAGTTTAAAATATGTTCAGCATCATTAGGGATCAGAGAAATGCAAGTTCAAACTCCTTTGAGATGCCATTTTACCTTTGTCATAATGGCTATCATCACGAAATCAATTGACAACAAATCCTGTTGAGGAAGTGGGAAAAGAGAAACAATTATTCACTGCTGGTGGAAGCTCAGAGTTGTGTTGATACAATGGAAATCAGTGTGGAGATTCTTCAAATGTCTAGAAACAGGATGACTGGGTGACCCATCCATTCCACTGTAGCTAGAGTTTTCCTGCCTGGCCCACAGTCAGGACAAATCTCTCTCACCCGCCAGTCCCACAGCTGCTCAGACCCAACCAAGTAAACACAGAGACTTATATTGCTTACAAACTGTATGGCCATGGCAGGCTTCTTGCTAACTGTTCTCATAGCTTAAATTAATCCATTTCTATTAATCTATACCTTGCCACATGGCTCGTGGCTTACCGGCATCTTCACATGCTGTTTCTCATCATGGCGGCTGGCAGTGTCTCCTTCTGCCTTCCTGTTCTTTCTTTTCTCCTCTCTGTTAGTCCCACCTATACTTCCTGCCTGGCCACTGGCCAATCAGTGTTTTATTTATTGACCAATCAGAGCAACACATTTGTCATACAGAACATCCCACAGCACCCCCCCTTTTTTTCCCAAAAAGGAAGGTTTTAACCTTAACAAAGTAAAATTACATATAATTTGGGAATTTGGGCATAGCTTCTCTTACTACTTCCTGCTGGAGGGGGGCGCTGTATCTTATGGGGACACAAAGAAAATTTTAGGATTATGGAATAATCCATGAGGCTGTATTGTCTGAGCCAGTTGCCTTCAAACCATTCTGGATGTTGGATCATCTGGGCCATGGTGTCATCGGAGATCTTTCAGGGGGTCGTGGCTGGTCAAACCTGATGTATCTTAATCTGGAACAAATCCATAGCCTCTGTCTTTCTGTGGGAACAAAAGAGACTCTTTTCCAAAGCAACATATCCTTATATCCAAATTTTGAAGTCAAGGTATCTTTAAAATATACATATTGGTTTAACTCAACAGCTTTTACAATCAAATGTTTTTCTGCAGTTAAAAATTCCAAAGACAACACAATCCAGATTCTTTGTGTAATATTCATCTTTACATGGCTTATTTTTTATATTAATTTTACTGTCTCTTTAAAGACTTTATTTTTTAAAACTATGTATTTGTTTATATAACTGTATATATCACCTTTTTTGTCTCTTTCAAGCCTACATATATTTTACACAATTGTAAACTATTACATCTGAATCTGTCTTATTGTGAATCTGTTGCTTTAAACTGCACCATTTGTAAGACTGAAACGGCGCTATGGCTGCTGGCTCCGCCCACCTCAGCTTCCCAACATGGCCGTGGTACTTTACCGCTGGCTCTGGGAGCTATCATGAGTCTATGCTTTTATCCAAGCAGCGTGTAGCCCAGAAACCTCCTTTTTTGTTTTGTACTAGCAAAGGCTAAATCCACCATGCAGCTTAATGTGCCACTTGCAGAGGCCTCATTCCCGCCATAAGGCGGCAGGTTGAACGCGCACGCTAGGAACCAGTCAGTAGCTCAAACCAGCAGCTGCCACTCATTTGAGAGAGACAATTAGGAAGCTGTTTTTAGCTCCGTTTTAGAATCTTTTCTCAGGTTTTAGGTGGAAACTCGTGCCCCATGTTGGATGCCAATTCCACTCCTGGGAAAACAATCAAAGGACTTTGTATTTTGCTACCAAGATTTATGTTTGTTTATAATACCTAGAAAGTGGAATTGGCTTAGATGTCAATCACCTGGTAAATGGATAGTGTAGATGTGGTACATTTACACAATAAAACTTTGCCTGCTGAAAAAGAAATGAAATTTGCAGGTAAATATATAAAACTGGCAAAAAAACTATAATGTGTAAGGTAACTCGGACAAATGTCAGTTCAAGATTTGAATATCTAATTTTGTATGTTCAGCTTAGAATTCCTAGAGAGGCCAGAAATCTAGAAAGAGTATTTGGCTGGTTGATGTCTTAAGGGAGGTTGGGTAGTAATGGCAGGGAATATGAAATAGTTTACCTGCAGGTATGGGTAGAGGAGGTGAGGGACTGGGAGGAGAGGAGGGAGAAAAAGCCATGGCAGGGATGTAAAATAAAAATAGGAGAGATGAAAGGGTGGAGAAGAGGGTTAACAAAACCAAGGGAGCATGAAAAGTCCACATGGAAACCTACTATTTTGTAACCAAACTAAATTGGAAAGGACATGCTCTGCATGGCTAGAAAAACTCCTAGAAACTATACGTTATTAAACAAAAACTGCAGTTCTAGGTGTGGCCTGAGTTCTTATGAGTTATTAGTCAGTGAGGCCTCAGAGGCACCCCCAAGAATAAAGGCTCTTGTCATTCCTCTTGGCTGCCTACCAGTGCTAAATGATAGCATCCTTTTGTTGCAGAAACCACACACACACACAACTTGTTTGCAGAAAATGGAGAAATACAGCTAGTTTTCATAGTGCTGGAATGTGGGGGAGACAGTAATTGTCTTACTCAGATATGAACCCTACAGCTTTTGATACCAACTTTCCAGGCAAGATGTTCCCACTTCCACAATAGTGGCATGGCCATTATTGGAATAACCAGTGCTCTTTTACTGCATTTGAAGTCTACTCCATGGGGGAAATCTATAGCTAGTATTCTAAACTTGCTCAAAAGTTCATAGCAGTCGAGATCATAGGCAACTTATATTTGTCATTTAGCTAACTTGACAGAGCATCAGGCTTGTAAGTAAACTGCAAAAACTCTGGGTTTGATGTCCCAGGTTTCAGCACCAAAATGTTAGTAAATTGATGGCTGAAACTGCAAGGAGACAGTTTAGCCTTAGAGGGCTAGGTATCCCGGACACCTTGAGCTACTCATAACAAGAGCTCTGAAGAACAAGACATCTGAAGGTGTCCCAGAGACCTGAAGCTGTTTAGCAAGCTGGGACTGCAAAGAAACAGCCCAACCTTGGAAAGGAAATTTTTCTGACTTCTCGGGAAAGTCAGGCCTGGAACTGCTTCAGGAAGTCAGGAAGGGTATCCTGACTCTTTGGGAAAGTCAGGATATACCTGGTGTGATGAGAGATGGTCTCCCTGCAGGACACAGCAATCCTGCTCCTCTCCTGGAGAGCCACAATCTCCAGCTCAGTGTTACCAGCTGTCTCTTGCTCAGTCCACTATTGGGATGTCTTAGCAAGGTTCTTCTGTTCAGCTCCCCCTTGCTCAGTCCACTATGGGATGTCCCAGCAAGGTTCTTCTGTTCAGTTCCCCCTTGCTCAGTCCACTATGGGATGTCCCAGCAAGGTTCTTCTGTTCAGTTCCCCCTTGCTCAGTCCACTATGGGATGTCCCAGCAAGGTTCTTCTGTTCGGCTCCCCCTTGCTCAGTCCACTGTGGGACCTCCCAGCAAGGTTCTTCTGTGCACCAGTGAATGAGGGTCTTCACCCAAAACTCTTTTGAGAAAGAGGTTTATTTGGGAAGGAAGAGTCCAAGAGAGTAGCTGCCTCTACCAGGGTGGAGAGAACAGCTCTCAACTGACCGGGCAGGGTGGTTTATATAGGATGTCTAGGGGGTGGAGTCAACTGTGATTGGTTAGTTTATTTTCTGTCCAGGGATTGGCCTGTTTTGTGGGCAAGGGGCAGAGATGGCCCTGAATTCAGGGCCAAACTGTGTTTCTTTCACTGGCCTCGCTTGGCTTTTTGACACTACCTCTAAGTCAGGGCACATTTCTTTCACTGACTCTGATTCTAGGGGCCAAGAGTGTTATTTTGGTACTAGTTTCAGAGTCAGGACATATTTCCTGTTTTCTGGGTTTGGGGATAAAATGTTCATTTCTCTGGCTCAGGTCCCAAACACAGACTGTGTTTCTTTACCTGGTCCTGGGCCCTAGGGCCAGGATTCTGCTGTCCTGCTCTGTGATTTGTTGGTTTCACAAGTCGGTTGGACAGGGGCAGAGATGGCTCTGATCTGAGCTAAACTGTGTTTCTCTCACTGGCTTTATCTGAGCCATCCTTCCCTAATTCTGGGCTCCAGGGTAGGGTAGATTTCTCTAGCTAGGCCTTTTTCCCTACAAGGCTACCTTCTAATTGTATATGTTCATTCCCATAGACAATTATGTCTCTTGGCCTCATTCCCAGTGAAATGCAGTGAACACTGAAACTCATGGCAGCACAAGGTTTTCATAATAAATGATGGCTGAATGTTCAGCCACAATAAAGAAGGTAAGAGCCAGAAGCTAGAGAGAAGGAGTGTAAAATGCTGTCTACTGGGCAGTATACAGTCACTGTAATCACAAAATTTTGACAGTTGCATATGACTGTACTGGGTCTAAAGAAGAAGGGGCCCACCGGGCGGTGGTGGCGCACGCCTTTAATCCCAGCACTCGGGAGGCAGAGCCAGGCGGATCTCTGTGAGTTCGAGGCCAGCCTGGTCTCCAAAGCGAGTTCCAGGAAAGGCGCAAAGCTACACAGAGAAACCCTGTCTCAAAAAAAAAAAAAACCAAAAAAAAAAAAAAGAAGAAGGGGCCCACCAACAGCCAGAGGTGGATGGAGGAGGTAGCTATGGAGCCGAACGTTTTACTGATGAACTATTTCCTACTGATGGATTCAAGGAAAGGGGGAGCCATTGCCTTCATTTGTGTATCCATGGGCCTACTAGGCTCCAGTGCATAGTTCAGATCTAATCGTCATCTGATGGCCTTGGTTACACTAAATGAGTCACCAAACAAAACTGAAAGTGACGAATCTGAGAAAGGGCCAGATACTTTTATACTTGCAAAACAATGCTGTTTTCCCAACAGGAAGCTTGTAACTAGGTCTTCAGAAGGAGGACATTCAGTGGAGAGAGGAGAGGAAGATATCCTTGCCCTTCAGGCAGCTTCCCATGGCTGCCCATCCACCTCATCTGAGCTGGCAGGTCTTGGAATAAAATACACAGGGTTCTGAGGAAGGAAGGAGATGGCCCCTGGGTAGCTCAGCCAGTGTGTCAGCCTTGAGGATTCTGATGGTTCTGTGTGATTCTCCCTATTGCTCAGACAACAAAGCTGGCTCCCTGTCCCCTCACAAGCCATTCAAAGGCATTATTCAGACATCAGCTGGAAGCTAAATTCCTGTTATCGGTCTCATTTTTCATTACTGATGAGTTTCCAAAATTCATGAGAATTGTGGGATTTTGATTCTATTTTGCTAGGGTGTGTTTTAATTTCCTTCCCTCCCTCAACCCCCTCTGTGTGTGTGTGTGTGTGTGTGTGTGTGTGTGTGTGTGTGTGTGTGTGTGTGTGTGTGTGTGTGTGTGTTTGATTCTGCACCCCCACCCCCACCCAATTCACTGGAGATGGATTCAAGAGCCTTGTACATGCTAGCCAAATACTCCACCACTGAGCTACATCTAAGTCATTAGCTATTTCCACCCCTCAGGGGAAAAAGCAGAGGTCCATATCAGAATGCCTCAAAACTCTAGTCCCATCTGAATCTCATTTACCTGTGGCTGTAATGTGCTGAGGGTGGTGATGCTTGACAATGCAGAAAGTGACATCTGTTCAGGGTAGAGATGTCTTCTTAGACAGAGGAGGTACTAATTCACCCTCTCTTCTCTGTGGTTCTGATAGTTCCTTCCTTTCTTTCTGTTTTCATGAAGAACATAGAAATTATAACTATCAGGTCATAATCGTTATTATGAGCCCACTCAAACCCTTTTCGGGAGACAAAGTAGGACATAAATATAACCGGTAAATTAATAAAATAATAAATAATTTAAATTAGGTGCAATTGCTATTTAGTTTTGCCCATGCATATGAACAAGATGATGTAAGTTCATTCCGATCTTACGTTGTTGCTTTTTTCAGAGCTCTGCTTCCCATTGCCTGTCAAGACACTGGTCTATATACTGACTGCCAAAGCTCTTTGCAAGCGGAAGGCACAGCTGTAGACCACTTACATCATTAACATTGTAGTAATGACAATGATTTCATTGCAAGCTAAATGCATGCTGAGAAAGGCTGTCATTTCAACAGCAGTCTCAATGATGACTGGATTTAGACGGCTTCAAACAGAGAGCCCTAGAGACAGTGAGTAGAGTCACCACCTTCTCATCCACCTGGCCTGCCCTCTGAGCTCAGCTGAGCTCTTCTCCAGCATGAGATCAGCATTCCATGACACCACAGAAAGGAGAGAGAGAATTTACTCTGATTTTCATGAAAAGAGAACAGAGTAAGTATTCAGTGTGTGTGTGTGTGTGTGTGTGTGTGTGTGTGTGTGTGTGTGTGTGTGTATGTGTGTGTGTGTGTGTGTGTGTGTGTGTGTGTGTTGCATGTACAAGTGTATGCTTGTACAGAGAGAAAGAGACAGAGATATATAGAATGGAACAAGAGTGATATTTATTTTAAGGAATGGATACGTAATTGTGTTTTGTGAGTCAAATTTGAAATATGGGTAGACAGGTAATGGGAGGTCCCAGGGAGAGTTGATAACAGGGCCTCACAGCTGTGGAAGGCTGTCTAATGGCAGAGCTCTCTGTCTCTCTGTCTCTGTCTCTGTCTCTCTCTGTCTCTGTCTCTCTGTCTCTCTCTCTCTCTCTGTCTTTCTCTAGGCCTTAGTCTTCTCTCTTAAATCTTTCACAGATGAAACATGATTCACTTCAATTATTAAAGGTAATCTGTTTACTTAAAGTCTGCTGGCTTTAAACATTAAACATTGATCTCATCTAGAAGAATCACTTAAACTTTTAGGATTTTATTGTACATTTGGGAAATTAGTGCTAAAAATATATGTGACTGCACTTAAATTCACATAAAACAGTAGTCTTTACAACCACATTGAAATTCAGTCCTTTTACACAGGTTAGCAAAAATATATCAAGAAAAACTAAACATTGGGTCTGATAAAAGCAGTAATTTTAAAAATGGGTTATTGTTTTCCTTTAAATTGTTTTTAAAACAAATGGTTGTTTCTGTTTCAACTAACTACACTAAGAAAACACTGTTAAAATGTAGCTGAGCTCAACTGAGCCATTTGTCTGCACTACAATAGATTACTTGAAATTAGTTGTAAAGTAAGTATTTAAGATCATTCCATGTGACAAGACTCTGTGTTGTAGAGTCCCTTCAGCAGAGACACTGTCCCTTCCTCCAACAGTCAAAGTTTAAAAGATTGGCTATGTTAGTTTTTTTTTTTGCCTCCTCTCTATACTCAGTTCAAAATATAATACCATTTGTTTCACAGTCCTGTCTGATCTGGATGATATGCTCTTCATGGAAGAGGCTCTTTAGTTCAGTCCATGAGCTGGAACTTATTACCTCTGGGTCTGTAATTGAGATCAGGGGGCAGAATAAACTATCACACTTATAACAATTATTAACAAACAAACAAAAATGTTTGCATGAAATCATTTTTCTAAAAAATTTAATAGGTAATCCATATTTGTCACAGAAATGAACCAGTGTATTACCTCTTTCCCCTAAGGTATTTATCTTAAAGTCTCAAACATGGTGATGAGAATGCATTCAACTATTTTTCAAACAATTTACACTCTTTAATGGCATACCAGTCTTTATTATGATCAAATCCCTTTTTACCATTGGGTGGATTCTTAGCAAGCATCTTGTCAATAACCCTTTGAGTCTGAGGTGAGATTTTGCTTTGGTTGTTTGTTTAACGGTGAGTTCTATAGGAATTATTTTGTAATAATGGGACTACCCAAGGAGAAAACTTCTGTTGGTGTCATGGAACTCATTGTCAGGGTGTCCCATGATTCAGGGAACACTGGGGGCAGAAGTGAAAAATACCAGAGCCCCAAACACCTGTATGCTCTCTGCTTCCTTCCCATAAGTTTCTTCATAGTGACATTTAGTCTAGTGTTTACCAAATATCTGGTCATGATAGCGTAACAAAATTGAAACATAAAACTAACTACCACAAAAAACCCACCAAAATAATTTAAGGAAGCACGGGGATGCATATCTAAAATCATGGTACTCTGAGGGCTGAAGCAAGAGAATTGTGAGTCTGAGGCTAAACTGGGACACACAGAAAATTATGGGTTAGCACCAGCTACATATTGTGACATTAACTTAGAAAAGTGGGGTTGGGATGGATTTGAAGACACAGGATTTGGAATCTGTATAGGTCAAAGTAAGATTTGTTATAACCAAACAATAAAATGATGAGCAACAGAGAAGGAGGATACTCAATATGTAGTGGTTGTACTGAGGAAAAGGAAAGATTAAGATGAGAAGGAAATCTCACTGGAATTCTCAAGTTGTTTGACTTTGTTTTCACTTTTTTCTCTACCCTCTTCATGAAGTCATGTCTGTCTACCCTCCAGTCTTGAGCTCAGGTGTTCCTTTTAACTTCACATATCTTGTTCTACTGACTGATGTCGATGGAGCAAATAGCCTTTTACCCAGAATAGTAAGACCCACCTGGCAACAGATGAGAGTCAACAAATGAGATTGGCTCTCAACTTCATACCATTTCTTTTATTCAGTTTTAAATACCACTGTACTCAGATACCTATAAACAACCAAGGAAAATAAATTTGGAAAGAGGCAAAGCTGTCAACATCATTTCAAATCTCCTTGATGTGGGCTGACAAGCAATCACCAGAGATGAACTAGAGAAAATGAATGTTGGGAAAGAACCAAGAATCAGACTGTAATGGGTATCCATCTTCTTGAGTGTTCACCAGAGATGTTGGCTCCTTGCTTGAGTTTTGCCTTAAATTGGGTTAGGTCCCTGGAGACCTTAGAATGGATATGATTACATTTCTCAACTCAAATAATGCCACCAAGAGGCCTCCATCATTATAGTGTACTGCAGGAAATCCTTCTTTAGATATTATGAGGGTTAATCTTGTTGTCAAGTTGACTGTGTTAAGAAACACATAGAAAAATTAGTGGAGGACACCTCTGCAAGCTTTTATAAGGATGTTTCCAGAGATGAATAGATCATAATGGATTTGGCTTCATGAAACATTTAATCTATGGAAAGATTTAGAGTCTAAATAGAGTATTTAGAGATGGTAGAAGGTGGGGTTTTGTTGAAGAAAGTATGCCATTGGAGAGAGTGTGTCATTGGTGGCTATATCTTGTCCCAGACCCCCTCCTGTTATAGCTCTATTTTGCTTCCTATCCACCATGATGTGGGCAGCTTTTTCTCAATGTGATTCTCAATGGCAATGAGATGATTAGTCTAGTCTTCCACACGTTTCTTATGCCACGATATTCTGCTCAAGTGCTTTGGAACAAGTTGCCATGCACCAAACCCTCTGAAACGATGAACCCAAGTAAACCCCGCTTTACGTTGCTCTCTTGGGTGTTGTGGTCGCAACTCCTAATAAGTAACTAACACATATCTTTTCTTTTGGGTTATAGATTTTGGGTTTTCTGGCTTCCTTCTAAATTTCCTACATAGAAATTGTATTTTACTTCTTTGTAGCTCAAGCCTAGAATAGGAACACATGATGGAGGAATGAAGCAGGATTGTGCCATGCAGCTGAAAGAAGACATTTTCTGTATGAGGTTCAAGAAGCATCTAACAAGGGTTCTGGACAAGTCACTGGGAGAATCTTAAATTATGCTCTGCAAGGTAATCTCTACTACAATGCTGCTGTTCAGCACTTGCAACATGGCTGTGCTGAACTGAAAATTTCTTCATTAGTTTTCTTTTTAATTGCAGAGCTATAATCATCAAAATAGTATGATACTGGCAAAACACATGAATATCAGTGAAGCAAAATAGAAAATGCAAATATGAATTCAAATAATTATAGTCATGAGATGTTAGACAAAGATGCAAAAAAATAAACACTAGAGAAAAGGCAACATCTTCAACAAATGGTGACGGGAAAACTGGATGTCCACATGTGGAAGAACGAAAATAGATTTGTATCTATCATCCCAAACAAAAATAAACTCCAAGTGGATCAAATATCTCAATGTAGTATCTGAAATGCTGAAATATCTGGAAGAAAACATAGAAAGTACCCTACAAAATACGGATTCAGGAAAGAACATTTTAATAAGACTCTATTCACTCATGATTCAAGGCCACCAACTGACAAATGAAACCCCATAAAATCAAAAGGATTCTGCACAGCAAAAAAAGAAAAATCAATTTCAGAAAGAAGGAACCAAAAGACTGGGAAAGAATCTTGGGCAGCTGTGCAGTGGATAGAGGACTGATATCTAGAATATACTAAAAACAAAAGAACAAACAACCCCAAATACAGACTAAAGAAAACAAACTGCACAATAAAAAGGAGTTACAGATATAAACATAGGATTCTAATAAGAAGAAACAAAAATGGCTAAGAAATACTTTACAAGTGTTTGAAATCATTAACAGTCATAGAAATACAAAGTAAAATAAATTTGAGATTTCATTTTATACCAGTTTGAATGACTAAGGTCAAGAAATCAACTGCCATCAAATGCTGGCAGGGGTATGGAGAAAGGGGTGCCCTCATTCACTGTAAACTGTGCATACTCTTCCATGCATGAACATCCAGTTTTCCTAGCACCATTTGCTGATGATTCTGTCTTTCATCTAATGTGTACTTTTGTATCTTTGTCTAATTATAATTATTTGCATTCACATTTGTGTTTTCTATTTTGTCTCATTGATCTTCATGTCTTTTTGCCAGTGTCATGCTATTTTGATTACTGTAGCCACTATACTGCTTGGCAGGTTCCCAAAGGACTCCATAGCCTACTACAGATTTACTTGCTCAGTCATGTTCCTTGCTGCTCTATTCATAATTGCTAGGAAATGGAAACAGGCTAGATGTTCACCTAATGATGAGTGGAGAATAGAAATGTGGTACACATAAACATTGCAATTCTTTCCACCTGTGATGAAAAGTGAAATCATTATATTAGTAGGTAAATGGATGGAACTGGAAAAATAAACTGAGTAAGATAACCTAGACCCAGAAAGATGTCCTCTCTGATTTGTGGATCCTTGCTCTGAAACCTTAGATTTGAATACATAAATGGATTAATTACCAAAGTCAGGAAAGTAAAAAGGGACTATAAGGGGAGCAAGGAGAAGGAGCTCTGGAGAGGTAGTAGAACACAGGTGCTAAAATGGGTTGGGAAGGGGAAAACAAGGGTAGGGAATACTTAACTGGGGGTGGAGTATAACCCAAAAAGACAGGGAGGAAGGAGATGCATAACGCTAAGAATGTTTGAAAAAACCATAAGGAAACATTATTTTATATTTGTTTAAAACAAATACACACATTCATGGATACATAGATATGTAGTTTTAAATGAAGTTATGGCACACGGGGTGATAATTTTCTCCTCGGGAACTGTTGCTCATCTAAAAAAAATACTTCAGTGTCTAACAAGGGAATCCTCCCTTGAGTTATTGGTCAGAAAGCTCCAGGGGATCCTTAAAAATAAGTTATTGCCATTCCCCTTGTTCTTCCCAGAATTTAAAGGTATGACTCTATTGTTGAAGATACCATACACTTCAGACACAGGACTGGGAAGAATGGAGCTAGGCTCACCTGAAACCTCCTCCCTGAGCATCTTAGAGTATCCCACAGCATCTGAGGGTATCCCACAGCATCTGAGTGTATCCCATAGCATTTGAGGGTATCCCATAGCATCTAAGAATATCCCACAGCATCTGAGAATATCCCACAGCATCTGAGTGTATCCCATAGCATCTGAGGGTATCTCAGAGCATCTGAGGATATCTGTAGTTGAAAATTTTCTCAGGTCCTGTCTGCCCCCGTGGTCCCACATTCCTCCAGTCCTGCCCTGCCCTGTGGTCCCCCAGCCACTTATAAAATAATCATTCAGAAGCTTAATATTAGTTACCAATTGTATGGCCTATGGCAGGCTTCTTGCTAGCTAGCTCTTATGACTTAACCCAATTCTATTGATCTATAAGTTGCAATGTGACTGTGGCATTGCCGGCCTGCTGACATCTTGCTGCTCCTTGGGCTACAAATGGTGTCTCCCCTACTCCACCCTTCTTCTCCCTCTCTCTACTTGGATTTCCCACCTGGCTGTAAGCTTTCTTGCCATAGTCCAAAACAGCTTTACTTACCAACCAATGGGAACAGCATACATTCACAGCATACAGAAAGACATCCCACAGCAGGTATCCCATAGTGTGTGAAGGAGTGATGGGAGCTGCCAAGGGAGAAGCATAGCCAATAGTCCTACACAAGCTGTAAAGCCTGAGACCAACAACTACAGGCTCGGCAAGCTATTGCTGATAGTACAATAGTGGCACCTATGTCTTGGAAGTAACAAACAGGTAACCAATACCTGTTTGGTCTTAAGGTCAGCTCGTTAGGATGGAACTCAGGCTTGGTACTGTAAAACTAGCCAACTACCCATGGTTGAAAGGGTCATGGACACTAGAGGAGAACCTACTACTGCCATTTTCCAAAACCAAAATAATTTCTAAATGTATTATAAATACATATCCTCATACCCACAAATGAGTGCAGCTTTTACCCCTCGACAAAAGAGCTCCATTTTGCAACAGAGATGATTATCTGAGAGACCCACAACTGGTCAAATGCAGAGAACAAGTGTTTGCAGGATGCCCAGCCTCAATTGGAGCATGTATAACACAACCGCTAAGGCTTGGGGCAACACTGTGGAAGAAGGTAAAGAGAGATTGTATAAACCAGATGACCTTAGCCTGTGACTAGATAGTGTCTTCTAGACACGATAGGTATGCTGTGACCAAGAAATCTCAAAAATCAGGATGAAAATAATGACTATATGAGTCAACACACCAACAAGACAGGATCCACCCCTAGAGTTTTTCATTTTCTTCAGGGACAACACCCCTAATAATTTATTCAATTCCAGGTGATCAGCCTTCTACACATATACATATGGATAATACTAAATTTGGGGATGGGTGGGAGGAGTTGGAGAGGGAAGGGGAGGGGTTAAATGATGTAAATACAGTGTAACCATGTTTGAAATCCTCAAAAATAAATTAAAAACTATTTTTAGAATTAGCATATAAAATATTAGGTTTCATTATAGCATTAAAATATGGTTTAGTGCTGGGAAGTGGTGGCACACGCCTTTAATTCCAGCACTCAGGAGGCAGAGGCAGGTGGATCTCTGAGTTCAAGGCCAGCGTGGTCTATAGATCAAGTTCAAGGACAGCCAGGGCTACACAGAAAAAAACCCATCTTGAAAAACTTTATGTATAATTTAGTTTTGCTGTTCCTCCTATATTCTATCCCCTGCCTCCTTTTTGATTCCACGTCACGTGTCTTCTGTTGCTCCTGACTTATTGCCACCTTTTCTCCTCTTATGGTCTTTATGCTTACCCATAGTTTCTCTTTCTTTCTCTCTCTCTCCCGAGGTAAAAGTTTTAAAAACAAGGATCTGCATATGAAAGAGAATATGCAGTATTTGTCTTTCTCAGTTTGGATCACTTTGGTTGCTGTTACAATTCCAGATCTATCATTTTTTTTCCTGAAAATTTTATAATTTCACCTTTTAAATAGATGAGTAAAATTCAGTTCTTTAAATATACCATATTTCAATGATCTATTCCTTTGTTCATTGAAATCTAGGATGATTCCATGTGTTTATGATTATGAATAGTGCAACAATAAACATGGATATATAAATATCTCTATGGTAGGTATTGTACTGGGAAAAACCCAAGGCACACTGTTGTGGAATATTTGTTTACACTGTAAAGATGTGTCTCTGTCTAAGGTTCCTTCTGATTGGTTTAATAAAGAGCTAAATGGCCAATAGCTATGCAGGAGAGATAGATGGGACTTCCAGGCACAGAGAGGAAACTTGAGATGAACCTAGGCCCCCATAGACACCAACCAGACCTGGAATGAGTTGGACATACAGAATGGGATAGAGGTAAAAACCACGTGATAGAACATAGATTAATAAAAATATGGTTAATTTAAATTATAAGAGCTAGTTAAAAACAGACCCAAGCTAAAGGCAAGGTTTCATAATTAGTAATAAGTCTTGGTGTCATTATTTCGGAGCTGGCGATCCAAAGATAGCTCAAAGAAAAATCTTACTACAGTGCACAGCTAAAATAATTTGCCAGACAAGAATTGATAAGTTTTAATAAATAATAGACATTATGGGCAGAAAAACAGAAGGCAAATCCTCGGAGAAAGAGAAAGAGCCTAATACTTCTGAAAAAGATGGGGAATCTTTTACATCAGTTAAAAAAAGCTGTTTGACCTTGCCTCCTGGGCCATTTGAGTGGGGTTATATTAAATAGAGATGCATACTACATTGAAAGAGAATATAATACCATTTGTTTCACCTAGACTGGCTGTTTGGGGCGAGGTATCAGGGAATTAAAAATTATACCCTAGATGTATAACAAATACATTAAAAGTCAAAATCCTAGCCCTTATGGTCTGTCTATAGAGAGTGGGGAATTTTTATTTTTGATTTCTTTGTCTCTACAGTTGGATATAGGGTTCTTTGCATACATGATCAGGAGGTAGAGCCATATGTCACTACTTTGCATAATGTCTACATGAGTTTATATTCCCATGTCCTCACTAGCATTTGTTTTCTTGATAGTAGTCATTCTGACTAGAGTAAGATGGAATCTCAAAATAGTTTTAATTTGCAATTCCCTGATTGTTGAAACTGTGAATACTGAAAAATATTTATTGGCCATTTGTGTTTCTTCTTTTGAGAACTGTCTTTTAATTTCATTTATCCATTTGTTGATTGATAGCTTTGGGCATTTAATTTTTGCAATTTTTATATAATATAAATAGATGTAATATGTATTAACTTCCTAATTGAAGTATAGCTGTCAGAGATTTTTTTTCTATTTTATAGGCTGCCTCTTCACAATGCTGATAGTTTCCTTTCCTGTGTAGAAGCTTCTAAATTTCTTCTAACTATAAAATATAGAATGTTTTTTGAAGATTTCACAGGAAAAAGAATATAAAGTGTCATACTAATAGTTTATGTTGAATACCTGTTAAAGTCCACCTATTTATTTTTACTTTTGAAAATGTGGTTTCTAGAATATTTTAAATCACGTATTCAATACATGATTCATACATTTATATTTCTCCTGAATAATTAAGTTATGGGAAATATAATTTCAAGATAAATATCACCACATAATGGTAGGCACAAGAAATCTTCAATCTATCTATCTATCTATCTATCTATCTATCTATCTATCTATCTATCTATCATCTATCCATCCATCCGATCAGCTACCCATCAACTGAGTCAACCATCTGTCTACCTAATCAATTGTCCATTCACATATATATCCACCCATCCATAAATTTAGCACCCACACAATATCCATCTATCCATTCACCTATATATTCACTAAGTTTATACTTCACCTTGGAATGTACTAGAGAAGAATGCTGTACTGAAATTCATATTCACTAGATTATAAACATCTCAACAACAAAAGACGAAGCAGCAGAGAGGAAAGCAGCGGAGGCAGTAGGGGAAGGAAAGGTCCAGTGAGTCTTGCAGTCACCATTCCGTGTTCCCCCAGTGAATAATCTTGTCGTTCTTTTTGGTTTAACAGTCTTGTAACTTTCCCAGCCCAGTGATGACATTTATGGTCTCACATTGTCACGAAAGGTTCTGCCAGTTATATACATACTCAGCAGAATGTAAAAGACATATTTGATTACGGAGGCTTAAAGAAGTGTGCTTTCATCTTTCTCAGAAGCTGCTGGGATTTGGTTGAAATGTCAGTTTTAGTGGCTTTGTGATTTGACTGGCCTTTCCTTTTTGTATGTGGCCTCGTGTTTCTAAGACAGCAGCTATGGCTCCTGACGGTTCACTTACATTCACAGAAGAAAAAAAGAGTGGGGGCTTCTATTGCAGCTTTGTCTTTTATGAGAAAGAGAAAAATTCTTCTACAAACCAATAGGATGACCACTTTTATTTCACCAGTCAAATGGTGAAAAAGAGCTTTGAGTTTTTATTCTGAATAGTAAATGGTATGAAATAAAAACCACCCAAGAATCCCTTCTGGGATAGGCAATGAACATCACTTTCAGAATAGCAGAATATAGAATTGGAATCTCATATATTGCACATTGATATTTTAAAAAAAAACACCTCCTGCTATGACCTTAGTGGCTTGTTCTCTGAAGCAGTGTTCCACTACTCTATAAAAATTGTATTCCATGGGAAAAACTTACCTGCATATGAGATTGCTATGGACTTCAGGTGTAATTACATTATTGAAATACATGATGGTTCCATACAATTTGAGACCCAGCTTTAAGTCAGATTTGGATGCAGTTTCCATGGCTTTCTTCTTTCTTCCATGGTTTTAGTTTTTTCAGTAAAGTTGGTGTAATTATCCATATTATTATCATCACCTAGGGTTTTGTGAGATTTACACTGAGCTCATCTGGGGGGTCACATGTGAGCAACATTGGCTGGGATAATAGTAAATATCACTAACAGGATACCTACAGACATGTGACCATCAGTCAAAGTGTCTCTAAGAAGCCATGTATTATGATGCACATCTCTGATCCCAGCACCTGAAATGCTGAGGTAGGAGGATGATTGTGAGTTTGAGGTCAGTCTATCTGAACTCTCTGAACCCTGGATCAACCTTCCCACACCCAAATAATTGTAATAATAAATTACAGATGATTTTATAATCATTGTCATTTCATCAGAGTAGGAAATTATCTTGGAATTAGGTTGCATATTATAAAACCATTTTTTTTTGCCAAGAGTTCTGCAACAATTCCCTTATACATGTTTAAGTAACTTCACAGTTATACATGTGCTAGCATTTGCACACTTTTACCATAGCTTGGATTCCACAGACTATATTCACATAGAATTTCCAGTCTTGATTTCTGTATTGTATTCTCAAGTCACAGTTCCTACAGGGAAACACTTGTTTTTTTACACTGTCCCTACCCAACTGCCTCTACCAGTGGAGATACAGACAGGAAGAGTCTCCTACCAGGGAGTTTACAAGTCAGATAAGGAACTATGATCTCTCCTCAGCAGTCCTGCCAGAGACTGAGAACATTGGCCCCACAGCAGTAGCCCTAACATCAGTGTTCTGGTAAAGGGACTGCTTTCTCACAGTCGTAGCACATGGGGGCGCCCCTGCCTAGTAGAAGGCAGCTTTACCAGCACACAAGCCTTATCTGACCCACCCAACCAGGCTCACTAATGTCTCTGGTGCTTTTCCAAGGGAAAAGCTTCTGTTTGTAGGAACAGTTGAGTCATAAAAGATGATGACAAGCTTTCAGCCTGCTCAGCCCCAGGGAAGTTGGGAGATGTGAGTGTGCAGAACAGGATATAGGAGAAAGACTTCTTTGAACAATGTATAGCACAAAGACAGACCACAGTGAACAGTAAATCTGGAAAACTTTAGCAATGATTTTGGAAGGTCTGTGAAGCTGTCATAATTAGGGTTTCTATTGCTGTGAAGAGACACCGTCACCATGGCAACTCTTATAAAGGAAATCATTTAATTGGAGCTGGCTTACAGTTTCAGAGGTTTAGTCCATTATTGACGTGTGGGGAAGTATGGCAGCAAGCAGGCAGACATGGTGCTGGAGAAAGAGCTGAGAGTTCTACGTCCAGATCAGTAGACAGCAAGAAGAGAAAATGCCACACTGCATCTGGCTTGAGCATCTGAGACCTCAAAGCCCACCCCCATAGTGACACACTTCCTCCAACAAAGCTGCACCTACTCCAACAAGACCACACCTCCTAATAGTGCCACTCCCTATGAGCCAAGCATTCTAACAATTGTGAGTCTATGGAGGCCATTTCTATTCAAAGCACCCCAGAAGCACAATATTCAGTTTGTAAACTAGAAACCAAAATAATTACAAAGCTTGTTCCTATTCTTAACACAGTCCTTGGTGTCCTTCAGTACTACATCTATCAATTGATGATTGAAACTACTGAGGAAAAATTGCATCTGTATTGTATACTTTGCTTCCTTCCTAAACAATGTGTCATAATTACTACTTCCACAGTCTTTGCATCATACTAGATATCATGATTTGGAGGATGATTTAAGGTACATGGGAAGCCATGCATATGCTATATGTGAATACTGTACATTTTCATATATGGGACTTGACCATCCATAGATTTTGGTATGCAGAAAGTTCTGGTCTCAATCTCCCACAGAGACTAAGAGATATTGCATATTATTAGTGATATGGAATAGCACTCAGAAAACAGTTCTAATGATATAATATATCGGTGACAAATAATATATATCAACCCCCAAAATTCTGATTGGAATGTACTGGAAACAGAAAGAATAGTAATGCCTCGCAGGAATACAAGAGAGAACCATTGTTACACGTGGGAGAAACTAATTATCCTAAGAGGGCAGGGAGTGAGGATTGTGGAATTGGGGGCCATCCAACATACTCAGTATGACTGACATTTCTCATTGGTGGCGAAATTTCACAAAGCAAGGCATGGGAATTATGGCTTTATTAAGATTAAAGACTACAAGCAAGGAATGAGTACTAGAGGTACTTTCAGGGGAAGAAAACAGCCTGTTCAGTTTGTTAAGGACCAAAAAGGGAGAGGAAATCCCTCTTTCATAGAAAGTCCGGCATCCAGCCCTGTTTTATTGCGTGTGTTTGTAGATTGGCACTGAATTGGTTAATTCACACTTATAAGTGTGTGTTCAGCTTATAGAATTTCATAAAAGGGTATAATTGATTTTATTTGCTTCTGCCTCCATTTTTGTCGTGATGCAAGCTCCAGGCCTTAGAGCAAGTGCCTGCCTTGTTTTCTTCCCTGTCTTCCTGATCCTTTCTCCTCTTTTCTTTCTCTCTCTCTCTTGACCTTTCCCCGACTCCCCCGCAGTCTCGATCTCTTTTATTCTCTTTTCTCTCACACATAAAGGGCGCAGCTGCTTCTGTCTCTCTGCCTCCAAGAGCCATTGCAGTGCTTGTGACTAGGGAGAAGATCTGAGAATGTTTGAAACATCCCAGACACATGTGACGACCGGGAGGGAAAGGCTCCTTCTATAAAGACCTCCGTGGATTCCGTGTAACAGCAGAATTATTTTCCCCCAGTGCTGATTGTGCCGGGAAGAACAGAAGCTAGAGTTAACGGTGCCGCACAGCCGGCGGTGCCCGTCCCAGGCACAGTGGGAGCAACGGAGTCCTCCTGGTGACTCCGGAATTTCCCGTTTTGTTATTTTTCTATTATTTGCCCTGTAGCATTATTTGTGGATTAATTAAAAATTAAGTATTAATATTGCGTTTTCTCATTGTTCTGTGGCCCTCACAAGTATTTGAATTTTTCTGATCTAAGCTGACCTTCAGGGTTTCTGTCTGGTATCCACGTCTTTGCATAGCCTGTTTCCTAACAGATGGTACTCAGTTCTGTGACCAATATTGTGGAGACGATTTTTGAAGCTAGCTTGTACAAGGTGCTATCATTACCCCCTTTTGGATTCATGGAGAGACCCCGTAGGGAGGAATCAACTTGCCGGAGCTACCTTGTCAGAAACAAGCAGCCACGCTGAAGGTAGATCCTTTACCTCTTGTCTGAACAAAAGATTCCACCACAGAACAGAGGCCAACACAGAAAGCCTCAAATAGTAGGGGGTCCTTAAAACTATCCAGTTTAGAATCCGTTCTCCTTTACAAGTGTGAATAGAAGAAGAGACAACGTATTGCTTTAAGTTGTAGTCAAAGGCCCTTCAGGGTATAGTTGTTTCTCTACAGTAAATAAATATTTATCTGTCTAGCACACATGTAGTGAACATCTATTAGGTGCCAGAGGGCAAGTCAAAACAAAGATAATCTCTCACATTGTAGGAATGAGAGTCCATTGGCAGACACTGTAAAAAGTGACCGAAAACCTAATAGCTCCGAAGAGAAGCTCATCTGTGGTTATAAGGACACATGTTTAGAGTGTAGTTAGGGATTATGCTGGTTCAGTAACGTAGTGGTTGCCAGTTCTCCTTTAAGACTGGTGACTTCACCAGCCCTGAGTAGCTGGCTGTTTCCAGCATAAGGCAGAAAACCACAACCACACCTTTACACCGTTAAAGTAATATTCCACAGCATAAACAAATATAACACATCTTTATATAGTTAAATATTCCACACATTCATATAACTAAATAAATATTTATAAATGATATGTATTAGGTGGCAACACAGCTTTAATGGAATTCTCTATATAACCAGAAATCGGAATAAGAAGAGAAACAAATCGGTGGTTTTGAAGGACACATTGGTGATTGGAAGGGACAGTCAGGATGGGCCTTTGGAGCTCTAGTCTGATACCCTATGTTTTCATAGACTGCAATTTGAATGTGACTGTTAGGTGGCAGTCCTACTCTTGCTGACTTCCTTCCTCTTCCCGCTCTTACCCTCATGTTTCACTGTTTTGTTTTGTTTTGTTTTTTCCAAATCTTATGCAGCTGCTGTTTCATGATTATGATGACTAGGCCAGTGTTTCACTGTGCTCCTCTCTATCTCCAGTTCTTACAGTCTTTGTACCTCTGCTGCTGTAATGTTTCTTGGGCCTTGGAGGATGTGATATAGATGTCTGATTTAGGACTCAGCACTCAACATTCACTTGGCATTTTGACCAATTGTAAGTCTTTGCATTAACCGCTGCCCTCTGCAAAAAGAGACTTCTTTAATTTCAGCCGAGAGCAGCACTAGGCAGTGGGCATAAACAAATCTTTAGGAGGTAGCTTAGCTACATGTCACTTCAGCAAAATATCAGTAATACAATCTCCATGAGATCCTTCGACTTTTTCAGTCACAGGCTTTTGACCAAGTTTACAGTACCAGACTTGTCTTCACGCCCATAAAGCAGGCCTGAAGTCCAATTGTAAAATGGCTGGTTAGCCCCCCAGTACTCTTGCCACCATTATATCAGCAAGCACATCTTGGCTGGCAGGGTCCATAGCTGGGGAAGACTCTTGATGACATTTCTTCCCCAGCTATCTGCAGAGCACTTTCCGGCACTAGGCGTTCTAGCCAGCAACAATGAAACTTCCAGCTTGGCTCCAGCGTAATTTCTCCATGTTCCTCATCCAAATCTTATGGTGTAGTCAGCAATAGGCTCTTATGATATAGTTCTGGTGGTAACCAAGATCAATGGCGTTAACCTGTATTGTTTTGGGAGCTTTTGGGGACTCTGAAGGGCTCATAGGGAGGTATCTCATACCTGACATTGTGATTCTTGCTTAAAAATCCTGTGGTGTTTGAGAGCAATATTTTCTGTTTTGATTTTAATTTTTTATTTAATTCAAGTAGGATCACATAATTTCTCTTCTGTCTCTCTCCTATCATTCCCACGGCTCCTCAAATTCACAGGTCCTTTGTCTTGAACCATTGTTGTTACACATGCATATAACTGAATACATAGAATACAACCTGCTGAATATGTTCTGTGTTGTTTGTGTACTGACTGACCTAGGATTGGCCATTTGGTATTAGATAACCAATCATGGGGCTCATCATTGGGCAAGACTAATTCCCCCTCTCTAAGTAGTTATTAATTATTTGTAGCTCTTCATCTCGGGATGGGTGGTCATGTGAGTTTGTCTCATCTGCTTGAATTATTCAGGTCTTATTTGGAAGCCATGTTGTTGAGATTTCATGGGTGCAGTTTCCCTGTGATAGCTTAGAAGGTACAATCTCACAGACTTCTTGGCTCTCTTGTTCTTATAGCCTTTCTGCCACCTCTCCCGTAGTGTTCCCTGAGACCCAGAGCAGGATTTGAGTTGTTGATGTAGCATTTAGGGCTGGATACCACACCATCAGTTGTCCTCTGCATTTTGAACAGCTGTGACTTTCTGTAATTATCTCTTGTTGCAAAAAGAAGCTTCTTCAATGAAGGCTTGGATCCGTGTGTATAAGTAACACTCATTTAGGAATTACACTGGGTTTAGGAAAGTGAAGGTGGTAGGTTCTCCTCTAAGATCCATGGCCTTACCAGCCAGGTATTGTTGGCTAGGTTTACAGTACCAGGTATGATTTCCCTTTTTAAAGTGGGTCTTGAGTCTGATGAGGCCTCTGTTGGTTACTGCTGAGATGTAAATGCCACTATTGCACTTTTAGGGATGTATTGCCATGTTGGTCAGTGTGGTTCACTCACAGGCATCATTTCTGGCCAGAGCTATATTGACTGCTTTCTTCCCTTAGTATTGTGCACATTGCCTTCCTGTGCCGAGAGCAGTATCATCGATTCACACAAGGTGTCTCCATTCAACACCTCCTCTAAATAATTTTTAAATTAACTCTTTGAGAATTTCAAACAATGTATTTTGAATATATTCTCTTCATTAACTTCCCCCTTTCCTATAATCTCAATCCTTCTATCTTTTTCTACACAGCTTTGAGATTATATATTTTTCCTTTTTCTTCCTTTATGGAGTCCAATTTATGTTGATAAGCTAGTCTTGGGGTTGGAGTCCACTCTGGTATGTAGTCAGCTTTTCAGGGGTCCTATCATTAAGAATTCTGACTCTGCCTTTTTCAGAAGCCATCATATGCTAGCTCTGCAGCTAGTGGTATAATTACCTATCTACCTTCTTGCCTTTATGCTGGGATTTTACACAGCTGGAACTTGAACAAATCATTTTTAAAAAATTGTACTTTTTAGTTTATATAGTAGTTGGTTTCTATTGGATTTCCCCATAATCCCTAGTTTTGGTTGACTGTCTTCCTCAACCCCTTCCTTCCTACTATCCCTTTCATTGTCATTTAAAGCCTCTGATCTGGAATTTAATTACCTCTACTTTTATATCATATATGACTTGTTTTCTCATTCCAAAGAGGCCTCTATGGCTATTTGAGGTGAGAGCCCACAGATATATATATATATATATATATATATATATATATATATATATATATGCAGTGGGGAAACAGACTAATATAGAACGAGGAAAACACCATCACCGTCGATCCTGCCCATCCAGCTGCCATTGTCCTATCCTTCTGTCCTGGGTGGGAAGGGGACCAATCACAAGCTGCTTCTCACTGCTTGACTAGGTCTCAACCACTCAAGAGAGCTTGAGCGTGCCCCCTCCTCAGTTTTAATGGGTTAGGAACCTAGGGAGGGCCATGTCCATTGGGCCAGAGGTCATTGGCTAAATAGAACGAATTCCCACAACAGCTATTTCTCATGGATTCCATTTTGCTTTCTGTCCTCTACAAGTACTCATACCAACTCAAACACATAAATGTTAACAATTCAAAATTAGTATCTTCAAATGAGTGAGCACGGTAATTTGTCTTCTGGCTCTGTTATTCTTCTTAAGGTGTTTCAAGTTCCATTATTTTCCCAGCAAATTTTATGGTTTTAGTAAAAAAATTATCTTTAGTGTTATACACAATTAAATTGTGTACATGTACCACATCTTCATTATCCATTCATCTTTTGACTGGCATCTAGGCTGATTACATTTCCTAGCTATTGTGACCAGAACAGCAATGAACATGAGTGAGCTACTATCTCTGTTATATAGCACAGAATCCTTTAGATAAATGCACAGGAATGATATAGCCTTGTGATGTCATAGTTTTATTTTCAGTTTTTTATGAAGCCTCCATACTGATTTCCGTTGTGGTTGCACCAGTTTGCATTCTCACCAACAATGAGTAAAGATTCCTCTTTCCCCAGATGTAGCAGGAATCTTAAAAGTTCTTATTAATAAAATCAAACCTAAGGCCAGTTATTGGGGTGAATGCTGGAAGGCCAGAGAGACAAAACAGGCCACAGCTACCTCACCTTGCTAGTTCCTCAGCTGATCCTGTTTCCTCAGACTGGAAGCCTCTGAGTCCTCATCCAGAATGAATATCAGCTGAACTGTGCTGCTAGAAGCCTGAAAGCTTAAGCAGCCAAATGCTTCTAGTTTCTGGTCCTCACGCCTTATATACCTTTCTGCTTTCTACCACCACTCCCTGGGATTAAAGGCTCGCTTTTTGAGATTAAAGGGGTGTGTCACCATGCCTGGCCGTTTCCAATGTGGCCTTGAACTCACAGAGATCCAGAGGGATTTCTACCTCTGGAGTGCTAGGATTAAAGGTGTGCCACCATTTTCTAGCCTTTGTGTCTAGTGGCTGCTCTGTCTCTGACCCCAGATAAGTTTATTAGGGTGCACAATATTTTGGGGGACACAATATCACCACATCCAGATACTGCCAGCATTTGTTCTTTGCTTTATAGTAAGTAGCCTCTGTGACTAGGATGAGATGGAATCCCAAATTAGTTTTAATTTGCATTTTCCTGCTCTTTTAATGGTGTTAAACACTAAAAGACTGTTTATTACATATAATTTTAATTGACATATTAATCATACATATTTATGGGATACATTTTAATAAATGTATATAACATAATGATCAGATCAGGGTAATTGGCTTATCACTTCAAACATTATCGTTTGAGTTGGTAACACTCAAAATCACACCTTCCAAGCTACTTCAAACTACACACTAGTGTCAGCCAGTTCCCATGCTGTGCTGTGTAGTGTTAGAAATTGTTCCTTCCTTCCTGTTTCCACTCACCATCTCATTTCCTGTGCTCCTCCACCCTTCTCAGACTGGCCACCTGCATTGTACTCGTTAGGCAGTTGCTGCAACTCTTCTACTCTTCTGCACCACTTCAAATCTGAGGCTGACGTCAGCTCACTCCTGATACAGCCTGACAGCAGGAAGCCCTCCTTAGTTTCACCTGTGATGAAGTCCAGGAACTGAGCTCAGTAACCTTCCTAAGTTTGGGAGCTCACAGAGTATCAGGTAAGACTGTCCCAAAGCATGAGAAGTAGAAAAATTCTCTTCTTCTTAAGGATGCACCTCGGTCTGTAGATCTCCCGAGGTCATTGGATTCCTATCAATCTCTCTCTCCTCTACCTTCATCCCAGAAAAGGCAATGTAAGTACCTGGAACCTCCGAGAATGCTGTGATCTGAATGTTTGCCTTTGCCCCACACATTCATGTACTGAAGCCTTAACTTCCAATCGAATGATATTGGGAGGTGGAGACTTTGGGGTCTGACGAGGTCATGAAGGTAGATCCATGAATGGACCTTGAGGTTTCACCTCTCCCTGTGGAATTATTGAAAGTTAAGGCAAGGTAAAAAAGGGGTGTTACTTCCTTCTGTGGTGTGATCACTGATAAGTTCCTCATACTCCTGTAAATAACCTCTTACTTGTGATCATGTAGAAAACCCTATTTAAATTCTAAATCATACACACACACAGACATGAAAACAGGAAGAAGATTTGTTGGGAATAAACATGATTTCAGTGAGATGGAATAGGGAAAGAAATAGAGTAATAGAGGGTGTTAAGAACTAAAATTCATTTAGATATGTACTACACTGTCAGAAAACAAAAATAACTTAATTTTAAAACTATCTCAGAAGGCCACACTTATTCTGTGGGGATATGGACAAATGTTTATAAATTGTTAAGGATTATGCTAATTTAATAAACTAGTGGTTGTAGATTTTCCTACAATAACTGAGACATCACTAACACTGACTAATCAGCTAGGTTTTCAATACCAGGCATGATTTCCCTCTTTTTGAATAGGTCTTAAAGTCCAATTAGAGAGCTGTTGGTTATTGACAAGGAATGCATACCACTACTGCACTACTGTTTATCTGTCCATGCTGGTCATTGATGTGGTTCTTAGGCATCATAGCTGGGTAGAATTGTTGGCTACCTTCCTCTTTGGGAAGTTTGCATAGTATCTCTTGGTACCATGACTCTAGTCCTAATGAAAGAGAAATTGAGGTGAGTTTCAGCTCAGGGGTCTTTGAACTCAGCCTTTGCAATGGAGACCACTACAGAAAACCGAAACTAATCAAAATGCAGAGTTGTGGAGCCCAGTCTCAATGGCTATATCTATAAAACACTCCTGCCCCTAAGGCTCTGGAACATTGTGGAAGGAGAAGAAAGACTGTAAGAGCCAGTGGATCAGGGAGTTTGCTGTGAGACTGTCACCTAGTAACGTTAGAAGCTACACTCACTGACCTGACTGCCCAATCATGAGGTGCACAAGGATGACACCAATGGACATGCCAAAGTGAGCAAGGCAAAGCCTATGAGGCTTCAGCCCTACACAAAGAACTACAGACAACTGAAGCTGGGAGTGAAAGGGATGGTCTATCCCGAGGGAAAAGCACACCAATTAATGATACAGTGCCAAATGGTTAGGCCTGAAAACATACATACAAGTAGCATTATATAAACTGAAGAGGTTATATTTAGAAATATATATGCATGCAATAACAATTAATAAAGAGGCTGTGCATTGAAGGAGAGTGGGGCAGGTTATTTAGGAGGGTTTGGATGGAGGAAATATAAGGGAGAAATGTAATTATATTATAATCTGAAAAATAAAAATGAATCTCAGAAGATATTGGCTAATGACTGTTGAACCTTATTATGGCCACTTCAGTCATCATGCATTTGAAAACATATGTCCCGTGTCATAGTTGGCACAACAATGAAAAAAAAGATAATCTCACGAAACTTGATGTTAACCAATTAATTCCCATTTTGTCTTTCTGTCTCAGCCTTGCAAGGAAAGAAATATGAAGTGACCAGTTCGCACTTTATTCTTTGCTTCTACTTTTTTTTTTATCCATAAATATCTGTTTATAAAATGAACTTCCTCTGCTCAGCCTATTGGGACATTCACTCTATTTTATGGGCTACAGAGTTGTTTGACTATAGGATTGAAAATAAAGCCAACTAAGATATTTACACTAAGTCTTTGTAATTTTAACCTTTCAATGTTTCTCTTTAAGCTTCATGTACCATGAAGAAGGAAAAGTCAAACACAGGGAGTAGAAATGACATGGTCCATGGTCTTATCACATGCTGACCACTAACAGGACATGGCAACCCCTGTCAGTAGTTTCCCTGAGCAGTCCCAATCCACGCTTATATGCACTGTGCTGTGTAATTGTCACAACCTTTTGTGGTAGGTGACATTTTCATTCTCCTCTTATGGGTGGCAAAGCAAAGCTATTACTGAGAGCTACCCCTTCATGGCTTCCCCTTAGCCTGGCAATCTTGTGATCTCTGTTAAAAGACTTCAGATGAGACAGGCTGTAGTGTAGAAGGCAGAGTTTATGATGGTGAGATGGAATGCAGTCGGGGTGAGGGTGGACAGTGGTAAAGAGACTGTTATGTGAACATGCTTTTGAGGTCAACTTTACACTATTTCTTAAGGTCCTAAGGAAAGAAAGCCTTCCTGACAGTGCTTACCTACCCAGGACATAGACAGGCACATTCTCATTAACTCCTGAGAAGACAATGGTAGGTCCTTGCTTTTGTACCAGAAAGCCCGACTAGACAGGCTTTAGGCATTTTGGGAAGTTGTGTCTTCACCTAGTATCATTGACAGAACTCAGATTCCATTCTCCTAACTGCTTATCAAAGTCCTATAGTTTTAGTGCCTAGTTTTACAAGTGATTGACTATGAGGGAAGGATCAGTTCATCCTTGGTGACCTTCAATTCTGCTCACATCTGGCTAGTTTCTTAGCAAACCAAGTATCTGAGTTTACTGTGGGCAGAACTAAGACGTGATCTGAACCAGTCTGGCTCCAGCACAGCAGGTATCTATCTTTCAGCTGTTCTTCAAGTCCTCAACTCTTCATCACATAGTAGTGTGTGTGTGTGTGTGTGTGTGTGTGTGTGTGTGTGTGTGTGTGTGTGTTTGAGTGAGTGTGTGCATGAATGTGTGTGTGCATGAGTGTGTATGTGTGTGCACACGCGCATGTGCACGTGTTTGTGTGAGTACGTGTGTATGTACGTGTGTGTGTGTGTGTGTGTGTGTGTGTGTGTGTGTGTGTGTGTGTGTATGTGTAGCCAGAAATCAAGGTGGGCAGAGGAGCTAATGTCTTCTAACATTGAGATCTTAAGTGTGAGGCAGTAAAATGGTCGCTGAGAGATGAATGCAAGCAGCTTCAATGTGTGTTGTAACCATCAGGATATTTGAGCATGATATTTCAAGAGGTTGATAATCAGAACATTGTCTCCAAGATGATAGGGAGGTAGGTTCTGATCACCAAGTGGAAGGTGAAGGAAACCAGGGAAAGGTATTTTGGAGAAAAAATACCCCAGGAGTATTTGGAAGTGGATTTGCTCACAAAGGCTCTTGGACTGGGACTACTGGAACAGTCCCTGCTGTCCACCCAGAAATGGACAGTGTGTGAAGTTGCTGCAGACTAAGGTAGTTGTGGAGATGTGGAGAGGAGCATACGTGGGTTCAGCTTGACACCACCATTGCCATCCAGGACCACATTTCCCTCAGTGAGCCCCGGATGAACTGCAGTCTCTTTGTTCAGTTGTCTTTGGTTTCTTGACACATTGCTGCCAGGCTTCTTATTCTAGGATCGGGTGGTTTGGAAACAATAAAAAACTATGAACCGGCCAGCAGTGGGGGAAAGCATGAGCCGTGGGCACTCACACAAGAGATTTGTTTGTTTATGAGATGCAGGCAGGTTCCGCCTCAGTTTTTCTCATCTCGTAAGTAGAAATGACAACAATACTGACCTCCTAAGACGGCTGTGAGGGAGAGATGTGCTCAAGCCTGCAAACTGCTCATTTGCCCGTGCCTGAATGTGTGATCAAGTTACAGGTGAATTTCCATCCATCGGTCTAGAAACCAAAGCACAGTGCGGTGCTTTGCTCAGCGAAGGCACAGCAGACACGGGTGGATGGGATGAAAGCCTTTGTGGATGGTGAATCCATGACAGGTCTGGTGAGGAATGCTCTGACCAGGGCACAGCTCTCCCTGCAATCTGCCGCCCAGGCTAGGGTATTCTTTCCAAATGCAATAAAGCACTGATGCAGGCAGAACTCTATTGCCTTAGAAACTGAGTGGAGGTTGTTGAAGCAGCATTAGGGAACAAAGACCTGAGTGCAGAACCAGGCTACACAGGCAGATCTGGAGCAAGATGGTCTGTCTATCCTTCCCACACCCAGCAGTCTGTACAATCCACTCCCCAAAAGAAGCAGTACTTCATTTTGTGACCCTAACGTGAAATGCAAAGCAAAACAAAAAACAAGCACAGGAAAATTGAATGGCAGTCATAATGGTCCATTGCTGGAACCTTGTGAAACTAATCGCCCTGACTCACCAGGGCAAATTAGAAGCAGGCTATACAAATAGTGCCATGCTTCCTGCTGGGTGCTGGATGGGAAGGTCAGTGGGAGGGACAGTAAACTTCAGAGATTTGCTCCTCAGAGGATATTAATGGAAGACAAAAGCTCAAGCTGGTGGCCCACTGCCATTTTGCTGTTTATGTGACCATGAAGCATCTCAAGCACCTCCAGTGTGACTAATCCATAGTCACATTTACCATCACTAAAATGGCCAAATAAACCTCTTTTCTAATGTCCATTTATGAAGAAGAGCTTTAAATGGAAACTTGGTAAATTAGTTTGAAAATACATATTCTATCCTCTTGAGCTGTATTCATCTTAAAATGATGAATATAGCTTTTCTTTGTCCAGAGAAATCCAAAAGCAGCAGCCATCATTTTGGGGTAATATACTGTGTACCCTAATAAAATTTGCCTGATGATCAGAACAGAACAAGGCACTAGATTAAACATACATGCCAGGTAGTGGTGGCATATGCCTTTAATCCTAGCACTCGGGAGGCAGAGATCCCTCTGGATATCTATGAGTTCAAAACCACCCTGGACTACATGAGATTGACTCAGTCTAGGAAAGAAACAGAGTCAGGCAGAGGTGGCACATACCTTTAATCCCAGGACTAGGGAGGAAGTAATATGACTGGGTGGAGAAAGGTACATAAGGCATGTGGAGACAGGAACAGCTTTTCAGCTGGGGAACCCCTTTCGACTAGAAAGCCTTTTCAGGCTGAGGAGTTGATGAAGTAAGAGGTGGTGGCTGTGGCTTGTTCCTTAATCTCTCTGATCTTCAAGCAAATTTTATTAGGGTACACAATATATCATCACAATTTTTTTTTATCAGTTTTATGCTTAGTGTGTAAGTGTGGGGCATACAGGAAAATGATCTGGTGTGGGTTGTTGTGGGTGAGCAACTGACAAGAGAAAATGTAGAGGTGCAATAAGAACTCACAGAAACACACACACACACACACACACACACACACACACACACACACAGCATTCACACAGAAAACTCAATTTCTTTGGAGTGTGTGTGTGTGTGTGTGCGTGCACCCATGCATGTGAGTGTATGTGCAGAAATACAGAAGTTCTATTTTCATCTTATTATGTGTTTGAGTAATTTTGTGGGGGATCCCCATTTCATTAACAATTTGCTTTATTAGTATAAAATTGCTCATATTATTTTCATATTTACCATCCACTGTTTGAAGGATTTAGTGCTATCTTTTTCATTATAAATATTGGTATTTGCAATTCTTTTTTCTTGAGCAATTTAACCAAGATTTATAAACATTCTAATCTTTTCAAAGAACCACTTAAAATCTTTTATTTTACTTTAAATATTGTTTTACATTTATCTATTCATTTGTGTAATGTGAGTATGTGTGTGTGTGTGTGTGTGTGTGTGTGTGTGTGTGTGTGTGTGTACATCTGGAGGTCAGAGGACAATCTGTGGGATTCGGGTTTTTTCTTCTACCATGTGGGTCCCAGTGATCAAATTCAGGTCCCCAGGCTTAGCAGCAACGACCTTTATCAGTCCACAGGCCTTATACTTAAAATCTTTTGTTACTTTTTCATCTCTTATTTCATTTTTTTTTTTTTTTGGTTTTTCGAAACAGGGTTTCTCTGTGTAGCTTTGCGCCTTTCCTGGAACTCACTTGGTAGCCCAGGCTGGCCTCGAACTCACAGAGATCCACTTGGCTCTGCCTCGCGCGTGCTGGGATTAAAGGCGTGCACCACCACCACCCGGCTTATTTCATTGGTTTTTATTCTTCTTATTTTTCTTTCAAGTTCTGCACAATCTAGGCAAGTGCTCTACCATAGAGAGATGCCCTAGCCCCATTCCACTATTATTTTACATCATTTAACATCTGTTTATTTATTTTGAATATGTGTGTGCATGTGTGAAATGTGCATGTGTGGAGGCCAGAAGACAACTTGAGGTGCTGTTCTTCATTTCTCAGAGACTACCCCCTTGTTTTTTGATAGCCTGGTATTCACCAAGTAGGCTAGACATGCTGGCTAGCAAGTCCCAGAAATCTGCCTGTCTCCACATCTCTGGTGCTGTGATTACTTGTGTATATCACCGTGCCTAACCTCTTTTTCAGTAAGGCCATCCATTCAGTTTACAGGCTCAAAAAGTCATTTTTCTGGCAGCCCTTGAGGAGTCCTTGTGAGTTCTGAACTCTGAGGAAGAAAGACGGTTGTGGAAAGTCAGGATGTTGAAATAACATGAAGAGTCACGGGCAGGTAAGACTTTATTCACAGACACTCAGGACTCTAGACAGGTAGACACCGATAGGCACCTAGGCACACACTGGCACATACCTGCCACACACAGGCAGGCAAGAGCGGACATGTAGATCAGCACACGGGTCACAGGCAGACATCCACAGGCTTATGTGGGTCAACTGGCAAAAAAGAAAAGTCAGAGGCACTTACCTCTGACCTCAAGTCTGTCTCTGCAGAATCACACAAAAGTCACACTTTTGCCAGAAATTGCCATGGAACAGATTGCCTCACTGTTTTCTTTGGGGTTCCCCAAGATAGCTGGTGTCAGATATTATTTGCCACCTTAGCCACCTTGGCCCGTGCAGGACATCTGTATCAGCACTGTATGGTCTAAACATAAACTGATCTATATGGTCTTTTGTTCTGTTCAATCTGCCTCTTCTACACACAGACACTTCAGGGGAACAGGCCCCCATGGATGCTCCCTGGGACCACAGTTCCCAGGTAGGTACTCAGACTGTAGATTCCCCAGGCTCTCAGGCTCTCGATGTCTAAGCTCCTAGGCTCTGCTTCCCTAGGTGTTTGAAGCTCACAGGCTGCCTTAGGCATCAGGGGGTCTTGTCACATGTGATGGCCTTGTAGGAGCTAGTGATCTAACTCTCAATCCTGTGTACCTATGGAGTGGGAAGGGCTTCTTTACTACTGTTAGGCATGTGGACTGTAATCTAGCTCACCAGCTGCTTTGACCAACTTGTGTTTCATCAAAATACCATCAGTGGACAGTTACACTGTCATCACATTTTATGTGACTAGTGGACCCTCTCCTGGATCTATCAGTGTACAGGCAGCAGAAGGCATACAGGTTTGGTGAAGCAGGCCCTTCTCTGTATGGGCTTGGTCTCATGGGATACATCTTTTTTTTGGGGGGGGGGCGTTGTATCTTGTTTTAACACGTATATTTCACTGGTCCCAAGTAACTCTCTTGTCAGGGATTTATTAGTGTCTTTTCCCCTTTTGGTATAAACAGACCAGACCTTCACATGTTGGAGCTGGTTCTCACCTACTCATGAACCTAGAGCAGCTCTGATCCAAAGTTGTGGATTCCAAATCTGCGTGAGAATATGGGGTTAGTTAGCATAACATCACCGACATAAGGGTACAGTGGCTAGCTTGGCCCTCTTTCAGGAGCCCAACTTATATGTCACCAAACCATGACAAATGGGACAACATCACCCAGCCAGTGTCCACTGTTGACTGTCCCAGATGTAAATAAGTTTTTCTTATTCCACCACATAGTGGCACCAACAGGAGTCAAAGCGGATTAGTAGTGTACCAGAGCAGTGATGAACGGCACGGATGCACCCAGAGGTGGAATTTCTCAGTCATCCACAGTTATATTTTAAATTATTAAAATCATTTAAATGATAATAGAGTTACATCATTTCCCCTTCCCTTTCCTCCCTCTAAACCTTTCCATATACCCTTCCTTGCTCTCTTTCAAACTCAGGGCCTCTTGCTTTCATTGTTGCCATTTTTTAAAGTGCAGTTCAGCTTGGGCACAGGCCACATGGGGACATTGTGTTACTGTGTTGTATCTGAATGTCCCCCAAACTGATGCTGGTCCATGCGGACCACCCCTTAAGATTGGCATCCTTGCCAGGTTTGGTGAAGGCAGCCTCCACCACTGGCTTTACAGTACTTATTCACAGTCTGAATTTACAGGGCCTGCTTTGGAGGGCAAGCGGCTCTCACAAAATATCCACCTCTAGGATTCACTTAGCTACTGAGAGTCACCCACCAGCAGCAGCATGGAGGGAGCCCTGCACACTGAGGCCCCAAGTACGTGCTTACATTGGCGAATTCTGCACGTCCGAGCTGCCTGCTGCACCCTGGCAGCTTTAGCCCTGAAAGGCTTCTCGTTGAAGGATGGAGGGAGTGCCCCACAGCTCTGCCTACTGAAGCCCATTGTTTTCAACACAGAATGTGCACTGCCTCTCAAGCATGCTGCGGGAGGAATTGTTCACACTTGGGGAGCCTGGCACAGTTTTACTCACGGAATATCTCTGTTAGGTCTGTGTAGGAGGTCCACTTACCCAGCTCCTGGTAACTCATCAGCCCTGGCCCATAACAGACACACTCTGCCCATCACCCATTTCATTATCTAGTGTTCTCCCTGCTTTTATGGCCTCAGCCCCCTCAGGCGCTGCCTTAATGAGGGGTAGGTAGTAATGAAGGCTAATTTCCTTATCTCCTCCACATCAGTGAGAGCCTATCTGTCCCCTGGTACAGCTTTGTCAGCTCTGCAATTTTGGCATCGTATGAGGAACGTAGGCGCTGCAGCTGTCCTCTGTCTATAGACCCAATTTGGACTCAAGATCTCTTCTCTCTATTTTATTGGCCTGGTACATAGCACAGGCTGACGATTTCTGATAGCTGGTCTCATTTTTGATAAAAGGGTTAATGAGCTCATCCTCTTAGTCACATTCCTGAGGTTTTGATTGCTCTCTCCATTCTCATGTACTGTTCCCACGTCAGCCTTTAGCAGAGTCAATATCATCCAGTTTCCTTTAGCTACTTCATTCCTCTCCTGGCAGGGTGGTCATTGGACCTTGGGAGTTTTCCCATCAATCCAGGAGTCCTGTCTACTTCTTCTAGGCTATCATCTTGTACTTGTATCCTGTTGACTATGCCAAATGTGGGGTCTGAGCTCATAGCTAGGAAATGGGGGTGGGGCTCATGGGAGGCCATGAGGCTCAAGTGAATGTGAGGAGTCACAGACCGACAAGGCATGTTTTTATTTTTATACACACAGGCTGCTAAGCGGGAAGACCTTGGTAGGTACCCAGGCACATGCTTGCACATGTGGGTCATCCACAGCCTGGCTTGAGCACACATGCAGACTAGCACACATGCTGCAGGAAGGCCACACAGGGCTGCACAAGCTGACTGGCAAAGGCAGAAGACAAAAGGCGTTCACCTCTGTCCTCATGTCTGTATTTATACAGAATCACACAATAAGTGACATTTTGTCAGGAATAGTAACAGCAGAGATTGCATCACTGTTTTTGGATGACCCAGATATCTGATTTTTTTGATAACTCATAACCCCTGTATGTCCTGCCTTAGTTGGCTTGGTCCATATGATATCAGTCTTGGTGCTGTGCTGTCTATTCATAAATGGTCCTGTACAAATTTTTGTTCCCTTCAGTCTTGACCTGCAATCACTAAAAACAAATGAATGTGGATTTCTGTGTCACCTTCTCCATATACTTCCTTGGTCTCTACTTCTTTACAAGCTAAGCACACGATTGGCTACATGTTACATTTCCATGTGTTTTTAGTCCTCAGGGAGATGGCTGTGATCTTTGTTTTAGTTATTATAACAAAATTATTGTATGGGCTTATAGACAGCAGTCATTTTTCTTATAGTTCTGAAAGTAAGGAAGTTCAAGGTCATTGTAACAGAAGATTCAGTGTCGAACTCTATTTTATGCTTACTTTTATATGATGAAGGAAGTCCATGACCCACTTTTGGATGCTTTGTTATGAGCTTTAGCTCCACCGGTGAAGGTTTTGCTCTTTTGATCTAACTACTTCCAAAAGCCTTCACCTGTTAGTACTTGCATATTGGTTTGGCATCTGACTCCTAGAACAGCAAACACTTAGGAACACAGCAATTGACTTTTTGGAATCTGAGCCGTGGCGCAGCAGGCTGACTAATACAACCCCTAACCTCAGAAGTCAGTAATCCTTGGAATGGGTGAATATGTTCTTTGATGGGAATGGGGATTAAAGTTACAGATGGAATTAAGGCTAATAATTGGGTGGCTTTAAGGAGATTACCCTGCACCATCCAAGTAGGATTGATGAAATAAAGGATCTTTTAAGTGTTCAGAAGCAGAATGTGATCTGTTGGGATATTTGAAAACACTGCCCTGTTAGATTTAAGGATGGAGTTGGGCCACATGCAAAGAAAAAGTATACAAAGAAGTCAAAAGACAGACAGAAAGTCTCTTAGAGCCTCTACAGGGAACACAACATTTCTGATGGCTTGATTTTACTTTTTAACAAGTTCAGATATCTGACTTCTTCAGGAAATAATGGTTGTAAGATGATAATATGATTCTGTTATTTCAGGCCACAGTACTAATCTTTTTTACACTAGCAGTTGAGAACTAAGACCCACAGTTTGGAATGCACTCAAGCGGGGATGCTCGTGTGCTTCACTTCTCTGGAGAACGTTGATCCTGTTCCATCTGTTTTTCAACACATAACAGCATTTCTTTCAAATGTTTGGTCCAGTTTACAGCAGTTTGCAGTGAGAATGTCAAGGAAAGGTTGCATCA
Organism: Peromyscus californicus insignis; assembly: GCF_007827085.1. Classification (NCBI taxonomy): domain Eukaryota; kingdom Metazoa; phylum Chordata; class Mammalia; order Rodentia; family Cricetidae; genus Peromyscus; species Peromyscus californicus. Next base: position 21,253,698 of record NW_026294402.1, read on the forward strand.
TACAATTAACCAGGCAAGGAAGAGTATACTCAAGAATATGTCAAGAGGGAAGACACATAGAGTTCAGCTGCACAAACCAAAGGCAAGAGGATGAAAAAGGAACACCATTCTTTCTGTTATTGATATACTTATTATATTTTATTTTAAATGATACATAGAACATAAAAGATTGCATATAATACTGGGATAATATGTGATCTGTTTATGTACATGTAAAATGTTCAAACGAAGACACAGTTATTTATCTCCTCAATCATTTATTATGTCTTCATGGTAAAAAATATTCAATACTCAGTATTCTTCCTTCTAGCTTTTAGAAAGACATAGTACATTACTATAATCTCTAGTAATTCTATAGACTAATACCACATCCAGATTACTTCTTAAGTAATTGCAATTTAATACCCATTGGTTAATGTTTTTTCTACCCTTCATTTTCTCCTACTCTCCCTAACACCTGGGAATCACCACTCTTCCCTCAATTTTTATGAGATTATCCTTTAATATCCTACATATGAGTGAGCTCCTGTACCATTTGTTTTCATTTGTCCAGCTTATTTCACAAACATACTCTCCAGTTTTAACCCAGTTATCACAAACAGTAGGGTTTCTGTAGTTGGTCTTTCTCATTAGATTTTCTTTTGGGACCACCAGCCCCCAAATAATGACATGGAGACTTTTTATTAATTATGAAAGCTTGGCCTTTATCTTAGGCTTGTACCCAACTAGCTCTTATAACTTAAAATAACCAGTTTCTATTAATCTATGTTCTACCATGTGGCTTTTTACCTTTCTTCCACTCTGTATGTGATTTCCTCAGTGTCTCACTGGCATCTCTTGTGCACCTAGATTCTTCTCCCCAGAGTTCCTCTCTCTCCCTGGAAGTCCCACCTGTTCTCTCCCACCTAGCTATTGGTCATTCCTCTCTTTATTAAACCAATCAGATGCCTTAGGCAGGCAAGGTAAAACAGTGATACATCTTTATACAGTTCACTCAAATATCCTGCAACATTTCCCCCTTTTTTATATAAATAAGAAGGAAAGGTTTTAATGCTAACACAGTAAAACTATAAAAAATAAGAACAATTGTCAGTTAAGAATTACATTCACAATATTTACTTGTGTTTGGCAAATTCGGAGAAATTACTCTATTATTTATCCTATCTTGATGAGTCCAAAGTTTTATACCTAAACCGCTTTCTATTATAACTCATATTACCATCCTAAAAATATCTTTTTAAACCTTAAAACATTTTCTTAGATAAACAGCTTAAGCTTTTATGTCTCTCAACCTTATAAACTTTACATCTCTTTTGCAAGTTTCTTTTTTGAACTTGGTAACAAAGAAAATGGTGTGACTATCTAGTCTTCAAACCCATCAGAGACCCAAGAAGGATAACATTTTACCAGAGTAAATAGGAAGTACAGAGCAAACAGTTTTCAAATCTATAAAAATGACAGTGATAGCTGGGCGGTGGTGGCACACGCCTTTAATCCCAGCACTCAGGAGGCAGAGGCAGGCGGATCTCTGTGAGTTCGAGGCCAGCCTGGTCTACAGCGTGAGATCCAGGAAAAGCGCAAAGCTACACAGAGAAACCCTGTCTCGAAAAACCAAAAAAAAAAAAAAAATGACAGTGATAGCTGGCTACCTGGACAGTCACCCAAGATTCTTCTGTAATGTTGGAGCATCCAACTTTGGCCTACAGTCATAGAATATATGAAAGACTTTTCTGTGAAGCAGGAATTTTTGAAGGACTGTCCTACCTTATCTTGGCAAAGTTCAGCAGTCACCTTCTCTTGTATCTTGCTTGCCCAATTTGGACAACATACTGTCAGCAGTTGAGGAAAGGGAAGTTACTTGCCAAGTGGCTAACTTTTGCCACAATAAATGCAAACTCCATATGGAGGTTCTTCAATGTTCATCATCCTTTTTTGAAGCAAATTGGTGCTGCCAGGAGCAGACATATCTTGCTGTCACAAAAAGCCTTATGTTACTACAACATCATAAATGCCATATTCAGTAGATCTATGAAGTGTTTGAAGACCACCTATCTATCTAACATATATCTCTGTTTAACCTTGAAAATATACCTAAAATGACTACAAGTTTTATTATTATAGATGACTAACTACTAACATGCATTTCTTAATTATTCATCACATTTTAAAATGAGCTGCAAAGGTACAAAAACTTAAACTAGAGTAAAAACATAGATATAGTATATTAAAATAAATAACCTTAAATATGTATCAATATACAAAAATCCATACCAATGCAAAATATTTGAGATTAATAGTTACATTTTAGTTTAAAAGCAGATTCAATTATCTATGCTTTTATCCTATCATTCCTATAGACTCCCTTTTTCTTTTCAAAAAGAGATCTTTGAATCTAACCTCACTTGCTTAGTTTCCTCCCTTACCATGACCAGTAACAACTTGCAATCAATCTCCCTAAATGATGATAAACACAAAATCCATCCACCTTACCTCTTGGGAATGTGGGTATCATGTTCTCTAGACTGTTTCCTGTTGTCCTGGGGTGACAGCATCTTTAGAAACCCTGAGAAAATTGGGATAATGGTCAAGTCTTGGGAGAGCTAGCTGTATCATTTATTGTCCAGTCTCTGTGTGGTGGGAAAGTGAAGGACTTATCTGAAGTCCTGGTTGGATAGTCTTTGAGGCTGGACCATCTCAGCTTTGAAGTTGTTTTGGATTGAGAATTTTGAGGAAACTATAATAGAGGCATTCTGAGAGGCTGGATCACCTGGGTTACTTGTCTTTATTGATGCTGGTCTGGACCTGACTTTTTGTGTGACTGTATCCTTCTCTGACTGTGTGAGCCAAATCTTAAATGGCAGGGCTCTGCTCAGCATATGGTGCTGGTGGCTGGCTCTGCCCACTTCAGGCCTGCAGGCAGCAGCAGGAGCCACGCCTAACTACCCCGGCTGTGCCTAACTGTCTCAACCGTGGGAAGTTGTGCCTATGAGTGGTAGCCGACTGCTGTGAGTGCTTACAGAGAGGCCCAGGTGGCAACCTTCTGTGGTCTGGTTGCCATGACTTCTCTGTGTGACTGTGCCATATGTTTGAGTGCCAAATATAGTGGACTTTCTTGGCCTACTCACCCCAAATAAGGACATGGGGACTTCTTATTAATTATGGAAGCTTGGCCTTGAGCTTAGGCTTGTTTCCAACTGGCCCTTATAACTTAAATTAACCAGTTTTTATTCATCTACATTCTACCACATGGCTTTTTATCTCTCTTCCATTCTGTATGTCTGACATCCTCAGTGTCTCGCTGGCATCTCTTGTGTACCTAGATTCTTCTCCCCAGAGTTCCTCTCTCTCCTGGAAGTCCTGCCTATTCTTTCCTGCCTAGCTATTTAACATTCTTCACTCCCTGCTTCCTTCTTCTGTGTCCTTTTATATGGGCTGCCACCAGAAGGTACTGTCCTCGTTTAAGGTGAATCTTCCTGTTTAAAATAATCTGACCAAGAACACCCCTCACAGAAGTGCTTCTTAGGCAGGGAGCAAAAAGCATAAAAGAAACAGGAAGAACTTTCCAGGCCACCACTGCTTCTGTGTGTTGCACAGATCAGAGCAATTGGTCGTATTAAATTTGTAGTGACATCTTATTATATGGAGAGCTGTTTGCTGCTCACACCACTGCAGCCCATAAATGCTGGCCAAGTAATAAAAATGACAAACTATTGGATTCCAGGTCTGATCTTAAACCCTGAGTAGTTGTCCCTTTCCTAACCTATGGCCCAGCAGTCCTCGGGAAAACAAGCGCCAAACCACAAATAAAGTAAAGTGTCCCAAAGTCCAGCCTGGCCTTACTTCCACATGTTGATGAATGCATTTCTCCATGTTTCAAGGAGAGAGAGAGAGAGAGAGAGAGAGAGAGAGAGAGAGAGAGAGAGAGAGAGAGAAGGTATGTGAAATAAGCAAAGTAATGGACCCCAAAGATTTCCAAATTCTTATCTCCAGAACTTGTGAACATAAAAGGGGCTTTGCAGAAAACACAATATCAATTAAATGGCACCAGGATGGAAGGATTATTGCAAGTATCCAGGTAGACCTAGTGTTATCACATAGTTCTTAAAAATCAGAGTAAGGGGGATATTATAGGAGGAATAGGAATGAGGTCTCTGAAGCTATTTTGCTGAGGCAGGAGGGAGAGGGAAGAGCTGGAGCTGAAGGATGAGTGTGTCCTCAAAGTCGCCAGCCCTGCTCACATCATGGTGTAGTCCATCGAGCTATAGCTGACATGGCTGGCATCTGGAGCTCCTGTGTTGCTTTGAGTACTCACATTTGTGCAATCTGTTACAAAAGTCATAGGGATGGATATAATATGGCATGCTAATCTAAATAATAGCGCAATTTCAAGCAGTCATTTTTGAATAATGTAGTGAAAAGAGCAGCCTATTGAGTTAATTTTCACTGTTTCCATAAGTGTGAAATTGTCCAGTCATATATCAAGTTTGAACTTTTTACCAGCAGGAAGTGTGTGATGTGCACATTAAAAACCATGATGAGTTGATAAAAGTCATCACCTCCGCTCCCTGCTCTTTTCTTTCATTTGAGGAAGTGAGGCCTGGGAAGTGGGCAAAGGATGAAAGAAGGAGAGTTTCTGCTGCTCAACTCTAGCTGAGCTGCCGCTCCTGCTCTTGGGGATCACTTAGCCAGACTTTCTATCTCCGAAGTACCTTCAGGATCATGTCAGCTGGCAGAAGAAGAGAAGTCTATATGTCTACCCTGCGGGGCTTATTCTCTGAGACATCAGCCAGGGTAGAGAGGGAAGAGAAAAGAGATGGCAGAGAAACAGAGAGGAGGGAAATTCCAGGGAAAAAGAGATGCTGGAAGAGGCAGCCAAAGGAACAGGGCACCATTCTCTTTCCCACCACTTTCCCAAGAAGGCTGAGCAGAAAAGGAAGGAGGAGAGAGAAAGAAGTGGGAAGGTTGATAAGGAGAGGTGAAATGTCTGACGACACAGAAGGTACAAAGGGACTTAGACCTATAGCAGTTCAGTCTGGTGCTGTTGATGGACAGGCAAACCTCTACACCTCAGGTCTGACCTTGTCCTTGCTTCATGAGATGCTATGGAGAGAGAACCTGAAAGAGTTGGTCTTGTAGCACCGAATTCCTCTATTTCAAGTGATGGTCTGTGTGGAGCCATGCTGGTGTGTGTGTGTGGGGGGGAAATACCACAGGCCCTGAAAGCCCTGCCTTGACCAATCAATGTCTTTACTGTTCCCCAACCTTAATGCACTACCAGCTTTTGAGCCCTCAGAGCCTGTCATGGCCTATGGCCTGTCTTCAGCATGGCCTGGCCAGGTGCTTGTGAATTCAGAGTCTGGCTTCACTTGAATTCATTCAGTGTGTAAGCTGGGTTAAGTCACTTCCACATGGTTTATATACTACCTTTGCAGCCAACTGGAAAGAATGAAATAACCAAAGGCCTTGCCAAAGGATGATCACAATGTGATTGCACAATAAAGTATTGGTCCTCTGGCCTTTGTTCCTCTCCATGTTCTCTTGTGATCCTAGCCTTGCAGCTGTGCCAGGAGAAGCCTTGTCTGAAGAGTGACACAAGAGGAAAAGAATCCAAGCATGTGGGGCTATAATACAGCGTATAATGTTTTTTTTCTAGTTATTTAACCTAGAAATAATTTCTTGGTGAAAATATAGAGAACAAACAAACGAACAAAAAAAAAACAGTTCTTCACAGGTCAGATAGAAAAATACCAAGATTATAACTGCAAAAGTCTGGAGAGAAAGCTGCTTGGTGGAGCATTTGGCTTTCATAGGGCAGGTGGAGGCAGCCAGGGCCGCCATGTGGTCACAATGTCAGAGAAACCCTGGAGTAGGTCTCACAGAGCAGAGCCTCAACAGTCATGTGACCTTGCTGTGGAGAGGTTGAGAAGTGTGCTGAGTGACGGACCCTCTGTGCAGAGCAGGCACTTTTGTGTGGGAGAAACTCATTCATCCAGTCAAGCAACCCCAACAAATACTGCTTTGGGTGTGTGCCTTTGGACACCATAGTGGGGTGTGAACAGTATGCAGCAGAGACTTCACACCAGTGTGAGTAACCTGTGAGATGATGATGTGCAGAAAGACTTGTTCAGAGAGGATACAAGAGTGGAACTGTCAGAAGATAAGGAGCAGCAGCTATTGCTTCTGAGCTGAGCTGAGCAGAGAAGGTTCCTGCTTAACGGTGAAATCTGTGGTGGGAAACAGGGCTAGACATGGGTGGAATTAGGAAGGTAGAAAGGCATCTCCCATAAGCTATCCCTAGCTTAGGGAAGTATATCCTTAGGATATATTGTGTGGATGCCTGGATCCAGGTACAAAATGCTGAGACTCAAGGACATCCACAAGCCCTGATGCAGCATCTCCCATGTGTCTCTCAAGAACTTCAGAATCACAGGGCAGTGATGGCATCTACTGCTCCCCAACCCTTTTCTCCATCACAGATCTATCTGAGGAGTCTTTCAGATTGCTATTCCTTTCACAGGCCCCTAAAAAGAAAGACAGATCCCTTCCACTGTCCTGTATGACCACAATGACAGGAATGAGTAGCACTTCAAAACCATGTTCCTTCACATTCTGAATAATTCACTCAAACAGCATTTATACACATTGCTTGTTTTATTTAAATATAAAGACAATCTCACAACAGGCAGCTTCTGATTTCTTCCTCCTCCTCCTCCTCCCCTCCTCCTCCTCCCTTTCTAGTGTGTGTGTGTGTGTGTGTGTGTGTGTGTGTGTGTGTGTGTGTGTGTGTGTTGCGGGGATGATGGTGGACACATGTATGGAGATCAGAGAACAACATTTGGGACTTAGTTTTCTCCTTCCACTGTAGGATCTGGAGATTGAATTTAGATTGTCAGGCTTGAATGGAAAGTGGTTTTGCTAAGCCATCTCACCGGCCTGGACTATTTATTTCTATATTGAAGATGATGAAGTGAGACTCACAAAAGGTCATGTGGCTAGTCTGAGTTATTAAACCCTGAGACAGCTTTTCTTGTGTCTGTTCAACTTAGTGTTTTCCTTTTGCTATCCCTTCATAGTTTTCCAAGGGTCTGGATCCTCTAAAGAGGCTAGTGTTGGTCCATAGAGTGAGCTGCACTTTGCTCACATCTGGCCTTAGCTATTTCATATTGGGCATCCTTGAATCCAGAGTGCTGGGATGATGCTACATCTGTGATGTCACTGGTTCTGATTTGCAGTCGAAAATCCTGGGTTAAGTCTGAAGTCTCAGAGTAATTGTTAGAAGTCCAGCCTTTCATGTTTAAGTTCCTCAGATGTGTGGTCACTCTTCCCAAGCATAGTGAAATTCTTCCTGGCTTCTGTTTGTGAGATTTTGCAATCTTCTAATTTCTTTTGAAGCATTCCTTTGATATGAATATAATTATTGCATTTCCCTTACTGTCTCAAACACATCCCAGAGGCTCAAATTCTATCTCAATGTCCCCTGGGACCCAGGCTTGCCTACATCCTACAGAGCAAAATTCCTCTGCTGATAATAATATAAAAGCCATCAATGCTGACTTTCTACATTCCACCTCAATGAATTCATATTTCTTGGGAACTAAATTCCACTGGCAGCTAACAGAACCACTCTCACCCTACCATGTTTCATATTTTATAGGTCCAGGTGTCAACGTGCTGAGAGATCCTTTAATAGTTCATCTCTTGAGCTCAATTTTTCTGATCACAAAAATATAGGTAGCATTTACAACTCCATGGAGTTTCTGTGAATGTAAACAGATACATAATATGACAAGATACCATAGAACGGTCAAAGCACTGATCTGTGTTGTCTCCTCATGTACCTAAGTCCTCCCTTTAACAGGTATCCTGTGGTCAACCCTCCAAAAAACTCTGTCATATTGTTGTGCCTGTTCCAGTCCAGCAACATTTTCTCACCTGAGGAATTCTTGGTGTAAACTTTCTATCTGGTGATGGTTTCATGTGATTAACTTGGCAGTGTTCATTGAGCAGCTGAAATGAGCCAGCCTCTCACTATTCCAGCATTCTTTCATTTATTTAAGCTCTCCTGAGTCTGTAGTCATACGCCTTTGAAAGAACACTCAAGCATCAGGCATTTGCTGTGGAATGACACCACATTCAGTATGTCCTGTGAACTGAAACCCACACACCTGACCTGAGGATGACATTCCAGCCTTCTAGGCTCAGCTCAGTCTCCAGTGCGTATATGCAGCCTCATCCTCATACAACCGTTTGATTTCCATCTACAAAATGGGTCATCTTCCTGAGAGATGTCCTCATAGGGGAACTTAGTTTCTAATGCCAAATAACCAGACTTGATATTAAGGATTCTTACTTTCATGTCTAGATCCAGAGCCTGTATTCTGATTGTCCCCAAAGTCTATCCCCCCTCTGGCTTCAACATGAGTGATGACCATATTTCTACACCAGACTTTGATTTACTGGATGTGTAACTATCCCAAAGCTCTTGTGAGTCCCATCACCAGCCCTTTCTGAGGATCAGCCCTCTACCTAGCTTGATGGCAGGGACCCTGCTCCATATGAAGGCATCACCATGGGCTCCACCTCTCTGTGCTTCCAAATACTGCTTACGCTATGTGTGAGAGCACTGGAGTCTTCTCTGCTATCCACATCAATTTGACGAGTCGCCTTCCAGGAAAGTAACAGATGGGGCTTCAAAGGAGAACTAAGATGATGAAAGTAGACAGTGGAGCTAGTGATCTAGGTTTAACTAACATTTCTTTTGCTTCTCACCTTTACAATCGTGTTGGTAATCTTACTTAGTGTGACTAGACTTATATTCCCATCTTTGCCCCAACAAGCCAGGTTCAGCCACCCATCATCAATAAACCAATAAAAGAGTTAAGTTAATAGTAAAAGGCAAGAAAAGGAGATTAATCCAATATGGCCACATTAGGAAGAGGGAAAAGGATATCCAGTGATACCTCTCCAAGCCCATATCCTAGATCCTGCCATTAAGGTTTAGTTTAAATAGAGGGTCAGAGCTACGTACATCTAAACAGTCCTGGTCAAGTTGTGGTCCAGCCCATCATTGATCCACTGTGTGGTCCACTTCCCCTGCAAAGCAGTCTGACAATTTGCAGTCTCTTCTGAGAGAAAAGGTCCCTTAAACTGATCCAGGCTTTAGGCCTTTTCCTAAGAATGAGATTCTTGGGAAAGTTCCAGTGTCTTGGAATCCATTGTTTCCACAGTCTGATAGTCAAAGTGTGGGACACAAATGTCTTCATATCTGCAGGCCAGTTCCATTGGAAACACAATTGGGACCACAGCTTGTGCTAATGGGAAAAAGCAGCCAATGAAAGTGAATAAAAAGTAAGCTGGGTTGAGTGACAGAAGACACAGAAGATATGATGTCTGAGAAACCTGCGATCCCTTTGGCAACATGCCCCCACACAGGCAGCATCCTCCTTCCCCAAACTGCAAATTATCCAGCTATGAAAGGTAGTGTTGACAGAATTAATTAGTACCTGGAAAACAATTTCATGCTACAATAAACGGGGTGCAACAAATACATTGTAAAGTTCAGATCTTAAGTGGGAGACCTGATATTTTTTTTAAAGGAGTCAAATGTTACCAAGAATGACCAGAAACAATATTGTTCAGCAAAATCAGGAAACGAGGTTTGAGATGTGGCACTAGACACAGATGGGTCACATGCTGAGGATAAAAACCTGCGGTCAGGACATGGCTGCTGACAGACACAGTCTCTGTCTCAGTGAGCCAAGGAGGATGAATGCAACAAAGATTAGAAGTAGAAAAGGTATGGAGGCTGCTGGGGACTTCTTATAAAAATGGCCCAGGTAAAGACCTTGAAGACAGAGAATACATAAATAAGAAAAAGCAGCTTCACTAAAGCATACACGATGGTTAGTCTTGACTGTTAAGTATATTGGAATTTGAATCACTAAGGAAACAAATCTTCCAGCAAGTCTGTGAGGAATTCCTTCAATTAGCTTAATTGTGGTGGCAAGTCTCATCCTACACACGGGCATTGCTATCTCATGGACTGGGGTCTCAGACTGAGTGAAATGCAGAAGTGAGCCAAGCATACCAACTCACTGTCTCTACTTCCTGACTGTGGACACAATGTGACTATCTGCTCAGGCTTCGGCTGCCATGACTTCTCACCATGATGGATCGTACCCTGGAACTGAGAGCCAGAAAAATCCACCTCTCTAAGTTGCTTTGGTAAGGTGTTTTGTTCCAGCAATAAATACATAAAACTGACACCAGAGTGAAGTTACCATGATGAACCTTATCATGTAGATATTGAGCCTTTGAAACTGTTTTATAGAAAAATTTGGGACTTTGGGTTCAAAAAGCTCTTGAGAACTATAAGGAGAGCTTAATGTGCCAGTCTGAGGGGAACTAGGAAGACAAGGATACTGAGAGAAATGTGAACAGGAGGAGCTCATGAGATTTCAGAGAATAAGAACTCTATCAGAAACTGGGCTTGGGGTCATTCAGGTGATATTTTGGAAAGGATTCTAACTATGTTCTACCCATATTCTGAGGACTTGAGTGAGATTAAATTTAAACAAAATGGACTAATTTGTTTGGTGCAGGAAATTGAGAGAGAGAGAGAGAGAGAGAGAGAGAGAGAGAGAGAGAGAGAGAGAGAGAGAGAGAGAGGCAGACAGAGGCACACACACAGACAGAGACACAGAGAGGGCAGAAATATAAGCAATGTGAAGTTTGGTTAGGTAGCATGTGACCTTCTGACAAGGAGAATGTAGAGACAACAAAGTGCCTATAATTATTAGAGATAATATCTGAGGAGGCTGGTGTTTCCATGCTGATAAACCTGGCCTTCTAGTTAGGGAAAGACCTTACCCATAAGAGGCAACTTGAGAAAATACAAATTAATTTGAAAAGAGAGGAACTAAACAGGACACTTCTGGCTAGGTAAGTGTTTCCCCTTATTTTGCACATAAAGGTGGATGCAACAATGGCCCAAGTGTGTCAGGTTTCATCCCTAGCATTCATCAGAAATTTACAGCATCATCTGTGTGATACTAATTTCATGCAGACATGAAAGATACAAGATTGGAGGTGTTATGAAGTCTTGTGCCGAGGTTCCAATATGCTGCTGAAACTAGAAAATACATGGCAGAATTGGAGTTCTTCAAAGGAGGCTCTGAGAGGCCACAACATGAAGCAGTGAAGATAAAGCCCACCTTGCAATGGAAACTCTGGGAAGCTTGAGATACCAGAACGTTGAGACATTTTCTGGGGAAAGATAGGCCCAGAGTGGAGCTGACCCAAGAGAGAGTCTGAGTGCACTCCAGGTCTACCAAAGCTTCTGGAGCACAGATGAACACTGTTGCTGTTTGGTTTTGCTCTTTTGAGGGACCACCACCTGGCTCCCAAATAAATCACACACGGAAACTTATTCTTAATTATAAATGCCCGGCCTTAGCTTGGATTATTTCTAGCCAGCTTTCCTTAACTTAAATTATCCCATCTACTTTTTGCCTCTGGGCTTTTTCCTTTTCTTACTTTTGTATTTCACTTTCACTTTTACTCCATGGCTGGCTGCGTGGCTGGGTGGCTGGCCCTTGGATTCCTCCTCTCCTTGTTCTCTTGCTCTTTCTTTCTTTTCCTGCCAGATTTCTCCTTCTATTTATTCTCTCTGCCAGCCTTGCCTACCCTTTTCCTGCCTTGCTATTGGCTCTTCAGCTCTTTATTAGACCATCAGGTGTTTTAGACAGGCAAAGTAACACAGCTTCACGGAGTTAAACAAATGCAACATAAAATAACACAACACATCTTTGCATCATTCCACATTCCAGAGCATAAACAAATGTAACACATCTTCAACTAATATTCTATAATAGAGCACACCAAAATTAAAGTTTTTTTTCTAGTTTCACCATCAACTAGCTTTTCAAATTGTTTTTTTTGGAGATAAGTCACACCCAAAAAGCAGTAAAAGACTGACAGTTACTGTTACATTATAACATAAAAGTCTCAGCTTAAGACATGTAGAGGCTCAGGCCTGAGTGAAAGTGGCTGTTATGAGCATGTTCTATCATAAATCATGGATGGACATATCTGTGTCTTTCCAAAGTGTTAGAATTAATTGCATAGTAATGATTTCGTAAGATATGTTGGCTTCCATTGGCTCATACATACCCAGTAATTCTCATTTCTCCAGATCCTATGGCCATTAGTAAACAGGGATCTTTCATTTCAATCTCAACTAGTGATAATAACTGTTCAGCCACACATTCTATTTCACATAGTAATTGTGTGCATGTGTGTGCATGTGTGCATGTGTGCATGTATGTGTTATTCAATGACTACAACAGAGTTAAAGAGGCTGCAGAATTCAGAGAGGTCTTGCTGACGGCAGAGGCAGAGAGGTCTGACACAATTAACAAGGTGTTAGGTAAGGTATCAAAAAGGGAATTTGAAAATCTTCTATAATTTCACAGATCCATGTTAATTAGTAGTAATTCAAGACAAGTCATGATGAGACCCATGATCTAGTCCAGACAGACAAGCAGACAGACAAACAAATGTCATGATGAGACCCATGATCTAGTCCAGACAGACAAGCAGGCAGACAAACAAATGGATGGAGAGATGAGAGTATCAGTAGGAGAAGTCTGATGAGCTAAACCCCAGAGGACGCCTGGGAGTTTACAGGCACCACACAGTTAGATGGCATGATGACAGCAAGTGGGACCTTTTACACAATTTCCCTTCTTTTTAGGGTCCAGGTAAGGGTATTACCTGCTTTGTTGGTGTGGTGTTTTGGATACATTAAAAGGTCTGGTATGGTTTTAATAGTCCTGTGTGCCCATGTGTTCCCAATATACTTTGATTAAGTTTTCTGGTGTTGCTTTTCAAATTGTAGGAGTAGGTTGTTTATCATCAATACCTCATGGCTCATACTGCACAGGGGGACAGGTAGGATGCAGAGTCCTGCCCTACATTTTAACTCAGAAAAGAACCAAACAAGGCTCTGTAAAATACAGTCACCCAGGGTAAGATGGCCTGAAACCCACTGTTTCATACAATACAGAGCATGGCAGGAACTCAGAACATAGAACAACAATCTAGGCCAGGCAGTAACTTAGGGCAGTAACCTAGAGCAGGCCACAACTTGACCTTCACACTACAAAAAGCCTCTGTGCCATCCACAGATGCTATTCTCCAGGTATCACCCTCCAGAAACCTCCCACTGTTTAAAGTTTTCTTAATGATAGTCACTCTGAAAAAGGATGAGATGGAATCTTCTTTTTTTTTTTTTATGCCAGATTCATTATTCTTGTGAGTTAACTCACAGATTTGAAGATTTGGCATGCAGCCGTGGTGTTGTTCTGGGAAGTCATGGAATCCTCAGGAAATATAGCGTTTCTAGAGTAAGTATATCACTGGGGATGGCTTTGGGAGTTTTTAGTCTCACCCACTTTCACTTCACTCTCTCTGCTTTGTGTTTGCTGTTGAAGATGTAACATCTCAACTTCCTGTTCTAGCTCCCCGCTGCCGCACCTCCCCTGCCATTATAGATTCTTCCTTGGCAACAGTAAGCCAAAACAAACTCTTCCATAAATCACTTTTAGTTATGGTGTTTTATAACAGCAACAACGTGGAGGACTTTGGAACTGTGGAAGAGAAAAGTTGTTGAATGATGCAAGCAGAGCTTAAACAGGCAATTCTAGGAGGAATCTGGACGACAGTGCTAGAGAGTAAAGCAGACTGTGGCTGCCAGGCTCCTAAGGTTTCAAAGGGGAACTGGTCTGTAGTAGCAATCAGGCTAGAAGCTACTCATGTGATATTTTGGCAATGAATCTGGCTGTTTTCTGGCCATGTCCTGAGAATTTGCATGAGGCTAAATTAAAAAGTCATAGACTAATTTCTTTGGCAGAGGATATTTCAAGACAGGATGATGTTGACTCCATTTCATGATTATTAATGGTAATACGTATGCCAGTCTACAGTGAAAAATATAAAGAAGAAATTAGGCAGAAAGGGGTACAAAATGTAGTTTCAAGAGGAAAAGAGCACCGAGAAGCTTAATGATGCAGCTAGGGCATGGGACTAGAAAGACTGTAACTGTAAAAATTAGTACTCTTAAGGTGAACCTTCCTTCTCTGCACTGAAATACTGATGAAGGTGCCCTCAGGTAAAGACACCATCCAGCATCCATATCTAACATATGAAAGGAAGAAACCTAAGTGGTTTCTTGTTCCTAGAAAGCAATTACTTCAACATACAAAGCTGCTGTAAATGTGGTACAAATGGGCAATGGTCCATCTCAAGCTGTCAGCTGAACTTGTCAATATCATCCTCACAAAATTGGTTTTAGAGGCATGAAGGAAGGATACAAGAATGAGAGAATTGTGTATTTTTCCTCCATAGTGTCAGAGAGCTGCTGAGGCCAGACAATGTGTGGCAGGGAAATCCCTATGAGAAAATTATGATAGACTATGGTATGAAGCTGTAAAACTGAAGACTGAGTTGTACTAGAGACCCAAAAGCCAGGAAACATATGCCAACGAGAGTTGCAGATATGGAGTGAAACCAACCAAAAAAGAGATGTATGTTGTAGGCAGCAAAGCTGGAGGGGTGGAGTCATCTAATCCCTACACAACTAAGGTCCTAGAGACCAGGCATGGAGCTACTGGATTTGATGTTTGATCTTCTGGTTTTTAGTCTTGCTTTGGTCCAATATTTCTTCACAATGTCTTCATTCTTCATTTTGAAATGGAAATGCATATTCTGTACCATTGTATGCTGGAAGTACATAGTTTGATTTTTACTTGCAGGGGTCACAATTAAGATATTGCCTTTACCTGTTGCCAAAGACAACACTTACATATGTCATTGAACACGAAGAAGTCGAGATGGTGCCTAACTAGAAGCTTCATCCCTACCTACTAGTAGCATTCATGGTATTGGAAGTTACTCTTCTCACTACTGAAGGAGAAAGGCTATCATCAAAATCTTCCAGCTACAACCCTACAACCTACAACAGTGACCCACCTGTAAGGTATATCGGTGCAATGGTGGCACAAATGGTATGGTAGTTACCAGCCACTTTCTGATTGGATGTGAAGCCCACTCCCTGAGATGAAACCCATATCTGACACTGCTGAAGAGTTCAAGAACCTGAGACTGGATAAGTCATGGGCCCTAGGGTAGAACATACTATTATTATTCTGCTAAAGGAACAAAGCATCAAAATGACTCCTAATGACATACTGTTACACTCATAGATCAGTGCCTTACTCAGCCCTCATCAGGGAAGCTTCTTGCAGCAAATTAACACAGAAACTCACAAATGGACAGTGTGCAGAGTGAGGCATATTGTGGGGCACTCAATCCTAAATGGGTTGTCTTTATCAAAGTTTTCCTCTCAAGGTTCAGAGATCTATTGCAGGAGGAAGCAGAAAGATTTTAAGAGCCAGAGGTGGTGGTTGATTTCAAGGAAACAGCGTTTTCCAGATACTGTATGACTGAAGTATATTTGAGCTCACTGAGACTGTCACAGCACACATAAAACCTGCACAGTTTAAGCCAAATGGGGTCCCATCACTGAGGAGGGGAGGTGGGTACAGACTCTCACCCCTAGCCAATAAGCCATCTGCAATTGATACCCACGGACAAAGGAAAACTCAGTTTTGTCTAATGAGTATATTAACCATATATTTCAGGGAAGTCCCCATGCCTTAGAATAGCTGAACAATACAAAGCAAACTTGATGGTATTTTTATAGATTTTTTTTTGTCTAATTTTTCTTTGTTTGGGCATTTTTGTTTTATTGGTCTTTTACTTGTGTTTTGATTTCCTAATTTGTGAGTTTGTTTATTTTTTTCATATTTTGATTTATGTTGGTGTTGTTGTTTTAATTTTGCATTTGTCTTTTTTTTTAAGAGAGAGAAAAAATACAAAGTTGGGTGTGTAGGAAGATGGGGGATGATCTGGGAGGAATTGGGAGAGGGAAGAATGATCAAAACATATTGTATGAAAAAAAATTTCAATTAATAAAAGATATCTCCTTGAATCTCAGAAGATAATTTGGGCTTTTAAATAGTGTTGAATCTATGAAACATTCTAGAGACCTGAATTTGGACTAAATAAATTTTGTATTGCTATGTATTCACAAGTCTATGGGGTGCCAGTGAATGGAATGGTTTGAGTAAAAAAATGTCCCCTACAGTCTTAGGCATTAGAATACTTGGTCAGTAGTTGGTGGCACTGACTGGTGAGGACACAGGAGCATTAGCAAGTGTAGTGTTGCTGGAGTGAGTAGATTATTCTTGCAGGCTTTGAGAGTTTAGAGCTTTGCCTCACTTCCAGTTTATTCTCTGCATTGTGGTTGTGGCTAAAGATGTGACCTCTCAACTTTTATCTCTAACCATTTGTTGCCATATCTCTCCTGCTAGTGTGAACTCTTTCTGGAATCATAAGCCAAAATAAACTCTTTCTTCCATAAATTGATTTTTATGTTATTTTTGTATCATAGAAACAAATTCCAACTAATAAAATTATACTGGCATGCTTGTTTAAATAACCAGGCATTGGTGGTCAACTTAACCTTTAACCTTCATTCCCTACTTTAAGTGGGACAAGGAAGTACTTAAAGTTCAGTCAGGCAATCTTGAGTTAGTATTTGGAGAGGACAAACACTATCCTGAAGCAACTTCTAGGTTGCCAAAAATTAGTCAATTTTTAGCCTACAAAAATTACACTTAGCACTTTGTATGTTCCAAGGATGATTATAAGAATTACATAGAATTATGTGCCAGGAAATAGAGATGATTACCTAATAAATATTTCACAGCACCACTAGTCCTAAAAGGATTGATAAAGAGAAAGATAAAGAGAAAATATAAATTGTAAGCACTAGGAATAAGAGAATATCTTATTAAGTGTGTGCTTTACTTTTATTTGTTTGTTTGTTTTCTATTGAAAATAGACTCTTCTCTCATACAAAACATCCCAACCAAAGTTTCTCCTCCCTTCACTTCTCCTAGTGCCTCCTATGGTATTTTCTTTCTTAAAAACAGTTTAATTAGTTCTTAAGGACTTTGTACAAGTTTTTTTGGTCATACTCATGCCTTTTTTCCCAACTATATGAAATCCACCACCTTTCCTACCCACTTAACTTTGTGTCTTTTCCCCCACTCCATGACAATCAATTGTACTGTCCAAATAGTCTTGAATGTGTGACCTTCCTCTAGAATGTGACAAGAATATACTTTCTTTTAAGTATTAGCTGTATTGTAGGGACAGTTGAGTCATGAGTTTCTTAGATCCATCAGACTTGTTATACTTGCTTTGATGGTATATTCCCATTTCCCTTTTAGGACTCCAGAGAAAGGCCTTCCTATGGGGTATATAAAATGAGGCCTTTTCAAATCTGATTATAGGGCTGAGGTACTAATGAGCTTCCTTAACTTCACTGGGCTGGAATTCCCTTTTGTAGCCCTGGGTAGGCCTCTTCTGTCTTCTTTCAGTTCTCAACTCACAGAGGTCCCCATGCTTGAGTGTAGATTATGAGCCTATGCATGTCAGCCTGCTTCAGGAGAGGGACCCTGCTGTGGAGTAATCCTTTTGTACACTATGAAGATTTGTTGTTGTGATTGGTTTAATAAAGAAGCTGACTGGACAGTAGTTGCACAGTTAGACAGGAAAGCCAAACTGAGAATGATGGGAAGAAGGGTAGAGTCAGAGGAGTCACCAGCCAGATGCAGAGATAACAAGATGAGCATACTGTACTGGGGAAAGGTATCAAGCCACGTGGCAAAGCATAGATAAGAAATATAGGTTAATTTAAATGTAGTGGTTAGCTAGTAACAAGCCAGAGCTATTGACTGAGCATTTAAAATTAATATTGAGTCTCTGTGTCAGTTATTTGAGAGCTGCTGCTGGACGAGAGAACTTCCACCTACAGGACCTGATGCAAATTCTGCTCACCCCCCACAACAGACTCTGTGGGAGCTTCACCCCTTGGGACCAGTGAGATGGCTTCTCTGCTCTTTCAACATCATAAGATGGATAGCCTAGGGGCTATAAGGCTTGCTTTGTGTGTGTGTGGGAGCATTCTATGCCAGAAATGCAGGTTGACATATTTGTGCTATTCTGGAATGAATGTCAAAATTAATTGAATAACAGTAAATTCACAAGGTACATTTACTTTGTTGGCTGAAATTTTGACAGTTGTCTTAATTTCTCTCCATAGCTGGTTGTTGGCAAGCATAGTGTCTTTGTTTCCTTACCTGTTGCTTTGAAAAAACATGCTCTGACAAAGATACTTAATGAAGAAGGAAGAGAGGGTTTCTTTGGCTCACAATCCAGGTTACAGTATATCATTCTGGGGACATCAAAAAGGCAGTAGTTTGGTCAGGTCACGTCCATTGCTGGGGACAGAGGGCAATGAACTAATAAATATTTGGTATTGCTCAGCTCATTTTTTCACTCTTAAGCAACCCAGAATGCCTACCCAGGGAATAGTGACACCTGTGGTTGAAGGGTCTTCTTATCTCATAATAACAATAATTAAGACAATCCTCTATAGACATATAGGCATAAGTCCTCCTTGAGAGTGCCTCTCTGGGTGAGTCTAGAGTCTGTCAAGTTCACAATCAAACCTAACTATCATACATTTATTCTTTTATTTCGATCTTAGCTACAAAAGTTAACTCAAAGATTATCAATTACCCATCAAGCAGTATTTTTGAACACACACACACACACACACACACACACACACACACACACACACACACACATATGGGTTACAAAATGGCTACAAAAGGGCGAAAGAGGCATCAGCAGAATTCAAGGAGTCCAAAAGAGGTCTTGCTGGAGCAGACAATAATTCAAATGGAGTCGATGTAGTTGGAAACGTTACTAAGAGATCCAGTTGGAGAGTTGCTGGAGGTGCAGAGCCAAGATTCAGGGCTTGAGGGGCTTTGGGGTCACAGAATTGAGTTGGGCTTTGGGTTGAGTCCAGCATAAGAGGTAAGGTTAAAAGCATCATGGCCCTGTGAGAAGTTATGAGACTAGGTATGGACATACCAGTGGATGGTTGGATGGTTGGATGGTTGGATGGGTGGATGGGTGGATGGGTGGATGGGTGGATGGGTGGATGGGTGGAAAATTGAGTGTGTTGCAGCATCAGTGGGGAGCCAAGATTATCTGACACCTCAGGCACAGTCAGGAGTTGTTAGTCTCTGGATGAGTCTCAGATGATTAGTTGGTAGGGGCCATCACTGTGGAAAAACGAGATGTACTCCTTTTGGGGGAGGGGACTCTAGATGAAGGTGTTGCATAAATTGACAACATTAGGAATAATGGAAGGCCTTTCTGGAATGATTCCCTTCAGGGGTGTTGTAAAGGCAGGTGTTAATGGCAGATTTGTTTGACCTATCAGGCTTGGATTACTTCCTTTTATGGTGTATTTCTGGGCATACTTCGTTATTCCCTCCAGGGTGAATGGAACATACTAGTCTGGAAGGCACAACTTCTCTGCATCTAGTTGAAAGGGATGAGCTGCTTCCATAGTCTGTCTGGTGCATTCAATTAGTCTCAGGGCTATATTTTGATATGGTTTTAATGTGCCCATGTGTTCAGATGGCCTTAATTAACTGGTAAGTAAATAGGGTGGTGGCTTTTGACTTTTAGTAATATTTTGTATCTGTGATTGGTTGGTCTTGGGTAGGTGGTAATATTTACTTGCACAAGAATGTACAGTCATCAAATCCTCTGACCTGTATTCAGCCTCTGGTCTGGATTCAAAATGGAGCCAAAGCTGCTTTGTATACTTTGTATAATGAAGACATCCAGTACAAGGTACAGCCCCAAAGCTTCTTTTTACACAAGATAGACTGACTTACAGCAGGATGCATCTGATTACAGCAGTGTGTCTCTTTTCTTTGACCACTGTTTTTTGCTCTCAGATGATGAATTCCAGAAAACAACTAACTCATTATTTTTATCCAGTTTTATCTATCTTTTTTAATGGTGGGAAGTTAAGTCTAGTATTAGTGACTATGCCATACTCAAAAGTGATGTGCCACATGTGCACAGCAAGCATTGCAAAGGCTGGCAAACACTCTTTGTAGCTCCAAATGAAGGTATGCACCAAGGGGAAAGGCAACTGCTTTAGTAGAAGATGTGGCTGTAGACAGATGAACTCTGCTACTCACTGGCTACATTCTCCATGTGATGAGTAGACACACAGGCATTCCTGGCCTGTATTCTATATTCCTTGGTATCCATGTACACCTGAATCTTCAATAATCCTGTTGTAAAATTACTTTCACTCAAAATCTTGTTGCTATCCCATCACAGACTTTGGAAAGATTCACTCACTTGTAGCTTTTCAGAGAAGAACAGCGTTTAATATCTTGCAGAACCTGAGATTCACAGGAAGGGGGCGAAGACTGCCCTAATGTCATAGATCACAGGTGGACAGAGCCAGGTAGGAAGCTCTAAGCAGTGATCCTTTGTGGCTGAAGGAGCTGCTGAGAAAGGGCTTTTGAAGCCGAGCTCCCATCCTTTTGCTGAACCCCTCAGCTCAGCCTAAGGCATTTGTCAGGACCTTAGCACTCCCAGTCCTTGAAACCAGATTCATACATCTCCAAATTCAGGTCTATTGGGCTACTCCTTTGCTGGGAGTTTTGTCCTTTGGAAGCAGCCACATCTATGTCTTCTCTCTGGGCTACAAACTAATGAGAATGGAAAAAGTCATTTATCATTTTAATAAGATCTTCACATTCAGATATTAGAGGCCTCTACTTTATTGTTACTTTGGTATAAAATACTAAGGGAATCATTTCCTCCTGTAGTTGATGGGTTCTGTGAAAGCTGTTCATGTAAGTCACTGAGAGTCTGAATCTGACACCCTGTGCCTCCTGGCAACTCCCCTTGCCAGTCGCCGATGTGGGATATACCTTTTTTCATATCCTCAGCACAGACCCCCATAGCTGTGAATAGTCTCTCTCTCTCTTTTACTCAGGAGGTCTCTTTATACATGTTCCCCAGTTCTGCAGACAACCTGAGATTTTCCTGTTCCATAATGCCGCAGCTAAAGAAATCAGCCCACAGCACCAGGTGATGTTACCTCTACAAGTGTGCCTGTTGGGAGAATGCCTCTAACCAGACATTAAACAGTAGTCATGGACTTCTGAAGCTGCCGAGATGGGCCCAGAGAATAAGACATTGTGAGGGTAGTCACTGCCTTCAGGGTTTTAACCAGGGGATAACCTCAATCTATTTCTTTCAGGAGCTCTGGTTGAGAGAGAACAAGTGTGAGGTAACAATGGTGGGATGATGCCGAAAAGTTGTAGCCTAGTACCAGTTTTGCCACGTATCAGGCATCCTCTTATTTCATGTCACTTTGTCCTTTGGGATTTGAATTCTGCATTAGAATTCCCGAGTCATTATCACTTAACGAAAGGGTGCATGAATGTTACACAAGTATCACTCAAGTCTTTGTCATTCAGGATCATCAAGGTTCTAAGAATGTTCTCTAAACCCCAATGTTTTCTCTCCATAACCTACCTCTTCTGCTGGGATCACCTTGGCCTCTGAGGATTGGCCAATTCTGTCATGCTCTGCTGGGATGCATCCTACACTCCTTCATGGCCATGCATACTTGATTCTCCAGCAAGCCAGCTGTAAACTTAATTAACACACACAATATGGTGTCCAGTTCAGCTGACATGAGGACACAGCTGGGCATCACTGAAGGAGGACTTCTTGCAGCTTCAGTGGTGCATGACGGTAGTCTACTTACTACACAAAGGTATTTGTGTACAAGCCTTGTAGTGGCCCTGCCCTGTTGTAGAATGTTGTTTTAAGATGTTACATTTGTTTTTGCTGTGTAACATTTGTTTAATGTTGCAAAGATGTGTTGCATTCTTTCATATTGCATTTGTTTAACTCTGTGAAGCTGTGTTACTGTGACTGTCTAAATTACCTGATGGCCTAATAAAGGGCTGAACAGCCAATAGTGAGGCAGAAGAAAGGATAGGTGGGGCTGGCAGGTAGAGAGAATAAATATAAGGAGAAATCTGGAAGGAAAAGAAAAAGCGAGCAAAAGAACAAGGAAAGGAGGATGCTAGGGGCCAGTCAACCAGTCAGCCATGGAGTAAGAGTAAAAGTAAGATATACAGAAGTAAGAAAAGAAAAAAGCCCAGAGGCAAAAGGTAGATGGGATAATTTAAAGTTAAGAAAAGCTGGCAAGAAATAAGCCAAGCTAAGGCCAGGCATTTATAATTAAAAACAAGCCTCCAGGCAGGCGGTGGTGGCACATGCCTTTAATCCCAGCACTCAGGAGGCAGAGCCAGGTGAATCTTTGTGAGTCTGAGTCCAGCCTGGTCTACAAAGTTAGATCCAGATCCAGGACAGGCTCCAAAGCTACACAGAGAAACCCTGTCTCAAAAAAAAAAAAACAAAACAAACAAATAAAAAAGCCTCCATGTGTGATTTATTTGGGAACTGGGTGGCAGGCCTCCAAAAGACCAAGAGCAAAGAGCCAAAAGAGTTAAAAACAAAACAAAACAAAAAATCAAACCAGCAACAGAAGAGTGCTCTAAGCACAGTTCTGCTGAGACTCTATTAACATGTAAACCAGATGCTATGGCTATCCAACAGCAAACAGCCCTTGGGAGCAAGCTTGACTTCCTTATTTCTTGGGCATATCACAGGTACCTTCCCATGTCCAAAGTCAGTTTTCTCCACCACCCCAGAGCCCTTCTGCTAAGGGTTTTCTTCCCTTACAGGTAAGTATTCTCTCCCCAAGCCCTTATCATGTCTCCTATCTAATTTCTGCACAATGGTAGCTTTGTGAATGAAAGCATTAATTGCTTTTGCTGTTTGGCAACTGGTTCCTAGTAGAAGTTAAATAGCTGTTGAGTACTTATTGACCAATATTTGCAGGCTCCTAAAAGAGTAAAGAGTTAAACAAAAAACCACTGCCCTCAGCCAATACCCCAGTTTTCACAGAAAAGGAGCAGAGAGTCTTTCTGAAGTGAAGTGCCTCCCCAAGATCTCCAAGGCAGTGGATAATGTAAAGAGCTGCATCAGACAGTGTGACTCCAGGGTTTGAGCTCCATACTGCTCTGCTGTACAGACTAACCCTTGAGACTGGATGCTTTCTGAACCTGTGGCACCTGATCTGGCTATTGCATTCTCATTGGCGGATAACCACTCTTACCCCTGCTTCTTGGGAAGAAGTTAGCTTTACTTTACACTTGAAAGGGCCTTGAGTATGCGTTGACTCTTCAGATCCACATTTCAAACTGTCAAGTCTCACTTATAGATACAGACCACTACACTATGCTTTATTTTTTTTTCTCCAAAGACGTATTTCATCCAGAGGTCTTTCCCAGAAAAAGCTCAACAGGACAATAGAATCTACACTAGTAGCACCAACAATTGCCCTCTTGACCAGGCTCAAGTCAGACTTATTAAGTCTGTTTTCAGGTAGGCCTGTATTTGGATTTTTGACAAGTTACTTTTTTATTGTTGCTGTTGTTTTGTTTATTTATTTACTTTTGTTTTTGTAAAACAGCGAAAGTTTCCCCTCCCTCCTCTTTTCCCAATCCTCCTCCACCTGCTTTCATCCCCGCCCTTCTCTGTTTCTCTTCAGAAAAGGGCAAGCCTCCCATGGATATCAGCCAGCCACGGTACATCAAGTTGCAGTGTGACAAGGCACCTCGTCTTCTATTAAGGCTGGATAAGGTAATCCAGTAGGAGGAATGGGTCCCCAAAGCAGGTAACAGAGTCAGAGACAGCCCCACTGTTAGGAGTCCCACAAGAAGATCAAGTTACACAATTGTAAAATATATGCAGAGGCCCTAGGTCAGTCTCATACAGGCTCCTGGTTGTTGATTCAGTCTCGGTGAGTCCCTGAACCCAGGTTAGTTGGTTCTTTGGGTTTCCTTGTGGTGTCCTTGACCCCACTGGCTTCTATAATACTTCCTCCCCATCTTCCACAGGATTCTCTGAGCTCCATAATGCTTGGCTGTGGATCTCTGCATCTATTTCCATCAGTTGCTGCATGAAGCTGCTCAGATGTCTGTTGGGCTAGGCACCAATCTATGAGTATAGCAGAATATCATTAGGAATCATTTTATTGATTTCTTTTTTTTCTTTTTCCTTTTTTTTTGCCAGTCATGTTTGGTTCTACCCTAGATATCTGGACTATCCCACCTCTGGGTCCTGGTCCTTAAGAGTGAGTTCCCTCTCACAGTATGGGTCTCAAGATGGACCAGTCATTGGTTGGTCACACTCAAAATTTCTGCACCGTCTTTATCCCAGCATGTCTTGTAGGCAGGACAAATTGTAGATCAAAGGGTTTGTGCTTGGGCTGCTATCCCAATCCCTCCACTAGAAGTCTTTCCTGGTTACAGGAGATGGCAGTTCAGGCACCATATCCCCCACGGCTAGGAGTCTTCGATGGGGTCACCCTATTAGATTCCTGGGAGTTTGTATTGCACTAAGTTTCTAGCTCTTCCCAGAGATGCCCTTAGATGCTAGTTGTCTCTTCCAGTACTCTCTCCATCCACGTTCCCCCCGACCTGGTTCATCCTGTTCCCACTGCCCCTGATTCAGTACCTACCCCACCCTGTCTACTGGTGATGTCTATTCTATTTCCCCTTTGCAATGAGATTCATGCATCCCCCCTTGAGCCCTCCTTGCTACTTAGCTGCTCTGGGTCTGTGGATTGTAGCATGATTATCCTTTACTTTACTGCTAATATCCACTTATAAGTGAGTATATACCTTGTTTGTCTTTCTGGATGTGGGTTACCTCATTCAGGGTGATGTTTTCTAGTTCCATCCATTTGTCAGCAAATTTCATGATGCCATTGTTTTTAACAGTTTAATATTCCAGTGTGCAAATGTACCACTATTTTAAATCCATTCTTCACTTGAGGACATGTAAGTTCTTTCAAATTTCTGGCTATTATGAATAAAGCTGTTATGAACATAGTTGAGCAAGTGTCCTTGTGATATGGTGAAGCATCCTTTGGGTACATTCCCAGGAGTGTTATATTTGGATCCTGAGGTAGATCAATCCCCAATTTTCTGAGAAACTGCCATATTGATTTCCAATGAGGCTGTACAAGTTTGCATTCCCACTAGAAGTGAAGGAGTATTTACCTTGCTCCATATCCCCTTCAGCATGAGCTGATACTTGTCTTTTTGATCTTAACTATTCTGGCAGGTGTAAGATAGAATTTCAGTGTTGTTTGATTTGCGTTACTCTGATGGCTGATGATGTTGAACATTTCTTTAAGTGCTTCTTAGTCTCTTGAGATTCCTCTGTTTAGAATTCTTAGATCTGCACCCCATTTTTAAACGGGATTATTTGTTTTTTTGATGTCTAGTTTCTTGAGTTCTATTTTGGAGATCAGCCCTCTGTCAGACATGGGATTGGTGAAGATCTTTTTCCCATTCTGTAGGCTGCCATTTTGCCCTTTATGACGGTGTCCTTTGCCTTACAGAAGCTTTTCAGTTTCATGAGGTTCCATTTATCAATTGTTGGTCTTAGTGTTTGCATGATTGGTGTTCTGTTCAGGAAGTTGTCTCCTGTGCCAGTTCATTAAAGGCTATTCCCCACTTTCTCTTCTATCTGGTTCAGTGTATCTGGTTTTTTGTTGAGGTCTTTGATCCACTTGGACTGGAGTTTTGTGTAGGGTGACAGACATGGATCTATTCACATTCTTCTGCACGCTGACATCCAGTTAGACCAGCACCATTTGTTGAAGATGCTTTTTTTCTTCCATTGTATAATTTTGGCTTCTTTGTCAAAAATCAAGTGTCTATAGGTGTGTGGTTTTACTTCTGAGTCTTCAATTTGATTCCATTGACCAACCTGTCTGTTTTTATGCTAATACCATGTGTTTTTTAATTACTATTGCTCTGTTGTGCAGCTTGAAATCAAGGATGGTGATATCTTTGGGAGTTCTTTTATTGATAGGATTGTTTTAACTATCCTGGGTTTTTCGTTTTTCCATACGAAGTTGAATATTGTTTTTTCAAGGTCTATAAAGAATTGTGTTGAGATTTTAGTGGGGATTGCATTGAATCTGTAGATTGCTTTTGGTCAAATGGCCATTTTTACTATATTAATCCTACCGATCCATGAACATTGGAGATCTTTCCATTTTCTGATACCTTCTTCAGTTTCTTTCTTCAATGCGAAGTTCTTGTCATACAGACCTTTCACTTGCTTGGTTAGAGTTACTCCAAGATATTTTATATTTGTGACTATTGTGAAGGGTATTGTTTCCCTGATTTCTTTCTCAGCTCATTTATCATTTGTATGTAGGAGGGCTACTGGTTTTTTAAAAATTAGTTGTGTATCCAACCACTTGGCTGACTGTGTTTATCAGCTATTGGAGTTCCCTAGTAAAATTTTTGGGGTCTCTTATGTATCCTATTATATCATCTGCAAATAGTGATACTTTCATTTCTTCCTTTCCAGTTTATATCCCCTTGATCTCCATTTGTTGTCTTATTGCTCTAACTAGAACTTTGAGTACTATATTGAATAGATATGGAGAGAGTGGCAGCCTTGCCTTGTTCCTGATTTTATTGGAATTGCTTTAAGTTTCTCTTCATTTAATTTGATATTGGCTATTGGTTTGTCATACATTGCCCTTATTATATTTAGGTATGTCCCTTGTATCACTGATCTCTCTAATACTTTTACCATAAAGGGGTGTTGGATTTTGTTAAATACTTTTCAGCATCTAATGAGATGATCATGTGGTTCTTTTTCTTTCAGTTTGTTTATTTGGTGGATTACATTGACATATTTTTATACATTAAAACATCTCTGTATCTCTGGAGTGAAGCCTACTTGATCATGATGGGTGATCTTTTTAATGTGTTCTTTTATTCAGTTTTTCAAGTATGATCTAATGATTCTTTGGATTTCCTCAGTGTCTGTTGTTATGTCCCCCTTTTCATTTCTCATTTTATTAATTTGGATAGCCTCTTGGTGTCTTTTCATTGTTTGGATATGAGTTTGTCTATCCTGTTGATTTTCTCAAAGAACCAACTCTTTGTGTCATTGATTCTGTGTCTTGTTCTCTGTGTTTCTATTTTATTGATTTAATCCCTCAGTTTGATTATTTCCTGCTGTCTACTCTTAGATGTGTTTGCTTCTTTTTTTCCAGAGCTTCTAGTGCTGTTAAGTCACTGGTATAAGATCTCTCTAATTTCTTTATGCAGACACTTAGTGCTATGAACTTTCCTTCTGGCACCACTTTCATTATGCCCCATAAGTTTGGGTATATTGTGCATCCATTTTCATTGAATTCTAGGGAGTATTTAATTTTTTCTATATTTGTGCCTTGACCCATTTTAATTCAGTAGAGAGTTGTTCAAAATGTCCATGAGTTTGTAGGCTCTCTGTTGCTTCTGTTGTTGAAAATCCAGCTTTAATCCATGGTAATCTGATAAGATACAGGGGGTTATTTCAATTTTCTTATATCTGTTAAGATTTGCTTTGTGACTGAGTATATAATCAAATTTGGAGATGGCTCCATGAGGTGCCGAGAAGAAGGTACATTCTTTTGTACTTGGGTGAAATGTGCTGTAGATATCTGGTCCATTTGAGTTACAACTTCAGTTAGTGCCATTATTTCTCTGTTTAGTTTCTGTCTGGACAACATGTCCACTGATAAGAGTGAGGTGGTGAATTCTCCCAATATTAATACTTGGGGTTCAATGTATTATTTAATCTTTAGTAATGCTTCTTTTACAAATGTAGGTGCCCGTACATTTGGGGCATAGATGTTCAGAATTTAGACATCCTCTTGGTGAATTTTTCCTTTGATGAGCATGAAATGTTCTTCTCCAACTCTTTTGATTAACTTTGGTTTGAAGTCTATATTGTTAGATATTAGGATAGCTACACCAGCTTTCTTTTAGGTCCATTTGATTGGAAAATCTTTTTCTAACCATTTACTTTGAGGTAATATCTATCCTTGATGTTAAGGTGTGTTTCTTGTATGCAGCAGAAGGATGGATCCTGTTTTTGTATCCATTCTGTTAGCCTTTGTCTTTTTATTAGTGAATTGAGTCCATTTAAATTGAGAGATATTAATGACTATGGATTATTAATTCCTGTCCTTTTGTTGTTTTTGGTGGTGGTGGTGGTAGTGTGTGTGTGTGTGTGTGTGTGTGTGTGTGTGTGTGTGTGTGTGTGTGTGTGTGTTTCCCTTTTTTGGTTTTTGCTCATGTGAGATCATTTCTTGCCAATAATTTTGTGGGTGTAGTTAACTTTCTGGAGTTGGAGTTTTCCTTCTAGTACATTCTATAGGGCTGGATTTGTGGATAGATATTGTTTAAATTTGACTTTGTCATGAAATATCTTGCTTTTTCCATCTATGGTGATTGAATGTTTTGCTGGATATATTAGTCTGGGTTGGCATCTATGGTCTCTTAGAGTCTGCAGCACATCTGTCCAGGACCTTTTGTCTTTTAGAGTCTCTATTGAGAAGTCAGGTATAATTTGAATAGACTTCCTTTGCATGTTACTTTGCCTTTTCTCCTTGTAGCTTTTGATGTTCTTTCTTTCTTCTGTATGTTTAGTGCTTTGATTATTATGTGACTTGGGAACTTTCTTTTCTGATCCAATCTATTTGGTGTTCTGTAAGCTTCTTGTACCTTTATAGGCATGTCCTTCTTTAGGTTAGAGAGTTTTTCTTTTATGATTTTGTTACATATATTTTCTGGGTTTTTGAGCTGGAATTTTCTCCTTCTATTCTTATTGTTCTTAGCTTTGGTATTTTCATGTTGTCTCATTTTCTGGATGCTTTGTGCTAGGAGATTTTTAGATTTGACATTTTCTTTGACCAACCAATGTTCTTCTATCTGTTCTTCTTCTATTCTGTTGGTGATGCTTGCATCTGTAGTTCCTGTTCACTTACCCAGATTTTCCATTCCCTAAATTCCCTCAGTTTGTGTTTTCTTTATTGCTTCTATTTTGATTTTCATTTCTTGAATAGTTTCCTTGACCTGTTTTTGTTTGTTTGTTGGTTGGATTTCTTGGCATTCTTTCAGGGATTTGTCAGTTTCCTCCAATTTCTTGGTTATCTTTTACTCAATTTCTTTAAGGGAGTTTTTCATTTCCACTTTAAGAACTTTTATCATCTTGATAAAGTTGTCTTTAAGGTAATTTTTCTTGGGCTTTGTTGAAATATTCAGATCTTGCTGCCATAAGATAGCTGGGCTCTGGTGGGTGGTGCCGTATTACCCTGGCTATTGTTAATTGAACTCTTATACTTGAGTTTAGGCATCTTGGTTTGGGATAATGAGGTATAGGTCCTGTTTTCTGAGTTTGTGTTTGTTTGATGGCTGTTTTGTTCCTTGGTTTCTGTTTTTTCTTTGGTATTCTAGTCTTTGTGGCCTGGATTTCTGGTGGCAGATGTGACCTCTGGTCTAGTCGGGAGTCTCTGTCCAAGTTGGGAGCTGGCCTTCTGGCAGGCAGCTTGGCCTTTGGTGCAGCGGGCTCTCACTGTTCTTCTGACTCGTGTGGCCTGCACCTGAGCAGCTGAAGTCTGTTCTGACTGATGTGGCCTGTGTCTGAGTAGTGGAAGATCGCTGGGGTTGGGGGCAGGGCCCAGCAGTGGAGTGAGCAATGAGCTGTTCTTCTAACTGTCATGGTCTATGCCTGAGTGGCCTTAGGTAAGAGCCCAGCAGCAGGGCCTGTGATGTACTGGGAAGTCATGGGAGGCTGCAGTCCAACTAATCTAACAATGATTAGCTGGGAAGTCCAAGAATCCAGTAGTTGCTCAGTCCCCATGAGGCTGTGTGTCTCAGCTGGTCTTCTGTAGATGCTGGAATCCTGAAGAAGTAGGCTCCAATGCCAGTGAAGGAATGGATGTGCTGGCAAGGCAAGGTCAAGTAGCTGAAGAACTCCCAAGTCTACTTTTAAGAGTTAAGAATTATGATTAGTAATAATCCCCTTCATCTTTGGCTTGCCTTTAGTAAGTATCCTATATTAATAATATTAACTAAGTTTCTGTCTGTGATGTAGGTATTATAACAAATATCTGAGATATATCAACACATAGAAAGAGAAGAATTACTTTGGCTCACAGTTTTGGAGGTCTTAGTCTTTGTTATGTTGGTCCAATTGCTTTGCTCAGTGGAAATAAAGCCACTTGGAAGCAGAAGGTGGAGCTAAGTGATAGGAGAAGAAGGGATTGATGACACACAGTTCCACTGAGAGCATTCAACCAATAATCTGATGACCTCACAAGAGTCTCTACCTCTTAATATTTTAACCAGTTTCTAAAACTGCTGCTGTAGTGACAACGACTTTAGTACACAGACCCTTTGGAGACTAAGATTGAACTATAGCAGTTCTCATTAGATAATTTAAACCATAATTCCTCATCCCTTGATGTTTAATTGAATTTTCTTAGTCATTTTCATCTAATAGCCCCCAATGTTCATTGTCTATAATTTCTGTATTCTGTCTTTGCTGTTTTCAGAGTTGAGCTGACTTTTTTATCTTTCTTATTGCAATTGATCTAATGAAATCTGTCTTGCTGTTTTGTATTATCCAACTTCATAACAAGAGACACAGTAACAGGGGGTCTGATTTCACTTCTTTTCATAGATTAAAACAACTTCCTTAAGCTACTTTTTGATGCATAATAGTATACAAATACCCACAGAACTTGGCATATTATCATGAACTAGATATATATGCTTATCCAGAGGAAAAATCAGAATGAAACTAGCACACTTTTTCTTACTGTTGAATTGTTTCCAAGCCTAAGAAATTCAACCTCAAATAATAATTCAGATTGAAAGACTCTCATAGACACTATACTAGTTTAACAAATCCTAGCTGTATTCTTGATACACTGCCCCTGACCTCATAGAATTGTTTGTCCTGTTGTATATGGTTAATTGTTATGTCAGTAACATGCACAAGTAATTAGAAATAGGGGTCAAATGTCTTCACAAATTAACTGAATGCTGCTTGTGATATTTATTTAAATTACAAATGCTTCTTCTTAATTAACATGTTTGTCTTCACAAGTAGTCTATAATGACTATGAAGAAAATGAGATCTGACAGTTATTATTGCTATAGATAGACCCTCATCCCACATCAGGCTCTGACTTAGTGATGTCATGCACAGAGCAGTCAGTTCTTCCCACTACACCTCAAGTGTGAGCGTGCATCACTGGAGTGTCTGAATTAAAAGGGACTGACTCTTGTCACACAGCTAAGAGGGTTTGGGTTATCTTCAGAGCAAGGTCTGACCATGAAGCCAGACAATTGAAATTGTCTCACAGGAACAGAACATTCTCCTAAAATGTTATTTCCTGATGGAGACCAAACTAGGTCTTCCAAAGATGAGGTGTGAACATCAGGGTTCTCTAGAATGCCCTGAATAGTCTTTATGGAAAGAGTTGTAGGTAGGTAGAGGTTTGAGGGTTTGCTGGTGTCTGAAGGATTTGCATTCTCTAAATGCATATAGTGAAAATTTTATCCCCAATATGACAGTATTAGGAGACAGGGCCTTTGGGAGGTGATGTGTTGATGAAGACAGGGCCAAATAATGATGAGTAATTCTCTCCTGACAGGCCCTCAGACACCCACCCCTTTCATCACAAACATAGCAGGAAGATACCTTTTTTGTAACAGGCAAAGATACTCATGAGAAATCAAATCATGTGGCTTTGGTCTTAGGTTTCTATCTTTTAGGACATGTCTTTTCTCACAGCTGTTCCATCTATGGTACTGTGTTACATCATTTGGAATACACAGGTGCACAGGGGAATGTCTCAGTCCACTCTGTGATTATTCTTTCGCATAAAGATCTCTGAATCTTAAAAAATTCCTTATACTTATTAATAATTTTCTCCTACAAGACCCCAAATACCACAGAAGCAGCAAAGAACTTTATCTAATCTCCAGGAATGAAGCATCTCTCATACCTTTTGAGAACTTATAGAACAGGCCAAGATTGAAAGTCACCTTCATGCTTGGTGGCTGCCTTAGTAAACTTCTCCTAACCTGGTCATTCAGAGACCCTACTCATAGGGATGCTATTCCTAAAGATCACACTGACTGGATTCCTCTGAGTATTTGGTTCCATGGCTTCTATCAACTCAATCTGAACTACACATTGCTATACTCACACACGTAACCTAGGGATAGAGAAAACCAACTGGAAGTTGGCACAACTTCAGTAATGCAGGCTCCCTTAAAGTAGAAGCTTAGTTCATTCAAATGCTATCTTTATCTTTCCATTATATGTTTTAAAAAGATTTGCCAAACACATCTAAAGAACAAATGATATTCATAAGAACTTTTAAACAGCTTAAAACAATGACACCATTAAGCTCATTAGGCATATAATTTTTTATTGTTAAACTCTTCTGTCTTCATTAGACATTAGTAATCATTCTTCAGAGTCCTTTGCTGGACAATATTTTATTTCCATGCTTAAAATAAAATATATAGACACAGATTTTTAAAAGTTGAGTAGATAATTACATGATGAAAATTGAGATAAGTGTAATGACCAAGAAAGTCAATACCAATACTTGAAGCAATAAATTTAGCATAGATTTCTGAATATAACTGTCCTGGAAATAATGAAGATATTCTGTGCTACTCCTTCTGTCTATCATACTATTTAAACAGTAGTCTCCATGAAATTAGAATTTCCCTAGGAATGTCATGTTGAGTGAAGAAAAATGCTGAGGCTTTCATGCCAGCCAAGTTCAGGGGTTGTCTCCCAGAGAAAGACTCCATACATTCTGACAACCTATTGGGTCATGTTGCAGGATAGAGCCAAACAAAGCCAATGACGGTGAGTGTGAGCACATCCTGATCAGGACTGCTCAGCTATGCACACTTCTAGCTCTTCATTCAAATCTGAACCTCAGGACTCAGAAAATGGAGTTGATAGGTTATTGGGACCACTTTGTTCTTTTTCATTTTTGTTTAATTAAAAAATTCTTTTTGAGCCGGGCGGTGGTGGCGCACGCCTTTAATCCCAGCACTTGGGAGGCAGAGCCAGGCGGATCTCTGTGAGTTCGAGGCCAGCCTGGGCTACCAAGTGAGTTCCAGGAAAGGCGCAAAGCTACACAGAGAAATCCTGTCTCGAAAAACCAAAAAAAAAAAAAACAAAAAAAAAATTCTTTTTGAAAATTTCATATTTAAGTACTATTTACATCATTTCCACCAATCTCCCTTCTCCAATTTCTCCCACGTCTCCTCCAACTCCTTTTAAAATTCATTCTTTCTTCAATACTTAATCTGTGGATGTAAGGATAAGTATTTATATAGAAGTTAGAAATTATACTGGTTTAAAAAATGGCAATAGTATGTGCTCCTTTAGGGTCCATGATTTTACTAGCCACTTATAGCTGGCTATGTTTACAATATCAGGCATGGATTCTTTCCTATTGAGTGGCCTTAAGTCTGCTGTGGGATGGTCTGTATATCAAATGTGTTGCTGATTGGTCAATAAATAAATCACTGATTGGTCAGTGGTCAGGCAGGAAGTATAGGCGGGACAAGGAGGAGAAAAAACTGGGAAGTGGAAGGCTGAGTGAGAGAGACACTGCCAGCCGCCATGATGAGAAACAGCATGTAAAGATGCCGGTAAGCCACGAGCCATGTGGCAAGGTATAGATTAATAGAAATGGATTAATTTAAGCTATAAGAACAATTAGCAAGAAGCCTGCCACGGCCATACAGTTTGTAACCAATATAAGTCTCTGTGTTTACTTGGTCGGGTCTGAGAGGCTGTGGGACTGGCGGGTGAGAGAGATTTGTCCTGACTGTGGGCCAGGCAGGAAAACTCAAGCAACAAATGGCGTCCAACGTGGTGGCAAGAGTTTCCACCTAAAAACTGAGAAAAGATTCTAAAACAGAGCTAAAAACAGTTCCTAACTGTCTCTCTCAAATGAGCGGCAGCTACCAGTTTGAGCTATTGGTGGGTTCCTAGCATGTGCGCTTGACCTGCAGTATGGCGGGAATGAGGCCTCTGCAAGTGGCACATTAAGCTGCATGGTGGATTTAGCCTTTGCTAGTACAAAACAAAAAAAGAGGTTTCTGGGCTACACGCTGCTTGGATAAAAGCATAGACCCACAATAGCTCCCAGAGCTGGTGGTAAAGTACCACGCCATGTTGGGAAGCTGAGGTGGGCGGAGCCAGCAGCCACAGCTGTTGCAGCTTAAAGCAATAGATTCACAATAAGACAGATTCAGATGTAATAGTTTAAAATGTGTGTAAAATATACGTAGGCTTGAAAGAGACAAAAAAAGGTGATATATACAGTTATAGAAACAAATACAAAGTTTTAAAAAATAAAGTCTTTAAAGAGACAGTAAAATTAATATAAAAAATAAGCCACGTGAAGATGAATATTACACAGAGAATCTGGATTGTGTTGTCTTTGGGATTTTTAACTGCAGAAAAACATTTGATTGTAAAAGCTGTTGAATTATGCCAAAATGTATATTTTAAAGGTACCTTGACTTCAAAATTTGGATATAAGGATATGTTGCTTTGGAAAGGAGATTCTGCTTTTGTTCCCACAGAAAGCCAGAGGCTATGGATTTGTTCCAGATTAAGATACATCAGGTTTGACCAGCCAAGACCCCCTGAAAGGTCTCCGATGACACCATGGCCCAGATGATCCAACATCCAGAATGGTTTCAAGGCAACTGGCTCAGACGATACAGCCTCACGGACTACTCCATGATCCTAAAATTTTTTTTTGTTTCCCCAGAAGATACAGCACTCCCCTCCAGCAGGAAGTAGTAAGAGAAGCTACGCCCAAATTCTCAAATATACCAAGCTGACTTTGGAGATGTGTAAAGGTTAAAACCTTCCTTTTTAAGAAAAGAAAAGGGGAAGTGCTGTGGGATGGTCTGTATGTCAAATGTGTTGCTGATTGGTCAATAAATAAATCACTGTTTGGCCATTGGCTAGGCAGGAATTATAGGCGGGACAAGGAGGAGAATAAAGCTGGGAAGTGGAAGGCTGAGTCAGAGAGATACTGCCAGCCGCCACGATGACAAACAGCATGTAAAGATGCCGGTAAGCCACGAGCCATGTGGCAAGGTATAGATTAATAGAAATGGATTAATTTAAGCTATAAGAACAATTAGCAAGAAGCCTGCCACAGCCATACAGTTTGTAACCAATATAAATCTCTGTGTTTACTTGGTCGGGTCTGAGAGGCTGTGGGACTGGCGGGTGATAGAGATTTGTCCTGACTGTGGGCCAGGCAGGAAAACTCTAGCTACAAAGTCCAATAGATATCTGTAGGTTACTGCAAAGATATACATGCCACTGTAGCACTTTATGTTGACCATTTGTTGTGTTTCTCAGGCTTTATATTTGGGTAGGACTGTAGATTATGGGAGCTAGTCCTTAGGGAAGGGAAGAGATTCCAGGTCAGTCTCAGCTCACTTTCTCAAAGTCCTATCTCAAAATTGTGTAGTGTCTTTATCAATAAGATGGCAACCAAAAGCAATAATAATAGCTTATATTGCTTTTAGGAGTAGCTTGAGAGGTTTTCCACACATGATACTAGGGATTTTGTTAGATAGTCTATGGCTCCTGGAGGGAACATTATCACCCCTAGTAGACTAACTTCATTTAAACTGTATATATGTACACACACACACACACACACACACACACACACACACTCTCACATACGCACGCACACACTACTGAATACACAAGTACAATATGCTCAGTCTGTATGTTATTTGTACATCACAAAGTCTCATTAACATGATTGCCTAAACATGAGTTGAATAAGGACAATAATAGACATGTGGAAACCCTGTACAAAGAACTACAGGCAACCAAGGAGTGCGGAGAGTGGGAGAAATAGTCTCTCTCAGGAAAAAGCAAACCAATTGATTATCCCATACTAAATGTCCGCCCTGTGCTTTTAAGTAAATATTAAAAAAAAACCCCACTGCCCTATGATTTTTCAGAAACTTTAGTGTTATTTCTCTCTCCTTACTCTGTCCCCCTTTAGATTGCCTTCTCAAGCCTCTTCCCAGGTAAAGCCTCCACCCATTGTTTTCCATCCTCTTCAATAGCAACCGTGTCCTGTTACCACCTTCACTGGAGCTCTTGCTACTCTCCTCCCTATGGTCCCTTTTTATTTTTCCAGTATGTGAAGTTATTCTAAGTGAAAATACTCAAATCTAAAGATTTGGAACTAGGGTCAACAAATAAGAGAGAGTGCGCACCATTTGCCTTTCTGGGCCTGGGTTATCTTCCTCAAAATTATGTGTTGTAGTTCCATCCATTTAACTGAAAATTTCATAATTACATTGTTCTTCACAGCTGAATAAAAATCCATTGTGTATATGTACCATATTTTCATCATCCATTCATCTGTTGAAGGCTATTAAGGTTGTTTCCACTATTGTGAATAGAATAGCAGTGAATATGGCTGAGCAATTATCTATGAAGTAGGATGTCAAGTCCTTTGAGGCACATGCTCAGTAGTTGTATAGCTGAGTCGTACGATAGATCTATTTCAGCTTTTTCAGAAGTCTCCATACCAACTTTCAGAGTGGCTGCATCACTTTGCAATCCCACTAACAGTGAATGAGCATTCCTCTCCCTACATTCTATCCAACTTTGTTGTCACTTATTTGTTGAACTTAGCCATTCTGACTGGGGGAAGATGAGATATCAAAAATAGCTTTAATTGCATTTCTGTAATTGCTAAGGCTGTTGAACACTGTTAAAGATACTTCTTAGAGATTTTTATTTCTTATTTTAAGAGCTCTTTGTTCAGATCCATAGTCCACTTTAATTAACTGGATCATTTGTTTTCCGGACTCCTTGTTTTTTGGATTCTAGTATATTCTGGATATTAATTCTCTATCAGATGCACAGCTGGCAACGATTCTCTCCCACTCTGTGGGATTCCTCTTCACTAGATTGATTGCTTCCTTTTGCTGTTACAGATGCTTTTTAGCTTTATGAAGTCCCATTTGTCAATTGTTGGCCTTAAATCCTGAGCTAGTGGAGTTATATACAGAAAATTATTTGCTGGATCTGTGTCTTGTAGTGTACTTCCTGTGTTTTCTTCTAGCAGTATTTCTCTTCTTAATGTGGCTATACTGAATAAATACCCTTGCCCCTCTTCTCACTTTTACTTGTGGACATAATTATCTTGTTGAAGTCGGTGACTGAGCTGCTAAGAACCAGGCTCTCACCTTTAAAGTCTGGTAACAAGAGTCTTACAGGGAGAAGATCAAACAGGAGCAGGTGGTCTGGTCATGACATGAGTCCTCCACCCTTACCCTTTAAACCTAAGATAAAAGAAAAAAAGTAATATGAAAATGGGTGATAGAAACACAAAAAAGGGATTTATTTAGAGAGGTCCTGTCCACAGAGAGTTTCATGAATTCATGCCATGCAATGAAAAGTCCACAAGACTTTGTCAGATAGAGGAAATCATAATGTCCAATGATCTAACTTGTCTGCCACTAAAACAATATCTGAGCCTGTGTTCACTGGTGTAGAGCAAACTCTAAGGTCTGGAGTTCATGTCTTTGGTGAATAAATAAGCACTCAAAGACCAGGGTAGTGAGGTTATCAGGGAAGGGAGCAGGGAGGAAAGGGGTGGGCTCTCTGCAGAGGGCTGACTATTCTGAGCTAAGGGTACACCTGTGTGCTACGTATCAACATCTTATATCAGCAAAGACGACAAGGGGAGAATTAATCTACATGACCATCTCCTGTAGGTCAGAGATTTTTCCCTTTGGGCCCTGTTTAAGATGGATACATTACAGGCCCATGCCAGCATGCCTGGCTCCACTGGGCCATAAGCCCTCCTATAGGATGGATGTGTGTCTAGGTGTGATCAGATGGAGTGCCCTTGAGAAGTTGGTTGGTGCTTTGGTAGAGAGGCTGGGGCTACTCTTATCTGACACATATCCTGGAAGGAGATGGGCCCAGAGTTTTGAATGGCTCCTAAAAGATATCTGAGTCTCCATTGAAGAAGACCATGCCCTAGGCCCAGCTCAGGACACAGAGGTTTTGACAACTTGCAGGAGTCTGATCGCAGCTGGGGTGATGTAGGCAGGCGGTTCTCTGTATGGATGTTTAGTGCATTGGTTAATATTCAGTGTCAGGATGACAGAGTCTAGAATCATCAGAGGAATGATATGTCTTTCATCATAAAACTATAGGAATGTATTTGAAGGGTTATTTGGATTAGGTTAACTGAGATGGGACAACCTACCAAAAAGGCGGGGAGCATCATTCCTTGTGTTGCCCCTTACTGAATAAAAAAGAGAAAGCTATCTGAGTAGAAGCATTCAGTGCTCTCTGTTTCCTGACAACAGATGCACTGTAACTAACTGCCTCAAGAGGTAGCTGCATTAATTGCCTGATGCCATGACTTCCCTGCTGTGATGAACTGCAAGTCTAAACAAACCTTTCTTCTTTAAGTACCTTTGTTAGGTGTTCTGGTGTGGTAATGAGAAAAGTAACTAACACACTCAGTGGCCCAAGGAGGCCCTCATTCCCTTCCCACTCTGCACAGGGAAGTTGATCATAGCCTGGAAACTCCAAGACAGCAGTCCAATTGCCCAAACAAACCTTCAGGAAGACCAAAGGACTTCTCAGCATATGTACCTGCCTTCTGGTGTTTTCTCTGGTTGATTATTAAAATGAACATAAGGCCCTTTGAAGTGATGAGGAGATGACTCATGGTAGAGAGTTAAGAATTTACACAATGATCCAAAGTTGATTGACTGTGAGCTAGGGATAGCCAAGGCTCTGGGAACAGCGTCCGTCAGGGCTGTTTTCCATCTGATCTAAATAGCACAAGCAGTTTAGAGAGGCTTGTATCTGCCCTGCTGCCATAGCTAGAATGGGGTAGACTTGCCAGGTTGGAAACATGTGCTAAAGCATGTACCATTTCTGGAAGCTGGAGATCTGCAAGTCCATAATATCCCTCCATAGCTGACTAGGCCAAGTTCTCATTTGCTTTATGTTTACTTTCTGCCAATCATAACCTGCTTTATTGTGAAGAGAATTACCAAAAGGTGCTTTTAGCATGAATTCCAATTGGTCTTAATAATAAAAACCTAGAGCCAGATATCAGGGCAAATGCTGAAAGATCAGAGAAGTAAAGGAACTAGCCAAAGCCACCTCTTACCCCCATGACTCCTCAGACTGAAAAGGGGAAATCCTGTCTCCACTTCCCTAGTGTTGGGATTAAAAGCATGTGCCTCCCAAGTACTGGAATCAAAGACTTGAGATCCAAAGTGCTTTGATCAAGGGCATAAGATCCCAAGTGCTAAGATCAAAGGTGTGAACCACCACCACCACCTGGCTCTGTTTCTCTTTTAGACTGGCTCAATCTCCTGTAGCCCAAGGTGGCCTTGAACTCTTGATCTTCCTTCTTCCTACTCCAATGTGCTGGGATTAAAGGTGTGTGCCACCACTGCCTGGCTTCTATGGTTAACTAGTGGCTAGCTACACCCTCTGATCTCCAGGCAAGCTTTATTTGTTAGAGCATAAACAAAATACCACATTTCCCCTTTTTTTTGTCTAAAATAAAAAGAAGGTTATAACTAATATAAGAAAAACTACTTGCAACAAGTACAATAACTATATACAATATATGTAAGCACTAACACATCAACAATATGTAGTCCATTAGCAATTGACAAATTCAGAGAAAATAGTCCATTATCTATCCTATTTTGGTGAGTCCAAAAGGTTATACCTAATTTACTTTCTATTCTAACTTGTATTACCCAAACTATCTTTTGATGTCTCTCAACCCTGTGCACTTCACATTTCTTACATGGTACTTATCCTGAAAAGATCTTCTTCTATACAGCCATCTCTGTGTTGTGGGGTCACTCTGATGCCTGCTTAGTAGCAGGAGGAAGTTACTGTCTTGCTTTTGCATCATCTTAGAGGGAACTGTGTTGATGTTATTGATTTTCATGTCATTATTTGTTAACTTAGACCTTCTTGACCATACTATTGGAAAGGTATCATTGCCCCTACTTTGCCAACAAGGGAAATGATACAAACCTTGTAATTTATCCTGTTCAAGGTGAAGCAGCTGGGGTTCAGATACAGGGTACAGTAGAGTCTGACTCAGAGGCTGAGTGCAGGACTGAGTGCAGGTAAGATTCAACAGGATCTAGCTTGAGAAGTGAGAGCTAAGACCTTTCCCTCTTCATATGATTACCTAGCTTAGTTTGAGACTTTTGGGAATTTTCTGTTTTTCTTTAGTGTAAAGAATTTCTGAGGTTAATAACTTACTGTATGCTCTTACTGTGAGCTCTGTTGCTGGCTGTGCTGTTTCTCCATGTCTACTCCCTTCTAAGCAGGATGCCTCTAATTTTCCATCTAAGCACAT
This sequence comes from Peromyscus californicus insignis, assembly GCF_007827085.1. NCBI lineage: Eukaryota > Metazoa > Chordata > Mammalia > Rodentia > Cricetidae > Peromyscus > Peromyscus californicus. The sequence goes on from NW_026294402.1 coordinate 21,294,127, forward strand.
CCAATATCACCTCTTTTGGTGCCCCTTCATGCTCAGCTCTCTTATCTCATCTCTCCTGCAGATGCTGGGTGAGGGCAAGGGAGGATTTGGTATAGAAAAAGTGATAGGTCTGAATTGCCTGCTCTAGGACCTTTGTATGGTCCACTGAATCAGACAGTTCTCATGTGTAGTTCTGGTGTGTGTGTGTGTATGTGTGTGTGTGTGTGTGTGTGTGTGTGTGAGAGAGAGAGAGAGAGAGAGAGAGAGAGAGAGAGAGAGAGAGAGAGAGAGAGAGAGAGAGAGAGAATTTGGAGACAGACAGACAGATGGAGGGCACATCTCTTCATGCTCTGTCCAGGCCAGAGAGCTGCAGTAAGCAAGCCACTAGGGCCCTGATTAGCACAATCTATGGAAGGCAGAGGTGACTAACTTGCTTTCTTCCCCCTCTCTCTAAGTTTTCTTTTCTTTTCTTTTATCTTTTTTTGGCATGGGGCCTGGCGTACTGACTAGAGTAGGTGTTCTCTACAGGTCCAGAAGTCAAACTTACTCTCTTCCTCCCTCCCTTCTTCTCTCTCTCCCCCCTTTCTTTTTGCCTTCTTCTATCACTTTCTAGTATACGTTGCCAGATCTTTATCTTCCGATTCTTTACTGTCTATGTGCCTAGTTAAGTCCCTTACAAGTGGTAGGACTCAGCAGAAAATCAAAATAAGAATGGACGGTGGAGACATTCCTCCTAAACGTTTGCTTCTTTATGCCAAGGAGGGCATGGAGGTCAGAGAAGGTGTGTGTTCTGCCTGATGCCTCACTTGTAAATGGCTGAGGATGGCACAGGCTCTGGGTTGGTTGTCTCATTTCTGCCTCCCCAGCTGCACTAGAGAGCAATAAATTGCTCTGTGGAAAGCCATATGCCTTGAGGTTTGTGAGTGTGATGGAGATAATCACATCAATCCCTTCTCTGTGTTTGGGCAGACAGAATGGTCAGATGCAAAGAGAAGGCATCCCCTTGCATCATGACCAAAGGTTATAAGGAGAAAGAATCACAGGTATCAGAATATTATCATAGGGACACATGCCAAATGTCACAGAACTAGATGGTAAAGTAAACAGTCATCTGTAACCCTTCTATATAGGATGCACATAGGAACACTAGAATTCTTTTAGAAATACTATCTCAGGTAGGGCTGGCGGTTTGTAATTCCTGCCCTTCTATCTCATTCAGATAACTGCTGGAAGACTTGCTCCCATTGGGTCTGATGACCTGGGACAGATGTGTGAAGCTGATGAAATGAAGAAAACTCTGGCCACCTGTTTTAAACAAGTAGCCCTGGATAACCTGAGCCGTTTTTATTTATATAGTTTTAATAGTTTGCATGAGCAGTTTTATAATAATGTTTGTTTCCTTAAGTTTCTAATAATGGCTACAATAATTGACAGTTTGTTCCCTTACATCATTCCCCTTCTGTCCCCCAGCTTTCCCACAGGTAACAATTACCTACTTGATACATAGCTTTCATATTAGAGGCATAAGCAGCGTAGCAAGCAACAAAGGATGTTTTCTAACTAGGCATACCTACAGGTAGAACAGTGTGCCTAGTTGGCAGCCTTTGTGGTTACAACATCATGCAAAGTGGAGGAGAGTTTTGCCTCTAGTGGTTAATGTTTGCCTCTAGTCAAATCTAAGTTCTCACAATTAACTCATCAGCCAAGGCTGAATCAGTTCATTCTTCATTCTGTACTACTCTGTCTACTATGGGAAATATACCAGGTTCTCTCCCATCAGCCTGTAAACTGCATGACTTAACAGCTTACCTTCAACAGTTGGCACTGCTTCTCTCTTATTTTCTTTTTTTTTTTTTTTTTTTTTTTTTGGTTTTTCGAGACAGGGTTTCTCTGTGTAGCTTTGCGCCTTTCCTGGAACTCACTTGGTAGTCCAGGCTGGCCTCGAACTCACAGAGATCCGCCTGGCTCTGCCTCCCGAGTGCTGGGATTAAAGGCGTGCGCCACCACCGCCCGGCTTCTCTCTTATTTTCATGTCCCCTTCCTCTCAGCTTCCTACAGTGTTGGTGCCGCTATTAGAAAAGAGGGCATTGTGGCTTTCTATGACTCTATTTCATTCCCTGTTCCTAGACTGTTCCCATTAACTCTTGATATCATCTATTTGTTTGTGTTTCTCCTAGACTCTTGTGGTTAGAATCATTCACTCCAGAACAGTTGTGCAAACTTGTAATGCCCTGAACTACTGTGACTCTTTCAGACTAGTCACAAGGTGCGTTGGAAAGGCAACATCCTGTTCCTGAAAATCCTGAATTCGTGGTCACAGTTGAAACATCAAAGGCTTTAGGAACTGATTTGGATCCACTGTATATTTTTAACAACATCCCCTCTGGCTCACCCAGAGGAGAGTCATCAGGGTGAAGTTTTCCTAAAGCAATAGCCATTTCATCTGTGGCTCTAAGAAGGTGAAACTGGAGGCCAGCAATATAATTTATGGGAAGGAAGCAAGGACAGAAGGTAGCACATATGCTCCCGGGGTCAGGCCCAGAATTATGAAGTGAACTATCCATCGGTCTTGCCAAAAATGGGTTAAATTCTCTCAGGCCTTGACACAAGAAGAACAAGTTAGTGCTATTCTCAGGCCTTGTCCTCTAAAGAAGTCACATGGCTCCCAGCAGATGATCCCTCAGCAAGTTCTCTCTGAACCCACTGGTTGGGGCAGGCTGTGTGGTCAGCAGTCTCAGTCCCCTCATCTCCCCAGGCCAATATGAATCACCTGTTGAATTCTGGGATGCCCTCACTCTCATGTCTTCTTGACAGGCTCATCTCATTCCTCACACAATTCTGATTCTCCTGGGGCAGAGGGAGACTTTCTGCCCTTTCTTTCTTTTGAAATAGTATTTTTATTTGGAAATTTCATACATTTATACAATGTATTTAGCTTATATCTGTATACCACTGCTTCCCTTCAATTCTTCTGTTGTCCCCCTCCCTCTCAACTTCATATACTCTTTTATTTATTTTTTTATTACACCTTGAATCTAATTATAAATGCCAATCTGCACAAAGGTATGAGTTCATCCATTGGGGCACAGACAATGTCCCAAGGGCCATGTCACTAAAGAAGAGTGATCCATCTGCAGCCAATGGCCCCTTCCCAATCCATAATAGAATTGGGACTAGCTTGATCTTATGCAAGTCTTGGGCAAACAATCATAGATGCTATGAGTTGATGCATTCAATAGCCATGTCATATCATGAAATCAGTATTCCACAGCTCTTCTCCATATCTACCAGCTCTGATGTTCTTTCTACACTCTTTTCTGCAATGTTCCCTGAACAGTAGAAGTGGGGAGGTTGATATAGATGACCCAGTCACATCTGATCACATGGTCGCTTACACACAGTGTGTTTACAAGTAACAAGACTGCATTCAAACCACTACTGATTGCTAAAAGAAGCTTCTCTGATCCAAGTTGCAAGAAACACAAATATATAGGTAAAAACACATGATTCAAAGGCAGTTTGACAGCACAAACACTTAGCAAGATGACATTAGTAGGCTCTTTCCTTAGGCATATGATCTCGATGGTCATGGACTTTTGAGCAAGATTACAGTACCAGGCATGAAATCTCTCCTGTGCAGCAGGCCTCATATCCAATCAAAAAGCAGTTGGCAACCCCATAACTATCATGCCACTATTGTACAGTGGGCATATCTTGCCAGGCAGATTAGTGTTGTAGCATTCAGGGAACAATTATGAATGTTATTGATGTTTTTTTTTTCACCCAGCAGCCTATATAACACATTCTATCACTATGTAAGATAGCTAGGACACAAACATGTGAGCGTGCGCGCGCACACACAGAGAGAGAGAGAGAGACAGAGACAGAGAGACAGAGATAAGCACAGAAAGAGATAGAAAGAGGAAGACACAGATACAGAGAGAGATAGGGAGAGGAAGAGAGGGGAAAGAGAGATAGAGAGACAGAGACAGGGAAAGACACAGAGAGAGGGGGAGGGAGAAAGAGACAGAGATATAGAGAGACAGAGAAGGAAATATTTTCTAGTCAGTTTAAAATTGATTCTCTATGTCTAGCATCCACATTGACAGCAATAGGGTATTATTATGTTTTCTTTACCCTCATCCACATTCCAGGTACTACTCCACACAGTTCAGGGCTCAGTGGTATTCAGTTATTGCCCCTGCCCAGCTGGCTCTTCATTCAGTCATACCCCTCATCATTGCCTCTGAACACTGTCTTCCACACTCAGCACAGCATATTTGTATTTCTTCTGTATAGTCAATACTTCAGGGTGATGGCATCCTCCTTCCCATGAGGATCTCAAGGGCTGTATCCTTCATCCACAACAGGGCCAACACTGGTTTTCAGAGGTTTTGTGATGCTCCTGATGGGATGGAACCATTACTGACTGGACATAAGAGATATTTCTCAATATGGGAAGCTAGTGGACTCAGAGTAACATGAAACAAGTAAGATAAAAGACAATAGACAGAACATGATTTAGAGGCCTGACACCATTCCAGTAGAATAGAGACACGAACCATGGTAGAAAAGCTGTGCATGCTCTAGGGCAAGAGTTCTCAGCCTGTGGGTCATGACTCCTTTGGGGCTCAATGACCCTTTCATAGGAGTCGCCTAAGACCATAAGAAAACACAGATACTTACATTAAGATTCATAACAGCAGCAAAATTACAGTTATAAAGTAAAGTAATTTCATGGCTGGGGTCACCACAACATGAGGAACTGTATTAAAGGCTTCATAGCATTAGGACAGTTGAGAACTACTGCTGTAGGGCATATATGTGCCTAAATATTTGCTGTCCCTTGGGCCCTTTGTCAAACATATAATGTCAATAGATCTAGGTAGATTCAGGAAGGTAAGTATGGACACTCTGATGAAGAAAGTGACCTAAAGCAAAAGACAAAGTAATCCCTACACAGCAGAGCTCTGCATTCTGACTCTGGAGGGCATGGTCAGCTCTATTTTCTACTCCTGAGGACCAAGGAAATAGAAATGTGAATTGACAGATGGTTCTCATGCTACTCCCTCCACCCTCTACTACCAGGTGGCCGTTTAGTTCTCCAGCTTCCCAGTCACAACTGTTGCTGCATCTCCATACTCCTCAAAGTCAAGAGTACCCAATGCATATAATACCTGATATGAACACAATTCCTTCTCTCAGAGCCTCTGTGATGGCTGATCTTGGATGTCACTATGACCCACTTGCAATAAGGGAATTTCAACTGAAGAATAGCCTCCACAAGGTTGGCCTTTGGCCATGTCTGTGGAGATATTTTCATATTTGCTAATTGATGTAGGCTGGCTACTGTGAGCAATTTCATCTTTAAGTGGGTGGGCTTGGGCTATATCAGAAAGGTAACTGAACATGAGTCAGAGAAAACAAGTAAGAAGGACCCATCACAGTTTGACTCTAGGCTCCTGTCCTAAGATCATGCCTTGGCTTCCCTCATTGATGGGATGTTACTTGGAAGTGTAAAATAAAATAAATCTGTTCCTCCCCAAATTTCTTTGAGTCATGGCATTTACTATAGTAACAGTAAGCAAACTAGAACTGAATCATAATCTAAAAAGGAAGATATTTAAAAATAATCATCGGAAATGGAAAGTCTATAACCTGGAGGAACCAGATGTGTTCTATTCACGGTCATCTGACCAAGTGGGATGCATTGTTCATGTTATTGGGCCTTGGGGAGCTTATTTAACAATAAAATAAATAAAGCACCCCATTTGATAGTCAAAAATCAAGCAAGTTACTGACCTTTATTATCACGAGAATAGAGAATTCACAGAAAGGAAATATTACCAAGTTGGAGGCATAAAAATTACACATGATGTTGTGAAAAATGGCTGGGCTTTAGAAATGTGTGGTCAACTTAGCATCTGAAAAAAAACAATAAGTACAATTCTCTTCATTGACTGAAATCTTAGGAGAGGTTTATAAAATTGAAGATGGGAAAATCTGATAAAATTAAACATCAATTAAGAATAAAAACAGTGGAAATACAGAAAACAGAATAAGGTTTTAATAAATCACAATATCAACTCAGGACAAGAACTTACTATAAAATTAAAAAAAAAAAGGTTGACTTTGGGCATAACTCCACCATATCAAAATCTGATCCTCAGGTCTCTCAGGTAGTAAAAGTATATTCCTTGTTCCATTCCCTTTGGATCTAATGAGATGGACCCCTAGGTAGCCTCTGAGTTGGGATGGTCACCAGAGAGAACAAGAGGTTGGGCCTTCAGCTAGTCCTTAGTAGAACGTATTGTCCAGTGACAAGAGCAATTCAAAGGCAGCATACCTTGCGATTTTAACTACATGGCTTAGTGGGAAACTGTAGAGGCAATAAAAGAGACCATTGATTGGTACTGATTGTTTGTGTATGTGTGTGTGTGTGCGTGTGTGTGTGTGTGTGTGTGTATGTGTGTGTGTGTGTGTGTGTATGCAGTGAACAAGTTGGGTAAAGGGTATTTTAAGAGCCATATGGCTTAATCAAAACCCATACTGTGAACTTTAATGTGTAACATGGACTTTTTAGTTAATAACAATATCTTGATATTAATTCAGTTGTAAAATGCCACATGCATTCTACATATTAGTAATAAGAGAAGGCATTTTGTATGGAGTTGGAGGGACATAAGTGACTTCTAGCTTCAAACTGTTCTAAAAATGAAAGCTATAAAATTTCAGGGAAATTAATAATAATAATTGTGGTAATAATGAAATTGAAATTACTGTGTAGGATACCATATGGGTTGTCTTGTTCAATCTCTCAAGTTCAGTGCCACAATTTGATAAATTGTTATTTTGATTTTTCTTAGAGGTAGTTTGTCTAGAGTGTTGTCCTTGTTTGTGTTTTTCTTTTAATTTAATTTAGTTGGTTTTAGCTAGCATAGAAAATATTGGGTTTCATTATGGCATTTTCATCTATGTCTGTAATATATTTTGATCATTGTCTGCATTACTCAACTTATGGCAGTGCCAATGTCAACTAGTTGACCATGAGTTTATGGAATGCTTACTATAAAGGTTCCTAACAGCATCAGGGATTGAAGGAAGGCTGGGTCCTTTATGCTAGTGGTCTTGGGTACAGTGGGAAAGAGTGTTCTGGATTTTCCATTTTACTGTGGTGATAGGAGCATTGGCTTGATGGGTCACCTGTATTAAATCAAAGATGTGCTTTTCTCAAATCATGATTTTATTTTCCTACTTAGGAAAAAATTATAGTGCAAAACATAATATAATCGAGAGGTTAAAACATTTAAACAACATCCCCCGAGTCAGTTTTGTAAAAAGAACAAAGACAACTAGAAGTTTTGCTAAGGTGTACGATCCACATTTCTGCTTTGAATGCTGTGATGTGCTCCATAGCAGCCTCAGGGACACAGAAGCACTGGTGCAGAGTATGGAAGCCGAGCTCTGGGCCAGTGGAGCACGTCTGGTGTGTAGACACCCGAGTGTTCTGCTTTCTTTAAGGAGGCTGGAGCAGACTATGTCTCCATGCTTCACCCACAGGTCATATTGCACTAGGAACAACTTTATGAACTTAGTCAGTTTCTTCCTATTGCCCTGAAGAGATGGACAGCAATTTCTGCTTCTTAATGTGACTGTATATTAAGAAATCCCTTCACCAACTGATCAAAAACTGAAGACAAAGTGTGGTGGTATTGTGTTCCCCAAAATATTGTGCACCCTAATAAACTTATCTGGGGTCAGAGTACAGAACAGCCATAATACTAAACATAGAGGATAGGCAGTGGTAGCACATGCCTTTAATCCTAGCATTCCAGAGGCAGAGATCTACCTGGATCTCTGTGTGTTCAAGGATAGAGTCAAGCATGATGACTCATGCCTTTAATCCCAGAAAGTGAGCCTTTAATCCCAGGGAGTGATGGCAGAAAGCAGAAAAATATATAAGGCGTGAAGACCAGAAACTAGAAGCATTTAGCTGGTTAAGCTTTTAGGCTTTTAAGCAACAGTTGGACTCAGAGGCTTCCAGTCTGAGGAAAAAGGATCAGCTGAGGAATTGACAAGGTGAGGAAGCTGTGGCTTGTTCTGCTTCTCTGATCTTCCAGCATTCACCCCAATACTTGGCTCCAGGTTTGATTTTATTAATAAGACCTGTTAAGATTCCTGCTACAACAAAGAGATGAGGAAGTTATGGGAGGGAATAAATAGGACAGAAAGAGCTTCATCTCTTCGGGAACATTTTAAAGCCTGAAACACTGTCCTCTCCATGAACATATCCTCAACTGTACTCTCAAGTGAGTGTTTTCTGTGACCAGATGAAGCAGAATTATTGGAAGGACTGTAAAATGTTTTAAAGCATTCTGCAGCTAGGGAGTACCTCTTCCCTTTCAAGCAAGCCAGCGCTGGCGGGCTAGGGCACTGGGACTAATAACTCTGCCTTTAAAGGAAGCTGCAGCAAAAGGCTCCCCCAGCCCCAGAAGCAGAGGGACGATGTCTTCAGTGGGAATTGGCCCTAGAAAGGATAGGTGCAACAACCATCAAGGCCAGGGCTTTATGGGGAAGATTGTTGGGGGAAAATGAATTCAGGACTCTGTGTTTAAGATCAGCAAATGGATGTTCACAAGTGTGTTTTAGAAACCTATACATTAAAATATTTTATTTTTAATATCGTTTGTCTTTTTTGAAACTTTAATGCAGGTGTGCAATGTGTCTTGATCATGTGTACCCCACTCTCCTCCTCCAATTCTTGCTAGCACCCACCCAAAACATCTCCCTCCCAAGTTCATGTCCTTTCTCTTCTTTTAGATTAATCTATTTTATTTTATATGCATTAGTGCTTTGCCTGTATGTATGGATCTGCATCACGTAAGGGTCTAGTGTCTGTGAAAGTCAGAAGAGAGAATTGGATGCCATGGAACTGGAGTTATGATGGTTGTGAGCCACTGTGTGGGTGCTGAGAATCAAACTCTAGTCCTCTGCAAGAGCAATGAATGCTCTTAAGAAGTAAATGGTGTCAATGTCTCCAGTTCCTTCTTTTTTTTATTAAGAAATTTTTCTATTCATTTTACATACCAACCACAGATCCTTCTTGTCTCCCCCCCTTCCTCCCTCATTCCCCCTCTCCCTCCTTCCCCTTTCTCCCTTCCTTCCTTCCTTCCTTCCTTCCTTCCTTCCTTCCTTCCTTCCTCCCCCCCCCCTCTTTCTTAAGTACATAACCAATTGATTCTAATTAGTGCTGTCCATGGACGGGTATGGGTCCATGTGCAACCTACCAGTTAAAGTGACTCTCCCTTCTTTAGCTGAAATCAGATAGCAAGGTGAAGGCTTGGCTAGGGTGAAGGGACCTAGGAAACCCACCTCATTCACTCTGGATTTTTAACCAGCTTGATCTTGTCCTGGTAATCATAGTTCCTAGAGCTCCTGTGTGAACAGCCATGTTATATCCAGAAGACGGTACTTCACTGCACTCCTCTCATCCTCTGCTCTTACATTCTTTCTCCCGTACTTCCATGGCGCTTGCTGAATCTTGGGGTTTTTTGAGACGGGTTGATACAGATGTCCTCTTTATGTCTGAACACTCATGGTCACTTACTGTCAGCACCTTGACAAGTTATAAGTCTCTATGTTAACCACTGCCCACTGCAAAAAGAGGCTTCTCTGACCAAGGCTGAGAGGCCCAAATCTATGTGCATCAACATAGATATTTAGAAGGCAAGTTGATGATATGACTTTTGCCAAACAACAGTAGATTCCCCTCAATTCATTTTCAGAAATCTTTTTCTAAAACATACATATACATTAAATTTTGTTTCTACAAAATTCATTCAAGTATACATTTGTCATATGGACACTTTTTAGAATACATTCCATATTTTAAATAAGAAGTAAAATTTACGAAAATGGTCTCCCTTTGTCTCTCCCTGTGCTTTGTAGGCACAATTTAAAACACATGTGCAAATCAATCTCTTTATTTGTAATTTGTGACTTGCACACAGATACACAGTACTGGAGTCAGCACAGTGGCAGTATACAAGATCAGCTCACCAAAATCAGTATACTTTCTCTGTGCCAACAACAACCATGTTGAAAAAGAGCCCATTCACAACAGCCTCAAAAAGTCTAGGAATAAATCTAACCAAGGAGGTGAAAACTTCAATTACAGCTTCAGATCCCTAAAGGAAGAGATTAAAGAAGACATTAGAAAAAGAAAAACCCTCCTATACACTTGGGTTGGAAGAATAAATGTTGTGAAAATGACAATTCTACCAAAAGTAATGTACAGATTCAATGAAATACCAATAAAAATCCTCACATTATTCATTACACAAATAGAAAATACTATCTGAAAATCCACATGGAACTACAAAAGGCCAAGGAACGTGAAAGAAAGTCAGAAGAAAAGGACAAGGATGGACTGCTATTCCAGATCTTAAGATAAATTGCAGAGCCATAGTAACACAAACAGCATTACATTGACATGAAGAAAGATATGTAGGCCAATAGAACAAAATAGAAGGTCCAAACAGGAGGACACGTAACTATGGCCATCTTATATTTGGGCTAGATGCCAAAAGCATACACAGGAAAAAGGAAAGCATCTTCAGAAAGTGGTGCTGGGAAAACTCAATGTCTACATGTAGAAAAATGCAATTAGATCCATATCTATCACTTTACACAAAAACTAACTCCAAATGGATCAAAGACCTTAATGTGAAACCTGAAACACCAAGACTGTTAGAAGGAAACATAGTCAGTACCCTAATATTACAGGGTTAGGAAAGACTTATGAACAAGACTCAGTTTGTCAGAGGAGTTAAGGCCAACAATTGACAAATAGGACCTCAAAAAACTAAACAAATTTTGCATAGCTAAGAAAATAACCAATTGAGTGAAAAGGAAGCTCAAAGCACCAAGAGAATCTTTGCCAGCCGTACATCTCATGGGTTCATTTTAGATTCACTCAAAGTACAAACTTTTAGGTGGGTTCTTTCTGTTGAAGCTGTTAAAATGGAACTAAAATTACATTGTGTGTGTGTGTGTGTGTGTGTGTGTGTGTGTGTGTGTGTGTGTGTGTGTTTGCGGGGAAGGCACACATTGAACATTTAAGTTTAAATTGCATATAAAAATAAGCTGCAGACTTGTTTTGGGCAACAAAGTTTAGACTATTTTTCCAGAGACTCTGATTATATTACCTTTGACATGAAGCCCAGAGATCTTTGCACCACACACACCAGGATTTTCTCACCTGGCTTGTCTAATATGTTGTGAGGGAGCATGAATCTTGTGCCTCCAAATTGCTTCCACACCCAGTTGTCACTTGAATCTCAAGACACTGTAAAGCAAGAGATCTTGAGCTCTTGTCTTCATTCACGCTTCATCAGTGCCATCTGACAGAACGGACAGTTCTGGTATGGATCCGCCTTCCACATGTGGAGGCACACATGTTACTCCAGGAAGGGATTTCAGGACTTATTTCTGTGGCATCGACTGAGGGCCCTGGGTTCAAGAGAGAAGCCTGGCAAATGAACCCTTGCTGGAGGATAGCTTTTTTTTTTTTAAAGAATCACATGATCCTAGACTGCAATTGTGCTAACATATCACTTTTGGGTGACTTACTCGGGATGTTAGCTCAATTTGGGGCTACAAATGTTGCATCTCTCTTTTTTTCTTTTAAATGTGTGAGTTTGCTTTATTCTATGTTTCTCCTCTTATTTTTTAATTAAAACTATGTATTTTTAAAATAAAATATAACTATATATCATCTCTACTCTCATTTTACTCCCCCCTCCCCTATTCCCTGTGTTTCCTTTCAAATTCATGACATCTTATTCTTTAACCAGTTAAGATGTTCATCCCTGGGGAAGACTAATTCTTCCTCTCAGCACTTTTTGGTTACCTGTAGTCCCATGTGATTCCCCCCAACCACACCGGTGTTTTCATCGTTCACGTTTTGTTTAAGCAGCTATACTGCTGGAATTTCATGGGTGCAGCCTACCCACTGTGTCCAGAAGACTCAATCTTGCATCAGACTTCCTGGTCCTCTGGCACTTTCAATCTTTCTGGCCCTTCTTCTGTAATGTTCCATTAGCCTTGGGTATAAGGGTTGTGTTATAGGTGTGTCAACTGGGGATGGGAGGCCACAGTCAGTTATTCTCTGCATTTGATTAGTTATCAATTTTGATAACTTTCTGTTTCAAAAAGAAGCTTCCTTGGCAAGAGCTGTGCTTGTCTGTGCACATGACGATGTGTGTTTAGAAAGCAGTTAGAAATTATACTGGTTTAAGAAATGGCAGCAGAAGGTTCTTCTTCAGAACTATGACCTCACTAGTGATGGGTTGGTGGCCAGGTTTATAATTCCAGCTATGTTTTCCTTCTCTTTCAGTGGGCTTAAGTCCAATTAGACAGTGATGGTTACCATTCAAGGTAGAAGTGCCACTATTACATTTAAGGAGATCTTGCTGTGATGATCATTGCTGTGGTTCATAGGCTTCACATGTAAGTAGGAATATTGAATGATTTTCTCCCGAGGCAGCTTGCACCTCCTGGTATTGTGAAAGCTCGTCCTCAGTGAGGAGGCTTTTAACTCATGCAGCTTGAGTCCTCTGAGTTATTTGTTCAAAGTGTATGGTGCCTTTACCAACAGACATTTATCTTCAGCTTCTAGAAGTCAATTAAAGGAAAGATCAATAGACTATATTGTTTTGAAGAATCTTTTGGACTCCCTTGATCAATGACTAAAAAGTAAGTTTCTTGTGCCCAGTACTGGGTTGTTTTATTAGACAGTCTATGGATATCAGGGACGTTATTATTATTGTTGTTGTTATTTTTATTATTTTAATTCTTTTTAAAATCAATTAATTAATTTTTTAGAGCCAGATCTCAGTTTTCCCTCCCTCCCTCTTCTCCTTCTAGTCCATCCCCTCAACCTCCCCTTTATCCACTCCTCCTCCTTTTCCTTCAGAAAAGGGCAAGCCTCTCATGGATATCAGCTTCCCATGGATATCAAGTTGCAGTGAGACTAGGCACCTCCTCTCTTATAAAGGATGGAGGAGGCAACCCATTAGGAGGAAAGGGTCCCAAAAGCAGGCTTCAGAGTCAGAGACAGCCCCCGCTCCCACTGTTAAGAGTCCCACAAGAAGACGAAGCTACACATCTGTAACCTATGTAGAGAGAGCCTAGGTCAGTCCCATGCAAGCTTTCTGGTTGTCATTTCAGTCTCTGTGAGGCCCGATGAGCCCAGGTTAGTTGATTCTGTGGGTTTTCTTGTGGTGTCCTTGGCCTGTCTGGCTCCCACAATCCTTTCTCCCCCTCCTCAACAGGATTCCCCGAGCTCTACCTAATGTTTGACTATGGGTCTTTGCTGTGGGATGTCTTTCTGTACACTGTGAATATGTATTGCTCTTATTGGTTGATAAATAAAATGCTGACTGACCAGTAGCCAGGCAGGAAGTATAGGTGGGGCAAGCAGATGAGGAGAATTCTGGGAAGAGGAAGGCTGAGCCAAGAGACGCCAACCAGACACAGAGTAAGCAAGATGTCAAGGTAGAACTGAGAAAAGGTACCAAGCCACATGACTAAACATAGATAATAATTGTGGGTTAATTTAAATGTACGAGTTAGTCAATATTAAGCCAGAGCTAATAGCCAAGCAGTTGTAATTAATATAAGCGTCTGAGTGATTATTTTATAAGTGGGTCACAGGACTCTAGGGGCCTGGTAGGACCAGAGAAACTTTCCCACTACAGGTTGCTGTATCTGTTTACATCAGTTGCTGGATGAAGTCTCACTGATGACAGTTGTGAGTATAGCAGAATATCATCAGGAATCATTTCATTGGCTAATTTTTTTGCCATTCATGTTTTGGTCTATCCAAAGTCTCTGGGCTGTTTAGCCTCTTAGGCCTGGCCCTCCAGGTTGTGTCAGGGATAGGCTCATTCTCATGGTGTGGGTCTCAAGCTGGACCAGTCATTGGTTGGCCATTCCCATAATATCTGTGCAACCTTTACCCCAGCATATCTTATAGGCTGGCAAATTTTAGGTCAAAGGTTATGTGGCTAGGTTGGGGTTCCAATCCCTCTTCTAGAAGTTTTGCCTGGTTATAGGAAATGTCCGGTTACTGCTCTGTATCCCCCATTGCTAGGAGTCTTAGCTAGGGTCACCCACATAAATTTGTGGGAGTCTCCATTGCACTAGGTTTCTAGCTCATCCCAGAGAGGCCCCTGATTCCAGTTGTCTTTCTCAGTATCTCTCCCTCCCTCCTCCTCCCACCTAATCTGATCCTGATCCCACATCCACCTCCCCCCCAGAACCCTCCCCACATCCACCAGCAATGTCTATTCTAGTTCTCTTTCACAGTGAGAGTCACGTGTCCCCTTGAGGCCCCTTGTTACTTAACTTATCATTTACTTTACTGCTAATATCCACTTACAAGTGAGCACACACCATGTTTGTCTTTCTGGGTCTGGGTTACCTCAGTCAGAGTGATCTTTTTTAGATACACACATTTGCTGGCAAATTTCATGATGTTGTTATTTTTAACAGTTGAGTAATACTCCATTGTGTAAATGTATCACACTTTCTTTATCCATTCTTTCATGGAGTGACATCGAGGTTTTTTCCACTTTCTGGCTATTGTGAATAAAGTTTCTATCAACATAATTGAGCAACTGTCCTTGTGGTATTGTAGAGTGTCCTTTGTGTATAAGCCGAAGATTGGTATAGCTGGGTCTTGAAGTATATCATTCCCAATTTTCTGAGAAACTGCTATATTGATTTCCAAAGTGGCTGTACAAGTTTGCACTCTAACCATCAATGAAGAGTGTTCCCCTTGCTCCAAATCTTTGCCAGAATGAGCTGTCACTTATGTTTTTGATCTTAGCCATTCTGACAGGTGTAAGATGGAATCTCAGAGTCATTTTGGTTTGCATTTCCCTGATGACTAAGGATGTTGAACAATTCTTTAAATGTACTTCTGCCATTTGAGATTCCTCTGTTGAGAATTCTCTATTTAGACCTGTACCCCATTTTAAAATTGGATTATTTAGTATTTTATGACTAGTTTCTTGAGTTCTTTACACAGTTTTTGAAATCAGCCCTCTGTCAGATGTCGAGCTGGTGAAGATATTTTCCCATTTTGTAGGCTGCTGTTTTGTCCTTTTGACAGTGTTCTTTGCCTTATAGAAGTTTTTCAGTTTCACGAGGTTCCATTTATTAATTTTTGATCTTAGTGCCTGTGGGATTGGTATTCTGTTCAGAAAGTTGTCTCCTGTGCCAATGCATTCAAGGCTATTCCCCACTTTCTCTTCCACATGGTCAGTGTAACTGGATTTATGCTGAGGTCTTTGATCCATCTGGACTTGAGTTTTGTGCAGTGTGATAGTTATAGACATATTTGTATTCTTTGACATGTTGACATGCAGTTATGCCAGCACCATTTGTTGAAGATGCTTTCTTTTTCCATTATATATTTCTGGCTTCTTTAATAACAGTTCAGGTGTTCATAGGTATGTGGATTAATGTCTGGGTCTTTGATTCCATTCCATTGATCAACCTGTCCGTTTTTATGCCAATACCATGTGGTCTTTATTATTATTGCTCTATGGTACAGCTTGAAATCAGAGATGCTGATATCTCTAGAAGGTCTTTTATTGTACAGGATTATTTAGTTATCCTGGGGGTTTTGTTTTTCCATATGAATTTGAGTATTGTTTTTTTCAAGTTCAGTCCTCAGTTTGGTTATTTTCTGCCATCTATTCCTCTTTAGTGTGTTTACTTCTTTTTTTATCTAGAGCTTTCAAGTGTGCTCTTAGGCTGCCAGTATGAGATCTCTCCACATTCTTTATGAAGACACTTAGTGCTATGAATTTTCCTCTTTAATATCACTTTTATTGTGTCCTATGATATTGTGTATATTGTGCATTCATTTTCACTGAATTCTAGAAACTCTTTTTTGCTTTATTTCTTCCTTGACCCAGTGGTGATTTAGTAGAGAATTGTTCAGTTTTCATGAGTTTGTAGGCTTTCTGTTGTTTCTGTTGTTGGAATCCAGATTTAATCTGTGATGGTCTGATAACATACACAGGGTTAATTTTCTTAAATCTGTTGAGACTTGCTTTGTGGCTGAGTATATGCTCAATTTTGGAGAAGATTCATGAGGTGCTGAGAAGAAGGTATATTCCTTTGTGTTTGGGAGAAATGTTCTGTAGATACCTGTTAGGTCCATTTGATTCTTAGCATCTATTAGCTCCACTATTTCTGTGTTTAGTTTTGTTCTGAATGACCTGTTCATTGGTGAGTGTGGGGGTATCAAAGTCTCCCATAATTAATGTGTGAGGCTTGATGTGTGATTTAAGCTTTAATAATGTTTCTTTTACAAATTTGGGTGCCATTGCATATGGGGAATACATTAAGAATTGAGATCTTCTCTTGGTGGCTTTTTCCTTTGATGAGCATGAAATGTCCTTTCCATCTCTTTTGATTAATTTTTGTTGGAAGTCTATTTTGTTAGATATTAGAATAGCTATACCAACTTGCTTCTTAGGTCGATTTGATTGAAAAATCTTTTTCTAACCCTATACTCTGAGGTAATGTCTATCTTTGATGTTGAGATGTGTTTCTTGATTGCAGCAGTAGAGTGGATCCTGTTTTTATATCCATTCTGTTAGCCTGTGTATTTTTATTGGGGAAATTGAGTCCATTGCTGTTGAGGGATATTAATAACCACTGATTGTTAATTCCTGTTATTTTGTTTTCATTGTTGTTATTGTTGGTGTGTGTATATTTCCTTTCTTTGTGTTTTAGTGCTGTGAGATTATTTATTGCCTGTGTTTTCATGACTGTAGTTCACCTCCTTGGGTTGGAATTTTCCTTTTAGTACCTTCTATAGGGCTGGACTTGTGGATAGATATTGTTTAAGTTTAACTTTATCATGAAATATCTTGTTTTTCCGTCTATGGTAATTGAGAGTTTTGGTGGGTATAGTAGTATGGGTTGGCATCCATGGTCTCTTTGAGTCCAGACCCTTTGGCTTTTAGAGACTCCATTGGGAAGTCTGGTATAATTCTAATATGTCTACCTTTGTATGTTACTTGGCCTTTTTCTCTTGCAGCTTTTAATATTATTTCTTTGTTCTGTATGTTTAGTGTTTCGATTATTATGTGATGACGGAATTTTCTTTTCAAATCCACTCTATTTGGTGTTCTGCAAGCTTCTTATACCTTCAGTTGGAAAATTTTTCTTCTATGAATTTGTTGAATGTAATTTCTGGGTTTCTGAGATGAGATTTTTTTTTCTGTCCTTCTTCTATTCCTATTATTCTTAGGTTTGGTCTTTTCATAGTGTCTCAGATTTCCTGGATGTTTTGTGCTAGGAATTTTTTAGATTTAACTTTTTCTTTGACCAGTTAACCTATTTCCTCTATTGTATCTTCAACACATGAGATTCTCTCTTCCATCTCTTGTATTCGGTTGGTGATGCTTGTGTCTGTAGTTCCCGTTTGCTTACCTAGATTTTCCATTCCCCAAATTCCTTCAGTTTGTGTTTTCTATGTTGCTTCAATTTTGATTTTCAGGTCTTGAATAGTTTGCTTCACCTATTTATTTGTTTTACTTTTGACTTTCTTGGAATTCATTAATGGATTTATTGATTTCCTCTAATTTTTTGGTTGTCCTTTCCTCAATTTCTTTAAGACCTTTTTTTTCATTTCCCTTTTAAGGACCTCTATCCTCTACATAAAGTTGTTTTTAAGATCATTTTCCTATGCTTCAGTTACTTTGGAATGTTCAGGTCTTGCATAGTATAGCTGGGCTGTGGTCATTCCATATTACCTTTTCTGTTGTTCATTGTTCTTACACTGGCATGTAGGCATCTGGGTTTGGGATGAATATAGGTCTATGTGTTGATTCTTGAGTTTGTCTTTGATGAATGGATGTCTCCTTTCTGGTCTTCTGGCCTAAGTGGTCAAGAGTTCTGGTGACTCAGGATGCTTCAGGTCCAGTAGGGTGTCTCATTGGGATTTTGAGGGCTTGCAAGACCTCTGGGATTTTGGGTGCCAAAGTTGCCTCTGTGATTCCAAGTACCCCTTGGCTTCTGGGGTTCCAGGTACCTGCTTGGCCTCTGGGAATCCTAGTATGGCATGGTCTCCAGTACAGCAGAAGTTTTCTGCTGAGATTGTGGGCTGGGATATGGAGCTTAGGGAAGGGGATGCAGGTGGTTGCTGTTGGGTGGGCTTGAGAGAGTGTTAGCTGGCTGTGGTCAGTGTCTTGCCTTGGGTTCCTAGATCCAGGCTGACCTCTGGTAAAGCAGAAGACTTCTGCTGAAGTTGAAAGTCAGAATATGGAGTCCAGGGAGAGGAGGTACAGTCTGCAGTTGTTGGGTGGGCTTTAAGGAGTATTAGCAGATAGTGGGTGGTGTATTACCTGGGGTCCCTAGGACCAGTCTGGCCTCTGGTGAAGCTGTGAGAGTTGTGGGCCAGAATATGGAATGAAGTGAAGGGAGTGGTTGGGTTCCTAAATTCAGCCTGGCCTCTCATAAAGCTGCCAGAATTGTGGGCAGGAGTATGGAGCCCAGAGGAGGGGTGCTCTTGGAACCCCAGGGAGCATTATTTATTTAAACTATATATATATATATATATATATATATATATATATATATATATATATATATGTGTGTGTGTGTGTGTGTGTGTGTGTGTGTGAATACATGTATACATATATATGTGCATATACATGTATATATGTGTATATATATGTATATATGTTTGTGTGTGTTATATTTTATTTTAAGCAAATATCACATGATCCCTTATGTCCTTTTCAAGCATATGCCATTCATTCCTTTCCCCTCCTGCATCTGCTATTTGGATACAAGTCATGTGGGTGTCCATGTCATGGTTCTTGCCCGTTCATATTCCAACTACAACTAACACCCGAGTGTGTGGCTCCTTGGGGTGTGGTATTGCAGTAATATCCTTTACTCTGTGACTCCTTTGCCCTTGTCTGCAGTACTCAGGAAATCATTTCTGTATGTAGTGATATTGCCTCATAATTCAGGTAGTCTTCTGAGGATGGTATCTCTCATCAGCTTGGAAGAGTTTGGAGGTTGTGGTTCTCTGACACAAGCAAGTCCTTTACATCATTGCATCATTGCATTGGCTTGGAAGAGTTTGGAGATTGTGATTCTCTGACACATGTAAGTCCTTTGCATCATTGCATCATTGCATCGGCTTGGAAGAGTTTGGAGGTTGTGGTTCTCCGACACATGTAAGTCCTTTGCATCATTGCCATTTCTTTCATCCAACTGACATGGAAGTCAGTGTTTATGAGAGCACTGTGTGAGATGCAGCATCTTGAATGATGCCGAAGCTGACCCAAGGTCAGTGGTGCTAAGGAACAGCACAGGCAAGGTGTGCCCCTCTCATACCAATGAGTTCTGAAGAGCCATGGCAGGGGTCGCAGCGCCCTTCTCCTGCTAGAAGGTACAAAGTTATCTGGAAATGAAACACCTGACAGGAAAGAAATTAGAAGCTCGAAAAGGAAAAGAACATGTAATACTCGTTAGAATCATTGTGTACACCGATTGGACAGGAGGCATACAGTAATATGTCTCCTCTACATCATTCCCCCCACCTCTGTGTGTGTGTGTGTGTGTGTGTGTGTGTGTGTGTGTGTGTGTATGCAATAAATTCCTTCACTTCACTTGTACCCATAAATCATGTAATACATTCTTTCATGAAACAAGAAGTGGGCCTCCACTCTAGGTGGCTGTCATTCTCAGAGATGATGAAGATTTAATATGAGGAATCTGACTGTAGTCATTAAATTGTTTCAGCACTGGCAATTGAATTTTCAAGGTCATACAGCATGATCTGATGACCATAGGCCACGGAAGTCTGAATTCCTCTTGGCCATTCCCTATAAGGTGTCTGGCTTAATGATGTATCACGCAGAGAGACAAGAGCCATGGGCAGGTTCCCTGTCGGTTTTGTTTGCCTGTTGAAAGTCTTCTGTTACCATCTCCATTGCTGATTGTCAGAAAGGGCAACTTTGCATAATAAATTACACTGCAATAGTCAGGTATTTCCTAAGAAATTCATGTTCCATTTTTACCTTAAAGACACTGTTCTTCTTTCATTTTCATTCCCTTACCAGTAATATGGGGTAGTAATGTCTGCACTGCTTTTCAGCCCAGATTCAAGACTTAACAATAGTGACCAGAGTAACCCTGGTGAGGATGCTGTGTCAGTGATGATGATGGTGATAACCCTGGTGAGGATGCTGTGTCAGTGATGATGATGGTGATAACCCTGGTGAAGATGTTGTGTCAGTGATGATGATGGTGATAACTCTGGTAAGCATGCTGTGTCAGTGATGATGGTAGTGATAACCCTGGTGAGAATGCTGTGTCAGTGATGATGATGGTGATAACCCTGGTGAGGATGTTGTGTCAGTGATGATGGTAGTGATAACCCTGGTGAGGATGCTGTGTCAGTGGTGATGATGGAATGACAGAATGAAATGAACACATGACCACTCCCAGTTCTGGTTGTGTAAGACCCAAAGTTAATGTGTAAGCCCCACCTGACTGAGAACCAGGCAACTTCCTGGGACTCTGGGAGTTGTAGTTCTTGGAAAATAAGAGACAAGCCACACAGGAAAATATGGTGGTCATATGGGTTTGTCCTTAAATAACCCCTACAACATGTGTCTTATGGACACTCAGCTGTGATTCTAGGGAATTGTCCTGACCAAAGTCCATCCTGGTCATTATATAAGTAAAGCTTGCTTCAAATTTGGCTCAAAATTGTGGTACTGGTTTTTTTTTCTTGCGAATCTCAGGATTAGCAGTTGAGGAGAAGGTTTTTATTGTAGATTTGAGGGACAGTACCACTAGAGAGACATCTAGAGGAGTCCAGAACAGGAAGAGAAAGTAGTAACCTGAACATGACTAGCAGACCAAACTGGGCCATGAGAGGAGAGAGAGAAGGGAGAGCAAGAGAGAGGGACCAAGAGAGAGGGACCAAAAGAGAGGGACCAAGAGAGATGGGGAGAAGATAACCACGAGAGCAAAGAGGGTGCATGGCCCAAATGGCAGGAGTATGTAGGAATGAGAAGCTAGGAGAAGGGAAGCCCATGTAGTTTAGGGCAGAGGTGGAGTGAGAAGAGCTGAGAGAAGCCAGAGGCACTGACTGAGTCTGGAGGCCAGCAGGCACTTTGGTATGCTAATAGGCAGCTTGCAGTTTTTACCAAGGGCTTCTTTCTCTGTCTACAGAGTGTTAGCTCCTGTGCCAAGATCACCAGACACGGCCAGAGGGGAGTGACTTGGAAGGGATGTCTCCTCAGTGACCTGGGCAGTAAAAGATGTTGATTGTTCTTATTTCCAAAGTTTTCTCTTCTTGTTTTTAGTATATACGTGTAACTTCCCACTATCTGCAGTAACGTAGTGCAAATTGTTTTACAACTAAATGTGTAAAAAAAATGAATAGTTGTGAATTCCATTATAATTGGATAAAGCATCTTTATTTCACCTTTGGATAAATCCTTTATTGCACAGAGTAGTTCAGAGATAGCCAGGAAGTTTTAGAAGAGAAAAAGGAAAGGGGGCTGCTGGCAATGGTAGAAAGAACTAGAAAAAATGATGTAGAAGAAAAGAAGCAAGAAGAAGATAAGTAGAGAACAAAAGACAGAACAAAGTAGACCAGGCTAGAGTTGGGGCTGCTGTATCAAATTACTGTATTGACTAACAAGAAAGTATTATTGCTACAGACTGGATTTCTAATGACAGCACCTTGATCTCTCAGTTCTGGATTATGGTACATCTAATCTCAAGGTTCCAACATGGCTTGATTCTGGGAGGGACAGCTTTCTGGTTTTGAGCAGCTGATTTTTAATGTGTATCCTCATACAGCAAGAGTGAGGTAAGACAGTGTATTTGTTGATTTCCCATTTGCTGTGACCAGATGCCTGACTAGAAGCAACTTAAAGAAAAAGTATAGCAGTCTTTCTTGGACCACCAGTCCCCAAATCATGACATGGAGACTTATTAATTATGAATGCCTGGCCTTAACTTAGGCTTGTTTCTAGCTAGCTTTTTTAAAAGTCAAATATACCCATTTGTATTAATCTATGTGCTTTCCTGAGGCTTGTTTACCTCATCTATATACTATCCATCTTGCTTTCCTGCTTCCTCCATGTCTGTCTGTCTGGCTCCCTTTTTTCTTTGCCCACCAGCCCCACCTATGCCTCCTCTACTTAGCTATTGGGCATTCAGCTTTTTATTAGATCAATCAAGTGCCTTAGTCAGGCAAGGTGAAACAACAACACATCTTTACATAATTAAACAAATGCATCATAAACAAATGCAAGACATTTTTACATAAACATTTTTTCTGCAACACAACAAAAACTTTATTTCAGCTTAAAGGAAGTAACACAGCCCACCATGGTGGTGAAATCCTGGTGGCAGAGAGTAAGGCAGCCGGCCACATCACATCTGTAGCCAGAAAGTAGAGAGAAATGAATGTGAGAGCTTAGTTCACTTTCTTGGTTTTATTCAGTCTATGACCTTAGTCCATGGAATGCTTCTGCCCATATTCAGCATGGGTCATCCCTTCTCAGTTAAACTTTCCTGGAAATGTACTCACAAGCACACCCAGAGGTGTGTTCCCATCATGAGCCTGAATCTCATTAACTCAATAACCGAGATCCACCAGTCCTGAGATGATTTCAACACAGGAATTTTAATGGGATTGAACATTCAGTCAATTTATGATGTTCTGTTCTAGTTTTTCAAAATCATGTCTCATTGAAAGCAAAATCCATTCATTCTGTCCTTGTAATTTTGAAAGTCTTAACTGTTTGCAGGATCAATTGAAATGTTTGAAATGTTGTTGCGTTTGCTTGCTTTCTGTCAATTTGACACAAACCAGGGTCATCTGGAAAGAGGGAGCTTCAGTTGAGAAAATGCCTTTGTTAGACTGGCCTGGGAGCATGTCCCTGGTTCATCTCCTTGGTTAATGATTGGTGTGGGAGAGTATAGTCCACTAACAACAGTCCCCTGGGCAGGTAGGCCTATAACAACGCAGGCTGAGAAAGCCTTGGGGAGCAAGCCAGAGAGCAATGGTCCTGTTACGGCCTCAGCTTCAGTTCCTGCCTTGGATTCCCCAAGGACATACTGACTATAGCTTATAAGACAAATAAACTGCTTCCTCCCCAGGTGAAGTCTGGTCAGTGTTTTAGCCCAGCAGTAGAAAAGTGAACTAGCTGGTTAGTCTTTTTTGTTGCTGTGACAAATCCCCTGTATAAATACCTTAATGGGGAGAAAGTTTATTTTGAGTCATGGCTTTAGGAGTTAAAGTCCGTAGGTGGCTTTCTGGAAAGGAAAGGAAACGAAAGGGAAGGAAAAGAAAGGGAAGGGAAGGGAAAGGAAAGGAAAGGGAAGGAAAGGGAAGGGAAGGGAAGGGAAGGGAAGGGAAGGGAAGGGAAGGGAAGGGAAGGGAAGGGAAGGGAAGGGAAGGGAAGGGAAGGAAAAAGGGCATGGTGGAGGGAAGCTGTTCACGTCATGGCATCCAGGAAGCCAAAAAGAGACAGAAAAGACTGGGAAGAAGTCATCTCTGTTTCAGGGCATGCCTCCAGGGACTCATTTCCTCCAGTTAAGTCTTTCTGCTTTCTAATGTCGTCTAACAACACTCTTCTATTGTGAGGATATCAAGAGATTAACCAATGAATCCTAATCACTTTCCCAAAACATGTACGCTTTTAAAAAATTCATTTGTTCTTTGTAAATTTCATACATGTATATAGTACATTGTTTACTCTCACCCCACACTTTCTGATCTTGCTCCAACCCATCAGATGCCCCCTCCACTGTACATGTCCCTTCCCCACAGGTATACGTTTGGTTTCATTTTCTGATTCACCAGTTTTAACCGTGACTGTCTGTGTGGCCACAGGTTTGGAATTATCCATGGGAGCTTGCTGGTGTCACTGTCTGGCAGTGTGTTGACTGTACATCACTGTTCTCGTCCAGGCCACCTTTGGGCCACCTTTGGGCCAGCTACCCCAGTGTTTGCTTCCAGCATTGTATATTCAGACAGAGCGCTTAGAGGAACCTCAGCCAAGGACTATGCCCCACAGGGTGTTCAGGGACAACCCTGGCAGGCAGTGGACAGGCAGGGCAAAGGACTGCAGCACCACCACCTAAGGTTCCTGCTGTGTCAGGCCAACCAATGAGGTATTATCTGTGGCATCCTGTAGAGTCTTCAATTAACTCCTTCAGAAAAGCCGTATGTATCCACTTCTTTCTACTCAGAAAACAATTCCTGAGAATCTGCAATTGTCTTCCATTACAGACAAGAATTGCAGAAATTCAAAAGCAGTACAAAGGTAGGCAGTGAGCCAACCCTGTCAGCCTCAAATGGCTAAAAGCTGACAAGACGTGAGCACCTGGTGGGCAGCTGGGAGGACAGCTGTGCTGGTGAGCAGAAGGATTCGGCTGGGGGTGAAGTACGGAAGCTAGGTTTCTGAGGGAACTTGGGACCCAGTGTGTTTTCCCCATTGGGATCTCAGGGCAAGGGAGTTGTTCGAGGATTCCGGTTTCAGTTCCCAAACTGCTCCAGGATTCTGGAGGCCTAGGAAGAGAAACAAGTGCTGGGACCCGTGGGCTGTTAGCCAACAGCGTTTGCACATTTCCTTCTCATTGGTGCCTCCATCTCCAGCAGTGATGAAGTCTGCCTTTCTCTCTGTGCATAAGGGGGAAAACCTAGAAAATTATCTTGGAGGAATTAATGACTTCCCTTTACTGTTCTGTTTCCTTGTATCTGAGTCCTCACACCCTGGGTGACTGGGAAATAGCCGTATGGCTTCTCACATTCTTTGATAGGAGAGCAAACACAGGCTCTGAGAAAGTTCTTGATTAGTTCATAGCACATATTACATAAACAATACTATAAACAATAATAAAAAATTATTACTTGTGATGTTTATGAGAGCGTACCTTTTCCCTAGAATCTAGACATAGTATTTTCTGGCTCATATGCATATGGTAGCCTGTTTGATCAGTGGCTAAAGGCTAAGAGGTTGCCTGAGTTCACTCATCTAGCAAGAGGCAGTTGTGGGCATGGTGTGCATGCTTTTAATCCTAGCAATTGAGAGATAGTGGCAGGTGAATCTCTGCAGTTCAAGGCTAGCCTGGAACCTTTCCTACATAGAAAAAAAGAAAGAGAGGAAGAAACTAAGAAAGAAGGAAGGAAAGAAGGATGGAAGGAGGGGAAAAAAGAAGGAACGGACAAAGGAAGGGAGGAAGGGTGGGAGGGAGGAAAAGGAGCAAATGCTGTGGCTGATGTCCAGCTGCTTTCCTAGGACCTCGTCCTCTGATATGATTATGGCTGGGAAATGATTAAACATGGTTGTAATTGGAGTGTGCTCCACCCTTGCAGAGCATCGTCAGGGAGCACCATCACGCTTGGTCTACATCCCTGAACTTGATCCTAGGACTGGGATTCTCAACCCTTTGCTTCCAATGAGTTAGTTACCGACAACACATGTAAAAGATCAAATCCCACCAGAAAGTCTATAAGACAAACAAAAGAAATTGCTATGGTCATTTTTATCTTCTTGGCAGGCCTGTGAGGACATTTCCAGAAAATATTCACTGCATGTAACACAGCCTCCCTAACAGTAGGTGACCCCTTCTGCTGGTGCAGATACAAAGATGTCCCAGGAAAAAGGAGCGTGGCCTGTTGGCGTGCCCTCTCTTCTTGCTGACAAGTGTATCGACACTTCTTTGGTTGCTGCTGCCAACACTGCCCTTCTCTGCTGATAAAAAAATCCAAGTTTCCTCAACATTTCTAGGGGTGGAAAACAAACAGATTCTGAGACGGGCATTGGGAAGCCTTAGGTTTTATGAGACTTTAGTATTGTCTTCTCTAATTTGAGGAATCAGGGCTGAGTTAACAGCTCACACACAATGTTTCATAGACAGATGGTGGGGTCAGGCACTGGGATCAGCTGAAAAGCTGTTGGAAAAAAAATGTTACTCTTTACCCTCCTCTGTAGAATACAACCTGGTAGTTCTACGTACAATCTAGAGTTCTGCATTTTCAGACCTGATCCGAACTCGGGTTTTGCTGCACAGCTGTTTTGGCTTATTTGCCATTCCTGCACCAGGACTTTCCAAGGTCTATGCCTCCTGTGACAGGGATTGTCTGCAGTGAGGTGCAGGGAAGGTCCATCGGATATATGATTCATCACCCGCAACAGCTAACCTAAGGCTGTTAAGGTTGGAAGGAATGCTAAGACATCCATTCCACATACAAGTACTTAAGGCTCCAAACACAGCTAGTGTTTGTGTGCCACATATTTCAGGCTTCTTATTGTTGCTGTTTGGAGCTATTTTTCTGGCTGATGCACGTTTGTCTGCAAGTTTAGGACTTTCAAAGATCACTTCCAAAAGCGCATATCCTTATCTTATGGCTACAGCAGTCTCAGTGGTGAGCTTGGTTGTAAGCTAATGACACTATAGATGGAATTTTGCCATTTGGGGTTTTGAACTAAATGTGACATAAAAAAAATCCCTATTCCATTGTATACTGTGGTCATTATTAACGTAACTAAGAATTTTTTTTAGTGATAGTGAAGAGTGTGGACAGATATGGAAGGAGTCCATGGAGAAAGCCAGATGTTAGGAGAAACCTGCAGGCCCTGATAGGTACAGCGGTGTGATGCCATTCTGACCAAGGCCTATGCCTCTTCTTGAGATCCAGGCTTCTCTTTGGAGGTGGATAATACCTCCCAATGCTGCACTTCCTGTAATTTCCCTGACTACTTGGTTTGTTTCAGGATGTTGAACCCTGAGTTCACAGAGGAACAAAAACTGGACAACAACCAGAACTTAATGGTAAGACCTTATTCCTGAAGACACCACACTTAGTAGTCACAGGAAGTGAATAAATCAACTTCGTACTGACAAGGAAGCCTCCTCCTGTGTGCCAACTTTCAGTGTAGTGGTAGGAGCTATTCTAGTTGCTGGGGTGAAAGGTCATCAATAGTCTTCTTATCCATTTGTGAACCCTGTGACCTGCAATAGTTCCCAGTGCGGTAAGAGATGCCTGCCAATGGAAAACGTTATGGGGATAACCAGCTGCTTTCTGATTAGATCTCAGCCTGGTTCACAGGAGGAAACACATGCCTGGTACTGCAAATCTGGCCCCAAACTCATAGTTTTGGAGTTCTGCAGCTCCCAGGGGTGAACCTACCATTGTTATTCTACTAAATGGACGTAATGTTAAACTGCCGTCTAAATTTGTGTTTCTACTTATAGTTTCGCTCACCATTCAGACATCACCAGAGGCATTCCTTTCTGCAGTGGACGGTAGTCAATGCAGAAACTCACAACTGGTCAAAATGCAGCGAATAAGTGTCAGTGGAGGGCTCAGGGTCATTTATGTCACACCCACTCCCCAAGGCTCGGGGACCATTGCAGAAGAAGGTGTGGAAAGTCTCTAAGAGCTAGGAGTCAGGAGGACCACAGTGCAAATGTCTGCTGGCCAGGAGAGGATCACCACCCTCATGAACTCACAGCAGCTCTGTTGCCTGAAGAAAACCTTCATAACATCAACACAGTCAAAATTCTAGTATGGAGTGGAAAGGAGTTTTCAAACCCTCACCCCTGAGTGGTTATTGACAATTGATGGCTCTGGGGGAGGGAGACTCCATTTCTTTAAGGATGTGGTGACTGGTAGGTCAACCATTCTCCAGTGATGCCCCATATCCAAGAGTATACAGGCAGCACAAATTGGACTAAATAGGTTATTATAAAAGCAGGTAGCAGGATGCATGGAGGTGGGGACATGGGGGGGTATTGGAGGAGTCGGGATGAATATCATCAAAATTGATCAAAATACATTATATGAAATTCTCAAAGAATTAATAAAAACATTAAAAAACTGGACAAACCTCCACCCCATAATTTCAAATTAATCCTTTTTTTTTTTTGTCCTAACCTTAGGCCTCTTTGGCAATACTGGAATCATCTGATGCTTACATTACTTCTGTGAAAGATCAGAGATGTCTATCATGGACATGGTGGGGTCCTTCTCTGTAGATTTGGGGGATTCTCTCAATGTTCTCTAAATTTCTTAAGTTCCAGCTTATACCAAGAGGGAGGTTCTCCATCCATTCAACAAGCCATTTCTCATGACTTGAACATTTGCTCGCTCTACAGGGGATGATTCTAAAATTGGAGTCTTTTCTTTGAAATCCTGATCCTGGGCTTTTGAATAGCAGAGTCATTCCTCTTATGAACCACCAGAATGAAGCCTCAGAAGTCAGTGTCTTGGTTCATTTATGTCTGACCTGTGCTGCACCAAAGCTCCTCTCAGAGGCATTTATTAACTGTCTCCATTTTTTTTAACTTTCAGAGTTAATTACATTCATGAACATTGACTAACTCTGAGAGTTAGTGTAATTCTAGTGTAGTATTATTTAGTGCTAAGAGTTTTGAAAGAAAAGAAGGCCAAACATAAGCTTCATGGTTAGTGTGTCTCTGCTTTACTGGAAGTGATTAGCTGCTGCTAACTCATTGATTTTTTTTTTGTTATGATGTGAAGAAGGACTATATGAAATTGAGCAAAGTTGGCTCATTCAATATGTACACACACACACACACACACACACACACACACACACACACACACACACCAAAAAAAACACCCAATAGCTTTTACCTTAAAGGGAATAAGGAGATAAGCTTATTCTGGAGTAACCATGGCTCAGGAACACAAATTTAGGTTACCCCAAATTCCTTGTTCCAATGTGAGAGCAGTTTCATGAATTTTTTTTTATAGTTTTACAGAACAAAGGAAGTCATAAATCAAGGCAAGTTTAAAACACATTGGTGGGTACACTGGAGAGGCATAACAAGATGGGGGATGCTTTTTGATAGTCCTCAGGTATCTGATGACATTATTAGCTTTTGGGTTGGTGGAAGCTAGTGGTCTGCAAAGTTAATAGAGTCCCAACGTTTCCTATCTGTTCATCACGGGATGTTAGTTCTTACACAGGGGTGGTGAAGGTATGTCTATTTAGCGGTTTAACACTTGTCTGAGATGAGGTAATTAGCTTCTGGATTGGCAACATTCCCACCTATCCACACCAACCACTGTCAGTCACTCCCTCTCTGCTGACACAGCTTCTTTCCAGGAATTCTCTTTGACATGTGGGGAAGCACTTCCTGCTCTGCTTGGTAGAACTGCCCTAGAGGTCTCAGATCAGCATCCTCAAGTGGGCCAGCCTCCTGGAGGCACAATAGGGATCTGACAGTTCTGTGACTTCAGTGCATCCCTTTCAGGAATATTTCAGTCTCCTGCATTAAAATCCAGCTTGAATTCTCCCCTCTTACCTGCTACAGCAGCTCTGGTTCTACAGGGAGGCGCCTGCGCAGAGCCCATGGCAGCTACCTAACTCTGCAGTGGTTCAGTCACCCAAGGGACAGATATAGGCCCAGGGTGGGCTCTTCAGCTTCTGGGCCATGGTGGGAGTTGGAATTGTAGGAAAAATGAATGAGATAGGGCTAAGAGAGGGAGGTGAGGAAGAAAAAGGGAAGCGGACTTAGATGAGATGAACTAAGAAAGAAAAGAAGGAGGTTGTAACTCAGACAAGAGAGCAGAAAAGAGAAAATACAAATAGAAATGGATTTGTCCTTTGCACAAGACTGTTCTGAAGTTAAATCTCCTTAGCCACGTGCAGACTCTTCAGGATCTCCCTATCCCCTGATAGTTTGGGATTTCTTCTCATTCAGATGGTCTTTTGAACACTGCTGCCTTGTCCTTTTCAGGGACCAGAGCCTCCCTGGGTGAAGCACTTACTGGAAAAGCCAGGTTTTATCTTAAGAGCCTAGGCAAAAGCTCCTATTGTATCTGAGATTCAGACTCCTGAAAATCTAACTGTGGCGAGTGCAGTGAGCATACTGATATTCCTTTCAAAGATGCCTGGCCTGATGTTGGACTGTGAATACGTTAGGTCACATGACAAAGGATTACAGCCATGTGACAAGATCTAGAGATGGGGGCTCAGTGTAATCCCAGCATGTTTAAACGTGGGAGAGTAAGGCAGAAAGTCAGAAAGACATGATTACCAATGAAGCCCACACAGACACAGAGCTGCTTTGAACACACAGAAAGAGCAGCATGTAACAGGGGACACACAAAGGAGCTGGAAAAGGTAAGTGGATGGTTTTCTCCCTCCCTCAACCATCCCAAGAAACAAGACAAGAGTCCCATGTGGAACTTATACCAGGTGGTAAAATAATGTATTTGTGCTTTAAGTCATTACACCTCTAAATTTGTGGCCATTTGTTTCAGCCGCAATAGAAAACTAGTGAGAAGTTAACAGGGGATTTGTACTGACTGCTGGTCATAAATGTGAGATCACTTACGATGGGTAAATTATGTTTTAAGTTTGCATTGCTGTGCCTAAGAGATCTATAAAACAAAAATGTCTCTAACCTATAAACCCCACTTGCCCGAGGACAGATAACTTCACGGAATGTTTGAGGCTATTGTTTGTGTAGTTGGGGGGTCCATAGACAAAAAGTAAGTATGTCAGGATCTAAGCTTGCCCCCATTGGACGAAAGTGGGAAGTACTTAGTAGGTTTTGCCTTTATAAGCCTCTAACTAACGTAATTTGCAGGCATACTCTGAGAATGCTAGGTATGGACCTGGCCAGTGTCCTTCCTGCTGGTCAGTATTTAACAAAGGTTGTTTCAAATTTGTCTCCAAAATTATAGTAGTGGTCTTATTCTCATGCAATGGGATTAACACCCTACCATGTGGTTACTCCATGGTGTATAGTTTTGATCAAGTTTATCATATGCAAATTTACCATAATTAAACCTACCGCACATGAAATTGAAAATATGCAATTGGTTGTATTTGCCATGTTATTTCTGCATTTCCTGTTGAGAGAGGAAACCTTAGATAAGCAAAGCACTCACTTCCACTTTGTGGCAGTTCTTTTATCCAGGCTGGGGGCTCAAGCATACGTAAGATAAAGGGAAGGTCTATGCTCAAGCAAGCTTAGATTATTTTTCTTTTTACATGTGCACACTTCTCAGCTTGCTGGTACAGAGGAGATCAATGTTCACACCAACCCATCTCAGTTTTTAACTGAGGGACTAAGGAGTTTGGATCCAAGTAGAGACAGAGAGATCAATAGGAGAAAACTCCTATGAATTTTGTTTATGTGCACACGAGGACTCTCTCAAGATTGTGAATATTCTTCCCTAAAGATGCCAAATCAGGATTTTTAAAATACATTTATACATTTAGGAGAGATAACAAGCCAGGGTGGTTAGGAGGTAGACCAGTCGCACCAACTTCTGCAGAAACCTGCATGTTAGAGCTGATGGAAGAAGACTTACTTTACTGAAATCAGTGCATCTTTGCACATCTCTAGGCACATCACTTCCCAGTCTGTGGTAGTGGAGGTTATTTCCTCATCTTGGTCTTGGGAAGGCATCATTATCATAGGGATTTTCAGAGTTGACACAGATTAGAAAGGGCATTCAAGTCACCTTTTCTGTGACTTCTGCCCTTCCAATCAGTTTGTCAGATTGGCACATATTGTATGGTCAGTACATCACTAGACACCATTGATTGTTTTCTATGAGGTCACAAATGTCAGGTCTTGCTTGCACCCCTTCCTACTTGCTACAACTCCAGGGGCCCCATAGAGCCACTACAGTGTGCCTGGTGCAGGGGCAGAATTGTCTGGCTTTCAATTGAGCTCCTGGCTTCCCTTATAGCCATATCAGGAGACTGAATGTATGAATTAGAAGTGAGAACCACATGTTCCATCTCAGCCTCCCTTATATACTGTCATGAAGTGAGGAGGTCTGTATGACCTCAAAAGAGATGCCTGGAGGTACTCTCATGGTACTACCCACCCCACCTCCGGAATTTGATGTTGACTTGTAGGGTTCTCTTGCTGATTGTACAGAATTGTGTCTCCTTAGATTTTGATGAGGGGCCTGGCCTAAGGTATATCTTCTAGTAGTGTAGTGTGATGGCAAGAGGGAGTAGAGAAATGGTTGGTAAAAGGAGAAAGCTGGTGTAGGACTGGGACAGTCAAGGAATATCAGGCAATGGATGGCTCATCACTTGAGTCTTAAAGATTCTGACAGATTGAAGTAAAACTGCAAAATCAAGGCCCAAACTAGAAGAGTGAGTATAGCATGATTACTATATCCTAGGAGTCAAGGAGATGAGGAAGTAAGGAATGTTTGTAGATTTGGGTGCTAAACCTGCAAGTTGGAGGGTATTATCTGTGTATTGGGTGTAAGACAAATTGCTAAATGGTCTTATTAATAAAAAAAAAAACATGGAGCCAGATACTGGGGTAAAAACTGAGAGATCAGGGAAGCAGAAAGAAGCCAGCCATGTTCTTACCACTAGAAATCCTTAGCCAAAGACAGACCTATTTCCTGTATACTTATGCCTATATACCTTTCTGTGCTCTGCCATCTCATTTCCTCTCTCCACCCAGCTACATCACTTCCTGTCTGTCTGTACAGACCTCCAGATCTCTATGATTAGTGTTTGGATTAAAGGTGTGTGCCTCCACACCTGGCTCTGTTCCCAGTGTGGCCTTGAACTCACAGAGATCTGGATGGATCTCTGCCTCTTGAATGCTAGGATTAAAGGCATGTGCTACCACTACCTGACCTCTATGTTTAATACAGTGGCTGGCTTTTTCCTCTGATCTTCAGATAAACTTTATTAGGATGCACAATATATTGGGGAACACAAAATGTCACCACAGCTGGGCACCAGGCTAACCACTGAAAGTTGGTAGAGACATACTCACACAGCATGGGAGACATTTCAGATGTTTCTGAAAAACCATGGCTGCCATCAAAGATACAATGTTTCCTGGTAGCTGGACCCTGTGACAATGGCTTTATTTGTTTGGCTTTTTGAGATAGGGTCTCATACATTTCAGGGTGACCTTTAACTTGATATGTGGTCAAGATTGAATTTTAACTTCTGTTCCTTCTGCCTCTGCCCCTGGTTCTGGGATTATAGTCATGCATCACTATGGTTTATGTGCTACTGGGAGTTAACCCCAGGGCTTTGTGTATGCTAGGCAAGTGCTCTACCAACTGAGCTACATTCCTAGCTCATATTTTACTTTCTTATTTTAAAATGTTCATGCTTTTGGATTTTCACTATATAGCCCAGACTTGCATTGAAATTGTGGTTCTCCATTTTCTTTTTCCCAAACACTGGGATTGCAGCTATGTACCATGGAGCTAGGCACTCTTCTCATGGCTGTGGCAAATTCCTAGCAAAAGAAACTTCAGGAAGGAAGGGTTTGTCTTGGCTCGCACATTGAAGGCACAGTGTTTCATAGCAGAGAAGGTTTGGCAGTAGAAGTGTACGGCAGATGGTTGCCTTGCATCCACAGAGAAGATGAGTGGAGGTACTTAGCTTGTCTTCTCCTTTTTATTCAGTCTTTGACCCCAAATCATGGGATAGTATAGCCCACATTTACAGTTGCTCTTTCCACCTTATTTAAGTTAGTCTAGAATATTTTTCCTAGTCATGTCCAGAGAATTGTCTCCCCACTGATTCTAGATCCTGTCAAGTTGAAAATATTACCATCACAAGTCCATCCTTTGTTAATTTGACACTCAAGCACATAATTTTTAAAGTATAATTTCCACTAATTATTCTATAGGTTCAAAGCCATCTTATAATGTAAAATACACTCAGTCCAACTTCAAAAGTTCTCATAATCTTTAGCCGTCCCGACACTGTCCAAAAGCCAAAAGTCTAAGTCTCTGTTAAGACTGAGGATCTCTTAACTATGAGCACATATATATGTGGATATGTATATATGTACATACATACATATATACATACATACGTACATTTATCCACAATTTCAATGAACAATGGCACAGAATAAACATTCCCATTCAAATAGGGATGATGTATCTGATCAAAGGAAAGCTAAAACACAGAAGGATGAACACCAGCTTCTGAAGTTCCATGTTTGGCATCTTGAGCTCCTGATGGAATCATCTGGGATTCAAAGATCTGAGGTAGCTCCGCCCCTCTCTCTCTGCTACTGCAGCACATACAGCCTCTATTATGCTGGCTCTACTCCGTGCATGCAGCTTTCCTGACATCTCCAACATACTGCAATGTGGAAATTTAGGCTTCACCTTCCTAGCCACATGAAATGCCCTCTCAGGACTTCCTTGAAGTGAATCTAATCCACTCATCCATTTCTTAGACTCAGAGGCCTTCTGGAACCTTGACATGAACCTTCATGTTCTCCTCGGTATTCTTTCTGTAAGGTCTGAGAAGCAAGTACTCCTTGGATGATGGCGTCAAGCTCTGATGGCAATCTCAGATGTAGCCTGACCCCTTTGGGGTAGCATCTGCCTCTGTGCACCTTCAGTGTTAACTCTGGGAAATCCTTCCTTAGATGGTTACTCAGCAGCAAAGAATCCTCTTAGCATTTTCAGCATAAGCTTTCTCCTGTCTTGTTGGTTTGATTTTTAATATGAAAAGTAGAAAAAAAAAGAGATTTATTCAATGTGCCATATTGGGAAGAAAGATAAAGAAATCCAGCATCCCTTGTTTGCCTCCTTGAGTCCTGCTGTAAGGGTAGCGCTTAAATGGAAAGCAAGACACATACATACACAATGCTTGGTCCCTTGCCCACCTGGATCTCAGCTTCAGTCCCCTTTTTTAAGATAAGCCCCTGCTTCAAGGTCACCCAGCAGTTGTAAATCTTCTCCAGGAGACAAGGTCCTTTCACAGATGCCCTAGGGCTTCAAGGCTTTCTCCTTACACATTAATTTGTATTTGCATCAGTTGGAGATTTCTCTTGGTCTAAGTTTTTCCCTGAGGGTATTTTCCTGGCCCCCACCACCAGAAAGGTGGAGGTTTCTCTTGAGTGGTATTTATCCCCTTAACAAATATAGCTATTTTCTCAGCGTCTACCTCATCTGCACCTTTAACTGCTCTCTTTTACCTGCAGACGGGTGCATTGTTTCAGAATTTTCTGCTTCCATCGTTGTTTTATCTGTAGAACAACGTGAATGCTATCCCACCTTGAGCCTTCCCCCACCAAATAAATTAGCCCCTTATTTTTCAATTCAACCTCATTCAAATTCTCAGGAAACGGGGAGAATGCTACCAAATTCTTTTCCAGAATGTATTGTGAATGACCTCTAGGCCGGTTCCTGACAATCTCTGTTCCTCTCTGAGATTTCATGAACTGGCCTCCACTGTTCACCTTTCTCTTGGTTTCCCGTGTTTGGAGCTCTTACCACGATTGCTAGTTAAGCTTTGCTTACAGCATTCAAAGTCTTTTTTGGCCCAAAGTTCCAAACCCTTTCACAATCCTCCTTCAGACAAATCCCTAAGTCTTAAGAATCACAATTTCAGGTTTATCATAGCAATATTCCCTCTCCAATGCCAGTTTCCTGTAGGATTTGCCTTTCTTCTTACTGCAACAAAATATCTAAGAAAAGCAACAAGGAAGGCGGTATTTGTTTGGACTTACGGTGTGAGGATACAGCCCATCCTAGAAGGGAAGACATGGCAGCAGGCATGTGAAGCAGAGAGATGAATGCTGATATTTAGCTCATTTGCCTTTTTTAATTCAATTTAGGACTTTAATACATGGGCTGGTGCTACTCATATAAAGTGAGTCTCAATCAACCTTAACTTATTCTAGTCCAGTGGTTCTCAAACTCCCTAATGCTGTGACCCTTTCATACAGTTCCTCATGTTGTGGTGACCCTCCCAACCATAAAATTATTTTGTTGCTACAATTTTGCTATTGTTATGAATTGTAATGTAAATAACTGATATGCAGGATATCTGATATGCCACCCCCATGAAAGGGTTGTTTGACCTCTGGAGGGTTCATGACCCACAGGTTGAGAACCAGTCTTCTAGAAACTCCTATTGCTACATGGCTGCCCATGCACTGTCCAGTAGCCAGGCAGGAGGCTTGCTCATCCCGGGGCCTTATGTTCTACGTAATCTATGTGCTGTGTGATCACATAATTTGCATGCAGCATGATCATGCAATCTATGCACATGCATGGTGTAGCTTTGTGAGCCCATACACGAATGTGTGGGGGAATCCATAAAAAGCAAGTCATAGACTCCTCCCCTCTCTTCTTCCTTTCTCTCTCTCTCTCTCTTTCTCTCTTTCTGCACAATCTTCTGTAGGCCTAACCACATTCCCCTTCTCCGAATAAACTCTTATAGTGGGCTTTGTTGTACCTCGTGGCTTTTCTCGCATGGTAAACAGCACCACATAAAACTAACATTGGTGCCTAGACAAAGCAGGCTCTCCCAGCACTCTGTGTCTGGGACCCTGTATTGAGGTTTGTTTGATCTACAACTGCCCACTTTTTCATTTGCCCGGCCGCCAGACCTCTTTGCACAACACCAGCTGCTCCAGGTGCTGAGTTTTCCCTTTCCAATCCCTAGCCATTTCCCAAGACTGCAGCCTGAGATATATTTTTCATTGTTAGATCCCTGAGGGGTCCTCGGGCTGCGCATGCACTGGCTCATTCTCTCACTTGACGAAGCACTGAATGCTGTCAGACACCCAGGGGGTCCTTGTGCTATGTATGCCCTGGCCCTCACCTTTATCTTGACAAAGTGTTGGGTGACTTGTGCCACAATTGCAGACTCTTCCTTGATCTCAGGGATGCCTAAGACTGTGGTCTTGGATCACGCTTGTGTTTTTAGTTTTTCATTTTTTTCTCTCTGCTGCAGCCATGGGACATAAGGCTTCCTCCTTTTAGTCCCACTCCTCCTCTGAGAAATGCCTTAAACATACCTTAGATAACAATAAATATGGCTACCTAATGGCTCCTTGGACCCCGATATTTCACAGCAATTATCCAACTTCTGCCAGCAAACAGGCAAATGAAAAGAGTTACTTTATCCCCAAGCTTGTTACCTAAGCTCTAAACCCTCCCTTTTTGGTTCTTTCTCTCCTGCCCATGTGCTCCTAGTCATGCAACCTGAACCTGAGGAATCTCTGACTCCAAAGAAGCTCTGCCTACCTGACCTCTGCTCCCACTCTCCAGTATCAAGTGGGCCACTACAACTGCCCAAATCTTGCTCCCACCTTCAATCTTCCTGTCACTCATTCCTGAGCTGCCCTGAGAAGCACAGACAAGTCTGGGAACAGACTAGGATGCATGCAAATGAGTTTCATCAAACCAATGGTGCCCGACCACCCGGGACTGAGGTGCTTCATGATCAGGACCCACATTGTGATTATAATAGCCTGGGTCGCTCTCTAGCCAGAGACTAGGTTATAACCTGCCTCCTGGCAGGTCTTCCTAAGGCTGCCCTCAAACAAGTAAACTCTAAAAAGCTAAGAAACATAATTCAAGATAAGGAATAAAATCCGTCTCATGTTTCCCAGAGCTTCCCTGACATCAGGGCTAAACTTAAGCATCTGGAGAGGAGGCCCCTCCCCCAGGCAAAAATCTTAGCTGTGGCATTTAAGGTATACCATGGGAGAGATGAGAAAGCCGGTAAACAGAACTGCCAAATGCTGGCACACACTATCTGACTGGCAGCCCGAAGCCTCCAGGTCCCTGTTTTAAGTGTGATAGAGAAGGCCACTGGGCTAGTGCGTGCCCTGTCCCACTTGGGTCACCGACTGGGTCTTGTCCAAAGTGCCACCAAGAGGGACACTGGTCAGCTGACTGTCCCCTGTGCACCTCGTGGCATGGGGACATCAAACAGAGATCACCCTCCAGCTATCTCCTAGGCTTGGCCGTGGGTGAGGATTGAAGGTGCCATCTCTCACAAGGAACCCAGGTTAGCCCTTAAAATACCAGGTCAACCCATTTCTTTCCTTTTGGACACCAAGCCACTTACTCAGTCCTGAGGGAGTTTTGGGGTCCCACCTCTCCTCATTTCCCTATTGTCAGGGTAGGGGGACAGCCTTACCCATCTTACCAGACCCTACCACTTAATTATACTTCCGGGAGTATCCCTCTCACCCACACATTCTTAGTTGTGCCAATCTGCCCTGTGTCTCTAATGGGAAGAGATTTTCTGGCTAAGGCAGGTAGGAGCTTTGTTTTGTTTGCTCCCTCCACGTGCCTCACTCCAGACCAGTCAGCGGTGCCTCTTCTCCTCCCCATGCACAGTGACACAGACAGGGCCCTGCTCTCTCTCAAGTTACAGAGGACACCAGGATCCACTGCCTTGTCACCAATTCAAAAGAATGAGGTCTTACCCCACAAGCTCTTCTTTCCTGGTTCCTTCTCCTAATTAACTACTCAGCTAACTGTTACAGGATCACCATAGAGCTGGAGGCTGAGGAGCATCAAGTATACCTAGGCAGTAAGGAACAGTAACAGTCCAGAGGTATTTACACCCCCAGACCCAAAGTGTCTGGACTCTGCAAAAAAACAGACTTTAATATAACAATCCATTACTGTTAAATGCCCTCAGCAACTGATCACTTGTGTGTCCTGGATGCTAAACTAATAAAGGAAACAGGTGCCTCAAAATCTTATCTCAGGTAAAAGCTCAGGATAAGGCTTATTTCACATAAAAATTAAAAGCATGTTCCAAATATCCCTCCCCTCTAACACTAACCAATATAACAGAGTACTAAACATTATAATGTCATGACTACCAGCTCAAGATTTTAAATTCCCGGTGGTTGCTTCTTAATATGTTTAAAAATTCTTCTGAGC
The DNA here is from genome assembly GCF_007827085.1 of Peromyscus californicus insignis. Taxonomy (NCBI): domain Eukaryota; kingdom Metazoa; phylum Chordata; class Mammalia; order Rodentia; family Cricetidae; genus Peromyscus; species Peromyscus californicus. The sequence goes on from NW_026294402.1 coordinate 21,332,879, forward strand.
TCCAGAGCCAGCTTGAATCCACCTGGACAGCACTTTGTCGGACCCAAGCAGCAGGTGTTGGACGATTCCCAAAACAGCAGAGGACAATCCACTATCTCAGGATGTCTGGCTACTCCAAAAGCCCCCTTCCCTACCCACCAAGAGTTACCTGATGCCCACTGAGTCAGCTGGAAGCAGTTTTGGGAGACACAGAGGCCCCATTCCTGTTCACCCGCCATTTTTTTTTTTAATAATCAAAGAATTTGGAATGTTGCTACATGGCTGTGCATGTGCTGTCCAGTAGACAGGCAGGAGGCTTGGTCATCCCGGGGCTTTATCGTCTATGTAATCTGAGCACTACATGGTCACATAATTTGAGTGCAGGGTGATCACACAATCTAAGTGCATGCATGGTGTAGCTATGTGAACCCATACACAATTGTGCAGGGGGGAACCCATAAAAAGAGGGTCACAGACTCCTCCCCTCTCTTCTTTGTCCTCCCTGTCTCTCTCTGCACAATCTTCCACAGGCTTAAGCCTATGTTCCTTCTCCTAATAAAGTCTTATAGTGGGCTTTGTTGTACCTCATGGCTTTTCTTGCATGGTAAACAGTGCTGCTTAATGGATAGCACAGTGCTGCATAATAAAACTAACAGCTCTCTCACAGACATGCTCAGAAATTTGTCTTTTAGGTGATTCTTGATCCTGTCAAGTTGACAATCAATATTACTTATTGCAAGCTTGCTTTCATTTTTCTTCTAATTTTAATTGAGAATTAGCTATAATTATCTGTGGAGTATGATGTGATCATTTGATAAATACATACAGTATTGGAAGAATTAATGGAGACCATTAATACATCCAACTCTTCAACTATTAGATGCATTAGGACATTTAAAATCCACTCTTTAAGAAATTTCAAAATGTATTATTATTATTATTATTATTATTATTATTATCACTATGTGGTGTGATAGAGCTCTAAAATTCATACCTCCTATCTGATCTTTGACCAACATCCTTACATCTCTCCCTATCTCTAGTCCCTTATTCTGTAGTACATAAAATACACCCTGTTTTCTCACAGGTAAGGAGATCATCTTTCTGTGCCTGACTTACTTCATCTAGTATAATGTCTCCCAGGTTCATCTATTTTCTTTAAAATGGCAAAGCCTCCTACTTTTAAAATGTCAAATTCTATTGTATGTATTTACTATATTTTCTTTTTCCGATCTATCCAATGATGGGTTTTTAGCTTGATTTTTATCTCTTAAGCTGTTATGATTAGCACTGAACTAGAAATGATGGGAAAGGGCCCATGGTGTGATGGAGACTTCCTGGACTCCTTAGCTTTAACTCTGGAGTTATGGTGCTGGAAGCTCACAATCATACAAAAGTTCCACAGGATCAATGACTCTGAGCCCTTGTTTCACAGATTCTGAGAATGAAATCCATGGGCCACAGAAAGGTTAATTTCAGAAGGGTTCATTCTAGGATTCTAAGTGGAGTTTAGGAGAAAGAAGGCAGAGTTTCTGAATAGCAGGAGTGGGCCCTGGAAGTGGGGTACCCTGGATCTACTAGTCCAGAGGTTTTGGTAGGGCTGATAGCAGAAACTGGGGTGAGGCATGAGGAGGTGGGCTGGTCACTCCAGTGGAGCCATCCACTGTTACCTAGGTGCCTCTCAGCTTCAGTCACATCCTCATGTGCAGCTTTGAAGCACTGGTCCTCAAAAAGGAGAAGAATGATAATGAGAAGCCAAAGGAGGAACCAGGGCCCCTTTAGGTATTTCTGGCTTCATGTCAGGACAAAACCTTGGGCATTTCCAGGCATCAATAAGAACCAGGGTCCCTGTCCTTAAACTATCTGGTAGTATTTGTCTCCTGTTCTCCAAAGGAGCACAGGGGTCTAGACAGGCCTTCAACACACTGATTTCATTCCATTGGCAAACATCGGAGGGCAGTGTCTTAGTTGTTCTTCTATTGCTGTGAAGAGACACCATGACAGAGGCAACTTATAAAAAAGGATTTAATTAGGGCTGGCTTACAGTTTCAGAGGGTGAGTCCATGACCATGATGGCAGGGAGCATGGCAGCAGGCAGGCAGGCATGGTGTTGGAGCAGTAGGTGAAAGCTTACATCTGATCCACAAGCACTAAAGAGGGAGAGAGAGACAGAGAGAAAGAAAGAGAGACAGACAGACAGACGGATGGACAGATGGACAGAGAGAAAGAGAGAGAGAGAGAGAGAGCTTTTCCAACAAGGCCACACCTCCTAATTCTTCCTCAACAGTCCACCAACTGGAGACCAAGAATGCAAATATATAAGCCTATGGGGGGCCATTCTCATTCACACCACCTCAGTGGTACAGCTAGATTACTGGAGTTCTATTTTCAGCTTCCCGGGGAACTTCCTTACTGTACTGTGTGTGGCACTAATTTGCGCCACCACCAGTATGCAAGCATTCCCCTTTCTCCACATGCTTTGCTCAGCCCTTGTCTTTAAACATGTATGAGGGAGAGCCAGTGCGCTTGATTCACATCCCCCTGAGGATTAAGATGCCCAGCTTAGATGATGGCTTTTAGAATCAGAACAGGGAAGGGATTCCAGCTGCAGCTCACAGAGCTCAGAAAAGAGCTCCAGAAGAGAGGGCCTCAAAAGCTGAGCAAGCTCTTCCTTTGCCTTTCCACATGGTATGCATTCTCCCTTCTGTTCTGATGACATGCAGGCCTCAGGAGTCCCATCTCCCTCACAGTTCACCTTCAGCAGAGAGCGTTTCAGTCATGAAAGAATGAGGGTATTAACTTTTTTGTTTCTTTTAGATTTTAAAATTTTATTGTATGTGAGGTTGAGGCCAGCCTGGTCTACAGAGAGAGTTCCAGGATAGCCAGAGCTATAAAATACACAGAGAAACTCTGTCTCAAGAAAACAAAAACAACCCCCCAAAAAACTTTATTGTAAAGAATTTGCAAATACCAAAGAAAAATAATGAAGCTAGACTCACATAGTTAATCAAAATGAAGCTAGACTCACATAGTTAATCAAGCACTTGCCCAGACCTGAAATCTGCTCATCTAAGTGTAATGTGGGGATTTATCAAGCAAATCCTTGTAGTTGAAAAGGAGGTTTATTTGGGGTAACTTACAGCCAGTAAAGGAGTTGGTTACAGGATCCCGGAGAGGTGATGTGCAGTCCAGCGGGGTTCTCTGGAGAATTCTGACTCAGTCTGCCATCCAGCATCCAGGATCGAGTCCCATCTCCCTCACAGTTCATCTGCAGCAGAGAGTGTTTCAGTCATGAAAGAATGAGGGTGTTAACTTTTTCATTTCAATTTTTTTTGAATTTTAAAATTTTATTGTATGTGAGTTTAAGGCCATCCTGGTCTACAGAGAGAGTTCTAGGACAGTCAGAGCTGTAAAATACACAGAGAAACCCTGTCCCCCCCAAAAAAAAACCAATCCCCCCAAACTTTATTGTAAAGAACTTGCAAATACCAATGAAAAATAATGAAGCTAGACTCACATAGTTAATCAAACAAGCACTTGCCCAGACCTGAAATCTACTCATACCAGTGAACTTTAAAAAAATTAGTTATTTTATTTTTTGATATTAAAATATAATTACTTCATTTTCTTCTTCCCTTTCTTCCCTCCAAATCCTCCCATATACCTATCACTGCTTTCTTTTAAACTCATGGCTCAAAAAATTAATTGTTGTTACATACACATTCATATATGGATATACATATATTCCTAAATAAGCAAACACAATCTGCTCAGTCTATAATGTTACTCCCACGTGTATGTTTTCAAGGCTGACCATTTGGTACTGGCTAGTTAGGTGGTGTGCTTTTCCTAGGGAAGACTTTCTTCTGCTTACAGGATTACTTAGTTGCCTGTAATTCTTTGTGCAGGGCTGAGGATTTGTGGGCTTTTCCCATCCACTTTAGCATATCTGTTACTGTTGTATTTTCTTAGGTCTAGACAATCATGTTGGTGATACTTTCTAGATATAGCTTCTGACATTACTAGAAGATGCAATCTCACAGCAAACTCCCCATAAGAGTGTGACTTACAATCTTTCTGCCTCCTCAACTGCATTGATACCTAAGTCTTAGGTGTGGGAGTTCTTCTGCAGATGTATCTGCAGTTGGGACTGGACTCCATAACTCTGCATTTTGATTGGTTGTGGATCTCCATCTCTTGCAGAAAGAAATTTCCTTGATGAGGGGTAATGACTACACTTATCTGTGTGTATAAGAACAAATATTTAGAATGTATTAGTGTGTTGGTTAGAATGTAATTGGCCTCCATAATCTCATAGGGAGTGGCACTATTGGGAGGTGTGGCTTTGTTGGAGTGGGTATGGCTTTGTTGGAGGAAATGTATCACTGTGGGGGCTGGCTTTGAGGTTTCTTATGCTCAAGATACTGCTCAGTGTGTCAGTTGACTTCCTATTGCCTGCAAGATGTAGGAGTTTCAGCTATTCCTCCAGCACCACATCTGCCTGCACTCTGCCATGCTCCCTGTCGCGATGATAATGCACTGAACCTCTGAAACTGTAAGTGAGCCCCCCTCAATTAAAATTAAATGTTTCTCTTATAAGAGTTGCCATGGTCATTGTGTGTCTTCACAGCAATAAAAACCCAAATTAAGGCAATTAGGGATTATGATGGTGGTGGTTGTAGATTGTATGATCTATGACTTCACTAGCCATGGATAGCTGGCTTTATTTCCAGAACCAGCATGATTTTCCTCTTGTTGAGTTGATCTTAAATCTAGTTAGTGAGCTGTTGACTATTGCCAAGGTATACATGCTACTATTGCAACCTAGGGTTTCCCTGCCTTGACGATCTTTATTGTGGTTGATAGGCATCAAAGCTGGGTAGAACTGCTGCTTTCTGGCCTTATTTGGAAACTTACATAGCATGCCCTCTGGTACCATGAAAGCTAGTCCTCAGGAAAAGGGAACATAAAGGGCCAGGCTCTTTCTGTGATCCCACTCTCTTCATTCCTATGCTATTCTTAATAGTAACATAATTTTCCTAAAGGCAGCAGCTCTCTTTTACAGAAAAATTTGACTCAATTTGATTCTGAAAATGTAATCAAAGAAAGACCGACTGACTTTGTTAATTTGATAATGTGGCCACCTTTCGTATTCTGTTGGTGAAGCTTACCTCTGTGGTTCCTGTTTGAGTTCCTGAACTTTTCATTTCCAGAATTACCTCAGTTTTGATTTTTTTTATTGATTCTATTTCTGCTTTCAGTTCATGAACAGTTTCACTCAATTCCTTCCCTTGTTTGTGTTTTCATAGATTTCTTTAGGGATTTATTCATTTCCTCTTTAAGGACTTCTGTCACAGTGGTTCTCAACCTTCCTAATGCTATAACCCTTTAACATAGTTCCTCATGTTCTGGTGACCCCCAACCATGAAATTATTTTCATTGCTACTTCACAACTGTAATTTTGCTACTGTTATGAATCATGGTGTAAATATCTGATACACAAGATGGTCTTAGGCTACCCCTGAGAAATGGTCATTCGATCTCTAAAGGGTTCGTGAACCACAGGTTAAGAACTGCTCTACCCTATTCATGATGGATGTTTTAAGGTCTTTCTCTTGTGCTTCACCTATTTTGGAATATTCAGGGCATGCTGTGGTAAGGTTTTTGGGCTCTAGTGGAGACATACTGTCCTGGCTGTTATTGATTGTGTTTTTATGCTGGCATTTATGCATCAGGGATTAGGAAGATTGTAATTTTAGGTTTTGATGCCTTGTCTTGTTTTTGTTGGGTCTTTTGTTCCTTCATTTTTGTTTCTTCTCTGGTGGCTGTGTGTTGCCTGGTAGGAAGATTTTCTGAGGTCCTGACAGGTGTGGGCACTGGGGAATCCAGGTGAAATGTGTTTCTGGATAATGTAGCCACTCTTAATGTAAAGAATTTTGCAGTACTTAAAGTGCATGTACATTTTCCTAAATGCTGAGGCCTTGTGCATGCCAGGTAAGCACCTGTTAGAAATTAATAAGGAAAACCAGGTCTGGTAAAGGAGCTGACATGAAATTGCCCTTCAGGAATGCTTTATAAGGAAAGTCTCATGATCATGGGAGGCCATGGGCAGATTTGGAAGGGAGAGAGTGAGCCTTCCCTTTACATCCTAGAGAGTTATTGCATTAGGAGAGAAAAGCACCATGTATAGCAGAAAGGAAGAGTCTTCAAATAATCCAAACAAAGGGGATTTCTGATTCTCAGCTTTTGGGGAGTATGATTAAAAAAAAACTCCATATCATGCGACTTAGCATGGCCTGTCTTATGTGCCGGTGGCATGAAGCAGGTACTCGATAGACCCATGAGCTTACCCTGCAGTTGTACAGTGGAGAGCTGACCTTGCTTTTCCTACACAGGCTTGAGTTCTCTAGCAGGCTCATGACTGTTCTTTAGGGGATAGACTTGAATGGGTGTGGCCTGATTTCTGTCAATCTTTCATCCTGACTCTTAGACAGTTCTATGATTTAACAATACTCTGCTACCAAGTCTTGCCCCAGTTCCCAAAGTCCAGTTTTAAATTTACTGAAAATTGAGCAGAGCTCAGGCTTTCCAAATACCCCTGCTTACATTACTCCTATTGTTATTGTCTTCTCTCAGTGAGATGCATTTTGTACTGTTGGCAAACCGTAAGAATGCAAGTCTACTAGTTAAAACCTATAATATTCATTAGAGTTCAGTCTTTGTTTTGTATATCCCACAGGTGTTCAGACATACATAATGTCACACCCCTTATACACTGTGCACAATAATTTCATGGCTGTGACCCCATTGTCTCACCCATTTCTCTTCCCCCTAACCTCAAAGAAAGGCAGCTCCATTTGACTAGCTGTTCAGAGTGTGCCACGTTCAAGTGAAGGACGGATGTTGACAATTTCACTGTCTTCTTGCTTGAAGCTTCACAGAGCCAACAGTGTTCATTAACAAAAGTGAAAGGGAATGAGAGAAGCAGGGGGCCTTGCAGGGTGATCTGAGCAGCCTAGAGGAAGCAGTTCTATGCAGTGTCTCTGACAGGCTTGAAGCTCAGCATCAAATGTCTCTTGAGACAGGAACGAGGAAACTGTTTCTGAAAGTCCATCATGCCAAGGGAGTGTTGTCCTAGTCTCCTCTCTGCGCTTGGTATGGTACCGAGGAGGATCCCACTTCTAGCTAATGTTGTAGGTGAGTTTATTATTTTTCTTGTGTGGTGATGTACTGTGTTCCCCAAAATACTGTTCAGCCTATTAAAGTTTGCCTGGGGATCAGAGGACAAAGCCAGCCACTATATTTAACATAGAAGTCAGGCAATGGTAGTACATGCCTTTAATCCTAGCATTCGGGAGGCAGATATCTATCCTGATTTCTGTGAGTTCAAGGCCACACTGGGGAACAGAGCCAGGCATGGTGACACACACCTTTAAACCCAGCACTAACCATAGAGGTTTGGAGGTCAGTACAGACAGACAGGAAGTGTTGTAGCTGGGCAAAGACAGGAAGTGAGATGCAGAACAGAAAGGCATAAAAGTGTGGGTATACAGGAAGTAGGTCTCTTTGACTGAGGAATTCCAAGTGGTAAGAATGTGGCTGGCTTCTTTCTGCTTTTCTGATTTCTCAGTTTCTACCTCAATACCTGGCTCTGGGTTTTTTTTTTTTATTAATAAGACTGTTTAGCAATTCATCTTACAGAGGCAAAGGTCTCTTGAGACAGGACTGAGGAAACTGCTTCTGAAAGTCCATCGTGCCAAGGGAGTGTCTAGTGCTCCTCTCTGTTCTGTGTGGCACTGAAGAGGATCCCACTTCTAGCTAATGTAGGTGACTTTATCCTTTTTCTTACTACACAAACCAGATTCCAGTTGGTGATAGGTCAGGATTATGAGAGATGATGGTGGTATGGATTTTGTATTTGATCATTTGACTTTATATTGAAATAAATTAACTTCAGTTTCTCTAATAACTAGTAACAGAGGATGAGGGGGAGCAATTGAAATGAGTGTACACTGGGGATAGCACCTTTTTTTTTCTTTTTTCTCCCAATATTTCTCTGAAAGGAAAGGGCTGTCAGTCTAACAGACATCTGGACAACTCTTATGCCGACACTAGCCATCTTGAATGCTCTGCGGATGCCTTGAGACAACTGGGCAAAGTATTGCAGCTGATTGCCTGGCTCCTGAAGGCATAGCCATAGCCAAGGTTGTTTGAAAGAGTTTGAACTAGACCTTTCTAATCATAAGCCTCAGTAAACCATTTTCCACCTTGGCTAGAAGGATAGTATTTCCCTGGTGAATGGACCACTATTTCTGGTGGCAAGGCTGTGATTGGTCCAAAAATACAAGCCTTTATGACTCTAATGGACAGGGAGGATTGGAAAAACAAATGGCTATAATTGGCCCAAATACCTGTAATTGGGTTATTTAAGCAGACTGCCCAGGCCTGCTTACTGAATCCACTGGTGGCACTCTCCTACGCCGAGTCCACTGGTGCTGCAACACTAGATCTAACAGGGACTTCTCCCAAGTGCCTTCTCTTGTCCCACTTTCCTTAGTGGATGCTGAGCAGAAACATCAGGAGTCAGAGTCAAGGATGGTGGCAGAAGGAAGCTAGGCAGCATCAGGACAGATCGACAGTTGAACAAGGGCTGGCCACAGATAGCAGCGCTGCAGCCCGGGTCCTAAGCAGTGCCTTGACAGCTGGAAGATCCTCCGGGGCCTCGTGAACACGACAGCATGGGCAGCGTTGTGAGGCTTGGACAGCTGAAGGCTGTGCAGACAGCTGATGCCACCGGACACCCAAAGAGACTACTGCCATCTGGCTTCTGAGCCCAGTGCCGGGCTTTCCAGAGGAAATCTCAGATAAGGGCAAATTGACAGGTGAAGAAAGAGCCACCTGCAGCGGCCTCAGACTCCCACGCTGGTGTAATGGGTAGCCATTCCAGCTTTGATCTGGAAGTTCCAACCCCCATTGAGACTTCGGCAACTGCCACGCCTACAAGGCGGGACCAAGAGAGGCGCCTGGAGACCCTAGATCAGGATGGGCCAGCGCTCTCTCTCGGTTCCGGGACCCTGGACGGTGGAGGTGGGCCAAGCAGAGCTCCAGAGAACACCGCTGGACTGCGATACACCTTCCCCAGACCCAGCAACCTACCTATCCCTTAATTTGTAAGTTACGCCATTAAATAAATCTCCTTTTAACTACGTGGAGTGGCCTTAATAATTTCACCAATACATTGGCACTGTTAACTGGCCTGGTGGCTTTGCTTCCGGTACACCACTTACTGACCATACCCTGAGATCCTGCGCACCTTCGAGGATCCTGATGCTGGCTGGAGGCCATGATTATGCTTGGGTGATCTTGGCCATGTCCAGTGCCCAGCTTTTTTTTTGAATGCCCTTCTGAGTCCCCCAGCTTACAGTTCTGGAAGCAGCCACTGGAAACCGATGGGGCACGGGTCCGGTTTCAGAGGAGCCAGGGCAAGAAGAAAAGAAACAGCTGATACACGGGTGTAAGGAACTAGAGAAGACGAGCTACAGGCCTTGGCCACCAGAAGAATTCCTGAGAGCTGCTGCATCTGAGACCCTAGGCTGAGATCTTTCCCTGACTACTGTGAACGGATAAAGGCGTCAACAGCCAAGGCCTGTCCAGGGGCTATCACTTAGAGAGTTAAGAATTTTGACCCCCAAGGCCAGCAAGGGACTGTAGTAGTAGAGGGTGCTATTCGCAGCTGTTTCCAGCTACCTGATGTTGTCAAACACCTAGGGAGAGGATGGTGCTCACCTGGAAGTTTCATTCCTATTGGCTAGCTTTCATAATTCTGGAAGTCACTATGGACACTATTGGAGTAGGAAAGGAATCACCACTCTTCCTCAGCTATGGACCCTGTGAGCTACAACAATGACCAGCCTGGCAAGGCATAATAGTGTTTGAATATCATGGGAGGAACCAACCTCTTCCTCATTGGATTTAAGGCCTGCTTCACAAGTTGGAACCCCTACCTGGCACCATTACTAGTACCCAAAGCCAGTGACTGCACAGGCCATGAACTATAGGGGAGAACCTACTGCTGGCATTCTGCTAAATGGGCATATTATTGAACCAACTCCTAATTATTTATCATTGTACCTACAGACCAATGCATCTCTCAGTCATCATCAGATGAGCTGCTTTTTTAAAAAGATTTATTTATTTATTTATTATGGAAGAACAGCCAGTGCCCTTAACTGCTGAGCCACCCCTCCAGCCCCCAGATGAGCTTCTTTTTGCAGTAGATGGTGCTTAACATAGAGATGCATAGCTCATCAAGGTAGAAAGAGACTTCTGAATGCCCAGCCCTGTGTTGGGCAACTGTATCATACCCTGTCTACCCAAGCTCAGGAATCATGGAGCAGGCAGAAAGATCGTAAAAGCCATAGGTAGTGAATGCCTACTAGGAAACGCATCTGGATACAGCTGGGCAGTTGCACATATAAAATTACAGCAATTAAAATAGAATCCTGATGATCTGTCCAGGCTCAGGTCAGACAAAATTTTAGCATGAAAATGAGAGGCAGGCATAAAGTTACACCCCTAACCAATGAGCTATTGGTAGTTGATAGCTTCTGAGAGAGAGAGAGAGAGAGAGAGAGAGAGAGAGAGAGAGAGAGAGAGAGAGAGAGAGAGAGAGAGAGTTTTCTCTAAGGACAGATCCATGGTGGGTAGACTGCCTTCCACTGAAGCTCACACTTCTAAGAGTATATAGACAGTATAAACTGTATTTCATATTTTTTGTGTGTGTGTAAAAGAGGAAACAACGTTGTCTTGTTGTGGCTGCATTGTGAGACCCCTGAGCAAGACCACCACAGAGCTGATATTCCATGCAAAACACAAAGGGGTTTATTGACAACAAGTAAGCTTGGGCTTGGTCCATGTCCAACACTTGACACAGCAGGTGGAGGAGGATGGCCCTGAGCTCTTAGGGTGAGGGGTTTTTAAAGGGAAAAACTGCAAGCAGGGTGGTACAAACCTTGACATCACATGATTGGGTAAGAGTGTGTAACCTTTGAATTTACTGGTTAGGGGTTACAGTTACCATTTTTGGGCAGGCCTGGGCAAGTCCCAGGCTCTGTCCTTGAGCTGCCATGGGGGCTGGCTGACCTGGCATGTTCACATTGACCCATGCACGTAACTCTAAATTGGTGAGGGGTCCCAGACAGTAAACAATTGGCTGAACCTTGAGCAGTCATTGTATGTGCAGAAAGAGAGCTACTGCAAGGACTGTGTCTTTTGTTTATGGCCCTCCCAGAAACTGCTTGTTCAAGTCTCAGGAAACTGAAATTGAGGCCTGATCTCTGAGAGAAGACTAACAGCCTATTATGGCTGGCGTCTGCTTGGTCTTTTCAGTCTGTTTCACCAGCGCCCTTCATTGTCCCTGGACATAGATGCTAACCTGGCCTCAGAACTGGGCTCAGAACTGGGCAGTTAAAAGCCAATAGGACAAGCTGCTGAATGTGTTCAGTAGCAAGGAAAGGTTTTTGTCTTTCTATCTAAGAAAGAAAAGTGGGTTCTAAATTAATTCATTTTACTTTCTTTCAGCCAGAAACTCTCTGGTACCAGTCATTCTGTTGACTAGTCACACTTTGACTGGCAATGCTAATACAGAGAGGACTTTCTAGTTCTTCTACTGGGCTGATCTCTAGACAAACACACTGTTTGCACATTTATAGTTAGTTGATACATCCCTATGTACCCAACTAATTTTAATTCTACTGACTCACTTAGCTTTAGCATCATATGGGCTCATTATCAAAACTAAAGGTTGGCTCAGCTGAAATATTTGAAGTAAATGACTTGTCAAATGCAGCACCACCACTTAGTGATTATTAGATGCCATTGATTGGCTGATTGGGTGCCACCATTGTGACCATTGTGTGTTTTATATGAAATTTTGTCTAAACCACGATTCATATGTAGGATGGAGCCAAAGGGGAGCTCCCAGTAGACTCAAGCCTGCCATGAGGAGCTGCTAGATCATCAGAGACCTTGCCTTGTCTGCTGCTGCTAAAGGTGCAGAGTTTTCCCAAAATGAACTAAGTAATCTTTAGTCGTGAGGCAGTTGAATCTCAGGCTTCCATGCCCCCCCCCCAACTTTCTGTGCACACCACTGGCCATAAAAGGATGGACACCACTGGTCACCTTTGTGCCCAGTTGGATCTTCATGCCAGAGGAATTTACATCTTGAAATGCTACATGTTTAAATTGTATGACCACTCATTGACTGCAAAATATAGCGATGGACATGAGGAATTATATAAGATCTATACTATAGAAAATTTATATCTTAGAAGTGTCACAGACATGATCACACCACCATGGAATAAAGGAAGAGAGTAGATGAAGAAATGAAGTCTGTACTAGGAACATAGGCAGTGTGGGCACTGTGGACAAAGATAGGCCTGGAGTGGTCTTGCTTTTTTATACTTCCTGAGCACAAGATTAGTACTGACAGAGAGACAGGACAGATCAAGGGGCTGAAGAGCAGCACTCCTAACCAGGACTTGTCAGGAAAATACACACACACACACACACACACACACACACACACACACACACACACACACAGCCCTCATGTAGAGTTAGAACCCATTTTGTCCATTAATAATGATGCTGACCTTCAATGGTCTAAGTGTCTGATTGAACACTAGCGATAGGCCAAGGCAGGAGATGGACTTAGGAAGATTGCCTTTGTGGAATGCACAGTATCTTTGGAGCCAGAAAACTGAGGTTTTTTTTTTTTTTTTTGTAATAGTATGACAGCAAAGATGAATCTTTCCCCAGGCTGTAGGCACTAGGGTGCATATGCTCTATGGTACTTGTGTAGCACTGAGGATGCTCATGGATGTCCTCACTATGACCCATGGATCACTTGATGGCTGGCAGCCTCTCAATCTGCGCTCTGTGGGTTTGACCTGCTTTTGTGCAGATGCTTATAACTGACAGGATACAACAAGATGAGATTTGTGAGGTTGCAGTTGTGAGGGTGCTCACAGTTCTGAATACAACTCTCTATGTCTGTCCACACTGCCGCCTTTCTCATGTACCTAGACTGATCGTTCGTGTCACTGTAACTGAGTAGTGGTAGTACCGTGTCCCTGTGGCAGTTCAAATTTGAAGGAAATGAAGATGTTGGGAGTTGTCAGATTACTTTTAAAGAACTTCTGAAGCCAAGGGTAGAGGAAGGTTGTATTAGTTATATTTCTATTGTTGTTATAAAACACCATGACCAAAAGCAACTTAAGGAAGAGTTTATTTTGGCTTATGGTTCCAGAGGGCTAGATGTCCAGATCAGCAGGAAGGCACAGCATCAGATACAGGAAGCTGAGAGAACACATCTCAACCACACATGGGAAGCGTGGAGAGCCAGGACTGAAAGTGACATGAGGCTTTAAACCCCAGTGATGTCCTTCCCCCAGCAAGGCTCCATACCTAAAGGTTCCACACACTCCTCATAGCACCACCTACAGGGAACCAAGTTTTCAAATATATGAGCCTATGGTGGATGGATGTCCCTCATTTAAACCACCAAAAAGGCAATAATTATCTGTGCTCCAACCACTTTCACGTGGGGACATTTACAGACTTTTTAGATCAAAATTTAATTGAATGTTGGTATCTCAGAGTTGTTTTGATTTGCATTTCCCTGATGATTAGGGATGTTGAACAATTCCTTAAATGTCTTTCGGCCATTTGAGTTTGCTCTGTTGAGAATTCTCTGTTTAGTTCTATAGCCTTTGGTTTGCTATGATTGGTGTGTCTTTAGTCTCTTTTATCCAGGATTTGTTTCCTACTTTTTTGTTTTGTTGTTTCTTTTGTTTTTTTGTTCAATGATCAGCTTGGCTGTATGCCATTCTGCCTTTTGGCCTTTCCTGGTTGTAACCTTGAGATTTCCTTTTCTACAAATTGAAAGTGAACTCTTAATGCTCAGGTAGACTGAGGTTCGATGTCACTTGCAAAAGTGCTCCATTAGGCATTTTTTCGGTATCTTTTCTGGAAGCAGGAGGCACATGCTCTGTCATTAGCAGCACTAAGTAGGATCAGTTTGTCCAGATGATGACCTCCATCTATGGTCCAGTTAAGGCAGTCTGTGGGCATGGTTCTTTGGAGCTATGGAGACATCTTTCCTCAAATCATTATAACTTTCACATGAATGACATAACTGAGCTGATTTTCCAAATCCAGAATTTCTCTACATTGGCTATCTAGCATTCTTAACTGAAGATACACTGCAAGTTCTCCAAAAGGTGGGGTCAATGCTTAAACATTTTCTTCCAGAGCTGATGCACAGGGGTGATGTTGTAATAACCATTTCTCAGAGTGGAAAAAGATTCTTAGATAATATTCATTGAAGTTAAATAATTTAACTGAGACATTTCTCTAAGTGACAGTCATCTTTTCCACTAATATTTTGAGAGTAGGTTTTCCATTTACTCTGTAGATTCAGAAGTCAGTGGACCATATGAAAGTTTAAAATTGATTAAAAATTACATAAGCAACTTTATCTTGAGTCTAGAAAGGAAGGGTCACATGTTTAGTCTATCAACATTTTGTAGCCTCTCAATAACTGGGATTTTGCAGTCTCTTTTCAAAGCCTGGCTGTGACCACAAGCTGAAAAATAGGCTACTTCAAAAAAGTGAATTAAAAGTGTGTTCCAGATTGTTATTGGAGATGAATTGGTGGCTTCTGTCTTTGATGCCAACATTGGTTATTCATGATATAAGCACCTTCCCACTTATAAAATCTGGTTATCTTAAGTACCAACTTAGCAAGGAGATCATAAGAAACCATTAATTCTCTCATCAAATCTGGCTCAGGACAAAAGTAAAGGTAGGTGATTGTTACCACCCCAAGTCTACTGTTCTTTGTCCTGGAATCAAGACTGCTGTCCCTACCTCAATCACCATGTAATGTCAATAGGACAAACATTCTCTTATAGTGAGAGGTGGTCTCTCTTCCAAAGAACTGCAAGCTGAACATAAAAGATACTCCAAATCTTTTAAATGGTTTCTCTGACTTTACAGTATGTGTGTATGTGAATCTCTCTCTCTCTCTCTCTCTCTCTCTCTCTCTCTCTCTCTCTCTCTCTCTCTCTCTCTCTCTCTCTCTGTGTGTGTGTGTATTCTTCAGGGGCCAGTCTTCTGGTTTAATAATAATATGATGTCATAATCAAGCTCTTCAGGGAATTTCCATGGGAGTCTCTTTGGAGAATTTTATCCTCTCACAGCCAGTAATTACCATCTTTATCAGAGCAGACCTGACTACTTTTCAGAGACACTCAACACCCAGCCTGTTAGTGTTCTCTTATGGAAGACAATGGTTGAGAGGCTCATCAAACCTCCACCTGATACTCCAGGAGCTCCATTTACATCCACTTCCCAACTTTACAGAATTCTGCCCTAGCTTCTCATGGGCTCATGGTCCCAGGAGGTAATAGGGTATATAGTAAGTATAAGGTCAGCAGAAGAAGACCTCATCTGTGTAGCTATGGAGAAATTATCATCCATTCTGGTGTGAGACTTCCGTGATGAGGCTGCTTTGGGCTCAATCAGAGTCCTGTAAGCAACCCATCCTCCATGCTACATAAACAAGCCCAAGAAATACATTGACTTGCCAAGCTGGACTCTGATTCGATTGCTGGTTTGGCTTGACATTGGTGCCCCATCTGGAGTGAGTGGATGCTCATTTACATCTTCCCAGGAAAAGATCATGCAACAGTCTATCCTTACACTATATGGATTTCCTGTGTGTGCGTATCTGTGTGTGTGTGTGTGTGTGTGGCGGGAAGCGGGACGGGGGGGGGGGGGGGGGGGGGGGGGGGGGGGGGGGCGGGGGCGGGGGAGGCATTCCCTCTAGTCACCAGGGAAGTGTCCATGTGATGGGTCTCTATGATGCAAGTCAGTGATTCATATTTGAGAGTTCAATGGCCATTTCAGACATACAGCACATTATGAAAGGAATACCTTTGGTTTCTAACATGCAGGCTGCTATATCTGATTGGCTTTCACAAGGTTGCTCATTAGAAGGGAAGGGGTTAAGTATCAACTCTGCATTTTGATCAATTGTGGTTTTCTGTAGAGATCTTTCTTGTCAAGAAAAGTTTCCTTGATTAGGGATGAGAACTACAATTATCTATGGGTGTAAGGATAGATATTTAGAATGTAGTTGTGGATGATGCTGTTTAGTAACATTGTAGCTGTAGGTTCTTGTCCATGATCATATACTTTTTAGGGTTTGTGGGATTTGCTGGTTTATTTTCTACTTTTGTTCAGTATATTGAGGAACAATAATAAAAACCTATAGGAAGATTCTCCTCATAGGCACAAAATACTTGACAGAAGCCGCTTATGGGAAGAAGGATTTATCTGGCTCACAGTTTGAGAAGGCACAGTCCATCATGGTGGGGAAGTCATATGTGGTTAAAGCAGAGAGACAAGGCAGGTTAGTTTCTAGAAAGAGCTGAGAAGAAAATCAAGTCTGAGGTTGAAGGTCAAGAGTCCCCATTGAGCTCTGTAGGATAGGCCACTTCCATTTCCATAGACCTGTTGAATTCATGGCCTTTTAAAATAAATGGCTATGCTCTTGGACATCTGCCCAGTCACTTTATGCAAGAGAAGTTAGGTGGGGGTTAGCAGAGTGTGAAGCCCAGGACTCAGACAATCCTGCATTCTGCCTTCTTATCTATTAAAGGCTCTTGCAACCTCTCTACTAGCAGCCAGTGGTGGGCTCTGTGGACTTCCAGTGCAACATATCCTTCATGGAGTTGCTTCTATGTGCACAGTGATGGGCTGAGACACTGAGAGGACTCAGATTAGTAAATTCATTCAGATGGTCTGAATGATTAAACTCCACTGAGAATTCAAAAGAAGGCACTGTCCTTTTAGGGAAATAATCGGCTGTTCTATGACCATGGTATCAGGTGACCTCACTAGGATCAGTTTGGACCTGTGTAGAACAATGCCAATTGTGTTGATATGCCAGTTGCTGTAAGACGAATTGAATTGCTAAACAGTCTTATTAATAAAAACCTGGAGTCAGGTGTTGGGGTAAAAACCAAGAGATCAGAAAAGCAAAAAGAAGCCAGCCATGTTCTTACCAGTTGGAAATCCTCAGCCAAAGACATCTATGTCTTGTATACCCATGCCTATATGCCTTTCTCTTCTGCATCTCACTTCCTCTCTCTACCCAGCTACATCACTTCCTGTCTGTCTGTACAGACGTCCAGACCTCTATGGTTAGTGCTGGGATTAAAGGCATGTGTTACCATGCCTGGCTCTGTTCCCATTGTGGTCTTGAACTCACAGAGAAGCACATGGATCTCTGCCTCCCAAATGCTAGGATAAAAGGCATGTGCTTCTCTGTGAGTTCAAGACCACACTGGGAACAGAGCCAGGCATGGTAACACATGCCTTTAATCCCAGCACTAACCATAGAGGTCTGGAGGTCTGAGCTGAATCCCCGGGGGAGACCTTGCCCTGGAGGAGATGGGCTGGGGGGAGGGCATAGGGGTGGGGGTGGGAGGAGGGAGGACAGGGGAATCCATGGCTGATATGTAAAATTAAATTAAATTATAAAATAAAAAATTTTAAAAAATAAAATGTATTTTATCTTAAAATGAAAAATATTTTTTTTAAAAAAGAAAAAGTTGTTACCTAATAGTCGATTTGAACAAAATAATAAATTATTTTGAAAAGGAAAAAAAAGGCATGTGCTACCATTGTCTGACTTCTATGTTTAATACAGTGGCTGTTTTTCCTCTGATCTCCAGATAAGCTTTATTAGAGTACACAATATATTGGGGGACACAATATATCACCACAAGTTGCCCATCTGCTCAGTTCTTCTCATCAGTTCCTTTTCAGATGTTGCTAGAGGAAGTTTCTTCAAGGAATAAGCAACACATTTGTTTTCTACTTGCTGTCATCCAATAAGAGGCAATGAGGAGCAGGCTGTGGGGAGAATTTCAGGTGTAGTTTACAGGTCTGACCTTCTGACAAAAACATAAGCAGACAGTGCGCTGAGGAGGACCATGATTTCAGGTTTATGGGATTTGGCAAAAGATAGCCTAATTGGACTTCAGATTTAGATAGATAGATAGATAGATAGATAGATAGATAGATAGATAGATAGATACAGATATAGATATATAGATATCGTACTTATTGCATGAGGTACTAAAGACTTCTACTTCCATCCTGTGCTTTATCTGGAAAGACTACATTTTTTTCATCTTAGGTATCCTAGGAGGAGTAATGGGACAGCATGGCTGACTGTAACTTTCAAGGATGTTGGGATGGCTGTGCAAGTTTTGCAGATATGACCAGTGTCATGGTGGGATTATGGAACTGCTGATAGGTCTCGAGATCTCCCAATGCAGCACTAATATCATGGCTTCTCCCCTGTCAACCTGTGCACTATGGGAGTCGGAGACACTGAGCCATGGGCCCTAGTGGGTGACCACAAATGGGGAGTACCTTAAGGGACTTGAGATGTACTACAAGAGTGCCATTTAGTGAGTCATAAGCAATGCCTTCATTTCCATGAAATGCTTAATCCAGGGGAGTCTTCCATGTCCTATATGCCTTACTCAGTCATTGTGGGGAGGCTTTTGGTCCTGTCCTGTCCTTTCTATATTGCCTGTGTGGTGATGGAAAGCCTCTCTTTGGTCATTTATGATGTGCCATTCATTGTTGTTGTAGAATATTATTTTAAGATGTGTTACATTTGTTTGTGCTGTGGAATATTTGCTTAATGATGCAAAGATGTGTTGCATTCTTTTATGTTACATTTGTTTAACTCTGTGAAGCTGTGTTACTTTGCCGATCTAAAATACCTGATGGTCTAATAAATTGCAAGGCAGAAGAAAGGATAGGTGGGGCTGGCAGGCAGAGAGAATAAATAGAAGAGAAATCTGGGAGGAAAAGAAGAAAGAGAGGGAGAACAGGGAGTGAGAAAAGAAGGAGCCAGCCACCAAGCCACACAGCCAGACACGGAATAAGAAGGAAAGAAAAGAAATACAGAAATAGAGAAAGGTGAAAGTCCAGAGGCAGAAAGTAGATGGGATAATTTAAGGGAAGCTGGCAAGAAACAAGCTAAGCTAAGGCCAAGCATTCATAAGTAAGAATAAGACTCCGTGTATTTATTTGGGAGCTGGGTAGTAGGTCCCCAAAGAGCAAAGGGCCCTCAAAGAGCCAAAAAGAGCAAAAAGTGAAAGAGTAAAAACAAATAAACAAAAAACCGACCAACAACATTTTGTCACCCAGCATGGGGTTAGAGTAAAAGAAAATCCAACAACAATTGTTCATCCCCGTGATGGCTATTCTTGGTTGTTAACTTGACTATATCTGGAATTAAATAAAACCAAAGTGGGTGGATTCACCCCTTAGGGATGAATTTTTTTGGAAGTGGGAAGACCCATTTTTAGTCTGGATCCTTTGAGAAGGTATATACACTTTTAGTCTGGGCTACTTTTTCTGCTGTCAACCTATATAACAAACATGAAAGAAAGAAGCTTGTTCCCTTTGCCTGTTTTCTCTCAGTCTTGCTGGCAATTCCATTCCTTCACTGGCATTAAAGCCCACTCATTTGAGAATCTGGCATATACTAAAGACCAGCTAATATATCCAGCCTTTTGAACTGAACAACTACTAGATTCTTGGACTTTCTATTGGTAGACAGCCATTGTTGGACAAGCTCAACCACAGCCTATAAGCCACTCTAATAAATAACTATATATATATATATATATATATATATATATATATATATGTGTGTGTGTGTATATATATATATATTCTTAAGTTATTCTATAAGTTCTGTTCCTCTAGAGAACCATGGCTAATACAGATTTGTGTACCAGAAGTGATTCTAGAGCAACAAAAGTATTTGGATGAATTTTTTTAATTATCTGGAATTGGTTTCACAATTGACCAATACCACAGTTATTGAAGCCTCTCTAGTTACTGAAGCCTCTCCTAGAAGCTCATAGACTATTGAAAGCCATTGGTGTGAACTATTTTACAAATTTAAGGAAACAAATGCATTTGATTATTCTGATTCACCAACTGTGAAAGGCAATTGATTTGGTGAATCTGTATATAAAACTTTTGACAATTTGTAGAAAAAAAGAAAAATAATCATTCTGAATTATTGCTCTTGGTACCTTTAGATAAATTGACTAAGGAAAAATCTGATAAAACTAACCTACTTCTGGCATCCCAGAATACAGTGAAGGATATCAAAGAACTCAGTGATAAAATTGACCTGTTCCAGATGTGTATAAACTGTCTAGAGGTTACTAAGTGTGCCCTGGAAGAAAAGCTTCTCTCCAGCAGCCACAGAGCTCAAGTTGTAGAAATTCAACCTAAAGTCCTTATTATAAGAATGACTGAAAAACCAAAATAAATAAATAAATAAAATAAACATGAGCCGGGTGGTAGTGGCACACGCCTTTAATCCCAGTACTCGGGAGGCAGAGGAAGAAGGATCTTTGTGAGTTCGAGGCCAACCTGGTCTACAGAGTGAGATCCAGGGAAGGTGCAAAGCTACACAGAGAAACCCTGTCTCAAAAAACCAAAAAAAAAAAAAAAAAAAAAAAAAAAAAGGCTGAATTGAAATGAAAATTCAAGTGCCAGCCTCAGAGGGTGCTGGTAGTTAAAGTAGGGGCATAAATTGTTAAAGAATGTAATCCTGTAACTTGGGATGGAGATGTTCATGAGGATCCTACTGAAGCTGAGAACTCTGAACCCTCAGATTCTCAAGGGTTTATCTCATCTGAGCAAGTGGTCTCTCTACTCTTATCGGAAGATGTCCTCCCACCTCCAGCCCCTGGAATATTGCCTTTTATGCCTTTGACTGAGGCAATTAATACTTCATTGTCTGATAAACTACCATTGATTTTCTCTGAAGAAGAAATTAAGCAAGACAATACTGTTGTCTCTAGGACCCACCAATATATATTGCTGCCATATATATAGCCAGACTAACATGTCGAAAAACCATATTAAATAAATAAATAAAGTGTAATCAGCCTCTTAGAGGAGAAGTAGAAAGTGTAGTCCATGAGGAGCTCTTTAATACTAAAGGGCTTAACGAGTTTGCTAATTCGTTCAACCAGAAGTCTGGAGAATATATGTGGGAATAGATTTCAAGTGTACGGGATAATGGTGGAGGTAACATAAAACCGGATGAGGCTGAGTTTATTGATATAGGCCCATTGAGTAAAGCTTACAGGTTTAAAATGGAAGTTCACTCAGTTAAAAAAGAAAGGTATCAACAGCTTGTTTGGATGATTAACTGAAGCATTTATCAAAATAGAAAAAAAGTCGGAGATTCCTGATATCCCTTGGGTTAATGTTGATGAATGGATTTTAAGGCTCAGGGAAATTGCAATGCTCGAGTGGATATGCTGTGTAAAATCCTAATTCTCCTCAGTGAGAAAGCCCTGAAGACATACTCTTTCCTACTCCTGTAAGACACAAAATGGTGGGATGGGCATCAGCACATTTGAAGAACTCTGTTGTCACCCTCCCCCATGTACCAGACCTTAAGTTGGGAGATGCTGTTGCTCAGTTGGATGAAGTAAACGCAGTGGGTATAATTGGACCTCAAAGTAGCAGGGGCCAGGTGGCAGCACTGAATCCCAAAGAGAAGGTATGTTAGTTAGGGTTTCTGTTGCTATGATAAAACACCAAAAACTTTCACCTCAGTGATGCTGGTCTCTTCTTTTAGCTCCAGAAAACCAGCATCAAGTATGCCAGCAAAGCAAAGTTTTGCTTTAGTAGTAGTTCTGGCATCTTGTTACTCTCAGCTGATTCTTCAGCTCCTGCTAACCAGAACCACAAGGTGATCACAGTAATCTTAATGGGCATCACAGGCAAAGCAATGTTCATAATGGCATGATCTGTAATGGTCAGCACAGGCAAAGTGATTTTTTTATAGTGGCATGACTCATATGGACCTTTGGTATTGGCTAGTCAATCATGGTGTTTCCAGGCATGAAATAGGTAAGAAGCCTCCTTAATTTTTGTTTGACCTGTATAAGTGTAAAAAATTCTCAAACAAATGAAAGAAAGGCTCCATTGGATCATGGCAAAAGGGAATCTCAAGCCGGGCAGTGGTGGCGCACGCCTTTAATCCCAGCACTCGGGAGGCAGAGCCAGGCGGATCTCTGTGAGTTCGAGGCCAGCCTGGGCTACCAAGTGAGTTCCAGGAAAGCTCAAAGCTACACAGAGAAACCCTGTTTCGAAAAACCAAAAAGAAAAAAAAGGGAATCTCAGCCGATGAACCAATTTCCAGACTTAAGCCAGGTTGCAGACCCAGAATGCCTTGAATGAAGGAGTGGCCAGGTTCCTTTGAGGAAGGACATTGATAAAATACTTGAGAGCTTTACTGTTAACCTTTCCTAGCCCTCCCCAGAGGACTCACAGTCTTTTACAATAGAAACTGCACACTGGGGGAAAGAAAACAATCAGAAAATCTGGGGTCTATTGGGTGCTGCTTCTGAACTGATGCTGATTCCAGGGGACCCAGAGCAACACTGTGGCCCTCCAGTTAAAGTAGAGGCTTATGGAGGTGAAATGATCAATGGAATTTTGGGTGAAGTCCAATGAACTGTAGGTTCAGTAGGTTCCTGAACTCATCCTGTGATATTTCTCCTATCCCAGAATGTATAATTGGGATAGATATATTTAGAAGTTGCCAGAACACTCACATTGGTTTCTTGACATGTTGAGTGAGGGCTAATATGTTTGGAAGGCTAAATGGAACCCTTTATAGTTGCATCTGCCAGGGAAAACAGTGAATCAAAACCAGTATCATAAAGGAATCCGTGGCTGATATGTAGAACTGAATTGTATTGCAAAATAAAAAAAAACCCAGTATCATATCCCAGGAGGAATTGCAGAAATTAGTCCCACCATTAATGACTTGAAAGATGCAGGGGTGGTGATTCCCATCGCATCTCATTTCAACTCTCCTATCTGGCCATTGTAGAAGACAGATGGATTGTGGAGAATGACAGTTGACTATCAAAAACTCAGTCAATTAGTGACTCCAGTTATAGCTGCTGTACCAGATGTGGTATCCTTACTTGAGCAGATTAACACATCTCCTGGTACATGGTATGCAGTTATTGATCTAGCTAATGCATTTTTCTTGGTACCTGTCTATAAAGACTACCAGAAGCAATTTGCTTTCAGTTTGCAAGGCCAACTGTATTCCTTTACAGTTTATATATATTAACTCTCTAGCCATATGCCATAACTTAGTTCAATGGGATCTTGATCATCTGTCTCTTCCATATAATATCACATTGGTTTATGATATTTATGACATTATCTGACTGGACCAAGTGAAGAGGAGGTAGCAACCTTTTGGACTTGTTGATATCACACACATGCATCAGAGTACAGCAAATAAATCTACCCTAAATTCAAGGGCCTTCTACCTCAGTAAAATTCTTAGGACTCCAGTGGTGTGAGGCATGAAGAGATAATTCCTTCTAAGGTGAAGGATAAGTTATTGTACTTGTTTTCTCCCACCACCAAGAAAGAAGCACAATGTTTATTGGGCCTCTTTGGATCCTGGAGATAATACATTCCTCACTTGGGTGTGTTACTCCTGTTAATATACAAAGTGACTTGGAAAGCCACTAGCTTTGTGTGGGGTCTTGTTCTGGATAGTTTTATGTCAATTTGACACAAGCTAAATTCATCTGAGAGGAAGGAATCTCAACTATGAAAAATCTTCCATGATATGGGCTGTAAGGAATCCTGTAGGGCATTTTCTCAATTAGTGATTGATGGGGTGGGCTTGGTCCTGGGTTCTATAAGAAGGCAGGCTGAGCAAGCCATAGAGATAAAGCTAGAAAACAGCATTCCTTTGTGGCCTCTGTCTCAGCTCTGGTCTCCAGATTCCTGCCCTGCTTGAGTTCCTGTCCTGACTTCCTTTGATGATGAACTGTAATATGGAAGCATAAGCAAAGTAAACCTTTTCCTCTGCAAGTTGCTTTGGTCATGGTATTTCATCACAGCAGTACAAACCATAAGTAAGACAGACCTGGAACAGGAGAAGGCTCTCTAACAGGTCCAGGCTGCTGTATACAATCTTCTACCACTTGGACCGTATGATCCAAAAGACCCAATTACACTTGAGGTGTCAGTGGCATACAGGGATTCTGTTTGGGCCTTTGGCAGGCCCCTATTGATAAAGCACAGAACAAGCCTTTAGGATGTTGGAGCAAGGCTCTACTATCATCTGCAGACAACTATTCTGCCTTTGAGAGACAGCTCCTGGCCTGCTATTGGACCTTATTGGAAACTGAAACAAAAACAGCAGAATTTAAGCCAAAAAGACCATGTAAAGCAATGTTTCTTTTATTTAAAATGAGAAGATGCCCATATAGGTAAGTAGGTCCTTCCCAAGGTAGATTACCCCAGATAAAGTCAGCTGGCTGTTACCTGCTCACACACTAATTCTGGTTTTAGACAGCATACACTCACTGGAGAACTTTGGATAGTTGATCATCCCATCTGTTTCCTCAGTCTGCCTTTGTGAATGTGGGAAACCAGTCAGATGAGTGGAGCCACATTGGGAGAGGGGGCTTGAAAAGTAAAAACCACAAAAGGGGTAGGGAATAAGGATCAGTGAGAACATTTGATCCATAAGAGGAATGATTCTATCATACCACTATTGTGTCTCCAATAACAGACTGAGAGTGCACAGTAGGAGCTCAAATAGTCCTCCTTGAATGATCAGGTGAGTCAATTAAAGCTTTGCATCCCATAGCTGGAGTTGAACTAGAAATTTCAGATAATCCCTCTCATCATTAGGGCACACACATTCTGAAGCAGAGGAAGACAAGACTCAGCAGCAGCCTTCAAAAGAGAGATGCTTTTACAGACACAGCAATGCCTGGAGGGGCTGGCTGTTTTTATGTCCAATTTAAGAATGGATGGAGACAACTCAGCAACACATGCTGAAGAAAAGCACCCAGAATCAGCCTGGACCTTCCAAATATTCCTTCCTGCCAGGCATCTCTGATAGGTGCTGCCCATCACTGTCAATGCAGATAAGGTGCTAAGGTTTTGTGTTGATTCCTGACTCTCTAAGGAGACCCTCATTGGGTAAAGACCATTGTGCTGTCTCTGTAATTCCCTTGATCAGGGCAGATTCTCAAGTGGAGATGACTCTCTGTAGTGGGGCCTATAAATTACAGGATGTGTAAGAAACAGAGAAACAAGGAAGAAAGCAAAGGCCTGGATAACCCACCTTTTGAGAAAGAGGACTTTCTGGTGAGCTCTGTCATGTAGACTGAGAAGAGGAGAGGCTGTAGTCCAGCTTCGCTCTGATGACGGTTTTCAGGGCTGCTAGACAATACTGCCATCCTTCCCATTTCAGTGGCGTCTCTGCCTGCTTTCCATGTTCTGACAGTTCTGCTACATTTGTGATCAGAAATACGTGGCTCTGTACGTGACAATTTAAAAGGAATTATCACAGACATTTTATAAAATCTGGACTGGACTCATATAGAACCCTCTTTCATCTGTGCCCTCCCTCACAGCTGAAAATATTTTTGAGATAGATGTAGGTCCAGGTGCCAACCCAATTCACCCTTCTGCATGGCTAGTGTACCACTGGCTGTGACTAAAGCTACCAAGTTGTTCAGAGTGTATAGGGCACTCATTTGATGTTAGAGCAATGGTTCTCAGAGTATGGTTCTCAAAATAGTGGCAGTGGAATCATCTGGAAAAGTATACTCTGGTGTCCCATCTCAGGTCTGCTGAATTAGAAGTTAATAAAGTTGAACCTGGTACACTTGTTTTAGCAAGTCGTCCAGTTCATTCTTACATGTGCTGAGGTCTGAGAGTTACTGCTACAAAAGAATCTAGATCATGTAACGTTTTCCACAGTAGCCCACGTCTCAGGAACAGGGACCTTAGGAAGCCTGTGTGGCTTAGGGTACAGCTGATAATTTTGGTAGCAAGTTTCACGTATAAATGGGTCCAAGTCCTCCCTCTGCCTTTCTACAGGGAAAAAATTAAACATTCAGGCTCTTGAACTTGTGATATTAGCTTCTACCATTTTCTTTATAGAGATGACTAAGGGGTCAAAAATGAATACAAGAAAGAGCCTTGCAAATCAAGTCTTGTGTACATACAACTGTAAAGATGTGGTCAAGTTTTGTGATTTTGAACATAAACTTTGAAACCAACCTGCTTGGATTTCAACCCCTGTTTAGCACTGATTAGCTATGATGTTTTGGTGAGTTAGTTAAACCATTTGTTCAAGAAAAAGCTGTAATTCATAAAATGCAGGCTAATTATACCCAGACTGACTTAAACCTAGATATACTTGGGAATGGGGAACCTAGATTAGGAAAATGGATCCACTAGATTGGCCTGTGTTCAAGCTTGTAGGGTTTTTTTTCTTGAGTAAGAATTGGTGTGAAAAATCCCAGATCACTGTGGACACTCCTGGGCAGATAGTCCAGGGTGTAAGCAAGCAGGCTGAGTCAGCCATGAGTGAGAAAGTCAGTAAGCAATGTTTCTCAATGGATTCTGCTTCAGTTCCTGCTTCCAAGATCCTGCTTCAGTCCTTAACTTGGCTTTCTTCAATGAACTGTGATTTGATATGCATAAACCAAATAAACCCTTACCTCCCCAAGTTGTTTTTGGTTATAGTATTTCATCATAGTAATACAAACCTAAGATATCATCTATGGCTATCAATCTACTCGTCTATCAACCTACTCATTATATTAGTCAGGGTTCTCTAAAGGACCGGAACTAATAGAATGGAGATGTTTATAAAAGGAGATTATTAGACTGGCTTACAGGATGCAGTCCTAGTAGCCCCCCATTAGCTGTCTCACACTAGACAAGCCAAGAACCCTGTACCTGTTCAGTCCATGAGGCTGGATATCTTAGCAGTCCCTATCAGGCACTACTGACCTGGAGGATTATTGGAAAGCATGCTTCCCATCTGTGTTGTCATCCAGAAGACTTTGATTCTATTATTACTGAAGGAATGCCACAACACCAGGATAGACTAAGTTATCAGCAAGAGTGAGGTGAAGCAGGCAAAAGTGATGCTTTCTTCTTTCTTCCAGATCCTTCTATCTTGGCTGCTACCAGGTCTTCCTGCATTTAGGGTTGGTCTCTCTGTGAGGGCTCAAGGAAACACATCATAGGAGTGCCCAACAGCTTGTGTATTAGCCGATTACAGATGCAGTCAAAATGATCACCACGATTAGCTGTCACCCTACCCATCTAGAGCCATCCATATATCCATTCATCCATTGCAAAGAAACATAGTCAAAGATTTTGTCTAGACCAGAACCTTCCTTTATCCAGAGCTCCATGTGGCTTATTTATGCTTTTTTACTCTTTATATTGACTCAGGCTTTTCTTGCCTGCGAATCTTCCTTCACTGCCCTGTATAAAACAGCAGCTGTCTTCGTATTATTTCCCACATCATTTGTTCTCCTTTGTTTTCCTTATTAGTACTGCTTGGCACTAGCTTATATTACTTCACTTGTAGGATATTTGTGTTTTTAATGACTTTGTTTGCTATATCCTACTCTAAAAGTGCACTGTGTATGAAGCAAGTTTGCAATATGTTGTTGATGAATGGCTTAGCCAACTTGTAAATAAATGCTATAGTCAAAACATGTTGTCTTTAGCTGTTTAGGAATATTATATGTTTGTTTATAATGATGCCAATGTAATTTTAAAAATTAATCACTCATCTGTGTTTACCACAAGTGTATGTTAGACATTTGTATAAACTTTTAACTTATCATATATAATAATAATACAGAGAGAGAGAGAGAGAGAGAGAGAGAGAGAGAGAGAGAGAGAGAGAGAGAGAGAGAGAGAGAATGGGTGGAGAAGGGGAGAAGATGGGTTTTCCTAAAGTCAAGGAGCTTGTGCATGGCAAGTACAAGTTTCTGGCTCTGTCCATTGATGGCAAGCCTTCCCCTGACCAGCACTGCCCTTTAAATGGCCGTCCCATTCTTTTCTTCCGCAGCAGCCTTAGAGACTCATTTTAAGAGCAAGATACCAACATTAGTCCTGTCACTCGGAAAATACCATTCTTTTTTTTTGTTTTTGTTTTTGTTTTTGGAGACAGGGTTTCTCTGTGTAGCTTTGCACCTTTCCTAGAACTCGCTTTGGAGACCAGGCTGGCCTCGAACTCACAGAGATCCGCCTGGCTCTGCCTCCCGAGTGCTGGGATTAAAGGCGTGCGCCACCACCGCCAGGCGGAAAATACCATTCTTAAGCATGCTCATCTAACAGCTTGGTCACCTTCTTTGGTTGTCATCACATGAATCCAGTCATTTACAAAATCAGATTCTTATAAAAAAAACTTTGCCTGAAAACAAGTTCAGGTGTACTTCTGAGACAATTCCAAGCAGGCTGATCCTCAAGAAGTCTTAAGAATGACTTTTGCAGGAAGAATGCTTTGATGAAACACACATTTAATTATAAGCATTATTTATGTATATATAAACACCTTGGCTTACAGAGTCTATAGTGAATTTCTAAAACCAGGTAAAACAATTGGAGCCTGTTTAGTCAAATGCTGTGGGCATTTGTAAGTGTTGTCTTATTCATTATTGATTCCATCAATGTGGCTGAAGTCTATTTTTTTTTTACTAATATCTGTTCTGAGAACTGTGTACAAGGCTCCCTATTCCCCTCTCTTCTCAAAAATTAATTTTCTAGCTTAGTTTTTAAAGATCCAGAAGGGGAGGCAGAGCTATCACTCAAATATCACTTTTTCTGATGTTTCTACTTTATAAAATGAAGTGGTTTGCTTGATCAAAATACTCCATTAAGTTTCTATTGACACGAAATTAATTTGATTCAGAATCTTTCACATTTTTATGAGCACAAGATCCTGTTAGATTTGCCAGTATACAAGAGGCAGAGTGTTTGTTCTAGGGATATTACATTTGACAGGATGAAAATGGACCATTTGCATGGAGTGTGGCAGGGGCTGCACTAGAGGGCCCTCTTAGCACAGGGACAGACAGGAGTGTGATGCTGTAAGAGAAGGGATCCTGTAGAGGGCACCTGGACTGTCTTCAGTGGTATTAACAAGAACAAGAATAGTCAAGATGTACTGAGCTCCTGCATTAACCAAATATGGTGTTAGGTGTGTACACACATGTTCCAATTTTGTTCCTACCATGGCCCCATGATACTTGGATTATTATTTTCATTTTGTTGCTGAATCATGGACAGTAATGATCATTCTACTATTAACAGTCAGACTTGGGACTCAAGAATGATTCTGATGAAGTGCATCTCACTCGTAACTTCTCTTCTCAGAGCAGGAAATATCCAGCTCTTTGGGGGTGAAAAATAAGTAATCTGAACTTTTTACACAAATGGATATTTTTAATCCTCAAAGCTTATAGGGGAAAAACATTTCTGGTTAACATATGCACAAGTGTACAGAATAAAGAATTTAAATACCTGTCCGTAGTCAAATGATTATTAAGGGCAGAGACAAGTTAAAGCACAGTCATGTAACTGCCAAATCTGTACTCCTACTTAATCCTTCACTGAAGCAATAGATTTGAAGAATAAGCAGACATGAAGCATAGAAGAAGACTGATGAGCTCAGGGGAAGTTGGGAAAAGAAAAGGATCTCACCTATGGATGCTGTGTATGATATCAATGTGCTTGGATGTGTTCTCTAGGAAATGAGGGTGGGGAATTTAAGAGTTTGAAGTATATCAGGGCAATGTGTTCAAGTTTACACCTCAGATCCACTTGGACTTTGTATGGAAGTTAGAGCTGTAAGCACAAGTCTTGACATGAGAAGGCTGGCTAGAAGTCTGGCATGTTACTCTGAGTGCTGGCCAAGGAAGCTAATGGAAGGCTCTGACAGTAATGGGAGAAAAATGAAGGATAGGAGACAGCAAGGGCTGTCCATCTGAACACACTAGAAACAAATGAACACATTAACAAAAATCTCCAGGTATATACCAGCAGAGGGAGGCAAAGGAGGTCAAATTCATAGCCAAATTGCTATAGCTCCCCTCCCTCCTCCTATCTTTCTGTAGCAAACAGAAACTCAGTGCTTTGTAAAATGTTCATTCTTGGAGGTTTCCTGGGGGTTTTTAGAGTTTCTTGGTTAGTTGGTCAATACATGTTCTTAACATACAGTCCCCTCTACATATTCGGCTCACACTATGAAGTCTAGGAGGTCATACCCCCACTTCTTAAGCCTGGGTCAACCACATGGCACAACTCTTCCAGTGAGCAAAGAACCTTAGCTTTCTCAAACAAAACCTCTGTCATCAATATAGCTCATCCTTGACTATGATGGAACATCCAAAACCATAGCTACCGTATTATGAATGAAGAGGAAGGAGCCACAGGAATTGTAGAAATTTAGGTCTGACACTATTAAGCCATCACATATACCCAGAGATTTTATTTAAGGAAAAAAAAATCAACCATCACCTTTCATTCTGGTAGGCTAGAGGTTCTATTACCAGATGCTGAAAGCACATTTGAGTGTCAGGCATGCACCGACCCTCAGTCTTGACCTTGTAATTCTCCTCTTGCTTCTAGAGCTGCCCTTGGGCTGGGGTACCAGTTTTCCTTTTCTCTGCCTACTGCATGTCTTAGCAGGAGAGCTGAGGTTGTTTCTGAAGAACAAAAGTTTTCTCCTATTTGTAAATCAGGAGAGCTTTTCTGAGAGCTCTGGCTTGGGGTGCCAAGTGTATAAGCAGCATGGAATTACTTCCAACTCACCCACAGATTTCCCCACTCCAAGGCACACACATCCATCCAAGTATCTGGGTCCAGAGTAAGATAAATGATAGATACCCCATTGTTCTTGAAAGTCCTACTCTCCACCTTCCTGCTCCTTTTGAGAATAATACCCAACAAACAGAAGAGCTCTGGATAGTGAGCATCCTTCTGTTTATGTGGATGATCATGTGAGCACTCAAATCTGTAAGTTAAGGATGACATTATCCACTCAGGGTTGTTGCAGGAGTCGAGGAACTGATCACTCAGATAACCTGCTTGCACACAGCCCAGGATTTGTTACAGCACATGTGACACGATGGAGTCTTTCCCCCTCACTTCCCACAGGATCCCAAGAAAAATCGGAACTCAGAGGTAACCCACAGAAGATGTTGTTTCTTCCTGTAAAAAAGTTTGTCCTGACAAGCCTCATGAGAAGATACTTCCCAGCTATGTGAGGTGGGGATGCTGTAGTCTTAGCACTTGGGAGGCTGAGTCTGAGTTGGAAGAAGCATGCTTCCAAGGCCAACTACATAATGAGGCCCTCTCTCAAACGCAAAGTCAAAAACAAGCCCCCCCCCAATAAAATGTGGACACTTCTTTCAGATGATTCTAATTCTTGCAGGGCTGTTTTCTCTGACTTCGTTTCTAGTGATCTCCTGCAATCATATTTGCTGTTTTGTGTGGTATGAGGAATAATCTTCAATTACTCTAAGCATCTGTCTAAACTTCACCCTCCTGATCTGGCATCAGTAGTATTTTAAACAAAATTTGAAAGTCCTCTGCATCCAGCTTCCCAGTGTCTCTTTCATTTCCTCAGTCACTGTGATTGCCCATCTTATAGGCCAAATCTCTGAACTGGGCAAGATATCCAGTATGGGAAGAACAATGTAGAGGATGGTGGCCCTACTCCCAGGAATGGTGCAGAAATGGGAGCCATGTGAACACAGGTAAAATCAGACAGAAAGTACTCTTATCCGTTGAGACTCTGTTTACCTTCAGGTACCTCCTTTTAAGATAATTTTGCTTCTGGTAGATTGTCTATTCCTCTGCTCAGCCCAGTATCAAACACTCCAGTGACTTAGACTATGTGGCATTTTCACATAATCCCAGTCTCTAAACTAGTTAGAGACTAGTTTAATAAATTGGTTGACCAGCCTAAAAGGCATCTTTTCTCTATGGCAGCCCTCATCATCATGTGGCTCCTTCTAAAGCATGGCTCAGGTCCAGGGCTGCAGTACAAGGTAAATGTGCTGGATGTGCCTCTTCTGGAGTCACTGGCTATGTAAGTTGACTCTTTGAGTAACAGTTTATATAATAAACATTTATAAAATAACATTTATTTATAGCACTCCAACATTGTAGATACAACTGGGAACTAGAACACTTTCTGTGCCCATACATGTACCATCCTCCTAAATTACTGTATCACTCATGGTCTAGAGAGCCTGAAGATCTATGTTTAGATGACTCCGTTTCTCATAACATGCTTGATACAGATAGCAATGCATGTGGGATCTGGGATGTCTGTGTGTTAGAAGCATTTTTTACCAGCCTGGGATACTCTTGGGAGATGCTAGAACATTTAGGAGGTATGGCTCAGTGGAAGGAAGTGAGTTAATATGCCTCTGGAAAGGATTTTAAAACCTTGGCCCTTTCCTTTCACTGGATTACTTTTTCTTCCCAACCGTAACATGAACATGTTCCTGTATGACATTCTTAGGAACCACAGCTATGGAGCAGCAGGACAGAGTGATCAACGGGTTGAAACCTCTGAAACTGTGAGACAAAGTCATCTCTTCCTTGTGAGTTGTCGGTCTCAGGGTTTCATCATTGTGATGGAAAGCTGACAGAAAATAGACAAGTAGATGATAGATATCTCTTATTAGTTTTGCTTCTCTAAAGAGGATATATCTCTCCATGTGTGCATGTGAATGGTTCACATGTGTATTCATATACATAAGCTCATATGTATGTATGGGTGCTTATGTTCAGTTTAAATTAAAGTATGAGAAAGAGATTTTTAGGAACTTTTAAGAATTAGCTATATGATTGTAAGGGTTGAAAAGTCCAAAATCTGAATTCACTTGATGTTTCACCACCTTGAAATCATGAGAAAAGAAAGCTAAGGAGAAGAACTATAGGAGGAACACAGTCTTTCCCCATTTTTCATAGAAAGTGAAAACAAGAGGGTTGCCTTACTCTTTGCATGGGCTTAAAAAGCCAGGACTACTGTCTGATGTGTAAAAACTTCTGCTTCACGAGGACAGAGTCCTCCATTTTAGTTATGAAGCCTTCATGAGAGAAGGGCTGAATCTATATACACTATCCCAATGCCTGTGTAATAACTGGTGGCAAGATGATGTCCCATCTTTGGAAAATGACACTCGATTAAATAAAACAAAGAGATTTAAACTGGCTCTCTTTTTAAAACCTGTTCTGATCTTTACTCTCCAGAGGACCTCTAGCAGGCCCTTTAAGCCCTCTAGGTTCCAGTATTCTCTCTAAAATGCAAAGCAGGCCATGATAAGTTGGTGAGGTAAAGTACAAAGAATGACTAACAGTCAGCACATGTAGGACTGAGACTCAGGCTACCTGTTCTCCTGTCTGGCCCTCCTTCACATGGGTCAGTCATGTCATGGGACTGTTTGCCATGGACCTATTCTAAGGAGTTCCATCTCCCTCCCTTTGGGATTCACCAGATTCTAGCCTGCTTTCTTCTAAGGACTCTCTATCTACAACAGGAGGCATAGAAACTCAGGTAGGCTATGTGACTCCCTCCTCAATTTCTCTATCTGATCTTGAGGCCAAGGACTAGACTTCTTCCGAGAGGGAAAACTTGTTCCAAGAATCTTGACCAAACATCTGAAAACACCAGACTGTGACTGACAAGCAGTTAGAAGTGGAAACATCAAGTGCCAGGCAATCAGAGAAAATTGATGTTACAATTCTATGCATTTGTTCCCTTCACAGCATTGTAAACACCTCTGCCAAAAGAAGAAAGGTGACTTGAAAATAAAGAAAACCTCAACTAACCAGCTAACCTTAGATACACACATACCAATGCAGAGATACAATAACATTAAAAATCAAATTAACACATCTACTCCAAAAGATACAAATCTCATAGTATTAGACTTCAATGAAAATGGCCTGGAAGAACTCTCAGACAAAGAGTTAAAAAGGACTATTATAACAATGGTCAAACAATTCAAAGAAGACAAAAATATAGAGAGGAATGAAATAAGCGTGTCAAGCAAACAATCCAAGACATGAAAACAGAGTTGAAGATTTTAAAGAAAATTCAAACTGAAATAATATTGGAAATGAAAAACTCAATAAGACAATTAAAAACCTCACCAACAGAATAGATGATTTCAAAATTAGAGATTCAAGGATGGAAGAAAAGCAGAGGAATTGGATTGCTCAGTAAAGGTTGATGATAAATTAAAAGGAAAACATGAAGGTAAAGGTCAATGATAAATTAAAAAGAAAAACATGAATGTATCATGGAAAAATTTTGGAAGGATTAGAAGGTATGGCCTTTGTTGGAGGAGGTGTGCTACTAAAAAAACAAACAGGTGCGGCGAGTCTAAAATTTGACCAAATGGACTTTAAGCCAAAAATAATTCATACTCATTAAAAAAAATCATGAAAAAAACCTAACCTTCACATTATGAAAGTAGAAGGCAAAGAATATAATAGCAAATGTATGATGGTGTATTTAGTAAAGTTATAGAACAAAATACCCCAAAGTTACAGAATGAGATGCTCATCCAGGTACAAGAGGTCTACAGAATACCAAATAGACAAGACCAAAACATAAGTTCCCCATGACATCATTAAAATATTAAATACACATTGAAGAAAGGGTATTGAAAGCCACAAGAGAGAAAGGTCAAGTCACTTATAAAAACAGGCCCACCTATTTTTGACAGAAAACTTTGTAGCTGCAAGTTTCTGCTAAGATGGATTCCAAGCCTTGAAAGATCACAGTTGCCAACAAAGACTATTATACTCAGCAAAATTATCTATTCAAATCAAAAGAGAAATATAATGTTTCATAATAAAAACACATTACAGGAATTAATGACCACAAAGCCAGTCCTACAATGAATGCTGTAAGGAATACTCCAATCAGAAGAAAGGGATAAACACATCTGAAATGTCACAAGGAACCAATGACAAGAAATAATAAAGAGAGATCTAAAAAAAAATCATAAAATCAACAAAATGACAGGAGTTACCACACATCTTCCAATAATAAGTATGAATATCAGTGGCCTCCTTTCTCAAATAAAATGACACAGAATAACTGTAGTAATTTGAATGGAATGCCTCCCATAGGCCCATATGTTTGGATACTTGGTCCTCTGTTGTTAGTCCTGTTTGAGAAGGATTAGGAGGTGTGGTCTTGTTGGAGGAGGTGTGCTACTAAAGAAACAAAACAAAACAAAACAAACAAACAAACAAACAAGCAGGTGTAGCTAGTCTAATCTTTGACAAAATAGACTTTAAACCAAAAATAATCAGAAGAAATAAAGAGGAACATTTTATATCATATTCATTAAAATAAGAAATTACAAGCAGTATATTATTTATATGTACTAAACACAGGTGTTCCCAATTTCATAGAACAATCACTATCAGATCTAAAACCATGGTTTGATCTCAACACAGTGATTATGGCTGATATGAATATTCCACTCTCACCAGTAGGTTATCTCAAAGAAAAACTAAACAGAAATTCTGGCATTAAATGGCATCATAAATCAAATGGACCTCACAGATAAGTATAGATCATTTCATCCAAAAATTAAAGAATACACTTTATTCTTATAGATCATGGAATTTTCTCCAAAATCAACCATATATTAGGATACAAAGCATATCTTAATAAATATAAGAAAATTGTAATATCTTACATTCTACCATATGATGATGGGCTAAAGCTTGAAATTGGCAGCAATAGAAACTACAGAAGGTAAAGAAACTCATGAAAAATAAACACAACATGAATGATAATTGGTTCGAGGAAGGAAACTAGAGATTTCCTAGAATTGAATTAAAATGAAAACAAAATGTAACTAAATTTGTGGGATACAATGAAGACAGTCCTAGGAGGAAAGTTTTTGATACTGAGTGCTTACATAAAAAATTATCTGTTCTGAAATTAATTACTTAATGATGCATCAGAAGGTCTTGAAAAAATAAGAGCAACCACTACCAGACCCCAAAACAGATGGAAAGAGATAATCAAAGTCAGAGCTAAACTTAATGAAATAGAAACAATAAGAAATAAAACACAGAATCTATGAAATGAAGAGCTGGTTCACTGAAAAGATTACCAAAACCTTCAAAACTATGGTCAAATTAACCAAAATCAAGAGATAGAATCCAAACTAATACAAACCAGAGATGTCCACAGTGATGGTACAACAATACTGACGATATGCAGAGAATCATAAGAGCATACCTTGAAAATCTATATTCTACCAAACTAGAAAATCTGAATAAAACATGTGAATTTCTGGAGATAGATGATCTACCAAAACTACATCAAGACAAATTATCAAACAGGCCCTGAGCATCCAATGAGATAGATGAAGCAATCCAAAACCTTCCTACTAAAAAAAGGCTAGGGCCACATGAATTTATCACAGAATTCCAGCAGATCTTCAAAGAAGGATTAATATTGATACTCCTAAATTTATTTTGTAAAATAGAAAAAGAAGAAATATTTCCAAATTGCTTTTATGAATACAACATCATCCTAATAACCAACCAGAACAAGACTCCCCAAAAAAACATTATAGGACAATATGTCAGATAAACATGGATGTAAAAGTTCTCGAAAAAATGCTTGCAAATAGAATTTAGTAACACATATAAATGATTGCTTACCATGATCAAGTTGGCTTCCTTCCAAGGATGCTTCAATGCATGTAAATCAATAAGCATAATCCATGAAACAGGATGATCATCTTATTAGATGCAGAAAAGGCCTTTGATAAAATCCAACATCTTTTCATGATAAAAATACAGGACAATTTCAGGACACAGAGAACATATATGAACATAATAAAGGTAATATACAATAAGGCTACAATCAGCATCTTGATAAACAAAAAATTCAAAACATTTCCATTAAAATGAGAAACAAGACAAGGATGCCTACCCTACTCTCACTGCTCAGTATAGTGTCCAAAGGTCTAAAATAAGGTAAGTGAAAGACATTAAGGAGATACAAACAGGAAAGAAAGAAGTCAAAGTATCCTGATTTGCAGGTAATATGAGTCTATATATACAAAACTAATTAAAAAAATTAGTCGACTTCCTATAGACAATTGGCAAACATGCCAAGAAAGAAGTAAGGAAAATAATACCATTCAAAGAATATAAACCTCAAACAACATCTTTTAATAAATCTAGTTAAACAAGTAAAAGACTTGGAAAATGAAAAGTTTAAGATTCTAAAAATAAAGAAAATTTTAGAAGATGGAAAGACCTTCTATGACCATGGATTGGTAGGATTAACATTGTGAAAATGGCCATCCTACCAAAAGCAATATAGAAATTCAACACATTCT
Source organism: Peromyscus californicus insignis (assembly GCF_007827085.1). NCBI lineage: Eukaryota > Metazoa > Chordata > Mammalia > Rodentia > Cricetidae > Peromyscus > Peromyscus californicus. The sequence goes on from NW_026294402.1 coordinate 21,370,258, forward strand.
CTACTAAAATTCCAATGCAATTATTCACATAAACTGAAAATATATTCTTAATTTTTATATGGAATCAAAAAAGGCCCCAGATAGCCAAAACAACCCACTCTGAACAACCAAAGAATTGCTGGATGTATCACCATACCTGATTTCAAGTTATATCACATAGCTATTGCAATATAAACAGACAAATTGATCAATAAAATTGTATTGAGGACTTGAATATGAGTCCACTAACCACAGCTACCTGATATTTGACAAAGAAGCTAAAAATACACAGTGGAGACAAGATAGCACCTTCAACAAAGGGTTCTGGTCAAACCGGACAGATACGTGTTGAAAAATATAAATTCTTATCTCTCACTCTACACAAAGCTCACATCCAAATGGATCAAGAACCTCAACATAACATCTGATACCATGAATTTGATGAAGAAGAAATTATGGAATAAACCTGAGCTCATTGGTGTAGGAAAGGACTCTCTGAACAGAACATTGATAGATCTATATAAAATCAATAGTCAGTGCTTCCACTGACAGATAAATGCATCCCAAAGTAACATGCACACTGGAGTGTGTGCCTGTTGTTGGTCATTTTGCTCTTTTGGGGGCCCACCACCCAGATCCCACCTAAATCACACATGGAGACTTATTCTTAATTATAAATGCTCTGTCTTAGCTTGGCTTGTTTCTTGCTAGTTTTCCTTAACTCAAATTATCCCATCTACCTTTTGCCTCTGGGCTTTTCCTGGTTTCTTTTCTTTTCTTTTTTGGTTTTTTTGAGACAGCGTTTCTCTGTGTAGTTTTGGTGCCTGTCCTGGATCTTGCTTTTTCCTGTTTTCTTACTTCTATAAATCTTACTCTTACTCCATCGCTTGCTATGTGGCTGGGTGGCTGGCCTCTGGATTCCTTTGCCTTCTCTATCTACTTCCTTTATTTCTCCTCCCAGATTTCTTCTTCTATACATTCTCTCTGCCTATCAGCCCTACCTATCCTTTCTCCTGCCTCACTATTGGCTATTCAGGTCTTTATTAGACCATCAGGTGTTTTAGAGAAGCCATTAGCACAGCTTCACAGAGTTAAGCAAGTGCAACATAAACAAGAGTAACACACCTTAAAATAATATTCTACAACACATGACTGTGCCTCTCCTGCTCACTTTTCACCATTTTCATATCCACACCTCAATATCCACACCACTTTTTTTTTAATAGTATTAGTCTAAGAATTGACTTGGATAGAGACTGTCACAACTTCCACAAACTGAAGATGATGTGTGTCACTGCTCTAGAGGCAGCAGAAACTGTGGGAATGGAACTGATAAAGGAGGCAGACTAAAGTCTCATTCAATGGCCCACTTTATCCAGAGCCTCAGACAATTTATCCTCTGAGGGTTAAGAAGGTCACAATGTGTAAAATTCTCAAGAGTTCAAGCTGCAAACAACATGTTTTTTTTCCGTAGAGACATATAAAGGATATTTTAAACATTTAGTTGAATAATACCAACAAGCAATAATGAGTAATCTGAAGTAAACTCACTCCTATCCACCACACCTGGGAGGACCACAAAAACATTCCAAGAACAAGTCCATGTTTTGAAGAAACTGAGGTCACAAGCTTGTCTTGTTTTCTTGGAGTGTTCTCACAAGCACTCAGAATTCTCATGTCACTCCATTCTTGGATCATGTTTCAACAGATGTACTTTGTAAAACAGTTACAATATTGACTGAAGTAATGAAAATGTTATTTTACAGAAGGGTAGAAAATATAGAGAGTAAACACACAATGAGAACAATATACTGGGGTTTAATCATCAGTGGAAAGAAAGCACTGCAGAAAATGATACCCATGAGAAGAATTAATACCCTTCATTGGCCCCCTGTTTTAGAGCAGTGGTTCTCAACATTCCTAATGCTGCAACCCTTTAACACAGTTCCTCATATTGTGGTGACCCCCCACCCCCAAATTATTCCATTACTACTTTATAACTGTAATTTGCTACTGTTATGAATTTTAATGTAAACACCTGATATGCAGGACATCTGATATGCAACCTCCAAAGGGGTCATGACCCACAGGTTGAGAACCACTGTTTTGGTTGGATGTTCTAGGTAAGATTTCTCCCAGAGACTACCCAGTATTCTGGGGCAGAAGAACACAGAGAATGAGTTTGTTTCAATCCGATGACATTTGTGGAAAGAATCAAGGAAAAAGAACTGAGACCATGTGATCTGTACATATTGTGATAAAATTAAGAAAAAAAAGCAGAATATGGGAGAAGCAAAGGCTTGGTTTAATTTTTGTATAGCTAAAAAATAATTGATTCCTATCAAAACAAGAAAAGTTGTGCTCAACTGCTAAAGAAATGAGTTAATTCAGTTTGTAAAGGAGAGTGAGTTCCCTCTTTCATTATTGTCTTTTATCTTTGTCCAGCCCAATGCACTCAATTTTCCTCTCTAGTCTTAGTCCCATGCTTTCCCACTACGGTACAGATTAAGCCACTCATTGCAGTATGGTCCTGAAAATGGCTCCCTTCCCAGGCCCCGCATACAAACTCGAATCATATGATCAGCCTTGGAATATCAGCAAATGCATCTTGGCTGTTGGAAGCAAATTTATTTTTCCTGCTTCAAAGAGCCGTAGATATTTTACAGCCTATAAATAATGTCTATGAAAACCATAGAAGGTTAGACTATCAGCATCAATTAAAATCCCACAGTCTAGGCTGTCAACAAATCACTGGCTCTGCATGAATGCTGGGAAAACCTGAACTGACTTTGTGGTTCAACAATGCTTCTTACTCAATAAAGCCTTCACAAAATAAAGGTAGATGACTCTCTTTCCTTTCCGCTACCACAAATAATGTCTTGCAATCTTTCAGAATAACCAAAATATGTGTTTACAAAGTATTTACTGTGTCACACTTTAAAGTGCTTCTTACTTCAGGACCTCAAATGGAACCATTCTTGGAAAAAGAATAATTAAGCTTTAGTCAATATTTGCTTCCTTTTACACACCTCCCCCGCAACACACAGAGCACACATAAAGACATACACGTATAAAGATGGCAGTAGGGCAGACATGTGGAACTTAGCTGAAATCTCAGGCATTCTGTTATTCAGTGCTTAAAGCAAGTAGGATGCTAGAATAATTAACAAAACCAATTGAGGGTCCGGAAAACATGGTGGATAGTTCTATGACTATAGATCACCTGATTCATTTCTCATTTAGTATTACTAAGGCTATTTTTCATTCATTTCTTCATTCAAACCAAGCATGAGTTTATCTCTGGTCTTGTAATCTCTCTGGGAAAGAACATTTTGATTATTTAGTATTGGCCTTGGGTGTGGTAGCAGTAGAGAACAAAGTCTGAAATGTCATTTGTGTTATACTCTGCTACATCCTTACTTGTGTATCTTAGTTAATGGTCTGGACAATTCTATTAATTAAGCCTGATCTCATTTTATACCAAATCTGATTTAGGTGAGAATGAAATTTTCTAATCACGTTAGTGACCCTAAAATTTCAACATGAATCAAGTTGGGAATTATTTATGCATTATTATTATATCAAAAGCATAAACCGAGAGATAAGCATGTGATGACATTATTTCAGATTTAGATAGCTTCCATTTGATCCCATAATTGTTTCTGTTATGTCTGAGGCAACATCAATACAAGTCAGCTCTCATACTCTTATAATTTCTGAACTCAATGTAGGAAAAGAGCAAAACAATAATTTCATCAGTTTCAACTCTTCTGTTTGGAAAGAAAAGAATTCTAGTCATCCAATGAATATATGTTATTCTTTAGCACAAAACAATGACTTGTGACTACTCCTAACCAAGGGGCTGGGAAAACACTGAGTTTGTTTCAAGATTTTATAGTGAATATGATAATCTAAAATGTGTTTGAGGAATGCCTAGTGAGCCAAGTACTGTCTTACTGTCTCAATAGCAGTAAGACTATGAATCTGGGTCATTAAATACAAATACTATACTTCCCTAACTCAGGCTTCCACCAATACACATGTACTTTCTATTGTGAGATTTCAGGGTGGCTCATTCTTCCCTTCTCCCCCTCCCATCTTCCAGTGGAATCCAGCTCCCTTCTCATTTACTCCCTCTTTATCCTTGCTGCCAACAGGGCTTTTCATGTAGTACAAACTGGTTTCAAACTAACAATCCTCTTATTCTAGCATCCCAAGTGTTGGGATTTTAGGTGTGCCAGCTGTGGACCTCTAAAGTCCACTTTAAGGTGTGTTTTCTGAATCCAGATGTGATGTTACATATATGTATACATATGTATTATATATATATTATAATTTATAGATGGATGTTTTAAAAGAAAGACCATCATTCCAAACTGCTACCACATTTTGATCTAATTCATTCAGGATTATTACAGTAGAGTTCATGACAGAAACTCACCACATCAGGAATAAAGATTTTGGGACTTCATTCCTGACTCAGTAAAATTTTGAAGACTTTTGCTTTCTCTATACCTCATATTTACCTGAAAATATAGGGAAAATTTTCCTCACACCTCCTATGTTCACTAGGTGTAGTGTGACACTGGTGCATTGGTAGTGCTGTGTGTAAACTCCATAGACTGATATACACAGTGTCCCTGTCCACTCTTACATGCAATATTTGAATATGGCTTCATAGTTTCTATTTAGTTCTTTTAAAGTTTCCATTACATTTTATTTATTAATCTTGTAAGGGTTTTTTTTTTTTTTTTTTTTGTGTGTGTGTGTGTGTGTGTGTGTGTGTGTGTGTGTGTGTGTGTGTGTGTGTGTTATACCATGTCATAGGTGTGGAGGTCAGAAGGCAACCTGCAGGAGGGAGGTGGTGATTCTCTATTTACACCATATGGGTCCTAGGGATCAAACTCATGGTCTCAGGCCCTACTTACAGAGCCATCTCATGGACCCTCAAATCTCTTTAACATAAATCATTTTACAACTTTGGTGCTTCCATTTATAAAGTTGGTCAAATGTTGCAAGTAACAACACCTCCCACAAAATACACACACATTTGTCATAATTCATGTTCACATTTAAACATCTAAGTTTCCAGCAGCCTTACTCATAGAATAAGCTACTGAGTTTCAGTTTTTTTTTCTGACATTAGGGATGGAAGCCAGAGTCCTGTGCATGCTGGGCAAGTGTTCTACCACTGAGCTACAGCCTCAAACTGTTTTTGCTTTAAGACACTCTGTGGCCCAGGGGGACCTCAAGTTCATGATCTTCTTGCCTTAGCATCCTGAAGAGTAAAAGTGGGCATCAGCACAACTTGGTGCAGTTTCTTAATAACTGGCATGATCTCTCAGCCCACCATCTACCTCAGGTTGGCAGACCCAAAGAGCAGAGCAAAGTCTGTTATTTCAGTGGAGACCTTCAGTGAATTGAAGATACTGGTGTGTATTAGGCTGAGAGACATTTTGTGAGCGTGTTTATGAGCATTTTCACTATCTGCTTCTGACCCTCTTCTTGATGGAAGGGTCTAGTATAATACCCAGGGCTTTCAGACAGAGTCTGGTTTCAGGCACCTGAGTGAGTCTCAGAAAAATTCCTGGAGCAAAGATGTAAAGAATTCAGCTCTGATTAGGCTGTGTATGTCTGTGGGAAGTGAGGTTCCTGGCTCCAGGAGTGGGTCAGGACACTGATACTGAGAGACTGACTCTCCTCATCCCCACAGAGGCATGCATGCCTGGGCTCCTGCTCCATTTTGGTGGGAGACTGGAAAGACAGATGTTCCCCGTCTTCCTATCTGATGATGGTCAGGGGCCTTGTGTATTTGGGGGTCTAACAGTTACTCATGCTAGAACCACCCCCACAAGGGAAGAACAGCCTGCATTGTACTGACCAAGAGTGGACTCAGGCATTGTTAGATAATTTAAGCCTGGATTTCTTATTCTGGAGGGAATGAGGAAGTGTCTGATGGGAGAAGGAAGACGTGTGGGATCCGAACACTTGGAAAGTCAGCTTCATGCTCAACATGCAGAGAGTCATGTAGTCGCATCCACACGCTAAAGCCACCATTGCTGTGAGAGTGATGTACATATTTCTCTAGTTGGAGATCCTCACTCTTGGCATACCTGCATAATCCTAGAAATGAAGCACATGGCTTCTTCAGAGCCTTCTTGAAGTAGTGAAGACAGCTGTTGTCCTACTCAATGACCCTATCTTGTTTTCAGCCACTATGAGAGGAAATGGCTTTGCTAAGGATGGCAGGAAATGCAAGGCTGTTTCAGCGTATTTGAGGACAGGTCTCAAGACAGATTTGGAGGAAGAGAACTCCTTGGACATTTTAAGGCTACTTTGTCCCTTACACTCCCTTGTCAGTTGTGTAATGGAAAGAGGATCCTGGGTGCATCTTTATGAGTAACTTCTTTTGCTCTTGGTACAGCTACACAGAGGTCCCCAGGTCACCCCTGTAGCCAGAATGCCAGGAGATACTACTGGTACCTTAGTGGAGATGGAGACTCTGTTCTGCTCTCTCCTTCCTTCATGACTGGTGTACTAATTTCTTATTGGTATAGCAAATTAACATATGTTGGCAGTTTAAATCTGTAAAAATTTATTGTGTTACAGTTCTAGTGACTGGAAGCCAGAAATCCCTTTTACTACGTTACAATGAAATTATTAGCTAGACTGAGTTGCTGTGGAATCCCTAGATAAAATTCAGTCCCTTGTTTCTAGTTTCCACCATGCATGGTCACACACACGCCTACTCTGGTGATCAGAATGTCAGCCTCTTGGTAGAAGTGAATTGTTTAGCTGATTAGACTCACCTCTCTGTGCTAGTGAGTCACATTCACCCAATATGCAAAATACATTTATTATATTCAAAGTTGAAAAATGTTTAATGATTTCACAGCATCAATCCAAGCTGACAGCCTGTTCTATCTTAGGTAAAAACCACTCTTTATCTAAGCCTTTCTGAAATTAGTAGGCACCTCATTTTTCTCCAAAATACACTTGTAGAACAGACATAGTTTTAAACAATCTACTCAAAATGGAACAAAAAGACAATAGCCACTGGCCCTCCACTTTTTCAAAATTAGAAAACTTCATCCATTTTTGAGTCTTGGGAATATCCACTGTGATTCATGGGGGCATCTTCTCTGGAATGACAGGTCTGGCTTCAGCACATCTTCTCTGTGTTTCTAAAGGATTTTCTGTGTCTGAGCCAGATGCATTTATTAGCTGCTCTTGCCTGTGCAGTTTGGGGAACTCTACAGTCTTTTCATTTCATCCTCTCTCACTCCCTCCATTTACATCAGTTGACGTTGTTTTTGTGTGTGCGCCGTTCTAAATATACTTCTTCAGCGCACCAGTTAGAGACCTGCTCCTTTAGGCAAGACCCCTCCCCCACAGAATGTGCTAAGCCTAACTATTTTCTTGTTATGGCTTCTGTTTACATAGCTAGAAAAATATCCGAGAGTTACACACCCGTGTTCTTCAATAGCCCACCAGAAGGTCATGTACTGTCATCTATTGATCCTTTCCAGGCACTGTATCATTGTACAATGGAACATTTCAACAGCTTTTGGGGATGGATGGTAGAGGAAGGCAGTCTCAGACAGGCCGTGATACTATGTGACAATCCATATTGACTGTTAAAGTATTTTGAGGCTTTGAACCTAAAATTATTATTATTATTATTTTATTTAAAAGTTTTTTTTTCATTTTACATACCAACCAAAGTTCCCCCTCCCTTTTCTCCTCCTGCTCACCTCCCACTTTCTCCCCACCCCGCCCCCCATTTACTCCTTAGAGAGTATAAGGCCTCCCATGGGGAATCAACAAAGTCTGGAATATCAAGTTAAAGCAGGACCAAGCCCCTCCCCCCTGTATTGAGACTGAGTAAGGTAATGGGCTCCAAAAAACCAGTTCATGCACTAGGGATAAATCCTGGTCCCACTGTCAGTGGCCCCACAAACTGCCCAAGCCACACTACTGTCACCCACATTCAGAGGACCCTGTAACCAGATCGGTAACTACTCTAATTGTCATCATAGAACCTTCATCCAGTAACTGATGGAAGCAGATGCAGAAATCCACAGCCAAGCACTGGATGGAGCTCCCCTGAAGTCCAGTCAAAGAGAAGGAAGAGGCAGTATATGAGCAAAGGGGTCAAGATCGTGATGGTGAAACCCACAGAGACAGCTGACCTGAGCTAGTTGGAGCTCACTGACTCTGGACTGGCAGCTGGGGATCTTGCATGGGACCAAACTAAGATTATTTTTTTTTAAAATAAACTGTAACTCTTATTCTCAACTGGAATAAGTTGGAAACAGAACTTTTCTACTTATATCTTAACAATGACATGGAATGTAATTCTAAGTACCTGGAAGTAGAAAACAACTCCTCTGTCTAAGGAATAGTATCTTCCAGACGCAAGGGAAGAAATATCTCCATCTTTTACATAGTGTGTCTAAAGTCAGGGCTTTGGGGATGGACCCCAGAGGACTGACACTGGCCCAGGCCCCCCAAAGGTATGTTGTTTGAGGAAATGGTGAGCTGCCAAAAGTGCTCACATCGAGGATTGAAAAGTCGCATTTATAGGGCATTTCATAAACACAGTCAAGTACATAAGTTGTGAATTTGTTCAGACTGAAAATAAAAATGAGCATCAGTCTCTGAGGGAGTTTTTCATCACTTGAAAATAACTTGCTTTGACATTTTGGAGGAGGCAAGTGAGAGGTGGGACCTGCCGGCTTTGCTTTCATTCCGTGCTCTGTATTTTTCTGTGTATTTATAGATTGTTAGATAATTCATTAAGTAATTTGAGTATGGTTGTGGCTTATGAATTTTTTATTCCCATGTATTTTTAATTGGTTTTGTGTGCTGTAAGTTGGTTTTTGAAGGCATTAAAAACTATGTTCTCCTTACTGTCCATCGCTCTTCCAGCTCTGGCTGTCTCCTTCTTTGTCCTCTTTGGACTCCCTTTTTGTAGTTGCAGTCTGATCGTTGAGTTCTTTCTCACATCTCTTTAGCTTCCTCTTCTTTTTCACCCCTTCTTTTTCTTCCTGCCATCACCCTCTCATTCTTCCACAGCCCCACAACCCAGCCCGTCTGTCACTCTTCCACTGAAAACTGAAGTGCCAAAGTTTCTCAGATCATAGTTCTATGTCCCAGGGGGGCAAGAAACTTGAGAAAGTACAGTAAACTCTTCAAGGGTAAGAGATAGTTGGAGAAAGGGGAGTTGAGAGCTCAAGTCTTACCAAGAACTCTTGGAATTCCTTGATGGGCAGATTCACTACTTTACAAAATGGTAACTGATCGTATCTGAAGGGGAAGAAGAGAATGTGCTTTTGATCATGTCTACTTCACATCTGAAAACAATTGTGGGCAGCATCAGGGAAGGAAAAACAATGTGGCCAGTGAGATTTTGAGGCTCCTGGCTTGCCAATCTATCTTTGGCATTTTGGAAACCAAGGGAATATAAGGACTACAGCTTACTTGTTTTTCCTTCTGTGTTTTGAAATCACCTGCAATTTTAGTCAGCTTTTCATTACTATAAAAATACCCAAGACAATTTTCAAGTGGCAAAGTTTGCTTTATCTCATAGTTTTGGGGGTTTCCATCCATAGCTAGTTGCCACATGACTTTTGGACCTGTGATTAGTGAACATTTCATGGTAGGGGTACATGATGTCATCTGCTTTTTAATTACTATTTTTGAGATTATATCATAATCACAACTTTTGTCCCTTCTCTTTTCTCTCTCCTATATACCCCTCTGTGCTCTCTTTAAAATTCATGGCCTCCCTTTTTATTATTTGTCATTGCATGCAAATATGTATTTGCATATACACATATTCCTAAATATAGCCTGATCAGTTTGTAATATGTTATTTGCATGTATGTTTTCAGGACTGGCCATTTGGTATTGGATAACCAATTGGTGCACTCTTCCCTGGGGAAGACTATTTCCCCCCACCCTCAACATTCCTCAGCTGCTTATAATTCTTTGTATAGGGTTGAGACATCATGGGCTTTTTCTGGTCCACTTTGGCATGTCTATTGGTGACATCCTTATTCAGCATATGTTTAGGCAGTCATGTTTAAATTGCTCATCTTATGACTGCCAGGAAACAATGAGGAAGAGAATGCCCCAATTATTTGAAACCACCTACAATACCTATTTAAGATTTCTACCACTTCCTAGTAGAACAATCTGGTGGAACAAACTTTGAGGATATGGGCCTTTGGAAGACATTCCACATCTAAACTATAGCACCCGCTGTAGGTCCCAACAGTGCCTCTCTATATCAGCTGGTTCCGTGTTAAACAGAATCACTTTAGTCCTTCACCAGATCAAAATGATTATCCTTAGCATGTAACACTTCACTCAGTTCCACAGCTTTTGCTTTAGACAAATGATACCTGTTCACTGAACACATGGATAAATCCTGTTGTAAGATCCAAAGGGTCAGAGTAACCAACAAACTTTCTATTCACCACACTGAAGACCAAATAGTCCCCTCCACAAACACGCAGGCTTTGGTGGTGAAGCTTATGCCTGATTAGGTTTCACCAGTCTTGCCAGGAGGGATGTAGAAGGAGGCTGGTTCCAGCACTGTTGTCAGCAGCCTAAGGCATTCCCTTAATCTACTCAGGTGAATCTGGATGTGTGAACTCATCACAGAAATGAATTCCAGGATGAACCAGTATGAATTAGAGCTGGAACTTATTAAAAATAGAAAGAAAGGTACTTAGAGAAAGACTAAAGCAGCCCTCAGCGTGTGGTACAGGCTTCTCAAGGTGAACCATTCTTAGTGGTGAATGTCTGGAAGGCTTTAGAAACTTTAACATTTCAGTATGTGTTGGAGTGTTTCCCCTTTCATCTCTGATTTTATTAACATTGGTCTTCTCTCTCCTTTAGTTAATTTGATGCATTAGTTACTTTTCTATTGTTATGATAAAATGCTATTGCAAAAAGCAGCTTATGGAGGGAAGAGTTTATTTTGGTTTGTGTCCTTGAGGATCTATTTAATCTTTTCTTCAAACAAAAGCATTACTTCTATTGTTCTCTATAGTGCTGGCTTTTGGATCACATGTGGTGACTGACAGAGGCTATCTAGTGAGACCTTACTCAAGGGCAGAGAATCTGAGCTTGCTTTACCCAGCAGGGCTGCATAATGGGATGATCTAGCCCTGGGTGTGGTTATCAGGAGTTTGGAAGGGTCTGCACTTGACTGTGCGGTATGCTTTGATTTTTCAAGGGGGAGGTCTTTGCCTCTCCCCTTGGTATATTATAAAAAGCCCTTTAGAATAAAGCTCTGGGCAGCTGGGTATTGACTCCGGGCCCTCCCAAAGCTATCCTGTGTTGCTGGGGAATATCTTTCTGTACACTGTGAATATATGTTGTTCTCATTGGTTAATAAATAAGCTGCTTTGGCATATGACAAGGTAGCTTAGAGGTAGGTGGGAAATACAAGGAGAGAGACAGGAAAGAGAAAAGCAGAGTGGAGGAGATGCCAGACTGCCATCTTAGGAACAATATGTAATGTGATGCAGGTAAAGCCACGGAACATGTGGCGACACATAGATTAATAGTTATGAGTTGAGTTAAACTATAAGAGCTAGCTAGCAAGAAGCCTGCCATAGGCCACACAGTTTGTAAATAATATTAAGCCTCTAAAGGATTATTTTATAAGTGGCTGAGGGACTGTGGGACTGGACAGGACCAGAGAAACCTTCTGGCTACATTGTGTCTCTGTCTTTCTTATAGTCTCCTTCTATCTTTCTACCTAATATTTCCTCATTCCTCTCTCCTCCACTCAAGAAATCTTCAAAAGGTGAGAATAGGTCAGAGCTGGACTCTGGCAGACTCCCACAGTCAAAAACCTTAAATTTGTTTTCATCATTGAAAGTTTTTCTTCCTCTTTGGATTACAATTAATCATTTTTCTGGACATAGTTTGGGGCTGGGATCCATTGTCTTTACTACTTTTGGAACACCATTCTGAGACCTTCTGATTGAAAAGGTTTCTGTTGAAAATTCAGGTGTAGTTCTGATAGGCCTACAGGCACCTGTGCTTATCTTCAGTAAAATTTATCTAGTCCCTTAAAAAGAATTTTCCTTTGATCTTCATTAGTTCCATGTTTTCACATTTAGAAAGCCTCTGTGAGCCCTCTAGCCCATTTAATCCAGTTACCTTTTTCACCCTTAATGTGCAAAGTATAATGCAGATCTGAGAGTTAATATTAGTAATGAAGATTGAAATGAAAGAACCCATGATCTCCAATGGCTCCATCATCAAGTGAAATCAGGATTATTCAGTGAATTACATTAATGGAACTGAAGTAATTTGTGAATGCACTGTCATTCAGTAAATTCTAATATTTGTGGAAAGACACCAACCTGTCAATGCATATTTCTTATGTTCCTGATACTGCAACTCTGCATTGCTTGCAAGGTTCCCTTTATTTGGGCTTCAAGGATATGTGCTTGATAAGTAGCTGTCAATCTCATCTGTCAACTGAAGGATTTTTGCATTGGAAAGCCTTATAAACTATGTCCACCAATCATTATCTTTAAAATAGAATAAGTCATTATGTCTCTATTATAATTTGTGTAATGTTTCTACACTCAAGCCATGGACTTTGTCCAGATCTCTGCACCCAAATCATCTTCACAGTGGAGTGAGTGCTTGAGATTAACATTTTTGATTAAATGGCTCTAGAGGGGGCTAGAGCTCTGCATACTTAGACTAGTAGCTATTGTAACAAGCACACAGGTTAATAACCCCAGGTATAGCTTAATGCTTTCACGATATTTATGCAGAAGAATCACCTGGAAATCCATAAATTTAGATTCCAAGACCACAGGCATGGGGTGGGGATTGTATCTTAACTTCATCACAGCTTTCCAATGGCTGCTGTTGCAACTGGTCCATTTATTACAGTGTTATGTTGGAAATGAGTACTTCTCTGCCTTGGCTGCACTTGGGTAGGTTTTTAATTCTTTGAATGTTTTTTTGTGCTCAAGATACATCCAAGATTAATTAGTCAGAATCAGTAGGCACAGACTCATTTCATCACTTTTTATGTCTCCTGGTAATTATAATTGCATACAAAGTTGAGAACTAGTGTTTCAGAACAGTGTTTCTTAATCTGTTTTCTTCTTTCATTATTGTATCAACTCCCCAAAGCCACTTTAATGCATTTATTTTTGTAAGCACTCCCACTCCTCCCCTTATAAAATTAAAACCATAGACATCCCATGTAGCTGTTTATGTGCTGTGGCAATGGGAGGGACACAATCTATGATCAAGAATCAAGTTCTTCCTCTGTGGGCAACAGGGACCCTGTTGGTAATGTATGGACTAAGGATAATCATCTTTTTTTTCAATTAAATATGAATTTACTTACACCCATTATCTATTCCAGTTGTAGAGATACTGTTACAGTGGGGGGAGGGTGGCGCTTTCTGTAAGTCTACCACAGTTTATCAGTAAGCCATGCAAAAAAAATAAAGTGAGATCTTTTTTTTTTTTTTTTTGTTGCTTCAGTTCCTACTCTGGCTTCTCTTGATGATGGACTTAAACCTGGAAGATTAAATAGATCCTTTCCTCCCCAAGTTGCTTAAAATGTTTTTAAATTTTATTGTATTTATTTTTTGAGAATTTCATATGTAAATATTTTATTTATATCATTCTCCTCTTTCCAGTTCTTCTTTTGACCCTTCGACTCTTCAAATTCATGACCTCTTATTCTTTAATTATAATATGATGTAATATATATATATATATATATATATATATATATATATATATATATACACACACACACCCAGGAATGCATGTGTGTTTAGAAATGCAACCTGCCAATATCATTTAGGGTTGCTCATATGAGTTTAGGGCTGACCTCCTGGAATTGGCTAAACCATCAGGGGGCTCATCCCAGGAGAATACTGGATCTTCATCTCTCAGCAACCATTTATTGCTTGTAACTCTCTTTCTATGGGTGAAGCCCTGTGAGAATTCTCCCTTTTATACTCCATGTCAATTGGCATTGCCATTTTTTTTTTTTTTGGCCTTGTTTAGGAAACCATACTGCTGAGATTTCCTGAATGCAGCTTCTCTGTCATATACTGAAGTATTCTGGCTAGTTTCATCTCAACTTAACACAAGCTAGAGTCACTTGGGAAGAGGAAACCTCAAGTGAGAAAATGTCCCCAGCAGGATGGCCTGTGGGCAAATCTGCAGGGCATTTTCTTCATTACTGATTGATGTGGAAGAGCTTAGCTCACTACAGGCAATACCATCCCTAGGCTGATTATTCAGGGTACTATAAGGGAGGTGTTTGGGAAGGGGCAAGAATATGATCAAAATGTATTTTATAATAAAATTCCATAATAACACACACACACACACACACACACACACACACACACACACACATACACACACACACGTATATATGTTAAAGAAAGCAGGTTGAGCAAGCCATGAGGAACAAGCCAGTAAGCAACACTCTATGGTCTCCAGATTCATGCCTTGAGTTCCTGCTCTGACTCGTCTCAGTGATGAACTGTTATCTGAAAGTATAGGACTGAATAAACCTTTTTACTCCCCGAGCTGCTTGTGGTCATGGTAGTTTATCACAGCAATAGTGACTAAGTGAAGGAGACACGATCTCACAGAAGATGTCTTATCCTGCCTAGTTTCAAAATAAATCTGGAAGGGAGCTAATTTTTAAATTTAGATTAAATTTATTTAATTTTATTCTGTGAATGCATACTTTCAGGGTGTGCATGTACCATGGTGCTGTGTGATTACTGGAGGGCAACGTGGAGCCAGGTCTCTCCTCCCACCACATGGGTTTCAGGGATTAAAACTAGATCTCAGAATGCCCCCCCTCACTGAGCCATCTTTCCAGCCTCCAAATAAGCTATTTTGTGTTAACAGTCAAGAGTAGAACTAATAGTAGAACAATACAAAAATAAGTGCTAGTTTGGAGATCTTTGGGAGTTGCCTTTGCAAGTGCAGAGGCAGAGGCACCACGGGTACCACACTTCTTAGATGCACTTGATCATGGAGTTTTTACTCCTAAAGCATCTGTTGGAAAACCTTGATAGGCTAGAAGAGTTAATGGTTATACTAGATGTCAAATTATGTAAAGGATAACGTGTATTTCTGGATATACGGTAAACAGAAGGTCGGCTGGAGCCTTTTCATAGAGGCCGGTTGTGAACGTCACTTTACTGTGATGCTTCCTCACTTCAAGCACTGCTTGGTTAGCACCTCTGTGAGGTTTCTTGAACCTGAGACGTCTGCTAAGATAGAAAATCCAAATTTCATCCCAGCTTTTTAAGGATATACTTTCAGAAAAGTTACAGGGATGGTAGTGTCTATATACCCTTAACCCAGGTTCCTTAGTGTTGGTGTCTTACAACACAATACTATATTTATTAAAACTTAAGAAGTTACACTGGTACAATACAATTAATTAAACTACAAATTATTCAAGTCTCATCGATGTTGGCACCAAAACTGTTGTTTTTAGTGCTTTCAAGACTTAGACTTTTTAGACTTCAAGACTGTATTTTGCTTGTTCTAATCTTAGAATGAGCCACTACTCTAAGAATCCTGTTCCCTTTTATTGAACAATGTTATTTAGAAACCAAGATATGGATGCTGTTTGTCCCCACTGTTGTAGATTATCACTTTTCTAGCTCTAGTTGGTTGGCAGAAATCCATGTGTAAGTACAGAGGAATGGGTCATGCTAAATAGTTCCATAGCTTCCAAGTCCCCTGTGTTCATCATGACAACATGCCACTCCTCATTCCACACCCTTGGCAAGAACTCATTTGTTTTTCATTCCTATAGTTACACTTTCCCCAGAATATAACAAATAATTTCAAACAATGTTTATAGCTTTGGGGGTTTAAAGTTCTTTTATGTGGCTCAATCAATTTACTGCTGAATAGAATTCCATAATAAAGATGAACCAGAATTAGTTTACACAAATTTGTTTTCTGTATGAAGTGGTTAGGAAGTTTCTATAAACATTTACATAATGGGTTTTGTGTTAATGTTTATTTTCAATTCACTTGGACAGTTGTCCAAGAAGGGTATTATTGGATTATGTGAGTTTTGTTTAATTTTCTAAGATGCAGTGGGATTTAAAAAAAGAGAACATGAAGTAGAGGAGATTGGGTACAGGGAGAGTTGGGGGAGGAAATGGGAAATATATGCATCTTAATACATTATAAAATGTATAAAATGATTAAAGAGTAAACATATTAAAATAAATTTCCAACCTGTCTTCCAAATATCTTTCAAATTCTTTTGAATAAACCAATGGTGTAGTTATATCACATATTATATTTATTGGCTTACATATGTTGAAACACCCCTGCATCTCTGGCACCAGCTTGATCATGGTGGATGATCTTTCTGGTATTTGTCTGAATTGAGTTTGTAAGTATTTTATTGGGAATTTTTGCTTCTATGTTCATCAGGGATATTGACCTATAATCTTCTTGTTGTTGTGTATTTATCAGGTTTTGGTCTTGGAGTCTTCATAAAAGAAATTTGGAACTATTCCCCTCTGTTTGTATTTCTTGCAACAATTTAAGGAGTCTTGGAAAAATAAAACAGATATTGGTTCTAGGTCTCACTTTAAATACTGATAGAATTCTACTAGCAATCCTTCTGGGCCTGTGTGTTTTTTAGTCAAAAGGCTTTTTATTGTTGTTATGATTTAAATGTTTGTCATGAGTCTGTTTAAGTTGCTGATCTCTCTTTTGTTTAACTCTGGTGGTTTGGATTAAATCTATAAATTCATCCATTTCTTTTAGGTTTTATAACTAATAGGAGAAGATTTGAAATAATTCCCTTATAATATTCTAATTTTATTGGTGACTGTTTCCCTGTTCATTCCTTATTCTGTCAGTTTGGGTTCTCTCTTTCTTTCTTTTGGCAAGCTTTGGGCTAAGGCTCTGTCAGTCTTGTTGATCATCTCAAAGAACCCACTCCTAGATTTGTTATTTGTATTATTTTATTTTTTTCTATTTCAAAGATGTTGGCTCTGTTTTTTGATATGTTCTCCCATCTGCTAGATTTGCTTTTGGTTTGTTCTTGCTTTTCCAAATTCTTGAGTCGTATCATAAAGTCATTTAATTATGCTCTTTCTTATTTTATAATGTAGGATGTAGAGCTATAAATCTCCCCTCTACAACGGTTGCAGTGTGTGATAAAGGTTTTGTTGTATTATGTCTTCATTTTCATTTAATTCCCTGGAGGATTTTTAAAATTTTTTTTTTCATTTCTTCTTTGACCAATTCATCACTAAGGAATGCAGGAATGTGCTGTTTAATCTCTAGGAATTTATGTAATTTCTAGAGATTTGTTTGGTGTTTTAAGCTTTATTGCATGTGTTCAGATAGGATGCACAAATTTATTTCAGTTTTTCTGAATGTGTCAACAATTGTTTGGCATCCAATTATGTGGCCCATTTCAGAGAAGCTTCTGTAGACTGCCAAATAAAATGCCTATTCTTTAGAATTTGAGTAGAATATTCTGTAGGTATATTTGAGGCACATTTGATGTGTATTTGCACTTAATTTTGATGCTGCTTTTCTGTTTATTTTTCATTCCTTTGACATAATTAAGGCTATATATGACAAACATACAGCTAACATCATTGTAAGTGGAGAAATTACATTAAAATCAGGAATAAGACAGGGCTGTCATTATCCTCCCCCCCCACACTAATGTTTATTTTTTGAGATTGTGTTTTAATTACAAACTTTCTCCCTTCCTTTCCTCCCTCTAAGCCCTGGTCTCCTACAAATTCACGGCCTCTTTTTTCATCAACTGTTATGGCATACATACATGTATTTGTGTATATATATATATATATATATATATATATATATATATATATATATATATATATATATATATATATTACCAGTATTACCTGTTGGGTCTGTATAATGCTACTTGTACATATGTTTTCAAGACTGACTATTTGAGACCACTACAGACAACTGAAGGCAATCAATATGCAGAGTTGTGGAGTTCAGTCCCAAGAGATACATCTGTAAAGCAGTTCCCATGCCTAAGGCTCAGGAACATTGCTCAAGGGAAGACACAAATATTTTAAGAGCTCCCAGAGTTTTGCGGAAGAAAAAGAGGCGGGATTGCACCAGCCAGGGGTTCATGATGGGGGAGCCCACAGAGATAGCTGACCTGAGCTCGCAGGAGCTCATGGATGCTGGACCAACAGTCAGGGAGCCTGCCTGGGACCGACCTAGGCCTTCTGCATGTGTATGACAATCTTGTAGCTTGGTGTCTTAGTAAGACTTCTAAGAGTGAGAGCAGGACCACTCCCGGGTGCTTACTTGGCTTTTGGTAACCGGTTCCCCATGTTGTATTACCTGGCCCCACTTTGATGTAAGGGGAGGAGCTTGGGCCTATCTCAACTTGATTTGCCATGCTTTGTGCAAGCCCATGGGAGACCTGTCCCGTTCTGAATGGAGAGGAAGGAGGTGTGGATGGGGAGGGGGTAGATGGGAAAGGGGAGGGGACAGGAGAAGAGGAGGGAGGGGAGGGGAAACTGGTTGATATGTAAAACAAATGAAAAAAATGTTATTTAAACAAAAAAGGAAGAGCCAGGGGATCAGGGATTTTGCTTCGATTTTGTGACTGCTATTAACATCAAAAGCTACACCCTAAGATCTCACCAACATGACAGTCCAAACGTGAGCTGAACAAGGAGGATGGCAATGCACATGCCAAACTGGGTGGGGAAAAGCCCACTTCTCAAAGAAATATTGGCACCCGAGTAAAGGTGGGATCAGGAGAGGGGTCCCTCCCAGGGAAGAGCACCACCAATCGGTTGTCCAGGGCCACGCAGTCAGCCCCACTCCTTTTCAACATAGCGCTTAGAGCACAAGTGAAAGCGACAAGGAAGAGTTTACAGAGATACGGAAGGGGTGAAAAGTCAAAAGTATCCCTAATATTAGTTGATATGACATGATAAATGGGTATCAATACTCTATATGAAAACTTACAGAAATGATCAACACTTTCAGCAAAGTGGTTGGAAAAAAAATCAACTTACAAAAATGAGTAACTCTTCTATACACCAATGAATAAATTCATTGATGAAGCACTTCCATTTTCAGTTGCCCCTATAAAATTAAATAAAATATCTGAGAAAAAATCGAACAAAGGAGATAAAAGACTTTTTACAATGAAAAACTTGAAACTTGAAGAAAGAGATTAAAGAATATACTAAATGATGAAAGGATCTCACATGCTCATGGATCAATTGGTAGAAATAATATTGTGAAAATGGCCGTGCTACCAAAAGCATTTTCCAGTCTCGGTACAATTACAATCAAAATGCCCAGAACATTTATCACAAAATCATAAAAAAAATTCTAAAATTCTTATGGAGTGATAAAAGACCCCTGATAGCCAAAACAATCCTGAGCACAAATGACAACACTGGAGAAATTACCATACCAGATTTCAAGTTATATTGTAGAGCTTGGTACTGCTACAAAACAGACATGTTGATCAATGGAAAAAATAGAAGATCCAAATATGAGTGCACATAACCATAGACATCTTATAATTGACAAAAAATGCCAAAAATATACACCTGAGAAAAGACAGCATCTTCAACAAATGGTGCAGGAAAAACTGGATGTGTACATATAGAAGAATTAAATGAGTCACATATGTATCACCCTGTACAAAACTAAACTCCAAATGGATCAAAAACATCTTTGTAAAACCTAAGGTGCTGAAGTTGCTGGAAGAAAACATAGGCAGGATCCTACAAGATGTAAGTGTAGGGAAGGGCTTTCTGAATCGGACTCCTTTTGCCCAGGAATTAATGTCAACAACTGACAAGTGGGACCTCATAACAATTAATGAAAAAAAGAGGTCATGAATTTGAAAGAGAACAAAGGAAGGCCATATGGGAGAGTTTGTAGGGAGGAAGGGAATGGGAGTTTGATGGAATTATATTATAATCTCAAAAAGCAATAAAAACCAAAGAGCTTCTGCATATCAAGGCAACAGGTTAACAGAAGTTGAAGCCCGCAGAGTAGGAGAGCATTTTTGCCCACTATACATCTGATAGATGATTGATGTCCAGAAAGTATAAGGAACATATTAGAGTGGCAAAGAAATATCTTAAAAAGTGTTCAAAATCTTTAGCCATTAGAGAGATTCAAATTAAAATGACTTTGAGATTTCATCTCACCCTAGCTAGAATAGGTAAGACCAGAAAACAACTGACAAGAATTGTTCATGAGAATGTTGGAAAGGGGAACCCTTATTCACTGTTGGCGGGATTTCAAACTGGTGCAGCCACTCCTGGAAATCACCCTGGAGAATTTTCAAAAACTAGAAGTATATCTACTATATGACTCAACTAAGCCACTCCTTGGACTATGCCCAAAGGACTCAACATCTTACTCTACAGATACTGGCTCAGCCATGTTCCTTGCCATCTTATTCACATAAACTAGGAAATGGAAACTGCCAAAATGTCCCTCGGGTTAATGAAAATGTGGTGTATACAAGCAATAGAAATATGTACAGCTGTAAAAAATCTTTACAGGTAGAGGTTGAGTGTATTAACAGAAGATGGCTACCTTACACTATGACTTAGGGAAAAGAAGCCTAAGAATGGAAAAGAAGGTGTATGGCTATCTGCTGACTTCTCTGAGGGAGGAGCTGGGGCAAAAGGAATCCAGGTTATGGGTATCTATACAATATACCCAGGAAAACATGAGCCACTTCATTATGGAAGAAACAGATAAGTGTATTTGAGATCATATGCAGAGCTCTGAAGCAACTTAGAAAGTAGTGATGATTACAGAATCTGCCAAACAAAGTCAGGCCATACCATAAAAATAATCTTGAGGTCTCTGTATTCATAGAATGACTGCAACATTTAATACGAGACAGAATGACCTTGGATGATTCTAAAGACAAAGTGTGAGTCAACTCAGGGCAGCCCAAGATTATTTATCTCTGTAGAAAACACTTCTCAGCTATTAATAATACAATTGGTTCACATTGAAATACAACATAGCTTTTTCTGGGAACTGTTAAAAAATGTTCAAATGGGTTTGCTCATTTTATAATGTTCTTTCAGAATGGAAAGCAATTTATTGATGTCACACCCGAAGGGAGTCATAAGTGGAAACTCAATAAATTGGTTAGGAAATGCAAAGTTTTTCAACCCCATTCTCTAAAAATAGCAACCACCTTTCTTCCTCTGAAGACAGAGACTCAGGAGTGGCATCATTGTTGTTAACCCTTGTTTGTTATTGAATAGTTACTTTACACTGTCTTCGCTATAAAAAAAGACCTGGCTACAGACGTCATAATATTCAAAATATTTAACAGAAAAATATATAATAAAGACTAATGGGCATGCACACCCCACTACACACAACATACCATTCCATTATGTATCTTGAGACTGAAAGTGATACCCAACAGTACACCACTTTGGTATGGCAATTACTTCAAATTGTGAAAACCCGAAGAATAGCAAATGCAGGGAAAGGGGTTCTCTCTGGGTAAATGCAGACATGCAATTGTCATAAATCTTCCCCTCCTGGGAGCCTATTAGCAAGGATAAATTAACCTCTGTCACAGGAGAAACTGGGAGTAGACACCATGACTACAAGGCCTATGGTATAAGCTCCCTACCACCTATTCTTTTGAGGATTTCTTTATCTTTCCTAAAATTATTTTCTCTCCCTGCCTCCCACTCAAAAAAGTTACATAAGCTTTTGGGAGAAGTTACTGAGTGTTTAGGTTTTATTAATGTAATGTTCCTGTTCATGAAGTAAATTTGCATTTTTTTCTCCTCGCAATTGTTTGCTCTTGAACAATTTCATATTCCAAACTGCCGAATCTTTAAAGGATAGAAAAAAATCTTCTGTATTCTTCCCAGAAATGACACTGTACAAGAAAGACTATTTTCAGGGGGCTCCTGGGGTTGTTCTTCCAGTGTGTGAGAGGGTGCTAGGACAGTTAGTAATAAGTTAAGGAAGGATGGAATGGCCTCTCTTTAATATGCTCATATTTTTCAGCACAAACTTTGGCTCTACCATTAAGTTTCCTGGCATTATTCCTCTTTAAACTGTATATTTTGTATTTCTTTTGGCCCCACTTGCTTTTTTTCTTTGTAGATGTTTATAAGAGTGGTTACTGAAAACCACACAACAGAGTTATTATTAAGTTGTTTTGAAAACTCCTCTGCCAAGGAAATTAGCCCTTTACTTTTCAATTTAGCATCAGGAAAATTCTTATAATAAGGGCAGAAAGCAGACACATTTTTTTTTGCCAAAGTATCAAAAGAATGGTCACTTGATAATGTTGTTCTTGAGCTCAGTCTCTAAATTCCACATTGCTCTCAGCACCACTGTCTTCCAAGCTTCTACTAGGATGTCCCATTAAACCCCACTTACAGCATTCAACTACTTTTTTAGTCCAATGTTCCAAATTTTCCACATTCCTCCAAAAACTACATGATCCATTTGCTACAGTAATAGCCATTCCCTTGTATCAACTTCTGTCTTCTTAATTGGTTTGACAAAATGCCACTACCAAGACAATCAATTAAAAACATGTTGAATTTAACTTACAGTTTCAGAGGGTTAAAGTTCATTATGTCAGAGTAGAGGCATGGCAGTGGGAATAGCTGAGGGTATGTATCTTGATCCACAAGAAAGAGACACACTGGAAATGGCATGAGTCTTCTGAAACCTCAAAGCCTACCCCTGGTGATATATCTTCTCCAACAAGGCCACATCTCCTAATCCTTACCAAACAATTCCACCAACTGAAAACCTAGAATTCGAATACATGAACCTATGGGGGACTATTCTCATTCAAACCACTGCAATATGCCGCAAGTTATTTCTGACCAACTTTATAGGAAGATTCTGGCATTGATTAAAGTTTCTACCTCAAGTGTAGGCCTCTTCCCTGTCCTGTACAGCTTTAGAACTTTTTATGGCCAAGTCAATGCCAGTCAGATATGAAAGTGCAAGGAGTGTGGTATACCTGAAAATACATACAGAAGAGGCCAGAAGATAAGATGAATGCTTTTAAATTTTAACTTTTGGAAGGGGCCCTACATAATTTGCTAAGATTGCTATGGAGTTGAGCCCAAAGCAGCCACCTTTGTAGCCTTTGTAGTTACTGACCCCTCTCTCAGTCTCTGCTGAGTCATTTCACCTTCCCAGGACTTCTGTTAAACCATTGTCACACAAGTCCCTCTAAGGTTCTGATATTTGGGTGCCACTAAGATACCAGAACCTCTTACCCTTGGCTATTACTTTTCTTAGCGTTCTACCAGTACAGGTCATTTTCCTACAAGATATGGGATCAACTTTCTGCAAACCTTTTCTACATCAATGACTCATTCCACTAACTGACTTTCTATTGCCTTGAAGCCTACTATAATTTGTGGTCCTCATAACATACTTGAACTATTTAATTTCTCAATCAGATAGTGAATTTCAAAGATAATATCTCTTTATTTGTACCCTGCCACAGTAGCTGTAAGAGTTTTCAGCTCTGCCATTAAACAGTTTAATGACCTTGAATGTGTTTTACAACTGTTCTAAGTTTTAGAGTGTTTATTAAAATTGGATGAATGTAATGAATAGATTTTAGAACTATATTAAATAAAATATTCATCCCAGTTACTTAGATTCCTCTCTTTGAATGCTGCATCAACTTTAAAAGACATCAGAGCTTTGGGGAGGAATACCTGGTCCCATGTGAGGCAATACATACAAGGCAATTCCTGGAAAGAGTTTGGTCTCACAAAATAGGAATATGTTGAATGAGACGCAGATGCCACTGGGTCGCATTGCCACTAGCTTGAATGGACAATCTATACATCAAAAAGAATATCAATGAACACAGACTGAAGCAACAAAACATACTCAAATATATGAGCTTTTAAGATATTTTAAAATTATTCTTGAGTTTGATGAAAGCTAATATACAAACTCATTAACCTAAATGCTGATACAAAGGAGACCATTTTATTTCCAATTTTGGCCTTTTTCTATACAGGTAGCATTGTACAGTGTCCAAATAGTTAAAGAATAAAGTAGTTCAAGTTAATCAAAAAGAAGAAATAACAGAATTTTTTAATTGATAGGTTTTTTCCCTTGACCATTAATGAAATAATAGACTTTTGCAATGATCATCAGTGAAAGCTAAAGTGATTAGGCAGGAAATCAATAGAACCTTTTAAAGCTGAGAAATTACACATATACCACTTGAGAAATTGACCTGTTGTTAATCATTAAATTAGGCACAATTTGATTGAGTATGACTCATAATGTCCTAGGGAGGACACATTATTATCTATTAAAATATTTTTGCATTTGAAATAAAAGTCAGATCTATGACTCTAGGTCCAAATGCAAGTTTATAAGCTTAGTGTAACCACTTAAAACCACAATAAAGTTTGAAATGAAAAACTGTTATCAATATGTCAAATTGTCACTACCATATTTTTCTTTCCTTTTCCTTTCTTGTTAATCTACCTGCCATAGTTTGAATTATAGAGTCAAAGACCTATAGACTAAACCCTTATTCTCTAGGTGGGTATCATTAGGAAGTGATGGAAACCTTGAAATGTGGGACCTGAAGGAGATGTTAATACTTGCGGACATTTTCTTGAGGAGGATTCAGGGACATTGGTGGATTTGGTTTTTCTTTTTTATTTCCTGGATGATGAGGTAGTGCTCCTGCTATGATGTTCTGACACACGACAAGCCCAGAATAATAGAGCCAGTTAATAGCGGACTGAAACTCCCCAAACTGGGCCATATGAAGCTTTTCTTTTAACAGATTAATTTTAAAAGCTATTTTATTTGTGATTAAAATATGATTACATCATTTTCTCCATCACCTCTCCTCTCTTGAACCTCTCCAACAGCCACCCCCCACTCCTTCTCAAATTCAGGAAATCCTAGCCATGATAAATACCCACGATAAAGTAACTCATGTTGTCATTGTTTAGGTCTTCTTGATGCAGCCATGTTATTGGGATTTTATGATTGAAGCTTTCATGTCCTATGTAGAAGACTATCTCATAGTAGACTTCCTGGTCCTCTGGTTCTTATAATCTTTCTGCCCCTTCTATAATATTCTCTGAGCCTTATGTGTAAAATTTATGATATAGATGTATCAAATGAGGGATGGCTACCCCATCATCAATTGTTCTCTGCATTTCAGCCAGTGGTGGATCTCTCTAACACCTCCATCTGCTGCACAAAGACACTTCCTTGATGATGGGTGAAAGCTGCATTTATCTGGGGCATGAGAATATGTATTTATAATGCAGCTAGGGGTTGTACTGGTTTGGGAAAGTGGAAGTAATAAGTTATCATCCAGAATCCATGACCTTTATAGCCATGAGTGGGTGGCTACATTTCTAGTTTCAGGTGTAATCTCCCTCTGTTGAGCAGGTATTAGTCCAATAAGACAACTAGTGGTTACCTCCGACTTATAAATGTCACTATCGTACCTCGATGGTTATCTTGCCATACTGGTCAGTGTTATGGTTCATAGGCATCACAACTCAATAGGACTATTGATGGCTTTACTCCCTTTCAGCTTGCATAGCAACTTCCAGTATTTTGAAATTTAAGTGTCAGGGAGGAGGTTTTCAATTTGGATCCAGTACAAATTCTCTGAGTTCTGTGTTTGAAGTGTGTGGTGTTTCCTGCATCAGGAACTTACCTTAAACTTCTAGGAGGCAACCAAGGGCAACAGCAACTGCCTATATGGTTTTGGGAGTTTCTTGGACTGCCTTGACCAATAACTTGAAAGGAAATTTTGCATGTTCGATACCAGAGATTTTGTCAGTCTATGGCTCTTGGGGCCAGTATCACCTTATATGGCATTATTTCAGTCAGTATAATACTATACATATATACATATGTATATAAAACTATAAGTATTACATAATATACAATCTATGTATAGTACATATATAAAAATATACATTATTCAATATGACACTATATATATTATATTATATATGAATATACACATATGTATATTTATGTGTATAGATATATAGCAATATAATATATGATACTATATATTACTATAAATAGATATGCTACATAATCTACATAGTATATATATATAATATATACATTATGCAACATAGTACTATATATAGTATTATACATATACATACACACATACACATACACACACACACACATATATATTTGATAAGCTAGTATGATTTCCTTTGGCTTCTTATAACACTTTTGTGTTACTTTTGTGTTTTGGTTTCTGTTTTTTTATTGGAAGTAGGTTTTTTTCTCACATAATATATCCAGATTTGATATCCCCTCCTCTATTCCTCCCAGTTCCTCCCCACCTCCTCTCCCACCTGGATCCACCCCTTTTCTGTCTCTCATTAGAAAACAACCAGACTTCTAAAGAATAATAATAAAATAAGGTAGAGCAAAAATTAACTCATTGGAATAGGGTAAAACAATCAACATAAGGAAAAGAGCCCAAGAAGAGCTGCAAGATAGATATACAGATGCAGAGATCCACTTGTTTGCACACTCAGGAATCCCACAAAAACACTAAGCTGGAAGACATAATATACAAGTAACAGTCAAGGGTAAAAAGAGAGAAGAAAATGTATAAAATAAAAGAAAAAGTAAGATACAATTAAAGAAAATCCCCTGACCCAACATCATGGCACAAGGAACCTCCAAAGATGCTGGCTGTTGAGTTTTTTTTTTTTCTGTTGTTTATCTACTAAATTTTCATTTGTATGTGGTTATCAATTGGAGACAGCTTCTGGGTTAGAGATGGGAGCATGTGTCCACTTCTCCTCTCAGCTCTAAGATGCCTTCTGCTGCAGACCCATGCAGGCCCTGTGCACGCTGCCTCAGCCTCTGAGTTCATGTGTGCACTGATCTGTTGTCTGAGAAGGTCGTGTTTTCTTGGTGTTCTCCATCCCCTCTGGCTTCTATGTTCTTCCTACCTTCTTTTCTGCAGTTCTTAGTGTTATTTATCTGTCCTCTCTCTTTATTCTTTTGTTTTCAATTGACGTCCCTTCTACTTTTCCTGTTTTCCCCCTTCATATCACCTGTATCTTGCTCTAGAGCTCCACCCCTTCCCATTATGGTCACTTTTTATTTTCTTGAATTCAGTGGTTACTCCAGGTCATGTACACACATCTGAAGACTTGGAGCTAGGAATCACAAACGAGAGAGAACATGCAGTATTTCTTTCTGGGTCTGGGTTGCTTTACTTGCTATAATATTTTTCTAGTTTCATCCATTCACCTGTGAATTTCATGACTTCATTTTTCCCTACAGATGAATTCCATTGTGTACTTGTGCCACATTTTCTATTATCCATTCATTTCCTAGCTTTTGCAAATATAATGACAATGAACATGGCTGAACAATTATCGGTGGAGTAGGATCTCCAGTAATTTGAGTATATGTCAAGGAGAAGTATAGCTGGGTCATATGGTAGATTTATTTTTTGCTTTTAAAGGATTCTTCACTCTGCTTTACAGAGTGGCTGCACTAGTTTGCAATCCCACCAACAGTGAATGAGTGTTCCTCTTTCCCCATATCCTATTTTGTTACAGAGATAGAAAAGTCACTAATATAACATCTCAAAGCATTTCACTACATGTCTGGATACAAATATTTTAATAAACATCTCTAAATTTTTTATTTACCATATACAACATTTGGTTGTAAAGTTACCTAGCATATTATCTATGTACAAGCTCAGATTCAAGTGTTTTTAAAATGTGCATAGTAAAACAATAATTTAATAATTTTATGTAAAATGTTTTTTGATGAATAATTTTCAATGTATGTAGTAACTCGTTATATATGGACACTTTCAGACAAGTATACATTGTGAACTTTACACATCCCCCCATGCTGCAATCTCCCCTTCTCCCTCCCGTCCCTCTCCTGTTATTCCTCTGTTCCTCTGTACACATTTGTTTCTACCTTCTGGCTGTATATACATACACACATACTTGCACACACACATATGTATAATCTACAAACCACGAATAAGTGAAAACATGCTTTTTCCCCTCCGGGACTGCCCTGATATGTTTTATATGATTCTCTACAATTGCATCTATTTTTGTTCTTTTTGCTAAATAAGTTACATTGTTATATACATCACATTTTCTTCCATAACTTACCTATTACAAGTAATGCCAGCAGTAAGCATTGATGTGTGTGGGAGCCCACAAAGATTCCAACTTGTGGTTTGATTCAAGGTCAGAGAATCAGAAAGGTTATGTTGCTCTCCAAGGCTGTCTTATACTTCCAGACCTAATAACAAGATGCCTTGCTGTGGGGCGTGGTTACCAGGTGTTTTGAAGGGTCTACACTTGGTTGTACACTGTGCTTTGATCTTAAAGGGGTAGGTCTTTTGTTGCTCCCCTTGCTAGTGTATAAAAAGCCCATTAGAAATAAAATCCAGGCTGCTTGGTATTGACCCAGGGCCCTACCGAAGCCATTCTGTGTCTCTTTTTTCTTCATTTATTTCTATGTTTCCTATCTAGCATTTCTCAATTCCTCACTCCCCCTTCAAGGGACCCTTCTATCGGTCGGGGCTGGACCCCAACACTGGGCCCTGACAGATATGCAAGTATCTCTGTGATATATTAGCTTTGAATCCTCTGGCTAAATAATCAGAACTGGGACAGCTGGGTCATGTGATTGATAAGTTCTGGATTTTGGAGGAACCTCCATACTGACTTCCATAGTGATTACATTTGTTTACATTCTTACCAGTGAAGAGGAGTTCAATTTCCTTACCAGAATAACACATAAGTTTATCTCAGTTATAACAACAATGTTAAAATTGACAAATTTAATACTTAACTGGAAAAAGTAAACTTATCCATTGAAGTATTTTAAAAATTATTCCTTTTAAAAATCAATGGGGGGGGGGGTTCTTTTCTACCACTACATATCACTATTCTCAAAACTTCTTTTTTTTAAGGACTTTCAATTAATTCATAAACTGATTGGAGATACTTCAAAACTCCTCTTCCCAAATGAAATCTAACCTGGACAAATTACATATTATACAAATTTCTCTACCAATATTTTCCTTGGATTATAAATGCCATAAAGAATAATATAAACCTATTTGTCCCATCATAAAAAAAACATCTATCTATCCTGGAGAACGTGATATACGTTGCCTAAAATATTTCAGTTAACTGAACCTAAAACATAATTTTTGTCATTTATCAAAACCATCATTATGGGATGTTAGATTTGCTGACTCACAGGCATGTGGACTAGTGCCCAGGTTCCTGCTCTTCTACTTAGCTCTGTTTTGTAAGGGGATTAATGATGTTTCTTTATGAGACAGAGTTTCTCTATGCAGCCTTAGATGTCCCAGAACTCAATATGTAGACCAGGCTGATCTTGAACTCACAGAGGTCTCCCTGCCTCAGCCTCCCAAGTGCTCAGATCAAAGGCATGTACCTCCATTCCTTGATAAGTGCAATTATTTAAAACTACAACTATAGAACAACTGATCCTTTACACAAATGTAACATTTAGGTTAGACCACTCTTTAGTATGGAATAAGAAAAATAACAGCTAGGATCCCATGCTCTCAGCTTAAACTTTCTAGAAATTTTCTGGTATAATTTTTGGGATCTCTTATGTATAATACCATGATTTTCAAATAGGAATAATTTGACCTCTTTTGCAATTTATATTTCTTTATTTTCTTTTTCTTTTTTTATTGCTCTGACTAGTGTTTCTATTACTATACTGAATAAGAATGGAGATAGTGGACAGTCCCTTTTTGTTCTTAATTTAATGGGAGTGCTTTGAGTTTTTGTGCATAATGTTATCTATGTTGTCATAATAGTCTTTATTATGTTGAAGTATGTTCCCTCAGCCCTTCTATCTCTAACACTTTCATCAAGAAATCATGTGGAATTATATATTTTATTATTATTTTCTTAATCTATTGAGACATGCGATTTTTGTCTTTAACTTCATTTATATGATTTATTATATTTATTGATTTTCATATGTTGAACCATTGCTACATTTCATGGATAAAGCCAGCTTGATAGTGGTGGATGTGGATGATCTTCTTGACATGTGCCTGTATTTTGTTTGCTAGTATTTTTCTTCTTCATCTAGGCTCATCAGAGTTATTGGACTGTAGTAGTTTTGTTGTTTTATCTTTAGTATTTGGTTTCAGTATTAAAGTGATACAGGCCTCATAGCACTACATGGTAGTGCTCCTATTTATTTTTAAAAATATTTTTAAAATATTACTTATTTCATTTTTGAAATTATAATATACTTACATTTCCATCTTTCCTCTCTTCCTTCCAAACCCTTTCATATGTATCTCTTTGCTTTCCTTCAAATTCATAACATATTTTTCAATTAATTGTTCTTACATACATCTAAGTAAATACAAATACAATCATAAACACTTAAATATAAGTCTCTCAAACTGTATAATGTTTCTTGTATGTATAGGTCTTAAGGATTGGTTGTTTGGTCTTAGATAATTTACTGGTGTTCCCTGAGGATCACATTTCTCCTGCTCTCAGTATTCCATAGGTAACTGTATACTCTCAGATAGTTGTAGTTCTTATAATAACCCTGTAGGCACAGTAGTGGTATATAAACATTGGAGGCCACCATTGCTTGGAGCTAACTCAAAGTCCTGCTCAACAAGAAGGATGCTATACCTGGTACTGAAAACCTAGCTAACTAACCAGTGCTAGTGAAATTATGGTCATTGGAAGATAATTTACAACCCATAATTTACTAAATAATTCCATCAAAAAATCTATAAACATTTGTCCTTATACCCACAGATAAGTATAGCTTTCATCCCCATCAGGGAAACTTCTCTTATTTATTTTATAATTTAATTTAATTTTACATATCAGCCACGGATTCCCCTGTCCTCCCCTGCCCCCCGCATTCCCCCCAGCTCACCCCCCCCATTACCATCTCCTCCAGGGCAAAAACTCCCCTGGGGATTCAACTCAACCTGGTAGATTCAGGCCAGGCGGGTCCAGGAGGAAACTTCTCTTTGCAACAGATGGAGACCATTTCAGAAAACCACAACCAATCAAAATGTAGTTCTGGAGCCCAGTCCCAATGTTCCCAACTGTTACATCTACAACACAGCTCCTGGAACTAAGACTCAGGTATCACTGCAGAAAAGGGCATGGAAAGATTGTAAGTGACAGAGAAACAGGGAGTTTGCTGTGACGTTGTATATTCTAGGAATGACAGAAGCTATACCTATGAAGTCTAAGCAACATGACTGCCTAAACATAACCTGAGCACATGTATGACACCAATAGACACGCTAATGCGGCTGGAAGAAAACTCATGAAGCATCATGTTATACAAAGAGTTGTTCATTTTTTGAATAGTTTAAGAAGGATTGACTGTAGATCTTCCTTGAAAGTCTGGTGGAATTCTGCTGTTACTTCATCTGCCTTTGGACTTATTTATTTTTTATTTTTTTAGTTGTAAAGCCTTTTAACACTGTTTCAATCTCCTCATTTTCTACAGGTCCGTTTAGGTTATTGATATCTTTTTGGTTTAACTTTGGTAGTTGGTATAAATAAAAAAAATTGTCTTTTTAAAAAATTTTCCAACTTAATGTAAAATAGGTTTTAAAAGTATTCCCTGTCCCAAACCAGCAGGAGTGAGGCTACCAAATGGCGAGGTATCATGTGGGAGGAGCAGGGATGAGAAACAGAGAAAATGAGAAATAAAGAAGGCAATAGCAATAGCTGGGACCAGGAGGTCTTGCACAAGTTGATGACTTATGACGATCAATTTTATTAAGAAGTGCAATATGTCATATACTATTTGCAGGGGTCATGGTCAGCAGAGACCTAAGTCAGACAATGCTGGCAAAGAAAACATGGGATACCTTAGACACCACAGCACAGGGGAAGGAGTCAGATCCCCAATTCCACAACTTTTACTCCTCTTAGGCAATGGTTCCAGCCCCACACTAGCCTTGTGAAGTCCACTTCTGGACAAGGACACAGAACTAAAGTTCCCTTTGTATTTTCTTTGGCACCTCTGGGAAAGTATTGGGTCAGGGTGGCTCCCCACAATTCTCTCATAATATTCTGAATTTCTTTGGTGTCTGTTGTAATGTTTCTTTGTTCATTCCTGATTCTCATAACTGGGTCATCTCTTTCCTTCTTTTGATTAGTTGGGCTAAGACTCTATCAATCGTGTTTATCTCCTCAAAGAATCAGCTTTTAAATTCACTGATTCCTTTTTTGTATTGTTTTCTTTTTAATTACTTTCTGCTCTTTTATTGTTTCTTATAATATACTGGGTTTGGGTTTGGTTTGCTTTTGTGTTTTGAAGTTCATTGATGTGTTTTCTTCTTTGCACCTCCTAGTTTCTTTGATAAACTACATAATTGTTCTTTTAAATTGTATGCCTTGGGGGAATCATCTACGTAATTCTCATTAGATAACAGTTCTATGGGATTAATAGTTTGGATGTGTGTGAGATATGATGTATTGGCCATTTTGTTTTGGAAATGTGACCTGAGTATGAGGAATTCCTTCTTTGGCTGTGTGTGTCTGATGTGAAAATATGGACAGCCTGGGATTAGGCCAGGACTTGGGCTGTGTCACTAGAGCTAGTAAAGCTGGTGCATGCACTGTTTGATTGGACCAGCAGATGCAGGCTTTGCTGGGAAAGGTGCTTCTTCCTTAACCCCTTTCTCCCCTCACCCCAGCCATCTCCACATCTACAGGCCTGTCTCACAGCTTTGTTCCAGAGTATCCAAATGAGTGGCTCATTCCCTCTCTCATCCTTCTCTCTGCTGGTTCAGGGTCCAGGGGCCTGGGTCTGGGTCTGTAGTTGTGGAGATGGGGCAGGTGAAAAAGGAATGGGAGAGGGAAGGAGATAATTTCCATGCTAAAGAGGCTCATGGACACTATAAATTTGTTTATCATTTCTTTTCTTTATTTTTCTTGACACTCAATTAAAATGATTGAAGTCCATTTTACTTTGTACTTTCACATTCTCAAATAAAATGTGCACAAACATCTTGTGAAATACTTTTTCATTTTGTTTGTTTGAAAATGATATTTTTATACCATAAATTTACATTGAAGGATAAATAGGATGAGTCAAACCTCCCTTTAAAGTCAAATGAGAGACAACTGAGCTCTTGTACCCTGTCTTAAAGTCTAATGAGAACATTTCTTGAGCCACTAGTAACCACTGACAGTGTCAAACTTTCAAAGTATTAGAGATGGGACAACGTTAATAGAACATGAGTGTTTCCCATGTTTCTGAGATTGCAAAGTTATCAGGCTGTCAAAGCCACTGCTTACAGGCCTGAAAAGGATCTAGTGAAAACGAGACCTGAAGCAGTAGAAGTCACAGTGATACTTATAGTAACATTTTATACTCATAGTTTTTCAAGATAAGAAGTAATTTGTCTATTGATTTTTCTTATTCCAAATTTTTGAAGTCACAGAGTATAAGTAAATATGGAATATTCACCAGTAAATTAACAATAATATAACTGTGTGATTTTTTTTTAAAGTACTATCCAGAAATTCTTTCATGTGTTATTAAATGCTCAGTGGCCACACATTTACTGACCTACATCAATTGTCATTAAACACATGGTTCCATAAATCCATCTAAGCTTTTTTTTAATATGTTTAAGAGAAAACTCCTACTTCAGATTTTATTTAGGAGTATTGAACCATGAGAACAAGTCTCCATTTTTGCAGTTAGAAAATTATTGGGCTTACTGAAAGAAAAGAAGAGAGGAAAAAAATTTCTTCAGGTCATTAGAGGCCATATCTCTTGTTGAGATACTAAAAAATTAATGACACAGTCCCACACTCTACACATCCATGCCTCTGATAAGATTAATAGCAGGAAAAAATAACCCCAATAACTAACACACTCATTAGCAGAAAAGCATTTTAACACAAATATTTCAACTAAAGTATAATACTCCCTTTTAAACTGATCCACTTATCAGTGAGCAAAGAAAACAATTGCTTTTAAACCTGAAAACCTGAGAGTGCTTGGAAGGATGAATGGTAGAGAGAAGGTAATGTCTAGAGATTAGCATCCCACAGATAGTTTTAAAAATTAAAGACACATAAACAGTCTGTTGTGGTGGTATTTTACTTGTACTGAAATGTGATTTTAATTGTATGTTAATAAATAAAGTTGCCTGGGGGTCAGAGCTATTAGAGCCATAGCAAGTACATGGCGGCGGTGGTGCACGCCTTTAATCTCAATACCATAGAGGACCTGGAGGGCTGTACATACAGGCAGTGACGAGGCAGTCACATGTTTGGGTTTACAACCAATGAGAAGGCAGAACAGCTAGACTATATAAAGACATACACACAGGAAGTAGGTCCCTTTCAGAGAGCTCTCTTGGCTGAAGCAGGAAGGGTAAGGCTCTTAGCTCTGACCTCTTGGCTTTCTTCTCTGAATCGGTTCTGTGTTTCTTATTTAATAAGACAGTTGGTTACATCTACAGACTGTGAATTAGAGAACAAGATGTCAATGTTGTTCTTTTTGATGTTTGAATTGAACAGTATTATAAGTTCTGTCCTCACTGTCAAAGCAGGATATTGACATAGGTACTATGAAGGGAGTAATGGGGGGGGGGGCTCTAATGAGGAAAGGGAGAAGGAAAGCCCTGTTTATATATGTTGCTTTTCATTTCCTACAGATTTGAATATACTTCTTTTTCTATATATTTAGTGCTTTGACTATAATTATTCAAAATGGCCCCTATACACAGATAGATGTCTATTTCCCTAGATTTTGGAAATTTTATTATATTATTGTAAATTGATAAGCATGAAATTATTCTCCTTCTATGCCCATGGTTCATAGATTTGGATTTTTCATAGTATCCCATAAAATTTGATGTTATGTTTGTACTTTACTATTTACTATGTTTGTCACTATTCTGAATGTTTCAGTTCCTCTACCTTTTCTTCATGCTTGATATTTTGTCATTCCCTTTGTCCATCCTATTGACAAGATTTTTCATGTAACTTTTCATTTGTCTTAGTGAAAATTTTCTGTTTTAAAAATATATTTATTTAATTTTATGTGTATGAGTATGGTGGTTTGAATAGATATGGCCCCCATAGACTCAGGTGTTTGAATGCTTGGCCTATAGAGAGTGGCACTATTAGGAGGTGTGGCCTTGTTGGAGTAGGTGTGGCCTTGTTGGAAGAGGTGTGTCACTATGGGGGTGGGCTTTGAGGTCTCATCTGCTCATCTATGGCCAGTGTGGGACACAGTTCACTTCCTGCTGTCTGCAGATCAAGATGTAGAACTCTCAGCTACCTCTCCAGCACCAAGTCTGCCTTCATGCTGCCTTGCTTCCTTCCATGACAATAATGGACTAAACCTCTGAAACTACAATCCAGCTCCAATTAAATGTTTTCTTTTATAAGACTTTCCATGGCCATGGGGTCTTTTCACAGCAATAGAAACCCTAACTAAGACAATGAGTATTTTATGCGCATATATGTATGTGCACTATTTGTTTGCATGGTGCATGCAGAGGCACTCAAGCTCCTGTTAACTAGAGTTAGAGACAATTTTGAGTCACCATGTGGGTGCTGTGACCTGAACCTAGTTCTTCAATAAGAGAAACAAGTATCATTAACCACTAAGTCATCTCCTTTGCTCTTGCCTTAGTGAATTCTTTATTTCCAGTATTTCATGCTTTCCCCAAGCATTGCTACCTCTTTTTTTTAAATTTATATTTATATTCTGTATTGACATACTAATTTAATTTAACTGTTTGAGTTCTTTTGGAACTAATTCAGCTACTTTTTCTTCTCTGACTTTCTTGAACAAACTTAAAATAATTCCATTGCATTCTTTGTCTTAGATTTAATCAAACTCATTCTCATAGGAGGCCATTACTCAGGAATGAGAGGACTCATGTTGCTATAGTTTTTCTTGTCATTTATGTTTTTTCCATAGAGATTTATGCACTTTGGGTTATCATTGACTGAAAAATTTTTAAATTACCCATTTCTTTTCAGTGGAACTGTTTGCAGTGTTTAAGAGACACTGGTTGAAGGAGTGCTGTGGTAGGTTTTTTTTTTTTCTTTTCTAGATCGATAGTTCTGATATCAGGCTCTGATTCAATTACTATATGAAAGTAGAATACTGTATGAAAGACAGTCATAATCAAAAGGTAGGCATAATATGAACATATATGTGCTGGCTAGTCTTTGTCAACTTAACCCACAAACTAGAGTTAGTTTAAAGAGTGAACTTCAATTGAGAAAATTTCTCCATAAGATGTGGCTATAAGGCATTTTCTTAATTAAAGATTGATGAGGAGAGGCCTTGTACATTGTGGGTGGTTCCATCTCTGGGCTGGTGGTCCTGGGTTCTGTACAAAGCAGGCTGAGCAAGCCAGGAAATATAAGCCAGTAAAGAGCATCCCTCTCTGGCCCTACTTGAATTCCTGTCCTGATTTCCTTCAATGATAAACAGCAATATGGAAGTGTAAGCCAAATAAACCCTTTCATCCCCAACTTGCTCTTTGGTCATTGTTTTATAGCAGCAATAGAAACCCCAACAAAGATAATGCAGTAATGGTCAAATAAAAATCAATCATCCCTTAAATTCTGCCTACTTTATTATACTCCACGACCAAATAGGCTTTATTTTTGATATGCAGGCATGGTTCAACATATGCAAGTCAATAAATATAACAAACCTCATAAATGAACTTAAAGACAAAACCTCATGGTCCTCTCATCTGAATAAACACAGAAAAAAACTTTTTACAAATCTAACATGACTTCATGATAACATGACTACATGAAATACTGTAGAACTAGAAGGAACCTAACTCAATAAAATAAAAGCTATATATAAGAAATCTAGGGCCAATATCATCCTACATAGAGGAAAGCTTGAAACACCTTCAGTGAAGCCAGGAATGAGACAGGGATGTACACTCTCCCCACTCTTTTTCAACATTGATCTGGAAGTACTGGTTATAGCAATGAGGGAAGAGAAGATTAACGGTTATAAGGAGGAAATCAGCCAAACTTCCCCTATTTGCAGATGATATGATACATTAGAGATTCTAAAATTCTACCAGGACACTTCAAGAAATGATAAACAAATCCAGCAATATGACAGGTTATATAATCAACTTGCATAAATCAATAGCTTGTATATAAACCAACAACAAACATACAGAAAATATGATAAAGGACACATTCCTATTCACAATAGCCTCAAAGAAAGTAAAATATCTTGGAATAAACCTAACCAAGGAAGTGGAGGATATCAACAATGAAAACCTTAAACCTGTGAAGAAAGATATAGAGACACTAGAGAATGAAAAGACATCCCATGCTCATGTATTGGTAGAATTAATCTTGTGGAAAAGATCATTCTACCAAAAGCTATTTATAGATTTAATGCAATACCACTCAGAATACTCATCTGGTTCTTTACACAAATAGAAAGAATCATTCTAAAACTCGTGTGGAATTACAAAGACCATAGATGAAAAATACAATACTGAACAAAAAGGACAATAGTGGAAAGAGTACAATTATAGACTTCAAGATATAGTACATAATAATAAAAACAATATGGTATTGGCACAAAAACAGACATGTAGACCAATGGTCCGAAATCAAAGACCCAGACATAAGCACACAAAACTTCAGTTACTTAATATTTGACAAAGATTCCAAAACCATTCACTGGGTAAAAGAAAGCATCTTCAACAAATGGTGCTGAGAAAACTGAGTGTCCACAAACAGAAGCACAGCATTAGACCCCTATCCATCAACTTGCACAAAAAATTAACTCTAAATATGTAATCTGAAGACTGTAAATGCTAGAAGGAAACATAGGCAATCCTTCATTCTTTAGGTGTAGGGAAGGACTTTTTGAATAGGACTCCATTTGCCTAAGAAATAAGGCCAACAGTTGAAAAATGGGACTTCATAAGACTAAAAAACTTCTCACAGCTAAAGAAACAATAAACTGGGTGAAGAGAAAGCTCACAGAATGGGAGAGAATATTTGCCAGTTATACATCTGATCGAAATTTAATATCCAGAACATACAAAGAACTGAAAAAACAGAGTCACCTCCAAAAAACAAATAAAAAACAAATGAGCCATTAAAAAGTGGGCCTGGAACCTGAATAGAGAGTTCTTGGAAGAAGAAAAATATGGTTAATAAATATCTCAAAAAATCTTCATCATCTTTAACAATTAGGGAAATGCAAATCAAGACAACTGTGAGATTTAATTTTACTCCAGTCAGAATGGCAAAGGTCAATGTAATGAGAAACAGCAAACACTGGAGGGGTTGTGGGGATAAGGGAATATTCACTCACTGTTGGTGGGGTTCCAAAATGGTGAGGCTACTATGGAAGTCAGTGTAGAAAAATCTTAAAAATCTTAAAAAGCTAAAAATAAATCTATCATGTGACCCAGCTATACCACTTTTTGGCATATACCCAAAGGACTTGACACCATACTCCAC
This sequence comes from Peromyscus californicus insignis, assembly GCF_007827085.1. Taxonomy (NCBI): domain Eukaryota; kingdom Metazoa; phylum Chordata; class Mammalia; order Rodentia; family Cricetidae; genus Peromyscus; species Peromyscus californicus. The sequence continues at coordinate 21,408,876 of NW_026294402.1, forward strand.
AGATACTTGCTCAGCCATGTTCATTACTGCTCTATTCACAATAGCTAGGAAATGGAAACAATCTAAATGTCCTATAACCAATTAATGGAGAATCAAAATGTGTATATAGACTGTAGAACACTATTCAGCTGTAAAGAAAAAATGAAAAGAAATTTGCAAGCAAATGGATGGAACTAGAAGAGATCATATTGAATGAAGTGATCTAAATCCAGAAAGACAAACATCACATGTTCTCTCTTATTGGAGGTTCCAGCTCCAAATCTTCAGATGTGAGTACATAGCCTGTAGTAACTATGGCCACTAGGAAAGTAAAACAGGACTAACACCTTGTCAGAGGTTTGAAGAGCAAAAGAGGTAGGAGCAGCAGAATATAAGCTACCTGATGAAGGGAATGGGAAAGGGGGAAGCTCCACAGGGAGGGAAAAGGAATTAAATGAGACAGGGACAGGGAAAGGGAGATGGAGGGAGGGAAATACAGAAGAAGATGAGAGGAAGGTAAAGTGGAATAACAAGACACCAGTGATCTGATGGGGGAAAGTGGAGAAGGGGAGCTCCATAGAGAAGGGGATGCTAGTAAATATGGAAAAAGGGAGGTGGGTAAGCTAAACATATGGTTCTCTGGAAAAGCCACAGAGAATCATATCATTATCTGTTTATGTAAACAAAAACATATAATGCATGTAGTTCACTGTATAAATATACATATACAGTTTTAGTGAACATTTCTCATCTGTGTTGATGACATTCCTTCTAAGAGCCAAAGCTCACCTAATGGGAACCCGCATACCATACATGAGAACTCCTCTTTTGAATTCTTGGCCAGGGATGTTGAAGAGACTCCCAAAATATGTGGGGTATTTCTGTTGCCTTTGTTTACACCCAGAGCTGCAAGGTAAGTCCATTTTGCTGAAGAAACTGCACTTCAGAAACAGGCCCCAGAGACTTCTGACGTGAATAATTCCCCCAGGAGGGCTAGAATTCATGGTACCAGAAGGTGCCATGCAAGCTTCTAAAGGAGGAAGGCAACCAACAGTCCTACCCAGCTTTGATTCCTATGAACCACAGCAATGACCAGCATGGTGTGAAAACCCTACAGAGTGTGGTAGTGTTACATACACCTTGGTGGTAGCCTACTGCTCTCTAATTGGACTTAAGAACCACTCAAGAAGAAGGATACCATTCCTGGTACTAGAAACCTGGCTAACTTCTTAGCGCTAGTGAAATAATAGCTATTGGAGAATCTACAACCAGTGATTTATTAAACTAGTATAATCTCTAACAACAATCTATAGACATTTGTCCTTATGCCCACAGGTAAGTGTAGTCTTCACCCCTCATTAAGGAAACTTCTCTTTACAACAGATGGAGACCACTGCAGAAAACTGCAACTGATCATAATGCAGAGTTGCAGAGCCCATTCCTAATAGATTCAGAACACTGAAGAAGGGGTGGAAAGAATGTAAGAGTGAGAGAATCAGGGCCTTTTTTTTTTCAGGATGTGAAAGTGTGTCTCCTAGTATCATCAGATGTTATATTCATAAATTCTCGCCAACATGACTGCCTTAATGTGAACTGAACAAGGAGGACACCTATGAACTTGCCAAATCACATGGGGGAAAAGCCAACGATGCTTCAACCATACACAAAGAACTTTAGACAACTGATTAAAGCTGAGAGTTGTAGATGAATTTCTAAACAGTCTTATTAAATAAGAAACACAGAGCCAAATATAGTGGTACAAGTCATAGAGATCAGGGAAATAGTGAGAGCCACCAGCTAACCTTAGCTCACCATGCTGCTATAGCTTCCCAAGAGAGCTAATTCCTGTCTTCCCAGGCTTTTATTGCCTTGCTGTTCTGCCCTCTCATTGGCTCTTAGCCCAACTACTTCACTTCCTTGTTACTGTCTGTACAGACCTCCAGGTCTCTATGGTTGGTACTGGGATTAAAGGCATGTGTCATCACGCTTGGCTGTTCCCTAGTGTGTCCTTGAACACACATAGACTCTGCTTGCCATGTGATCTGATTAAGGGCATGTGCTAGCACTGCCTGACTTTTGTTTATGGCTGGCTATGTCCTCTGATCTCTGGGAAAACTTTATTTATTGACATACAAATAAAGTATCACCACATTTCAACACAAATAAAATATCACCACAGGGAGTAGGAGAGGTAATCCTTGCTAGGGAAGAGCACACTGATTCACTGTCCAGTGCCACATGGCTAGCTATGAAAACATACATATAAATAACATTATATAGACTGAACAGGTTATATTTAGGAATACACGCATGTGCAAATACATATATTCATACAGTAACAATTCGTGAATAAAGAGGTCATGAATTTGAAGGACAGCAGGGAGGAGCATATGGGGGGGAGGGTTGGAGAGAGGACAGGGAAGGGAGAAAAAAGGTAATTAAATTACAATCTCAAAAAAAGGATGGTCTTCCTACATAAGCTTAAACAATAAAGATAATCTCCCATATGCATGTCCAGAGCCTCGTATCTTAGATAATTGTAGATTCAGTCAAGTTGACAGCACCAACAATCATAATGGTCAGTTTTGTCCACCTTCTTGTTTTTATCTACTATGTTTTCTTTTTATTAAAGACTTTCATAGGGTTTCAAATGAGTCTCAGACTTTTCAATAATGTTGAAACTTTAAAGGCTATGGGGACTTTTGATCTTGGACTAAATACATTTTGTATCATGATATGGCCTTGAGTCTGTGGGGAATCATGAGACAGAATGTTGCAGTTTATAAGAGAAATGCTCCCTCATAGAAGCATATATTTGAACACTTGTTCTCAAGATGGTGGCAGTGTTTGGGGCAGTTTATGGAACCTTTAGGAGATTGTCTTCTTGTAGGAAGTACATCACTGGGTGTGGGATTTGAGGGAATTTTAGCCTTGCCCCACTTGAAGTGAGATACGGATTCATATGATATGGATATCATAGAGAGCTATGATTCCTGTATGTGGGTAAAAACATGATCAGGCAGTGTTTTGTTCCTGATACCCATTGCCACACTTTCCCTCCCAGGATATTTATTAGGTCCATTTGACTCATGATATCATTTAACTCAAGTATTTGTTTATTATTGTCAATATCACTTGTGTAGTGATCAGCGACAGGGACTGAAGTCACCTTCTACTAGTGCAGTGTTGTTATTCCAGGTATTTACATCTAGTGCTGTCTGTTTCATGAAATTTGATGCACCTGTTTGTGATGTCCATATGTAAAAAATGTTGATGTCTTCTTATGACTTGTTCACTTAATCAATATGAAGTGGTTGTTTCTATCTCTTCTGACTGAATTTTTGTCTGAAAGCTATTGTGTCAGATTAGAATAGTGGCTTTCTAGCTATGGTTGACTGAAATACCATTTTCATGTTTCTACCCTGAAGTTGTATCTGTCTTGGATGGTGATGCTTATTTCTTGGAAACAACAACTAGATGAATCTTATTTTTTTTAAAACAATCTGCCAGTATGTGGCTTTTGGTTGTGAAATTTAGACCATTAATGCTTAGAATTATAATTAAAATTTATATATTAATTTCTATAAGAGTGTGTGTGTGTGTATGTGTGTGTGTGTGTGTTTCATTCCTTATTTCTCTGTTGGTTTGGAATATTCTTACCCGTATTCTCATGGATGACTTCGTCTTTGTTTTCAGTTGAAGGATTCTTCAAATATATTCTGTAGAACTGGACTAGTGGTTACAAATATTCTTTGCCTATTTTGTCATAGAAAGTTAGTTTCTCCTTCAATTGTGATAGATAATTTTGCTGGGATCCTTGTCAGTTGCTTCTCAGAACTCGAAGAACATCACCTCAACCATGCTATCTTAAAGGTTCTGCTGAGAAATTTGTTGTTCTGGTTGGCTTACTTTTTTATGCAACTTGAAAATTCTTTCTTGTAGCTTTAATGTATTTTCTTTGTTCTGTGAATTTAGTGTATTAATAATAGTATGTTGTGGGGAGTTTCTTTTATAGTATTGTCCATTTGACATTCTAAATCCTCCTGTACTTGGACAGGAATCTCCTTCCCTAGATTTGGAGAATTTTCTGCTATGGATTTACTAAAATATATCCTATTCATTTTGCATGGAACACTTGTTTTTTGTGTCCATAATTCATAGATTTTATATTGTACCATTGATAGCAAATGTTCCTTTTGTACTTTTAAAAGTTAATTTATCTGGTTTGTTGATGTCTAGTTTCTTGAGTTCTTTATATATATTAGAAATCCACCCTCTGTCAGATGTGGGGTTGGTGAAGATCTATTCCCATTCTGTAGGCTGCCATTTTTTCCTTTGCCTTACAGAAAATTTTCAGTTTCATAAAGTCCTACTTATTAATTATTGATTTTAGTGCCTGTGCTATTGGTATTCTGTTCAGGAAGTTGTATCCTGTGCCTATGTGTTCAAGGATATTCCCATCTTTGTCTTCTATCAGGTTCAGTGTATCTGGTTTTCTGTTAAGGTCTTTGCTCCACTTAGACTTTAATTTTGTGTAGGATGATAGATATGGATCTATTTGCATTCTTTTACATGCTGACATCCATTTAGTTCTGCACCATTTGTTGAAGATTCTTTCTTTTTCCATTATATATTTCTGGCTTCTTTATCAAAACTCAAGTTTCCATTGGTATGTGGATTTACATCTGGGTCTTCAATTCAGTTCCATTGAGCTATCTGTCTGTTTTTATGCCAATACCATGCAGTTTTTAATCACTATTGTTCTGTAGTACAGCTTGAAATCAGGAATGGTGATAACTCCAGAATTTCTTTATTGTACAGGATTGTTTTAGCTATCCTGGGTGTTTTGTTTTTCCATGTGAAGTTGAGCATTGTTCTTTTAAGTTTTGTAAAAAGTTGTGTTAGAATTTTGATGGAAATTCCATTGAATCTGTGGACTGCTTTTGGTAAGGTAGCCATCTTTACTATGTTAATTCTGTTAAACCATGAACATGAGAGATCCTTCCAAATATCTTCTTCAATTTCTTACCTCAAAGACCTGAAGTTCTTGCCATACAGGTCTTTAACTTGTTTGGTTAGAGTTGTCCCATGATATTTTATATTATTTGTGGCTATTATGAAAGGTATTGTTTTCGTAATTTCTTTCTCAGTCCATTTATTGTTTGTATATAGGGGGGCTACTTACTGATTTCTTAAATTTTATTTTGTATTCAACCACTTCAAAGAAGGTTTTAAATTGTATAGATCTAAACAGAATTCTCAACAGAGGAATCTTAAATGGCCAGGAAACACCTAAAGAAATGCTTAACATCCTTAGCCATCAGTGAAATGCAAATCAAAATGACTCTGAGATTCTATCTTATACCTGTCAGAATGACTAAGATCAAAAATACAAGTGACACTTTATGCTGGAGAGGATGTGGAACAAGGGGAACACTCTTCCATTGTTGGTGGAAGTACAAACTTGTACAGCCACTTTGGAAGTCAATATGGCAGTTTCTCAGAAAATTAGGGATAGATCTACCTCAAGATCCAGCTCTACCATTCCTGGGCAGATATCCAAAGGATATTCCACCATACCACAAGGACACTTGCTCAACTATGTTCATAGCAGCTTTATTTATGATAGCCAGAAACTGGAAACAACCTAGATATTCCTCAACTGAAGAATGGATAAAGAAAATGTGGCACTTTTGCACAATGGAGTGTTACTCATCTGTTAAAAGCAATGATATCATGATATTTGCAGCAAATGGATGGAACCAGGAAAGATAATCCTGAATGAGGTAACCCAGACTCAGAAAAACAAACATGTTATGTACTCACTTATAGGTGGATATTAACCATAAGGTAAAGGATAACCATGCTACAATCCAAGGACCCAAAGAAGCTAAGTAACAAGGAAAACTCAAGGTGCTAGGAACACATGACTCTCACTGTGAAGGAGAAATAGAATAGACATCATGGGTGGACAGGGAGTGGGGAGAGGTATGAATGCGGGTGTGGGGGTATGGGGACAGGAGGGATCAGGTGGGGGGAGAATAGAGGGAGAGAGTACTGAGAAAGACAACTGGAATTAAGAGCATCTCAGGGATAAGCTAGGCACCTAGTGCAATGGAAATGCCCAGGAATCCATGAGGGTGACCCAAGCTAAGACTCTTGACAATACAGGGTACTGGGAGCCTGAAGCAGCCATCTCCTATAACCAGACAAGCTGTCCAGTAGAGGGATTGGGACACCAACCCAGCTACATAACCTCTGACCTACAATTTTCCCTGCCTGCAGGATATGCTGAGAAAAGGTGGCACGGAAATTGTGGGAGTGACCAACCAATGGCTGGTCCAGCTTGAGACCCATACTATGAGAAGGAGCCCACCCCTGACAATGCCTGGAGGGCCAGGACCCACAGACCTAGGATAGAACTAAATATGACTGACAAATAACAAAAAAAGTTAGCACAATGATTCCTAATGATACTCATAGATTGGTGTCTAGCCCAATTGTCATTAGCCAGGTTTCACCCAGCAACTAATAGAAACAGATGCAGAGACCCACAAATAAACATTTGGCAGACCTCAGGAAATCCTGTGGAAGAGAAAGGAAGGATTATGGGAGCCAGAGGGTCAAGGACACTATGGGAAAACATACAGAGTCATTGACCTGCACTCATAGGGGCTTACAGGGACTGAACTGCCAACTTATGTGAGACTGACCTGGGCTCTCTGCTCATGTGTTGCAGTTGTGTGGCTTGGTCTCTTTGTGGGACTCTGGCAGAGGGAGAGTCAGAGTCTCTGACTCAGTTACCTGCTCTTGTAACCCTTTCCTCCTGGTGGGTTGCCTCATCCTGCCTTAAGAGAAGAGGAGGTGCTTAATCTTGCTGCAACTTGATATACTGTGGCTGACTGACACATGGAAGGCCTGCACTTTTCTGAAGGGAAAGGAGAGGGAATGGATGGGGAAGGGGGAAAGATAAGGGGAGAGGCTGGGAGGAGAGAAGGGATGGAGAGAAACTGTGATCAGGTTGTGAAATAATTAATTAGTAAATTAATAAAAATTAGGAAAAAGAATGTAAACAAAAGAAGAGAAGTTAATTTATCACTACCACTTCCTGAATGACCCCATCACTGTACCTTTTTGTTCAGGCCCTGATTGTCCTTCCTCCAACTGACCCACACAGGTGGTTGAAGCTTTCTATGAAGCATTTTATTTAGATTACTGAAATTTTCATTATCACAGTTTCAGTTTAGATTTTCTTTAGTATTTCTATTTATTGGATTCCACTTTCATATCTCATGTTACATTTCTTTTTTAAATTCAGCTGTTTGTTTGTATCCTCTTGGAATTCATTTGGGAGTTTATTTTATTATTTTTTTTCTTTGAACATGCTTATAGTTCCTCTTTTGAATTTCTTGTCTGGGATTTAACTTAATCCCTCTGGGATTAGTAATTTTTAGAGCTGTCTTATTGCCTTGGTTTTTCATGTGTTTACATTTTCAGACTTTCACAAATGGGGTTTGGTTGTTGAAGAAGCTTTTATAAATCATTCTCAGTCTTTCAATGAAGATATTAGCAATAGTCCTGAGACAGTAGCTTGTCATATGTTTGAGGCATTGTTTTCCTCTGCTATATTGGTGTTCTGGGCACCAAGTTTGATGCCCAGGATAAATAATCTGCAAAAACGACCAACATAGGCTAGGCCTTCTATGAAATATAAAATAATCAAAAACAGAAATAAAAATTATTCCCCCCATCTTGGTTTTTCAAGACCGGGTTTTTCTGTGTAGCCCTGGATGTCCTGGAACTTCCTCTGCAGACAAGACTGGCCTCGAACTAAGAGTTCCTCCTGCCTCTGCCCCACAAGTGCTGGAACTAAAGGCATGTGCCACTCACTGTAAGTGACAATCATTTTAGGCAGTAAAAAGAGATGAATAATAGTATGTCATTAATATGTTAGTTACTGTGGATATGAATGGAAAGGGGAAAATAGTATAGTATGGTAAGTGATTATTATTGGTTTGATAGAGATAAGAAGAGGTAAAAAATGAATGGCTGGGGAACTAGAGGCATTAGGGGATGAGGGATGAGGCAGTTTAGAACAGTGAGTGAGAAGAGACAGAGCAGGGCTGAGAAATGAAATCAGATAACTAAAGTCAGTTCCAGTTCTCAGTAGACTCTGATATAGAGATCCCCCAAACATGGCCCATCTATTTTCTTAAGGCAAGTCCAATAGTTAGCCCTGATTCTCAACAGGACAGAATCAAGATCATTCACAGGAAAAGGCTCTGGGCATGTCTATGAGACATTATCTTGATCAGGTTAACTAAGGTTGGAAGACTCAATTTAACTGTTGGTTTACTGAATAAAAAGGAGGAAGAAGCCTCAGTACCCGCATTCATCACTCTCTTCTTTCTGAGGTTCTGATGGAACATGACCATGTACACCAAGTTTCCATTTCCATGACTTCCCCACCATGATAGACTGAACCCTTGAACTGTCACATAAAACAAAATCTTTCTCCATTTTGTTACTTCTGTCAGGTAGTTTGTTGTAGGTGAACTTTTCCTAAGTCCCCCCTGGCCCACAGTCAGGACAAATCTCTCTCACCCACCAGTCCTGCAGCCTCTTAGACCCAAGTAAGCATACAGAAGTTTATATTAATTATCACTGCTCGGCCATTAGCTCAGGCTAAATACTGACTAGCTCTTACACTTAAATTCAGCCCATTTCTGTTAATCTATATGTTGCCATGTTTTCTGTGGCTTTACCTGTGTGCCATTACATGCTGCTCCCTAGACTGTGGGCTGGCATCTCCTGACTCAGCCTTCCTCTCCCAGAATTCTCCTTGTCTGCTTATTCTGCCTATACTTCTTGCCTGGCTACTGGACAATCAGCATTTTATTTATCAACCAATCAGAGCAACACATTCACAGCATACAGAGTAACATCACCCATCAGTTTGTTAGAGCAATGAAAGAAATAACTAATGCAGAAAACTGATACTAAAACGTAGGAACCATTTGATCCCATTTTGTAACTGTTTATGGATGGTATGTGGAAGAATTTAGAACTTCATGTGGGCAAAGACCTTGAGTTTAACAAACAGAATATAATGGACCATTTAGGTGGGAGTTTGGCAAACCAGAATGCTGAGAGAAGGCCTAGAGACCTGGATTTTCAGAAGGAAATAAGGAGAAAGTAGACAGCAAAGCTTCTCTAATTGCTAAATAGAAAGCTCATTTTCACTGGGGCAATAGGAAAGGTAACCTAAAGGCAAGACTCCACCCAGCAAAGGTTCCAATTTACACTTGCACAAAGAAAGCCTGTGGTAAGAATACAGAATAAGGTTTTTTTACTCAAAAACAACTGCCTAAGGAAGTACTTTGGTAGTTTTAGCTGTGAAGGTATATAAAGGCTACAGCTATGCTCCAAAGGGACTGGCCTCCATCCCAGGGACTGGCCTCCATGCTAGGGACTGGCCTCCATGCTAGGGACTGGCCTCCATCCCAGGGACTGGCCTCCATGCTAGACACTGGCCTTCATCCCAGGGACTGGCCTCCATGCTAGACACTGGCCTTCATCTTAAATGGAGGCAGGACTTAGCAGCATCATCCATATGGTCCCGATTTTGCAGTCATTAAAGATGCAAAATTAAGAGTATCTTGGATTCAGAGAGCTTCTAACCAAGGAGTATGTAGCAGAGTTGGAATCCCTACCCCCCACCCCCCAAAAAAAATCTGAAGAGGCTACTATGTGAATTTTGAAAGCTGAAGCCTAAGTTGTAATGCAGACCCCAGGATATTGAAGATGCCAGAGTTGTAGAATGTCTAAAGTTTCAGGCAGATTGGGAATGGCCAGAAAGACCATGTGCTCCAGGCAGCTGAGTTGAGAGGCAAGGAAATATAAGTCCTTTGGAGACCAGATAGTTTCACCATGAGCCCAAGGTGCCAGACACATTGCTTCAGAATTTGGTATGTACTTTGGTGGGTCTCAAGTCTTGCTTCGATCCAACCATTTCTTGTTGTATCCCCATTCTTCCCATTTTGGACTGAAAATGCTATTGCGTGCCATTGTATGTTGGAATATCTTTATATAAAATTATGTTTTCTTTAATTTTATCAGACTCTTACATAAGACTTATACCTTTAAACAGTATTAGAACTATTAAGGACTAAGGAAAGTTTTCAAGTGGGAGTAACTATGTTTGGCACTATAAAAACTGTATTTGGCATTATCTCCATAGGGATAGAAGTTGTAATGAAATGACAGAGAAGAGAGAAAGAGTTCAAGAACAGAGTAAGATAGTTTGCCTGCTAAATAAGTTGACATTGGGCATTAAATAAAAGAGACATTAATGTGAAAAAAAAGAGAATTGGGTGGGGGTGTAGAGTATGGATACTGCATGCCTAGCTTTCTATTTGAGCACCTAATGTCTTGAGCCTCTTGATATTTCTTATTATTCCTCACAGATGCCTCTCACATCCCTGGTGGTTATTTGTGTAGATAGCTTTTGGATTTTGGTCATACATCTATGTAGTCCTTTAGGGATCAAGTTGTATATACTTTATGCTGTTTTTAACTCTGGACTGTCTTAGGGGATTGACCTATAGATGCTGGTCTGATCAGAGAGTGATCTTTCACAGGTTGAGCTGAGATGCGGATCAAACCTCAAGGAGACTTATTGCAAATTCGGGATCTTCTACTGTGCAGGTACTGGTCACAGATGCTGGTCCCACTTCACACACCAGCTTCTGAATGTTGGTTTCACCCGTGGGTAGTCCTTCCCAGTGTCTGTGTAGTCCTTCCCAGTGTCTGGCATACTACTTAGGCCCTTCATATTCTGGTTCCATTCACATCTTCTTGATGACTACTGCATGGCTGTGATTAATGACTTTCTCTAGTCTAGAGATGTTCTGTTGTCTGGGCTTCAGCATACAATCTTGTGACCTTTTCTCTGAGATTCCTGATAGTGAGGTTGACAGCAATTCCAGGGGTGCCAAGCTACTGACTCAGCAAGTTTCTTTATAAAAGGTTATTCTACAACTACTCTAGTTGAGTGCCAAGAAGAGATCATTTCCCTTGTGTCTCCCCTCTCTCTGCCAATGCTACTAAACCAACTTGTGTCTGGATAACTCATCTTTCCTGCTCTGTGAACTGCCAGTCACTGAAAACACAGTGCAGATTTTCTGAGGCTCACTGTCTTAAACTGAGAGCCCTGCCATCTCTTCTTGGTGCTCCCTTTCACTAGGGAGGTTCCCAAATCAAGCCATGTCTTTGGGACAGATTTTACATGACTATTAAAGCTACAACTACTTGAACATCACCCCTCTATCCTGAGAGTTGTCATCCATCTTTCCCCAGTTTATTTCCAGGCTGTTCTAGGAGACTATGACTATATGTAGTCCATCATTTTCAAATTCTTATTTATGTTTTGATTATATGTGTTTTTCTTAGAGAAAAGATAGCCTTCTGTAGACATAATTTCTGTCTTGTACTTTTATTGAACATTGTATCCTACAAAGAAAATCTACATGAGGCATGGTATGAAGTTCCCTGAAAGAGCCACATGGGTTTGTTATTACAAATTTGTAATTGTAGAGAGTCATAATAATGCATATTAAGAGCCAAAATTATCTTGAACAATCTATAGTTTCCTTAATACTATAACTACTTGCCACTGTATCTGATCTATCATCATTTTGACTAGGTAAAATCTATAATTATATATTAACTTAGGAGATCACTAGTTTTCACAAACCCACAAGCTAAGAATTTGAGAAGATAGCATCTGAGGCCTATAGTAGAGATTTCCCCAATTTGCTATAACCTTCCTACCCAACTTTCCCATCCCTGTATTTGGCAAATTGCATTGATGATTTTCTTTTATTCTATGATTGTAATAGGTCATGTAACTGCATTCACAGTGGGATGTGACATCTGTGGTAACTGAATCTGTGTCCCAGGACCATGGTCACTCATATTTGGGGCAAAATAAAAATTCTTATTACCTTTGTGGAAGATCTATGTTTCACATTCACGATGGTAAATCTTTGACCCCCTTTTAGAATTGCATATCACTTCATTCTGTGCATGTACCATGTGTCAATTTCCCGATGATGAATATACATTTGATTCCAACCTTTTGTCAAATCCATTTTTAGCAGTGTTAAGTCCAGTCTCTAAAGTAAACTCAAAAGGATTCTGGAGAATGGGATTCCTAACTGGGTATAATTCCTCTGTGATTTATCTTTTCTTAAAATAGGAATAATCTAAATTTGTATAGTACTTGTCTCTTCAAATGAGTCAGGTGGGCAGAACCAATACTAATTAGGGGAACGTCTTTCAAGAAAGTGTTCACCTGCATTCTCATGATTCTCTAGAGGAATAGAACTTACAGAATACATATGGGATTTATTAATTATAAAATATTATAATAAATATATAATGTAATAATAATATGTAATAATACATATATATGGGATTTATTAAAATAGCTCACAGGCTGTAGTCCAGCTCATCCAATAATGGCTATATACCAATGAAAGCACCAGGAATCAAGTAGTTTTTAAGTTCAGAAGCCTGGATGTCTGAGCTGGTCTTCAGTATATGTGAAAATCTCAAAGAAGAAGGCAATAATGCCAGTGAAGGAATGAACTTGCTAGCAAGAGTAAGAGAGAGCAGGCAAAGAGAGAGCCAGCTTCCTTCTTCTAGGTTCTTTACATAGGCTGCCAGGAGAAAGTGTGGTTCAGATTAAGGGTGTATCTTCCCACATCAAAGATCCCCATTAAAGGTATATCTTTCCACATCAAAGATCCAGATTATAAGTGGGGCTTCCCACTTCTAAAATGATTTAATTAAGAAAAAAATTCCTCACAGGTGTGCCCAATCATTTGGATTTTGGTTAATTCCATATGTAGTTAAGTTGAAAACCAAGAATAGACATTGTAAGTCCACCCCTTGACATCTCGACATACAATCATATCTCCTTATGTCATGCTTAATTTCTATATGAAAATGATAATCAAGTCATAATTATATATAACTGAAAATTCATTATAAATTTTAGAATAAGCAGCAATGTCCCTTAAAGGAAATTCTTTTAATATCTCAAACTTAAATATGATAAACCCTGATATACTCTTAATTAATGTTACATTGCATAATAAAGAAATCAAGGAAAGAAAACACAAATATCTATACAAATACATTCTTAAACTATGGCAGAAAAACTCATGTTAATTATAATCCTCAATTCTGAAACTGGTCACATGGCCTTAGCTGGTATTTATAACTGCTTCCTCTACTACCCATTCTATAATTCCTACTTACACTCTTGACAAGCACCTCAGCAGGCTGTGACCTTTGAGGAGTGACCATATCTTCATTCCAGACTGGTCTGTGCCCTTTGTGATCCTGTCTGGATTATGTTGCAGTTTCCCATTGACTTTAATAACAGGATATGGTAGCACTAAGAGATTTCCTAAAGTGTCTCCTGCATGCTAGACATAATCTTTCTTACCTACTTTGTGGAGAAGCAATCCAATTTCCTCTTGGTAATCCGGATCAATCATCCCTCCAGCAGTGTTATTCCTTTCCAAGCTTGTTTGCTTAAGGGCATCAGAAGTCCAAAGTGGCTAGGGAAAATTCTGAGCTTCCAGTTTGATAGAATGTTCACGTATCTCCTGTTAGGAGTGTTCCCCCTCTGGAACCAAACCTCTAGGCCAGGGGAACTTAACTTTTCTTCCTAGGAAGAGAAAGGAAACATTTTTCTAGTTAGTCACTAAAGGTGATAGTGAGCGAAAATCTTGCCTTTTCTGAAAGTTGTCATGATTCCTGGACCTGTGGATCCTGGCTATAGAGAAATCCCACCATATAATGGACACTAATTCAAAGCATATACCACCTTCGGAGAACCCTGCCCTAGCCCTCCAGGCTGGTACCATCTACTTGGTGCTGTGTGTCTTCAAAAGACTTTTCCATCTTTTCTCTTTTTCCTTTTTTGACTCAGCTGATTCAGGATGGTGAGGAACATGGTAAAGGCCAGTGGCTCCTGTGATTATGGGCCCAGATACACTTCTCTGGCTGTGAAGTGAGGTCCTTGGTCAGAAGCAATACTGTGTGGAATACAATGACCGTGACTAAGTCATTTTGTAAATCTGTGGATGCTGGTTTTGGCAGAAGTATCACATGCAGTGAAGGCTAACCTATAACCAGAATAACTATCTATTCTAATAAGGATAAAGAATTGTTCTTTTCAGGGAAAAAGTGATCCAATGTAGTCAACCTGACACCAGGAATGGTGCCGTATCTGGGGTTCAGTGTTGGTCTCTGCTGTTGGCAGATCTGGAAGTCAGCAGCAGCTGTAGCAGGTCAGATTTGGTGAATGGAAGTCCATGTAGGTAAACCCATGCATAACTCCAATCTCTGTGATCATGGCCATATTGTTCATGCTTGAGCAATGGCAGGGATGGCTGGGGAAAGAGGCTGACTGTCTACAGAATGGGTCATCCAACCTACTTGATGATTAAATTCCTCCTCAGCTGAAGTCACCTTTTGATGAGCATTTGAAGCATAGGAGAAAAGCATCTTCACATTCTTTGCCCATTTGCAGAGATCTATCTACAAACTTCTTCCCTAGATATATTTCTCATGAACTTCTAACCACGCTTTTTCCAAGTCCCTGACAATCCAGCCAATCCAGTAGCTACAGGCCATGAATCAGTGAACAACTACACATTTAGCCACTTCTCCTTCCAAAAAAAATGAATGACCAAGTGTACTGCCCAAAGTTATTTCCACTGTGAAGATTTTCCTTTGCTGGAGTCTTCCAGGGTTGTCCCAGAAAGGGTTTCTAATGCTGCAACTGTCCACTTCTAGGTGGTGCCTGAGTAATGTGCAGAATCATCAGTAAACCAGGCCCTGGTCTTCTCCTTGTCAGTCAACTGATCATAGGACACACTCCATTAAGTGTATAGGTCCATGCTTGGCAGTAGACAACATTGTAACAATAGTAGAAATACTATGCATTGGGACAACTTCTTCACATAACTGACTTGTGCCTTTGGGAACTGCTTGGGCCCAATAACAAATATGCTCTCCCATTTGTTAATGAATACACTCTCCCATTTCAATAATGAATATATGTACTTCCATTTGATAGTATTGCTGCTATGCCTGTCCTACTTTATGATGTGATGGGTCAGATAACACTTGCTATGGAATATTTGTTTAACTATGCAAAATATGTTGCATGTGTTTAACTATGTAAAGGTGTG
This sequence comes from Peromyscus californicus insignis, assembly GCF_007827085.1. Taxonomy (NCBI): domain Eukaryota; kingdom Metazoa; phylum Chordata; class Mammalia; order Rodentia; family Cricetidae; genus Peromyscus; species Peromyscus californicus. The sequence goes on from NW_026294402.1 coordinate 21,424,127, forward strand.
TTGCATTCGTTTAATTATATAAAATTGTGTTGCTGTTTTACCTTGCCTGCCTAAGGCACATGATTGGTCTAATAAAAAGCTGAGTGGTCAATAGCAAGGGAAGAGGCATAGGCAGGACTCCCAGGCAGGTAGAGTAAGTAGGAGAAGGAATTTAGGCTTGGGGGAAGAAGGAAAAAAGATGTCATGAGACATCAGGAATAACCAGACAGACATGGAGAAAGCAGTAAAGGTAAAGAAGGAAAGAAAGGTTAAAAAGCCCTGAGGCAAAACATAGTTGAATAGAAACAGGTTAGAATAAATTAAAAGAGCTAGTGGGACACACCTAAGCTAAGGCCAAGCATTCATAATAAGTCTTTGTGTCTTTATTTGGGAGCTGGTTGGCAGCCCAAAGAAAAAGTCAGCTACAAACACACAGCTCATGATGGGCAGCTCAGGTCACATGGTAACTTGGTGGCCCATTATCAAATGTTCTGTTTCTACTAAGGTCCAATAACAGGCAAAGAGTTGTTTCTCAAAGAGAGAACAGTTGTGTGTAGATGATGGTAGATCATACCTCCAAAGTCCCAAAGGTCTCTTTTGTGATTCACCCATAGGGGCCTGCCAAAGGCTCCAAACAACATTCCTATCTGCCACTAACACCTCAAAGTACTGTCAGGTGTGCTGGATCATATGGTCTAAGTGGTAGAGCAGCCTACAGAGTAGCCTGGATCTGTTGAAGAGTCTCCTCCTGTTCCAGACCCCACACAAAACTAGCAGCTTCCTAAGACAATTGGTATATGGGCCTGAGCAACATATCCAAGTGAGAAATGTGCTGTTTCCAAAATCCAAATAGGTCCAATATTTATATTATGTGTCTTGGTGGTGGGATGGAACAGGTACAATAACTTATCCCTCACCTTAGAAGAAATATTTCTGTGTGCTCCTCACCACTGGACTCCTAAGAATTTCACTGACAATAGAAGGCCCTTGAATTTTGTGTGAAAGATTTCCCATTCCCTGATGCATGTGTGTATTAGCAATGAGTCCAAAGAGGTTTCTAACTCCTGCTCACTAGAATCAATCAGCATAATGCCATCAATATAGTGCACCAATGTGGCACTTTGTGGAAGAGGCAGATGATCAAAACCCCTTTGAACTAAGTTATAATACAGGGATGGAGAATTAATATATCATTTATGTAAAAATTTAAAGGAATACTGCTGGCTTTGCCATCTGAATGTTCTGGTGCTCCTTAAGGACAGGTAATGAGAAAAAGGCAGATCAATAGATCTGCTAGATCAATACTTGGATATCATGTACCAGGGGATATACTAACCTGCTCAAGTAAGGACACTGCATTTGGTATGACAGCTGCAATTGGAGACACTACCTGATCAAATTTTTGATAGACAACTGTCATTCTCCAAGATTCATCTTTCTTAAGCACTAGCCAGATAGATTTGAAAGGAGTGGTGGTGGAAACCACCACCCCTGGATCTATTATGTCCTTGATGGTAGCACTAATTTCTGCAATTCCTCCAGGGACAAGATACTGTTTTGATTTTACTATTTTCTTTGGCAAAGACAACTATAAGAGTTTCCATTTGGCCTTTCTAACCATAATAGCACACACTCCACAGGTCAGGGAACCAATGTGAAAATTCTGCCAACTTCTAAGTTTATCTACTCAAATGGTACATTCTGGACCTGGGAAAATAACCACAGGATGAGACTGAGGACTCACTGGACCTACTGTGAGTCCTACTTCATTCAAAAAAATACCTGACTTTCATAAGCCCCTCCTTTAACTGGAGGGCCACCATGTTTCTTGGGGTCTCTTGAAATCAACATCAATTCAGAACCAGTATCCAATAGACCCCAGAATCTCTGATAGTTTGCTTCCCCCAATGAAAAAAGTCACACATCCTTCTGGGAAAGGACTGAGGAAAGGCTAATAGTAAAGCTTTTAGATATTTGATCAAGGTCCTTCCTCAGGAGAACCTGGCCATCCCTTCATTCAGGGGGTTCTGGGTCTGCAAACTCACTCAAGTCTAGAGACTGGTTCATGGACTGAGAGTCCCCTTTGTCACACTCCAATATAGTTTTCCTTTCATTTGTTTGAGAGTTTTTCTGCTTATACAAGTCACACAAAATGCAGTAGGCTTCTTATCTATTTCCTGCCTGGAAACAGTGATTGATTAGCCAGTACCAAAGGTCCATAAAAGTCACAACACCACAAAAATCACCGCCTGTGGTACCCATTATGGGTCAGGCCACTATGGACATTTCTTTGCCTATGCTGCCCATTACAATACCTCTGATCACCTTGTCTTTGGTGATTCAGTGCTACCACCTGAAAGCCTGCTACTTTAGGGCCTGATTAGACCCATTACATTCAGTTCATCCAAGTGAGCAGAAATGCCTTCAAACTTCAGGTCACAGGCACACAAAACAGAGTGAAAGCAAAGATCTTCAGATGTGCTGGGGCCGCTCTCACCGTTTTGTTCCTTATGGGATCAGTGAAGGGCATGTCTTCTGGGCCTTCTCATTGTGGAGGATTAGGTTTACACAGCACACCCATGCTAGCATTGCAATTTCCTGTAGCTTTAACATCCCCTCATCAACCCTAAGTCAAGAGACATCAGGCAACTCCACTTCCTTTTTGGTAGGTCATCTTTTGACAAATGCTTCAACCAATAATATTTTGACACTTTTTAAAACTGTTCGAGCTTCTATATTAAACCTAGAATCTCCACTCAGAGGGTCCTTATCAATGTACTCAGCCTGGTCCAGTTTTATGTTCCTTCCATCATTATCCCACACGCTTAAGATCCATTCCCACATAGATTCCCCAGACTTCTACTTGAATGAACTGGCAAACTCACTTAGTTCTTTAGTGGTGGTGTGGTGCACCTTCTCATGGACTATGCTTTCTTCTTTCCCTCTAGGAGGCTACTTAGCCTTTAGTCTAGTTCGAGGTCTAGAGGTAACTATCGATAGGCCCTGAGGGACATTAATATCATCTTGCCTGACATCTCCTTCAGAGAAAGTCACTGCTGGTTTAGCAGACAATAAGGGATTGATTTACCCAGTCAAATACAGAAAAGGTAATATTTCAGGGGCTGTGGATGGGAGTGTATTTTCTGCTGAGGATGGAGAGATTACTTCCTCAGGTAAGATAAACCGTTGAGAATCTGAGGGTTCAAATTTCTCAGCTTCAATGGAGTCCTCCCACACATTTCCAGTCCAGGTTACAGAATCCCTTTTTTTTTTTACCAATTAGTGCCCTTTCTTTAGCTGCCTACAATCTCCGAGGCTAGGACTTGAATTTTCTATTTAATTCAGGAAGACTTTATAATGAGGCCTCAGTTTGGTTTTCTGCTACTTGAGCTCTGTGGCTGCTGGGGAGAAGATTCTCTTCCAAGGCACACTTAGAAATGTTTAGACTATTTTTGCATGTCTGGAGTCAGTCAATTTTATCACTGAGTTCATTCTTTTCTCTTCTCAGTTCATTGAGAGATACTAGGAGCAATGGACCAACATCACACTTTTTCTTATTTTTCCACAAATAGTGAAAGGTTTTATATTTAGAGTCACCGAATCGGTTGCCTTTCATAGTTGGTAAATCAGGGTAATCAAATGCTTTTGTTCTTTAGCTTGTTAAATAGTTCACACCATGGGCTTTTATTTACTCTCCGAGCTTCCATGAAAGGTTTCTATAACTGAAGAGGCTTCAGTTAACTGGAGGTGTTGGCAAATTGGAAAGCTTATTCCAAGTACTTTAAAAAAAGACATTCTTATACTTGTGTTGCTCTAGATCTGAGGAACCCAAGCCCCTGCCTGGACCCCTGCCTTGACTATTCTGCATCCATGACAGGCTATGGAAAATACTCAACAGAATGAAGGCTCCTGCCACAGCACAAGATGCCCTTGAGCCCCCAACCTTGAGCCTAGCTAGCTCTAGTTACAGGAAAACCCTGCCAGATGTCCTCATACAGTAAGAGATGCCAGTTAAAAGTTACAGCAAGCAAGGTCAGGATAAAGAAAATATGTAGTAGCCACAACTGCTAAAAGAGATAACAGTTTTCTTGCACCTGCAAACTAACCAAAGACAGCACCTTCGGATGAGAGAAAAACATCAAACCCGAGTCTGCCAATAGATCCCGAACTCCCCTTACTTCACCCCCTTGCCCTCCTCCCTATAAATACCTGCCCCTAGCTACTTGGGGTCTCTCCTGCTCTGCTGTTGCATCAGATGGACAGAGAGTCCCCAGTTAACTCGTATTAAAGACTCTTTTCTTTTGCATCGGATTTGGTCTCTTGGTGGTCTTTGTGAGACTCTGGGTACAACAGAACCACTTCTGGTACCTAAGTCTGTATTAATCAGGGTTCTTTAGAGGGTCAGAACTTATGGAATGAATATATATGCAATTTATTATAATATATGTGTGTATCTATACATAATATAATATAATATGATATAATATATATGAGATTTATTAGAATAATTTACAGGCTGTGGAACAGCTGATAGTACAACAATGGCTATCTTCCAACAGAATGTCCAAGAAGTAGTTGTTCAGTCTACAAGGCTGGATGTCTCAGACGGTATTTAGTACATTCTAGAATCCATAGGAAGTAGTCTATAATGCCAGTGAAAGGATGGACTTGTTAGGAAGAGCAAGAATAAGCAATTAAAGAGAGAACAAGCTTCCTTCTCCCATGTCCTTTATGTAGGCTGGCAGCAGAAAGGGATTAAAGGTGTATCTTCCCATTTCAAAGACCGAGATTAGAAGTGGGTCTTCCTACTTCAAATAATTTAATGAAAAAAAATCCCTCACAGGTGTGCCCAGTCATTTGGGTTTCAGTTAATTCAGATGTAGTCAAGTTGGCAACCTAGAACAGCCATTATACCACTCAGGTACTTCAGCCTGGTATGAATTTGCTTTATAATCTAAACTGGTCTTAGCCTCTTGATTCTCCTGCTTCGGCCTTCTGAATGCTGGAGTACTAAGATTATAGGTATGTACCAGCATGCTGAGGCCTGTCTTTTCCTTTCTGCTTGCAGTTTTGCAGCCTAAACTCAGATTTAGAGAGTGTTGTCTCTTAGCAACCAATTGAGCTGGCAGCTCTCTGAGAATTGACCATGAAATAACATGTAACGTTGTATGATTGGATTTCTGCCCAGAAATGATGACACCTAGGCAGCCAGGAGAAAGAGAAGAGAAGGGAAAACCATACAGATGTCATCTTTGTCATCTGCCTTCTTCCCTGACTCAACACACACACACACACACACACACACACACACACACACACACACACACACACACACACACACACACTCTCATGCACCCACTCTGAGAAAGTAACTTATGACATTCTCTCTTTACTTTGCAGGAATGTTTTTAATTTTAGCGGGTTAATGTCTTCTTTTTCCTGCTACAATGTCCACATGTATACACATTTGATTTAACCAAAGGTGAGGGGTTGTTGTAATTAGGGAACAATTACATGCTTCACCTAAATGGCAATGGCTCTGGCTTGTATTAACCCATGTCCATTTTCCACATCAAGAGATGATCTAACCCTGAGTTTGGACCTAGAGGCCCAGGTAGCAGTACATCCTCATTGTAATCTAGCTGAACATTAGTGTTGTCATTGGTTTGTCCCACCAGGAGGAGTCTGAGAATTAAGTGTGAAAATAGATATAAATGTGTTTGAAACTGAAGACAGCTTTGTAAATGTGCATGGCTGTCAGAATGATGCTAGTGGTTGTCATGACATTATAAGCCAGGTGTTATGCTAATTGTATGACTGGATCCCCTTTAGTCCTTACCAGTTAAGTATTATCCACAAGAACATCAAATAACTGTGTGCCTCTCCACCCAGACCACACCTGCACATTCTGAACTCTGGTGCTGCAGCTGAATGCCTATAAACTGCACACTGTGAGGCCTGTGATCAGTTGGCTTGCATTACATTCTGCCAGTGTGGCACGCTGGAGGAAACTGGAGACTGAAGTTAAGAATGGACCATCTGTGTCTGATTCCTACTGCCATTTCTTCAGAAGCACAATGTACCTCCAGATGGTTGCCTTGGACTCAGTCCTGGAGTCAAGACACCCCTCACAGCCTTAGTTGCATGTGCTATTCTCTAGAGCTAAGACACCATCTTCCCTCAGAAGCCCTGGCCCAAGCACAGGTAGACTATTCCAGAGAAAGTACTTAAGTTGCATTTGCTAAGACACCTTGCTTGGGCCCATACTGTAACCACTAGTTACAGAAAGAAATCCTGACACATCTGCCTTTGTTTTATATCTGTATCCTTTGCTTTGAATTAGATTCCCATTTGACTGACCATGAACGTTCAAGGAGTACCGAAAAACCACGATACATCATCTATACCACAACCTTTCAGGGATAAAGGCACAGAGATAAGAGTCTGTGTCCTACACATGTCATTGTCTTGTATTGAGAACAGTCAGCTTCAAAAAACAGTTCACCGCCTCAAGTGAGAACAGTTTTCTGTAATGATGAGGTTAATTACTTACAGAAACTGGATCTCTCCCCTCAAGTGACATTGTTAGGTGCCAATCTCCAAGTCCCCCAAATGGCAGTGCCACTGACAATTCCCAAAATGACAGTCTGGGCTCAGCTCAGACAGGACTCTGACAGAGTAAACAGAAAGATTGCTGGCTCATAGATAAAAGCTAACACTCAGCATTCCTCAGAAACCTATAAAATGAGTTTTGTCACTAGGAAAAGTCACTACTTCCTTTATTGCCCTTTACCTCTCACAAATGGGGCATCTATGTTGTAGAATATTATTTTAAGGCGTGTTACTCTTGTTTTTGTTGTGTTTGTTTAACTCTGTGAAGCTGTGCTACTGTGTCTGTCTAAAACACCTGGTGGGATAATAAAGAACTGATTGGCCAATAGCAAGGCAGAAGAAAGGATAGGCTGGCCTGGAAGGCAGAGAGAATATATAGGAGAAATTTAGGAGGAAAAAAGAAGTAGCCAGAGAAGGAGGAGGACCCAGGGACCAGCCACACAGTCAGCCATGGAGTAAAAGTGAAAGTAAGATTTATGGAAATAATAAAAGGAAAAAGCCCAGAGGCAAAATGTAGAAGGGATAATTCAAGTTAAGGAAAGCTGGCAAGAAACAAGCCAAGCCAAGCCCAGATATTTATAATTAAGAATAAACCTCTATGTGCGATTTATTTGGGACCTGGGTGGCAGGCTCCTCAAGACAAAAGAGCAAAAGCAACAGCTCTAGGTCTTTATTAACTTGTCACACATACCAAAGCTCCCATGCCAGCCTCCTGGTTCTCACCTCCTCCACCACTACTCTAAACTTCCAGGCTGTTCAGGCTTGCACACTTCCCTCCTGACAACTACCCTCCCTCTTTATAACTGGCAAGGCTTTCCCCACCTTATTGCTTCTTGCTCTGTTCCCGAGAGGTAGCCATGGCAGCTTTGGAATCCCAACCCCCATGACTGTTGCCATTCTTTCTCTTTACTACCTGAGAGACAACCATGTGGCAGTTTCATATTTACAACAAGCCTTCTTTCCACCCGTGGCATGGCCTAGTTCAATGCACTCACTCCACCTTCACTTAAAATGTCAACGCAGATAGTGATAATAGTGTCTTCAGGCCACTCTGAAGGACCTAAACAGAAACATTCGACCAGACCACACCTTAATGTAGCATGCTTAATTATGCACACTTCTTGTCCCCTGCCCTAATTCTTCACCTATTTAAAGGTAAAGTTTCTATTAGTTTCCCAAAGACAAATCTGGAGTTACTGGACCCCCTTACTTCTTCATCCTTGAAATTCATGTGATTCTATTTCCTCTCTCTGGTTTTCAGCATCCCTAGTCTTCTTTAACTGGCATTTGGGATAGGTGGCTGAGCTTAGTCTATTTTTACTCTAAAACTCTGGTCACCGTATGACCCTATTGCTTGAAAAAACGCTCTAAGTTCTCAGCACTTGACCCAAAAGACCTCTTTCCAACATCCTGAATTCTGTGAAGTCATTCCTTCCTAGGGGTCCAAGATGCTTATTTTGTTTTAAATATATATTTCCTTAGCATCTACCTTTTGTTTTTTCTGTCTTCCAATATCTATTATCTAATGACTTATATTTTGTCACAATATCCACTGTCTAATGAGTTTTCTAATTTTTTTTCTTGGTTTTTTTGAGACAGGGTTTCTCTGTGTAGTTTGGTGCTTGTCCTGGATCTCGCTCTGTAGACCAGGCTGGCCTCGAACTCACAGAGATCTGCCTGGTTCTGCCTCCAGAGTTTTCTAATTCTTCATTGTTGTTGCTCAGCATTCCCAAGCAAATGTATGGTAGCTCTAGTAGATACTAGAACTCTTAAAATAAAACACCCAAGTTTATGATATATATATATATATATATATATATATATATATATATATATATATATATATATATAAGTGCTCTGCCTGTGTGTGTGTGTCTATAGACCACATGTACACCTGGTGACCTAGTGTCTATGGAGGCAGGAAAAGGACATCAGCCAGATTGCTGGGACTGAGGTTACAGATGGTTGTGAGGCACCATGTGGATGCTGGGAATTGAACACTGGTCCTATGGAAGAGCTGCCAGTGCTCTTAAGCATTCAACCGTTTCTGCAGTCTGGATGCCAGGAATCTTATCTCTAACACCCATATCCTTTGCCTTGCCCCTAACTAGTCTGCTTTGATGGAAGGCTTTAAAGTCCAAGCCCTTTAGGAATGTCATTCGTACTATTTGAAAGTGGCCTTTCTTGTCCTACTCAACTAAATTCATTTTTTTTTATGTTTAGACAATCTCCACTTGGTGGCCTGGTGGGGAGCTGGGTAGACACAGATGCTACATTGATGATGCAAGGCTCAGTTCATTTCCCTCCTACCCCATGGAGCTCTCAGAGTCTCATTCTCTACCCTTGTTATTTCACTCTGACCTCAATACCCACGGTACCAATGGCCGTCCTGTTACCACATGCTCAGCTGCGGTCAGTATGACTTCCCCACTGAGAGCACAAGCCCCTTGGTGGCACAGGCTTCATCGCTGCAGCCTGTCCTTGTCTACAGCCCAGGACTGGGTACTTACTAACTAACTCATAGTACACTACGAGACATTTTGGAAGAGGAAACTCTAGTCATATTGGTCAGTCACTTTCCCCAAGAAATAGCCATAACTCTGTGCCCCATGACACTCCTGTATCTGTCACAGAAGTTAAAAACTGAACAGCAGTGCTAAATCACAACATTTTCCACCCTACCCACAGTTCACGGCCAATACATGAATCTTCTTGGTTCTACCCAGATGTGTCTTCTCTAAATTCTGTTTCTCTCTATTTCACTGCCACTCTCATGGGGTCACCCTCTTGGATCATAGCATCAGCTCCCCATTGAGGATTTACTATCGCCAACCACATACCTAGCCTCAACACAGTAGACAGAAACACCTTAAGTGTGTGCCACCTTGGCTCGTGCTTATGCTCTAAGACATTTCACACCTTCTAGCTGCACTTAGACTTACTTCAAACACGCCAGTATGAGATAGAAGTCCCCAGAATGTAACACATTTTTATTATCTTTCTGACTCTATGTGCCACGACTCTGAGACTTGTCACTTAAGTCCTTGAGTTATGTTATTGTCATGTGCTGGGTTTGTCTCATCAGGTCTTCTAGGGGAGATAAAAACACCAAGTCTGAGAAGGGCATAGATAGACAGAATTGAATGTTGGACATCAAAAGGCCCTGTGTTTTACTGTGGCAAGTTCTCCTCATATTAAATGGTGATTTAAAACCCAAAGAGATTTGGCTAAGCCCGAATACCCCTTCCCAGAAGAACTTGAGGCCTCTAGTAACAGGCCAGTGAACACACAACTTAATTCCTCATGTATCTATTTGTTTCAAGGCATAGGTGTGACAATAAACAGTCACCAGTAGAGGTTGGTATCATGAACACTTTATTTTACTATTATTAAAACTTTACCCTTTATTTAGCTATCAACTTTTGAAGAACTGTATTAGTGCCACCTTTCCTTGTTGTATGCAGACCCTGGGAGGAAGAGCACAGGACCAGGCAGCCTGCCTGGTTCATATTATGTACCTACCACTCACTAATTTTCACGTACATGAAAATTATTTCACTTTCCTGGGCCTCAGTTGCCGGGTTTAGTGGGTAGCAATAGGTAGGAAACATATTCTAAAAGGCAGGTGCCAGTCATCTTGGATGGCCACAAGCTCAAGTTGATGTTTTGTGTTAGGTCTCGGCAGAAAAGTGTGGTCCTGGAAGGGGATGAGAGCTGCTCAAGTGGGGACCATAAGTCCTACAGGAAAGCTGAGTGTAGCAGCAATTGACTTCAGAATGAGATAAATGCATAAAATGAATATACAGATGGTCTTGGGCCAATTTCTCACTGGGGAGCAGTGCAGAAAGAATGGGGGGCAAGACACATGTAGGCATAATTTTTAGGCCAGGTATAATTGAAGGAAAGAGACAAAGGAGCCTGTTCCCCTAAGAGCAAAAGTGGGTCTTAAGGAGCTATGCTCTGTTGATAGGCAGAGAGAAGAGCTTGTGTACTTCTCTAAGGACTCTCTGGTGGCAGCAGTGACAAGAAGATGGGACATGGCTGGCAATGTCTTGAGAACTGTGGGGTCTTCAGAGTAAGGGGCATTTCTGTGGTTTTCTTAAAAACACTGAGCTAAGTGGGTTTTCTTCTAGGACTTCTGCATATACTTGCCTTTATTATTGCTGCAGACCAGACCTGAGACATGCAGCTATCTCTTACAGGACTGCAGCTCCTGTGGAGATTTCCCACTGCATGAACTAAGTTCCTCTAGGTGGGTCTGGACAGAAGGAGATGCTGACTTAATCCAGCTACACCCTAGTGTTCCAGCTGCCAAAATACATACATTCAGGGCTTCTTTCTGAATGGGAAAGAAAGACTCTCAGTTCTGTGCAAAAGTTTCTTCTCTCTATGCCAGGCAGAGAAAGGGAGGAAGGAGGGGGTTCACAAGTCCCTCCTCCTCAACATCATCATTAGTTTCACAAAGTGGTGTGGAATGTAGAGGCAACCTTGTTTGGAGAAGAGGCCCTAACTGTTCATCTTTGAAAATCCTGACTCCTACTTTACAAGAGTGGAAACATCTGAGCTCCTGCGCAAAGTTTTTGACTCAATGGTCTCATTCCCAAAGCAAGGACAACTGGATTATCTGTTTTAAAAGGTGATGCACACACAGAATGTGAGTGCACACTTATTTACAATAGCCAAGATACAAAAGCCAGCCAAGTGACCACTGGTAGATGAGGGGATGAAGAGAATGTGTTATAACTTGAAATGAAATATTATTCAGCCTTAAACTTAGAAGAGGATTCTGGCTTATGTAACAATGCAGATGAACCACAAGGACACTTTGCTAAGTGAACTAAACCAGTCACAGAAAGGACAGATGTTGAAAATCCTGCTTATCTACTGTATTTAAAGTAGACAGATTCATAGAGTCAGAGCAGAGTGGTCATTTTCAGGTCCTGGGCTGAAGAAGAAGTGGGGAGCAGCTGTTTAACTAGGTATACATTTCACATATGCATTCTGTGTAAGTTTAAGAGATTTGCTGCACAGCATGGTGCCTTCATTTAGCACGACTGTAGCATGCACTTGGATGTAAGCAAAGTGAATTCTCAGTATTTTTATAGACAACACATGCTAGAGACTTGTACCCACAATTATGATCACAGCCAAAATCACCTGACATGAAAATGTTCAGCAAGAGCTACTGTCCTGTACACCCCGGGACTCATCATGTCAGTGCCTTGTAAAACATTGCATGTATTATGTAGGTTAGGATCTCTATCCAAAGCGGCTCTGTAGTAACATATTCAACATAACAGATTCTGAGGGAGGTGGTGACCTCCAAAAGATAAATAACCAAGTCTGCACTGTCAAGGTGTCCCTGAGCACTAGACTGTAAACTGCTGCAGATCCTCTCCATGGGGAGATGTTGCCTTCAATCTCTCAAGTCTTACACTACAATTGAAGACATTTTCTAATTAAAAAGAACCCAGAATCTTTTAAACAGCACAGGTGTCTCCTGCTATGGGAACAGATTTTGATCTGTGAAGGGCCTCATCCAGGGGCAATCATAAGTTTGTTTCCTGACAGTCAATTTTAGAAAAGCAAAAAGCCAAAATCTATTCAAATGTAATAGGAAACACATTAAAAATTAGTAATGAATGTTTCTGTCCCTTCTTAGCCTTGTAAGAATATTAAGACAGAGTTTCTTTTCATGGGGAAATTACATTAGTAAATGAGGCAGCAAAATGAATAGATTTGCATTTTGTTAAATAAAGTGTTTCCTGAAACTATTGTGTCATCAGAATATAAAGCACAGTAGAAAGAAGTCAAAGCCACCAGTTGTGTGAAGAAGGCAGTGGCTGTGAAAATGAGGATGACACACAGTAGCACTTTAGTGGGGTACTAGTTTCTCTTACCTCTCTGGAGCTCCTTCCACAGTTCCTTCAGAACCTCATGCCTTCCCTTGGAGGCACAGTCACCCCTGACTTGTTGGACCTTTACCTCTATACCTTAATGATCTCAGCACCCTTTCATGGTCTACCTTTTGTTTCCTGCTACTGCTCTTTTATTGAGGCCCTCCCTGACCACAACATCTGTCCACACCTGGCCTCTCAGCCTTCATTTATCTCATCTCTTGAGATATTTTCATAGCTCCTTATACACATGCTTGGTCATGATCTAAGCATCATCAGCATCTGTTACATCTCTAGCACGCATGAAGTCAAGTAGCAATGGCTATTCATTGTCATCAGGATTTGGCTATCAACTCCATTCATCCATCCATCCATCCATCCATCCATCCATCCATCCATCCATCCATCCATCCCTGTTGAAGTCCGTTTGTCTTGTTATGTACCATAAATCTCTCGTCCTGCTAGACAAACTTAACCTTCTCACTCAATTGTTATTTTGCTGTCCACTGGCCTTAGAAGAAACCGTTACCTACATGTTTGTCATCAGCATATGTTTATAACGTTTGCTGTAACACTGCTTGACAATCCAGCCATGTTTCTCATGTCTAGTCACTAGAATCTGGTGCTTTCCTAAAAATCCATCTCATGCATTCTTATCTTCCTTTCACCCCTTCCTGTTCTGCCCTATCTCCACAGTCAGCAGAGGACCTGGCTGGGTCAGGTCTCATTAGATAATATAAGCCACCAAACAGTGGAAGTGCAGGTAGTGTGGTCTTTTTTTGTTATTTTATTTTCCACTCCCCAATATAGGAGAAAGAGCTTCCATATGCTAAATGAACAGTTAGCATTGCCGAGGGGGTGTTAGGTACTATACTCAGCACTTGGCATTTGCCTTACATCCTCAAAATCATAAGCAGATTATTCCCATGTTTTAAGCACAGGCCAAACTGATAACTGTCAGAAGTAGTACTGCACAGAGCCAGGCTTAGGACAGGAACTGTCCTGCCCCTGTGCTGTGATTAGACTCCTCCTTCCAGCTCATTTCCTGTCTTTTGACATCCTAACCCTGTGTCACACCTGTTGGTACTCAGATGCTCAGAATCAATGATAGTCACCTACCTATCTGAATAGTCTCATTTATGTGGAGAGTGCTGTGGGATGGTCTTTCTGTATGCTGTGTAATATGTGTTGCTACTGTTGGTTAATAAAGAAGCTGTTTGGCCTATGGTAAGGTAAGAGAAAAGCCAGGCAGGAAATCCAAGAGAGATACAGGGAGAAGAGGGCAGAGTCAGGGCAGATGCCAGCCTGCTGACCAAGGAGCAACATGACAACAGACCGGTAATGCCACAGCTATGTGGCAATACATAGATTAATAGAAATGGATTAATTTAAGATGAAAGAGCTAGCCAGCAAGAAGCCTGAGCCATAGACCAAACAGTGTGTAATTAATGCAAGCCTCTGTGTGTTTATTTGGGACCAAGTGGCTGTGGGACACATGAAAACTTCTGACTACAGGAAGAGCAATTTGGTAAGGACCAGATTTTTACATGTTGCCATAATAGGTTCTCATGAGAAGAGTCGCATTCTAAACTCTCATCTGCCCTTCATCATCCTCTCTTATCTGGGAAGGTCATGTATTAAAGAGTCAATGACACACTCTATATATGGTGGATGATTTCTCCTAAAAGACCAAAGCCACATTTTGGACAAGCTAATGAGGCAACAGGTAGGAAGGGACCATTCACTACAGTGGAACCCACTGCTGGCAAGCTGTACGAGGAATTTCCCTTTGTGCAATCTATCTTCTCTCCCTTTGCTCACATCCTAGTATCTGTCAGTCACCCTAATGTCCCCAGAGTGTGGTTGATTCTGCTGAGAGGTTTATAGTCCAGTTGAACCTGCTGGCCCCCTGGGTGTGTGCATGATTCCTCCCTGTCCCCATGGCAGGGCCCTTTAATCATTCTTTCTCTCTGTTTGCAAGTGTCAGCCACAAATCCCAGCGGGCTCATTAAAGTGTCCATGTGTGCAGGGTCCCTTGTTAGGAGGATTCATTGGTTGTCAACCTCACTGATAGCTACACTTGGAGAGGTGAGTGACCCCACAGAGGATTTGGGCCAAAGTGGTTTCAGCCTTCATCTTCCAGAAATGTGAGAAAAAATGCTAGAAGGGCAGGCAAGGTTTGAGAGCAGGAAAAGGCAGGTCTGAGAGAAGAATGTCTCTGCCCAGCCAGAGTCTTTGAGTCTGCCGCTTTTCCCTCTGTTCACTATAGACTTTGTGTTTGAACCAGCTGCCAGGAAGGTGCCCCAGCCATGATGCAAATACTGAGAACAAAAGCTGCTGTAGACGCCAGGAGATAGCTATGTAAATACTTTTGTGCACTTTGGTTCCCCATTTAAAGTACTTCTCGTATATTTGTTTGCATATATTCATATATTATTGGCTAGACTACACATATGAGAATGGATGTAGTTTTTTTCTTTCTGAGTTTGCATGACCTTGCTTAATATCATGCATTCTAAGTCCATCAATTTACTGCAATTTTTAACTTCATTTTTCTTTAGTGTTGAATAATATATATCATATATGTATATACATATATTATATTACAATATGATATACATCATATATTGTATATAATATATGCCAGATAGATTTTATATCAAAATTTTAAAGCAGCAATAAAAAGAAAGAAAAAAGAACAAGGAAGGCTAAAAATAGGCAGATGAGGAAAGAGTGAAGGCAGGAAAGAGACATGAGTTTTAAAAGAGGATATAAAAACTAACTTTTTCTAGTTCTATTTCTACCATGGATCCTTGGTTTTAGAGGTGGAAAAATACATAGAGTATATTCAATATTGAAGTGAATATTTTAATGTAAATCTCCACAGCTTCCATTCTGGCTGCCCATACTAACTGCCTAGAAGTTTCAATGAGTTGTATAGGCTAATTTAAGTGTGTGATGTTTTTATAATATATATATAAACTTTATCAAAACTAACAACCCTTTTCTTGATCTAGAAGCTTTTCTGTGAAACAAAGACGCAAAACTCTAAGGAGTTCCCTAAACCATAATTCTAATCTGCCAAAGTATCTCTATAGAGAAGAACGTATTGTGCTTTCCAGGAAGCTTTTGTGATTGCTTTGTGTAGTTTTTGCACTGCCATGTTATGTAAGCCTTTCTCAGATGCTGCAGGAAATGAATTGGTTACTACAGAGAAACAGCTGTAATTACAGTCACAAATAATGACAACTTACTAGCAGCCTCCAAAGTCATACAGGACCTCATGGCTTGAGGTAAGACACCAGCAAACTTCACCCCATCCTGTTCACTGGAAATTTTCCAGAAATACCTGTGATTAATAATTGTAGTAGTGGCAAGCACCAACATCTAGTTAGTGAGTAGCTGGGACCTACTTTACTTGTGTTATCTCGAATTAACCTTATAACAATGAGGGGAATAATTATAACTGACAAACATTGAAGCTAAAAAATTTAAGTAAATTACTTTTAATCACAAATATAATAATTGATTAACTAGATTTTAACCTAAGTGTTTCCATATGTAGAAACCAACAGCTTGATAAAGAGCTCCCTGCGTGGTTTCTATGTTTCACACTTTCACAGGGAGAGAGCAGGGACCCAGTGTCAGGAAGGTTACAATGAGCAGAAATGACATTATCAAGCTTGTAGTGTCTGCTCCCTACCCACAAAACAGCTGATAGAACTTAATCTTGTACATTCTAAGAATTCTCTCATTAGAATTACATACATGCTATTTTCATTATCATCTCACAAGGAGCTCTCTAAATTTTGGAGAACTTACCTGTCTTATTCAAAGTCACATTTCTATAGGGGGAGCTTGTGGAGACTGTATTCTAGGCTAGTCACAGAATAAAAAACATATTCTACTAACCCCTTCTTACGCTTTCCCCATAGGGCCCAGTTAGGGGCACCTGAGAATACATGCAAGTGCCTGACAGCACCTGAGAATATGTGAAAGCACCCAAGGGTGCCTGAGAGCCTCATGGAACATGGGAAACTCTGTGAGTCCTCAGATGGCTCAAGGATGCCCGAGAGCCCAAGATTCCCTAAGATCATCTCTAAGAGTTCTGGAGAGCACCTGGGAGAGAGCTTGGGAGTATTGCAAGCACCTGGAAGAACCCAAGAGCTGGGAGCATGGACAGTGCTGGAGAGTGCTTCAGAGCTTGGAGAGTTCCTGGGGGACCCTGAAGACACCTGAAACAGAGCTGCTGCAAGAGGCTGGGGGAACCACCAGGCCATCTGAAGAACTCTAGGGTACCCAAGTGCCTGAGAGCTCCTGAGAGCACCTGGGCCCACTTCTTTCTTCCACTATGACATGGGGGAATATGCACCCTGTCTTGGAGCTGTATTCCATAGATGACAGGCACTGGTTGGTAGAAATATGCGGAGGACTCAGAAGCATGTCTAACTGACATACCCCCCCCCCCCCGCAAGACATACAAATTTTAGCCTACCATCCAAAGCTTCTGTGACCCAGGGGCAAAAGCAAGGTACTGAGCAGGTGCTGAGGGCAGTGGCTTAGTTTATCCTCTTCCTTTCTTGTCCAGATGTTTGCAGCCAGAGAATTCTAAATCCAAATTTCCAGGCTTGCAGGTTTCCCCCCTGTCGTGGGCTCAGGGTGAAGTGGGCATAGCAGAGCAGCTCCTATTTAATTAGTGCATTTGCTTAACCACTATGCATGCTCTTTTGACAGGTCAAATTTTCTGCATATCCCGGGGAAAGCTGTGGCCTCTTAAGAACTGGTTAAAGTAAGTGCCGATTAGAAACATTCAGCAAGCTCAGCAGTGGCAGCCTCCAGTCTGTTAGTTACCCAGGGCCAGCCATTTAAATTAAGGGTGGCTGCTGAAATGCCATGCTGAGAGCCATTCAGTGTCTGGCCAGTCTCCTGCCCTTCCAGGCCATCTGTGCACTAAAAGGCTCAAGAACAGGGACAAGTCACCTAGAAAACTGTTTCTCCAGTGATGTAGCACATCTACAGAGAGACGAAACTTATAGATTTCTGACCCAAGGCTGTAAATTGAGCAATTGTTTTTTTTTTTTAAAGATCTATAGCCTTCTGGAACACTAACTGGCATGTGTTAGAGACTCACTATGTGAGCACTTGAAAAGTGCCTTAGCTGTGTATTTACTTCCCTTGAGAAATATTCTTATCCACATTTTACAGTCTTTAACAATGACTCAGAATAGAAAACTACCTGGTCCATGGTCACCTAAATGATAAGCAATGGGGCAATATGACGAGACTTTGCTCAAGCCTCTCATTTCCAACTCATCTGGGATCTGCTTTTCTCAATAAAATTAAATGTGATAGCCAGACAGTGGTGGCAAAACCCTTTAATCCTAGCACTCTAGAAGGAGAGGCAGTGGATATCTGAGTTTGAGGCCAGCCTGATTGACAGAGCAAGTTCCAGGACAAAGCTACAGAGAGAAACCCTGTCTCAAAAAACAAAATAAAATAAATGTAAATATGAATACTCTGTGCAAAACGCTATGACCTGGTGCTATTCGGGGTTGTTCTGCATGGATCAACTGGATTAATAATCATAAAATCTTTAATGAGTAATGTGCTGTTACTTTTTTTTCCTTTGTGTAAATAGGAAGATGGAACCCTGCCTGGAGAAATGAGTACAAGTCGTATACTACCAGGTAAGTGACAAACAAAATCTGAACTCAGAATCCTGGTGCTGGATAATATCCTTGTGATGAGTTTACTGAGAAAACTTAAGCATATCTATAACATCTGTGAAGCTGGCAGGGTAGTTCATGTCTGTAATATTAGTATGTGGGAGGTAGAGTCAGAAGGATCATGAGTTTGAGGCCAACTTCAGCTATATAGGACCCTGTCTAAAAAATAATGTTTTGATTTTAGCATCAAAATATGTTAGTCTGAAATTCACAACTCTATGTTTCTACGTATATCTGCCACAAACGTTTATGTCCAGATGGACTGATAATAACTTATGCTTATTTAGAACCTTGAGTTACAAGGGTTCAACCTTGGGATGCTCACTGGTGTCAGAATTTGAGCCATTTTCATTTGAGTCAGGGTCTGTTATCTCTGCCTCCCACTGTGGAGTCTGATTTAAGCACATTAACATGTTCAGGGGCAAGGTAGAAACCCAATGCAATGGAAACTCCCTGGAATCTACAAGGGTGACCCTAGCTAAGACTCCTAGTAATGGAGGATGTGAAACCTGAACTAGCCACTTTCTGGAACCAGACAACGCTTTCAGTAGAGGGATTGGGACACCAGCTCAGTCACAAAACCTTCAACCTACAGTTGTCCTGCCTGCAAGATGTGCTGGGGTAAAGGTGTAGCAGAACTTGTGGGAGTGGCCAATCAATGACTGATCCAGCTTGAGACCGATGCCATGAGAAGGAGCCCATACCTGACACTGCCTGGAGGGCCAGAAACTGAAGGATGGATAGTCTAGAAATCCAGGATAGAACCAAACTGGCAGGAAAAAAAAAAGAAGTCAGTGAAATAATTCCAACTGGGTGGTGTTGGCCCAAGCCTTTAATCCCAGTACTCAGGGGGCAGAGGCAGACAGAACTCTAAGTTTGAGGCCAGCCTGGTTTACAAAGCAAGTTCCATGAGAGCCAGGACTGTTCAAAACAAACAAAAAACCAATCCAAACAAACAAAAACAAAAAACTCTGTCTTGAAAAACAAAACAAACAAACAAAAATTTTCTAATGATAGTCTGCTGTACTCACAGACTGGAGCCTAGCATAATCATCATCAGAGAGACTTCACTCTGTAGCTTATGGGAGCAGATGCAGACTCACAACCAAACATTAGGCAGAGTTTGGGGAATCCTACAGAAGTGGGTGAAGAAGGATTGTAGAAGCCAGAGGGGTCAAGGACACCACAAGAAGACCTTCAGAATCAACTAACCAGGGTTCATAAGGGCTCACAGAGACTGAACCAACAATCAGGGAGCCTACATGGATCTGATCTAGGTCCTCTGCATATATATTATTGTTGTGTAATTTGGTCCTTTTGTGAGACTCCTAACAGTGGGAGCAGGGGCTGTCTATGACTCTTTTCCCTGCTTTGAGGACCCTTTTTCATCCTGCTGGGTTGCCTCACCCAGCCTTAATATGAAGGGAGATGCCTAGTCTTATTGCAACTTGATATGCCTTGTTTGGTTGATATCCCTGACAGGCCTTCCTTGTTCTGATGGAAAACAGAAGAGAATCTAGGGAAAAGAGGAGGTCAGGGGGATGACTTGGAGGAGAGGAGGGAGGGGAAACTGTGGTCAGAATGTAATATATGAGAGAAGAATAAAATAAAGAAACAAACAAACAAACAAACAAATAAATAAATAAATAAATAAATAAATAAATATTGATGATATTCCTCAAAACCAGAGGTATCTGCTCATTGTGAAGGAAAATGCTGGGACTTGGTCCCTAAGCCTTTTCTGACTGGAATGGTGCTAGAAATGAACCCCAGGTGCTTCTGAGGTTGAATAGACCCCCTGTTTCTGGATTTTCACAGAGCTCCATCCACATTTCCTACTTGTAACTGCCCTATCAGTCACATGAAGGATTTTGTTTTTATATGCATATAATTGGAGATTTTTAAAGCAAAGTAATTGGCATGTTTGATTTTTAGTTCATAAAGATCACCCATTTGTGGTAAAAATGTTAGTTATTAGACCTAACAGATAATTTTTTTTTTCCTAGAAATCTGGCAATACTTGATGGCTGTTTGGGCAAGAAACTTGATAGAGATGGAGAGAAATGCATAAATATTAGAGATGAGGAAAAAGAAAGAATTCAGCAATGAACTGGATTATGGGGTAAAGGAAAGCAAGGAAGGAGTGAGGAGTCTTTGCATCTAGCATGTGGCTGGACACTTATTTCTTTATTTTGCTGGAGAATATTTCAGAGAGAGGTTAGGTTTAGAGTGATGAAGGACAAATGATAAAGTCTCTCAGGAACTTTTGTTGTTTAGATCCCTTGTGACATCCGAGAGGACAAGCAAACCAACAGGAGGTCTGAAATTTAGAAGGGACTGGATGGAGATAAACCTCTGCTACCTAGGAATAGGGGTGGCAGGAGTCACAGGCATAGGAGACACTCTGGAGAAAATGTCAGATGACGTGCCAGGAACAGTCAACTTGGGATCTAAGTTGAAAGGACTTGGCCATAGCATGGATAGAGGAAGTTGAGCTAGGATAGAAAGCAGGTCAAGTGGTCACTTCTGTCTTCAGATGCTAGCAATTTTGTTTCTCTCTGTCTCCCATTTCTACAAAAGTCAGCAAGAACAGACATACTGAGTAGCAATTGTAATGTACAAGGAAAAAGACAACAGTACCAGAAAGAGTGGCTTGACAAATGAGAAGGAACATGGTAGGCTTGTGTCTGAAGATCACTAAACTACCCTCTGTGATTGTCTGAATAAGAATAGTCCTCATAGGCTCATGTATTTGAATACTTAGTTATCAGAGCGTGACACTGTTTGAGGAGGATTAGGAGATGTGGCCTTGTTGAAGGAGGTATGGCTTTATTGGGAGAAGTGTGTCACTGGGGGGTGGGCTTTGAGGTTTAAAAGGCCCAATGTCTTAGTTAGGGTTTCTACTGCTATGAAGAGACACCATGACCACAGCAACTCTTATAAAAGAAAACATTTAATTGGGGGTGGCTTACAGTTTCAGAGGTTTAGTTCATTATCATGATGTTGAGAAGCACAGCAGCAGGCAGAGATGGTACTGGAGAAGGAGCTGAGAGTTCTATCTACATCTTGATCAGCAGGCAACAGGAAGTAAACTTTCCCACACTGGGCAAAGCTTGGACATATATGAGACCTCAAAGCCCGCCCCCACAGTGACACAGTTCCTCCAGCAAGCCCACACCTCCTAATAGTGCCTCTCCATCTGGGGGACATTTTCTTTCAAACCATCACACCCAAGTTAGATCCATTTCTCTCTTTCTGCCTTCTGCCTGTGAATCAGGGTGTAGCTCTCCGCTATTTCCCCAGGACCATGCTGCATGCCTGCTACCTTCCTCTCTCTGCCATCATGATATTGGACTAAGCCTCTGAAACTGTAAGCAAGTCCCCAATCAAATACTTTCCTCTGTAAAAGTTGCTGTGGTCATGGTGTGTCTTCACAGCAATAGAACAGTGACTAAGACACTTCTAACATTGGTTAGTCTACCTAGAGAGGTCTATTGCATCCTTACCTCTGGTTCTGCAAGATGGTCCTTTTACCAGCGGTCCAACAAGGCGGCTAGAATAAAAACAAGTGTATTATTTTAGACTGTTTCTAAGCCTGTCAACTCAACTTTGACCAGTAAGGGTCCTTCCTTCAGTTTTCTTTTTCTTCTATTTCTGTTTCCCTTTGGAACACAGTATGAGACATGTGCCTGGTAATGCCCCATGAAACTCACCTGAGAGATGGAGGCTGATCCCCAGAGAACAGTAGCAAAAGTAAGGTTTCTATAGAAGTCAAGCATCTGGCTAAGAACATTTATGAGGCTCAGCTATTCCAAATCTTCCTGGAGTTTCTCTTGTTATATTCTTTCCAACCCTCACTGCCATACTGTCTTCTATTAAACTTTAAGCATATGTTCTTTTCAATATGCTGACACAAAAGCATGCACTCAGTGGGTAATGGTGCTCTTGGCCTGAAGTATTGCTGTAGGTCACCAAAAGTATTTGATAGGGTTGTACATGGCTGAAGGCCATTTTAAAATGGGATTACAATGGGCAAGGGATACTGCTGGGCTGTGAGCTATTCTCTGTAGAAAAGATGTTCTGTATTGAGCCTGAGAGGCAGAACTGACTCAGGGAAGATGGAGATGTGTGTAGCTTTTCTGTGATTGGCAAGGATTATATTTTATGCACTTGCATCTGTGATCTAGAAGTGCCATTGTCCCTTACAAAACTTCATGTCACTCTACTTGAGAGGGTATGTTCTTATGTACCAGTAGAGTAAACAGTCTGAGTTCATCAAGCAGAGAAAGGAAGGAAGATATCTGTTAGCAGTCAGCTGGTTGAGCATTCTTTTGCTCTATATGGATGGAAATTGTGTGTCAGAAGGCAGGTCATTAAGTGCTGATCTCTGGAAACTTCCATCCATCTCCTCCAGTGCTGGGAGCATTCATAGTGGGCAGATGCACATGGCATCTTATTGCATTACAGTCCTCAGTCCTCACAGAACCCTTAGGGATCCGGATTCTCAGCCCTGCAGATGCTACAGCTCTTGTGTGGACCCAGGATGATGGATTCTCAGTCCTTGAAACCAGCCACTGTTATAGCTCTTGTGTAGGCTTAGGAAGTTGGGATTCCTCAGTTCTTAACAGCAGTCAATGTTATAGCCCTCAGCCGTGGGTCTGAGACTCTTGGTCCTAAAGATATGATAGCTTTTTGCGACTTCGCTGGCTGCAGGCTCTGAGGTTTGTCTTCTCTGGATTCTCACAAACCTATACTCCTCTTTAGCCTCAGCTCCCTGCCTTCTCTCACCATCTCTCTATTTTCTCTACCCTTCGGCCTCCTGCCCCGGCCACACTTCAACTGCTCACTCTTTGGCCTGGTAGCAGCAGTCACCACTACTGTGGCCCCTTTGTCTTCACTATCACTCTGCTGTCCCTGCTGCATCTTCATGCTACCAGCTCAGCCTGCATAACAAATAGTAGACAGGGAAGGGCCATCCGAGAGAAACCTTTTATTGGGCTTGATGTTGCGAAATCAGGGAGGTGGTAAGGAACATGTCTATCAGCCATTCCAAGTGAATACAAGCAGCCACCTGCTTGTATACTTTAAGAACTGGGATTTTTGGTTGAATTTCATTAAATCAAATGGATTTTGTAATCTGTCAGTGGTTTTTGGTAAAATGGATCATTTTCATCGTATTAACATGAGCATGAGTTGTTCTTCCATTTTCAAGTTTCTTTTATCATGAAGACTTTCATCATGAAGGCATGTTAAATTTTGTTAAAGATTTTGGCTAATTATATCCATTTGTTTACATCAATCACAGCCTTGCATTTTAGCAGCAATTACAGCTATTGAGGCTTGTATTTTGAACCAGTTAAATCCTTCTGTTTTGAACCAATGATAGCCTTACTTTTTAGTACCTGTTACACCCATAAAAGGCAATGTTTTGACCAATCACAGACTAGCCTCTTGGGTCCTGTTCTGGTGGCTCCTCTGCTAGACCATCAGGGAAGTGCTTTCCTAGTCCAGGTAAAAATGGTGACAGGGTCATCTAGAGAACATTGGAGCACATGATATCAAAAGAGCAGATAGTATTTCAAACCGTCCTGGCCCTGGGCCAGGATGCTCCTTTTAGGCATGGGGCAATCAGCTGTTATCACCATTTTAGTTTTATCAGAGTGTCTATAGAATGTCTGAGGAAGACCATCAGGCATTAAGATGGTCTACCTAGTTAATGTCCACTATTTACTTTTTGCAAACACCCAGGGCAGCAAGGGAATATCCAATAACTGACAATTAAAGAGTCAAATAGTCCCGTTTCTACTGTCTTTATTACAAACATCAGTACTGCTTACAATAAAAATTTAAAGGAGTTATCCTTATCATTGATAACGACTTCAATAGATTTTCTCAGCACTTCCCAGTGTTTAATACCTGCCCAGAGTCCCTGGGGAGGTTTGGTCATCTTTCATGGCATTTAGTTCCAGTCTGAGGCAGAGCAACATCATAACCAGCAGCATCTTTCAGATAGGTTCCTCAATGGAATTGACATCATGCATGTGGGGACATGTAGACTGAAGTTTCTCGGTCCTGGCCGGTCCCACCCAGGCAGCAGCCGTTTTTATAAAATATTCACTCAGAGGCTTAATATTAATTACAGACTGTTTGGTCTATTGCTTAAGTTTATTGCTAGCTAGCTATTACATCTTAAATTAACCCATTTCTATTCATCTATGTATCGCGATGCGTCTTGTGGCTTTACTTGTGTTCTAGTACATCTTTCTCCCCTAGTGGTAAGCAGCATCTTCCCTGACTCTGCCTTTCTTTGCTCTGTATCTTTGCTTGGATTTCCTGCCTGGCTATAACCTGTCTTGCCATAGGCCAAGGCAGCTTCTTTGTTAACCAATGGTAGCAACATATATTCACAGCATACAGAAAGACCATGTGGTGTCAGTGTGTGTGCTATATAAAAATACAATAATCTAGAAATAGCAGTTTTAAATGATGCTTAGATATGAAACCAGAATGCTCCTTACACTGAGCAAGCTCTTAAACATTGATCTGTGAGCTTACCTTGCAGTTCTTGATTTTCACTTTGACTGGCCTCAAACTTCCACTCTTCTGCCTCAAGCTCCAGATTGCTTACACTGTAAGTATTCTCCAGCATATGGAACAAAACCTTTAAGAAAAATAGTTTTCTCTTGATTACCCAAGTTGACTGTAAATAGGTCACCTTATGTAAATGTGGCTGATCTACTGAATAGATTCTGTGGAAACAGATAACCACAATAGCTAATTTATATTTTCTTTCAAGATGAATTATCCTATGTCACTTACCTTAGTTAGAGTTTCTATTGCTGTGAAGAGACCCCATGACCACAGCAACTCATATAAAGAAAACATTTAATTGGGGCTGGTTTACAGTTCCAAGGTTAGTCTTTTGTTATTATGATGGAGAGTGTGGCAGCACACAGGCAGATACAGTGCTGGAGAGATAGCTGAGGGTTCTGCATCTGGATCAGGAGGCAGCAGGAAGAGAGAGTGACACTGGGCCTGGCTTGAGCTTCTGAAATCACAAAGCCCATTGCCATGACACACTTCTTCTAACAAAGCCACACCTACTCCAACAAGGCTACATGTCTTAATCCTTTCAAATAATGCCATTCCCTATGAGCCTATGGGGGCCATTTTCATTTAATACACCACATCACTCTATAGTGATTCTTCTATTTCCAATGTTCTCAATGAGCCTACAAATGGACATCCTTATTTCTATGCCCCAGGTGAGAGCATCAGATAAGAGGAGCAAGTGACATTGCCTAAGTTCCGGTACACAGGACCAGATAAGGCACTTAAATGTCTCTTTAGAAATCTGGAAATTCCACTGTCTCCAACCTGACTACCCAATTAGGCCAGGGAGTTCTCTGAGCTGAGAGAAACACAGCGGACTTCAGGCAAAATGCTAAGCTGTGCTCTTTCCAAAGCTGCCAGGGCCTCTGCCTGGAGGACTTAAGGGCTCAGCTGGGCCTGATTCCCTCCCTCTGCCAGCACTTCCTACCTTCTCCTCTAGTGGGCGCTTTCATGTGCCTCTTTCTTCTCTACCTTCCACACAGGTATGCCTTATCTTCCACACTTTCCTCTTTCTCTCTCTGGAAGATTTTCATTTCTCCTATTTTATCTTCTTGGCTTCTCCCAACCTCCCTAGCTGCTCCACTTTGATCCTTCTTCTCACCTCAAAGTATTGACCCTACTCCCCTGCTGTGCTCATGACGCCATTTTCCTGGCTCTCTAGTTTTTGTATTTCATTTCTGTGCTACACTTTTTCCTTAAGAGAAGTTTTTTTTTTATTCATTTTTACATACCCGTCACAGATTCTCCTCTTCCCCCCCCCACCCCTTTAGCCTCTCCCCAATCCACCCCTCTATTCCCTCTTACAAGAAGGTAAGGCCTCCCATGGAGAGTCAGCAGTCTGGAACACTTTTTCAAGGACCCTACCCTTCCCTGTCCTGATCTCTGGCCCACTCACTGTTCCCTGCATACTAATTATCCCTGAAGTAGGTCCTAAGGGTGTCATCAGACTATCCTGGTAGGGGAGTCAGGTATAGGGAACAGTGAGAAAGAAGTATTCAAATGAGGTGAATGGCTTCATAAATCAGAGTTCCTTAGCGCTTTGCAGCAAGTCAGAAACACTACACAAATGGCCAATGAACACTTTAGGGACCACATTAACTGCTGTTTTTAAGAAAGAGGTCAGATAGGGATAAGATGGATTCAATATTGCCTCTTGGGATTCAACCAGGGTTCCTGCCAGGACACTTGTAAACAGAGGAAAATCTGATCTTTAGGGACTCACATCCATTTGGGCTAAGATTTATTGGTATTTATTTGGACACAGTACATAATCATCTTCTTTCACTTTTGGTAATGAGCCATATGTTGTATAAAAAGCAATCCAAACCAACTCTTCTTTGGCTAATTTTGCTGAGATAACCCCTACTGGGTAGGATGAGAATTAGATATACTTCTACCTCTAGCAATTCAAGAACTTCCAGCATCCTGACACATGTAAGAAGGCTCAGTAAGTATAAAAGGCTTTTGTGGGCAGAAGGAATCATGGGGAAGCACTCATACCCAGGCTGGTGTAAAATCAGGGCCCTGCTCAGAAGCTGTGATGGGGCTTATTTTCATTTCTTTCTCCATAACTTAGCATTTCTTGTCTGGAAAACTCAGTAATGCTTGACTTTCCTTGCCGTGCCCTCAGATACTCCAGGTGTCTGTTCACCAAACTGTTTATATCACTGTTCTTTCAAGGAATGCTATGTGCCAATTCTGTTGTGACCCAGTATTAAAAATAAGATTTTTCTTTCACCTAAAAATAATTATTCTGTCAGAAACAGCATAACAAATGCAGATATAATGCAAGGGCTGATGAATAACTTCTATATGAAAGCCTGATGCTTCTGTCTACACATAGAACGCCCATGAGATCTGAGCACATAGACCAGTCTGTCTCCTCATTTCAGAAATTCAAACTCTACTATATATTTCATCCTGAGACCTCAGGAAATCAGGAGAGATGAAGGCACCTGGAGAATGCAGGTTTATTGGGACCCTTCCAGAGAGATCCTGTCCAGAAACAAGTATCAGAACCATGGTACTTCTCATTGCAGTGATGTAAATGAACTTATTGTCTATTCCACCTTGAAAATGGGTGGATCACATGCCCATTGCTTTTGTTAGAATGGAAGGAATGGACAATAGGTAGTGTTCTTCAGAGCACCTCAGACGTAACCGGGGTCAAATCGTTCCCTGACTCTGACGTTGTAAACTACGGACAGTCCTGTTCCCACTTCTGTTGGTCTTCTTTCTCTTTCAGGAATTACAGAAACATTCTGGAGATGAAGGAGTGGCTCCTCCTGGGCTGAGCTGTGGCTTCTCTTCATACTGATGCTGCTTTCTCTACTGACAGCCCAGAAGCAGAGAACAGGACATCCAGACCTTGAGTTGAGGTGATATTAAGAGTGATGCCTGGTGATGGACCATGTGCTATGCTGTGATGCTGCAGAAGGCCTTTCAGTACACTTAACACTTAAAGCATGATTTTCTTCTTAAAACCATGTACTGTGTATTCATGAGCCACCTTTCTAACAGAGACAGTCACCCAGTCTGATGTAATGTGTATATATTAGATTCTATTAGTATAAAAATAATTGAAGCTGTTTAACTTACAAAGGAAAGGAGGTTTATTAAATTTGGATTTAGAGTTCTCTGGCTGCAAACATCTGGACAAGAAAGGAAGAGGATAAACTAAGCCACTGCCCTCAGCACCTGCTCAGTACCTTGCTTTTGCCCCTGGGTCACAGAAGCTTTGGATGGTAGGCTAAGATTTGTATGTCTTGGGGGGGGGGGTTATGTCAGTTAGACATGCATCTGAGTCCTCTGCATGTTTCTGCCAACTAGTGCCTGTCATCTATGGAATACAGCTCCAAGACATATTCCCCCATGCCATAGTGGAAGAAAGAAGTGGGCCCAGGTGCTCTCAGGAGCTCTCAGGCACTTGGGTACCCTAGAGTTCTTCAGATGGCCTGGTGGTTCCCCCAGCCTCTTGCAGCAGCTCTGTTTCAGGTGTTCAGGGTCCCCCAGGAACTCTCCAAGCTCTGAAGCACTCTCTAGCACTGTCCATGCTCCCAGCTCTTGGGTTCTTCCAGGTGCTTGCAATATTCCCAAGCTCTCTCCCAGGTGCTCTCCAGAACTCTTAGAGATGATCTTAGGGAATCTTGGGCTCTCGGGCATCCTTGAGCTATCTCAGGACTCACAGAGTTTCCCATGTTCCATGAGACTCTCAGGCACCCTTGGGTGCTTTCACATATTCTCAGGTGCTGTCAGGCACTTGCATGTATTCTCAGGTGCCCCTAACTGGGCCCTATGGGGAAAGCATAAGAAAGGGTTAGTAGAATATGTTTTTTATTCTGTGACTAGCCTAGAATACAGTCTCCACAAGCTCCCCCTATAGAAATGTGACTTTGAATAAGACAGGTAAGTTCTCCAAAATTTAGAGAGCTCCTTGTGAGATGATAATGAAAATAGCATTCATCTAATCCTAATGAGAGAATTATAGAGTTGTTTAGGATTGTCTTTTCACCTGTTTTGTAGGTAGAGTGTCTGACACTGTACAGCTTGATAATGTCATTTCTGCTCATTGTAACCTTCCTGATGCTGCATCTCTGCTCTCTCTCCATGGCATAGTGAAACTCAGAAACCATGTAGGGAGCCCTTCCCCATACTCTTAAGATTCTCTGGATCCTTCTGCTACATCCTGGATGAAGGGGCAGAGTGACCTGTGTCCTCTTACTCACACGGTTATCCCCATGCCTGGCTGGCCCATTCATGTTGTCAGTGACAGTGACTTCATCTCTGGATCCACAGAGAATCGAGAGCTTTTGCTTATTTCTGAGCCACCATTAAGATAAAGAAGGGGGAAATGTTCTAACATCCCAGTTACTTGCTTTTTTATTCCATAAGAAGAGCCCATGTTTCAGAAATGTGTTCTCATTCTGGCTCTGGTGATTTTGAAGATGAATTCACCTCTGTGTGACTAAGTCAGATTCTCCATGGTGAAAATACTCTTCATCTGGATGTAGGCCATGCTGGATGTAGAGAATGGGGCAAGAGAGGACTGGCAATTGCAAACTTGAGTGCCTATGCTGGTAGGCTCTGGAGAAGGCCCTGACCAACACTGTCCTGTCTGGTCTCAGAACTAGGGCTCAGACATTAGCCACTCTACATGGGTATCTCTCTGGGAAGGGAAATCTGCTGCTGTCCAAGAGAGGAAAAGATCAGTTAGCCAACCTCTGAGCCAGCTGTCATTGATGTAAGCCCGTACTCAGTGGGTGGTAAGGATAGGTTTTTACTTAGATTTTTTTCTTATAATATATTTTGATCAAGTTGTTGCCCTCCCCAACTCCTCCCAGATCACCCCCATTTCCATGCCTACTCAAATTTATGTTCTCTCTCTCTTTAAAAACAAACAAGCAGAGGCTGGACCTGCCTCTACTGAATGTGCCAGGTTCTGCTGACTCCCCATGGGAGGCCTTACCTTCTTGTAGGAGGGAATGGGGGCGGAGGTTGAGGGGGGAAGCTGGAGAGGTGGGAGGAGGGAAGAGGGGGTCTGTGATTGGTATGCAAAAATGAATTTAAAAAATTCTTAATAAAAATAAAATAAGCAAAACAAAAGCAAAATAAGGAACAACAATAAACCCCACAAAAACACAAAAACCAAACAAAAGGAGGCAAATCATCTACAAAATTACCACTGAGTTCATTTTGTGCTGGCCTGCTATGAAGTGTGGTTAATATACCTAATAAGACTGCATTGGAGAAAACTGACTTTCCCTTTACCAAAAGGTATCAATTACAGATGGATTCTAGGTTAGGGAGGAGAGCCTGCCTCCCCTTCCCTTTCTCAGTGCTGGGATCCCATCTGGCTTGAACCTGTGCAGGCCTGGTGCATGCTATCACAGTCTCTGAATTTCTACGTGAATTCATCTTGGGTCTGGAGAATGCTGTTTCCTTGGAGCCAGCCATCACCTCCGGCCCTCAGTCTTCCTGCCTCCTCTTTCACATAGTTCCTTGAGCCTTGAGGGGAGAGATTTGATACAGATATGCCATTTAGAACTGAGTGCTCCAAAGTCTCTCACCCTCTGCACATTGTTCAGTTGTGGATTGCTGTGTTAGTTCCCATCTGCTAAAGAGGAAGCTTCTCTGATGGGCAGGGCACTGAACTATGGCTAGGTGTGTCATTAACAGTGGTCTTATGGCTATGTTCCTTTAGCAAAATGATTGTATTATGTTTCCCCCTAGGCCCATGACCTATCTAATCTCAGGTTTGTTTTTACTTTATCAATGCCAGGTATGGGTTTCACCTCATGCAGTGAGCCTCAAATCCAATAATAATAATAATAAAAATAACCTAATTGGTTACCCCCATACTTGTTCCCCCTCCACAAGTTTATCTTGCAGGCAGGTCACTGTTAAAGATGCAGCTTTGTTATTGCATGGATGGTTATCTTTCTTCTCCATGAGTGTGTGGGGTACCTTCCAGCACCGTGAACACCAGTCAGTAGAGGTGAAGCCTCTTAGGTACCAGCCCAAATTCTCCATTTTTGATGACATATGCAAGTGTTACCTGCAGCAATAGGACCTTACTATCTGGTTGTGGAGACTATATCTAATAGGCTTTGCAATAACCTGTGATGTTTTGGGGTTTCCACGGAGTCCCTTTGGCCAATGACTTAACAAGATGTAACAAATTCCCAGCACTGGAAGTTTCACTTGGCGACGTAAGAAATCCAGTTTGGGCATTGTCTCCTTTATTATTTAGTGACTCCATCTACATTCTTTTCATATACTAAATACATACATTTTAGAACGCTTCTACAGTAGAGGGTTTCCATATGGTTTTACAAATGGCCTTTAGTGTTAGCTGTTTCTCTCCATATTCCCTTCTTTATCCTTCTCTTCCATCCTTTCCTTATTTAAACCTCCTGTTCCAGTCCCCCACTTTGTCTCTCCATAACAATACATTCTATTTCACCTTTCCTTTGGAGATCCTGTACCCAACTCCTAGTCCCTTGCAAGGTACGTAAATTCTATGGCTATTCATTTTATAGCATATATATTAAAATCTGAGATCCATATGGAAGAGAAAATATACATTTGTATTTTTGGTCTGGGTTTACCTCACTGGGGATGATTTTCTTTTTCTAGTTCTACCCATTTACCTGTGAGTTTCATTTTTAACAGCTGAATAACATTCTGTTGCATAAATGGACCACATTTCTATTATCCATTCATCAGTGGATGGACATCTAGACTGTATCCAATTTCTGGCTATTATGAACAGGGTAGCAATAAACATAAATGAGCAGGTTTCTCTATAGTAGAATGTAGAGTACTTAGAGCATATAGCCAAGAGTGGCATATTTGGATCTTGAAGTAGCTTTATCCTCAGATCTCTGGGGAACCACAACACTGATTTCCAGTGGTTGTCCCAGTTAGAAATTCCCCCAGCAATGCGTGTTCCCCTTCCCCTATGTCATGCATGAACTGTCATTTGTTTTATTGACCTCGCCCATTCTGAATGGTGTAAGATGAAATCTCCAAGTGGCTTTAATTTGCATTTCTCTAGTGGCTAAAGATGGCTAACATTTTCAGTGTTTCTCAGGGATTTGTGTTTTATCTTTTGAGACCTCTCTGCTTAGTTCTATACCCCATTTGAAATTGGGTTATTTGTTTTTATTGATGTTCAGGTTTTTTTAAAACTTTATTATATATTGTAGATACTAACCTTCTATCAGAGGTGTATTTGGTAAAGACCTTTTCCCATTCTGTAGCTTGCTGTTTTACCTGAACAACAGTATCCTTTGCCATATAGAAGCTTTTCAGCTTCAGGAGATCCCATTTATTAATTGTTCTTCCTGCTTGGCTTGGAGTCCTGTTCAGAAAGTCCTTTCCCGTGACAATGACTTCAAGCCTCTCCACCCTTTCTCATCTCTAAAATTCAGGGTGTCCAGTCTCATATTGAAGTCTTTGGTACATTTGGAGTTGAATAGTGTGCAGGGGATAAGTATGGTCTGTCTGCATGTTTCTGCATGCAGGCTTCCAGTTTGACCATTTGTTGTCTTTTCTCCAATGTGTATTTTCTATTTCATTGTAAAAAAAATCAGGTGCTCATAGGTGTGTGTGGACTTCCATATTGGTCTTCAGTTTAATTCTGTTGATCCGATTGATCCATGGCCATGGGAGATCTTTCCATCGTCTGCTGTCTTTTTCTCTCTTCAATGCCTTAAAATTAGACAATTCTTTCACTTGCTTGTTTAGGCTTATCTGAAGACATTTTTTTTTGAGAGAATTGTGAAAGACACTGTTTCCATGACTTCTTAATCAGTCTACTTGTCATTTGTATATAGGAAGGATACTAATTTTTGTAGGTTAATTTTGTATCCTGTTCCTTTGATGAAAGTGTTTATCAGATGTAGAAGTTTCCTGACAGAGTTTTTAGGACATTTCATGTATAAAATCATATAATTTAAAAATACTTTGACTTCTGTCTTTCTGTACTGGGTAGTTTTATGTCAACTTGACACAAGCTATAGCCATCTGAGTGGAAGAAACCTCAACTGAGAAAATGCCTACAGAAGAGCAGCCTCTTGGTAGGTCTATAGGCATTTTCTTAATTAGTAATTGATGGGGGAGGGTCCAGGCCATTGTGGGTAGTACAACCTCAGAGCTGGTGGTTCTGAGTTCCATAAAAAAGCAGGCTGAGCAAGCCATAAGGAGCAAGCCAGTAAGCAGCAATCCACCATGTTCTCTTTATCAGCTCTTGCATCTAGGTTCCCTCCTTGTTTGAATTCCTTCCTTGGATTTCCTCATTGATCTGTGTCCGGGATATGTAAGCCACATAAACCCTTTCCTCCTCAACCTGCTTTCATGGTGTTCCATCACATTGAGAACAACCCTAAATAGGACATTTTCCTGTATATATCCCCTAGACCGTCTTCAGTTCTCTTATTGCTCTAGCTAAGACTTCAAGTACTATATTGAATATGTAAGGAGAAAGTGGACTTCCTAACTTGCTATAGATTTTATTGTAAGCACTTTGATTTTCATTTTGTTTAGGATAATATTGGCTGTGGGCTTGTTGCAAATTGCCTTTATTATGTTTAGGTATGTCCTTTTTCTCCCTTGTCCTCTGGGGACTTTTATCATGAATGGATGTTGGATTTTGTCCAAGGCTCTTCTGTACCTAATGAGATCATGTGGTTTTGTCTTTCAGTTTATTTATGTTATAGATTGTGTTTATTGATTTAGATATGTTGAATGATCCCCAAAACCCTGGAATGAAACCAATTTGATCAGGTTGAATAATATTTTTAATGTGTTCTTAGTTTTGGTTTAAAAGTATTTTATTGATAATTTTTAGATCCACAGATAAGAGATATTGATCCATAATTTTCTTTTTCTGTTGGGTCTTTGTGTGGTTTTGATATCAGAGTAAAAGTAGTCTGATAAAAGCAATCAGGAAAGGTTCCTTCCATTTTTGTGTTGTGGAATAGTTTAAGGAGTATTGATGTTCATTCTTCTTTGAAGGCCCGAGTAAAAGTAGTCTGATAAAAACAATCAGGAAAGGTTCCTTCCATTTTTGTGTTGTGGAATAATTTAAGGAATATTGATGTTCATTCTTCTTTGAAGGCCCAACACAATTGTATGGTGATTCCCTCTGTTCTGGGGCTTTTATTTTTTTGGGAGACTTTTAATGCTTGCTTCCATTTTACTAGGGGTTATGGGTCTATTTAAGTTGCTTATTTGATTGCGATTTACCTTTGGTCGATGATATATATCAAAAAATTTATCCATTTCTTTTAGGTTTTCCACTTTGGTAGAGTACAGGTTTTTTAAATATGTCCTTATGATTCTCTGGGTTTCTTCAGTATCTATTATAGTAGCCTCCTTTTCATCTCTGATTTTATTAATTTGAACCTTGTCTTTGTCCTTTAGGTAGTTTGGTGAATAGTTTGTAAATCTTACTGATTTTCTCAAAGAAACAACTGTTTTATTGACTACATTTGTTTCTGTTTTGTCAGCCTCAGATCTGAGTTTGGTTATGCCTTGCCATCTGTTTTTTTGGGGTGTTATTTCTTAGACTTCTAGAGCTTTCAGTTGTGTCATGGAGTTACTAATATGAGCTCTCTGATATCTTGATGAAGCACTTAGTGCTATGAACTTGCCCCTTAGGACCACCTTCATTGTGCCTCATCAATTTGGGCATGTTGTGTATTCATTTTCATTTAATTTAAAATAAACACAACTTTAAATTTCTGTTGTGGGATGTTCTGTATGGCAAATGTGTTGTTAATTAGTCAATAAATAAAACACTGATTGGCCATTGGCTAGGCAGGAAGTGTAGGCGGGACAAGGAGGAGAATAAAGCTGGGAAGTGGAAGGCTGAGTCAGAGAGACACTGCCAGCCACCACGATGAGAAACAGCATGTGAAGATTCTGGTAAGCCACGAGCCATGTGGCAAGGTATAGATTAATGGAAATGGATTAATTTAAGCTGTAAGAACAGTTAGCAAGAAGCCTGCCACGGCCATACAGTTTGTAACCAATATAAGTCTCTGTGTTTACTTGGTCGGGTCTGAGTGGCTGTGGGACTGGCGGGTGAGAGAGATTTGTCCTGACTGTGGGCCAGGCAGGAAAACCCTAGCTACAAATTTCCTTCATGATTTCTCTTGCCTCATTTTTTCATTTGATATAGATTTGATCAGCATCCATGAGTTTGTATACTTTCTGTATTATTGATATTCAGTTGTAATACATGTTGGTTACATAGGATGTATGGTGTTTCCTTGCATCTGTTGAGACTTGCTTGTTGTCCAAGTATGTGGTAAATATTAGAGAAAATTACATAAGCTGCTAAGAAGAAAGCATATTATTTTGTGTTTAGGTAAAATATTCTGTAAATATCTGCTAAGTTCAATTAAGTTTTGATGTTATTTAACTCCAGCATTCCTCTGATTAGTTTTTATCCAGATGACCTGTCTATTGTTAGGAGTTGGATATGAAGTCACCTTTTATCATTGTGTTAGGGTCAATGTGTGATTTTATCTGTAGTAGTGTTTCTTGTATTAATTTGGATGCACTTGTGTTTGGTGCATAGATGTTTAGAATTGCAAAGTCCTATTGGTGGATTTTTCCTCAGATGTGTGTGTAGTTCTTCCCTATATCTGCTGATTAGTTTTGGCTCGAAGTCTCTTTTGTCAGATATTAAAGTACCCACAGTTTCTTGCTTCTTGGTTTTTTTACTTAGAATACTTTTGTCCATCTCTTTACCCTGAGGTGATATCTATCTGTAATGGTGAGGTATGTTTCTTAGATGCAGCAGAAAGATAGATCCTATTTTCTCACTCTTTTAGTCTGTGTCCTTTTATTAGGTAATTGATACCACTAATATTGAAAATTATCAATGTGTTCTTTATTGATTTTTATTATATTATTGTTATGTGTGGTTTCTGCACTTATTTTTATTTACTGCTCTATGATTTATTTTTGGTTTTGTGTCTTCTTGGATGTGGTTAACCTCTTCAAATTGAAGTTTCTTTTAGTGCTTTCTATAGAGCTGGCTGGTAGATTGTAATTGCTAAAATTTGGTTTCATCATGGAATGTTTTTATTTCTTTGTCAATTATGATTGATAGTTTTTCTGGGTAATAGTCTGGACTGGAGTTGGTGGTCTCTCAGAATCTATAGAACATCTGTCCAGGCCCTTCTGACTTTCAGGCTTTCCAGTGAGATTTCAAGTGTTATTCTAATGGGCCTACCTTTCCATGTCATAGTCGTTTCCCCTTGCAGCTTTTAATATTCTTTCTTTGTTCTGTAAATTTAGTGTTTTGATTATTATGTGTCATGGGAAATTTCTTTTCTGGTCCATTCTATTTTGTAGTCTGTATGCTTCTCATACTTTTATAGACACCTTCTTCTTTATGTTAGGGAACTTTTCTTCTACAATTTTGTTGAAAATATTTTCTGTGCCTTTGACCTGATTTATTTTCCTTCCTTTTCTTAGGGTTTTTTTTTTGAGACAAGGTTTCTCTGTGTAGCTTTGGAGCCTGTCCTGGAACTTGCTCTGTAGATCAGGCTGGCCTTGAACTCACAGAGATCTGCCTGCCTCTGCCTCCTGAGTGCTGGGATTAAAGGTGAGTGCCACCACCACCCAGCTTATTTTCCTTCTTTATCCTTATTATTCATAGATTTTCTTTTCTTAGAGTCCCAGATCTCCTGAATATTTTGTGCCTGGATAGTTTTTAGATTTAACATTTTATTTGACTAAAGTATTCATTTTTCGACCTTGTCTTCAACACCTGAGATTCTCTCTTCCATTTCTTGTAATCTGTTGATGACACTCTATGATTTTCGTTTGGCGTCCTAAATTTTTGTTTCCAGTTTTCTTTTAGTTTGAGTTTTCTTTAGTGACTCTGTTTCTTTGGCAAATTCTACTTTCACATCTTGAATTGTTTTCATTATTTTATTGAACTGTTTGTATGCATTTTCACAGACTTCATGAAGAGTTTAACTTCGATCCTCTTTAAGGTCCTTGAACATATGTATTCATAATTGCTCTTGTGAAGTCCTTGTTAGTGGTCCAGCTATACTGACTTTCTCAGGGCCTAGTGTAGTAGTTACTAGTTTTTGGTGGATGCATATTGCCATGACTGTTTATGTTGGTGTTTTTGCACTGGGATCTAAGCAAACTGGAGTTATGATGTTTGAGATGTTTCTTTTGGTATCAACATTTGGCCTTGTCTTTTGTGGGTGGGTACCCCATTATTTGGTTGCTATTGCCCTCTCTGGATCCTACGTAAGTGTAGAAGCTGCAGAGTCCCTGGTAGAAAGTGTTTATGAGTCTTATCCTGGTGTAGCCACTGGGGGTCTCTGGTAGGAAGTGTTTCTGCAGGTTGGCAGTCACACAAAGAAATTGAAATGAGCTATAAAGGAAAACTGAGAGTCAGTGGTAAAGAGATAAGCTGAACACTAAGGACAGTCTTGACAGTAGCTTCCCTGACCTTTCCCTCCTCCTCCATTCATTCATTCTTTCATTTTGAGTTATTAGAGGTGCATAGTGTTATGTGAGTCCTTACATTTATAGAGAGTATTCACAGAGATGCTTTAACCTTAAGTGTAAGTCTGAGTCTTTGCTATCCAACTAATTCACTGAGTTGCCTTTAATTATCATGAAATTAACTCAAGCCTATTTCTTTAACCCTTGACAGTACTGAATCACACCAGCCTCATACCTAGCAATAGTTGAGAAGACTGATTGGATTAACAAGTGTCAAAGAAATACACTATAGCATCTAGAAGCCTCCTTTTGTCACAATTGCCAGCTGTGATCATAGCTGTGGGACATGCACTGGCCTCCAGGTAGCTTCCAGCTTCCTGATATTACAACAAAGGAAGAAGGGAGCCATGGTTGCTGAGAGATAGGGATTCCTGAGTCTTCAAGACCATATTTTAGGAGACAGTCTGGTTGAGCTACTTCTCAAGCTCATAGTTGAACCTAATACCATCCATCAGCTGACTTCTCAGTGGTGTCAGAATCATTATCTCTTTCTTCAAGCAATTTTGTTAAATTCGGATATAACATTGTCATCAAAACTCTTTATCCGTGTTATCAGGATGATAAATGCTGCAAAATGTGGAGAAAGTGATCAGTTATGTAGTAAGAATAAGTGCAATTTCATGACTATATGTTTGTTTACTCGAGCACACATGCATGCACGCACACAAACACACATGCTCTCTCTCTCTCTCTCTCTCTCTCTCTCTCTCTCTCTCTCTCTCTCTCTCTCTCTCATACACACACATATGAACACATACACACACATAGGCACTTCATTTATTTCTCCTTCTTAGGAAATTTTGCAGTGCTCATGGATCGCTTCCTAAGATAAAGTGATAACTCTGAACTTTGGATTGAGAGAATGTGTTTTACTTTACTTTTAATGAAGGTTTCATTTGTGCAGGGGGAAAAACATAAGAAGAAGGAAGACGAACGTGTCAAGGTGATGGGGTGGTGATCAGGCAATGCTGAGTGATCAGGTGGCAGATGTCATGAGCTACAGCGAATCATTTGGAGAGAAGGCAAGGGCAAAGGATGAGTGTGCTTTTTACTACTGTTGTCTGTTGCCATGAACATAC
Organism: Peromyscus californicus insignis; assembly: GCF_007827085.1. Classification (NCBI taxonomy): domain Eukaryota; kingdom Metazoa; phylum Chordata; class Mammalia; order Rodentia; family Cricetidae; genus Peromyscus; species Peromyscus californicus. The sequence continues at coordinate 21,462,578 of NW_026294402.1, forward strand.
CCCTTGGTGCTCCCGAGCCTCACCCTGCCTATTCGTTTACACACTGTCAGCAAGACCGTATAAGAAAAAGGAATGATGGAATATAGAAAAACATTCTGTGGCAGAAGCAACATGAGTAAGGCAATCCCTGTTTGAGAAGGGCCTCCACAGCTACTGGGGTCAGGCAGGCTGACAGATGCCAGTCGGTAAGGTAGTCTGCAATGTGAGCCGGAGGCTGGCGGTTTCACAGAGTGCAGTGTATCTGGAAGGGGACCAGAGCTGCTGACTCCTCCAGTTTCTCACCAGGTAACACAAGGCAGTGTGACTGTTTTATTATTTGTATAATGTAGGGAAGAATATTAATCTGAGGAGGTTTACAGCAGGCAAGAAAAAACTTATAGGACCTTAGTTTCTTGGAGCAGAATTTGAACAAATCCAGGACAGCCTTAAATTACATGGCAGGTGTGACTATCAGTCAGGAGGGAAAGTAGGCTATGATTTGGGGGTTGGGTTGCAATTAAAATGAAGGATATACACACAGAGAGAAAGGATAGTAAGAGCAGAGAAATCTAGACAAAGCTGTGAGACTGCTGTCTGGGTGCGAGGCACACATGTTTCTTTTGCCTTGGATGATGTTTTCATAAAAAACAAATTTGTTCCACTTAGTTTTGCTTGTCTATGTGTGGACATGATTGTAGCACAAATTTTAATAGCTCTTATTAATAAAATCAAACCTGGAGCCAGGAACTGGGGTCAACGCTGGAAGATCAGAGAAGCAGAACAAGCCACAGGTAACCTCACCTTGCCAATTCTTCAGCTGATCCTGTTTCCTCAGACTGGAAGCTTCTCAGCTGAACTGTGCTGCTCAAAAGCCTGAAAGCCTAATCAGGCTAGTTCCTGGTCCTCATGCCTTATATACCTTTCTGCTTTCTGCCATCACTTCCTGGGATTAAAGGCTCTTGTTACCACGCCTGGCTGTTTCTAATGTGGCCTTGAACTCACAGGGATCCAGGCAGATCTCTGCCTCTGGAATGCTAGGATTAAAGGTGTGTGTGCCACCATTTTCTGGCCTCTATGTCTAGTGAATGTTCTGTTCTCTGACCCCAAATAAGTTTATTAGGGTGCACAATATTTGGGGGAACATAATATCACCACACATGATCATGTACAGACTCATGTGGAAAGGTCAGAGGACAACTTGTAGAAGTCACTTCTCTCTTTCCACCATTTGAGGCCTGGGCATCCTACACAGGTTGCCTGGCTTGATAACAACTGTCTTCACTTGCTGAGCCATGTCACTGGGCTAGGATGGTTTTTTAACGTTATTTTAAATTTAACAAAATACATTTCATCATGGCTTGCTCTTATACAGAGTGCTGTAGGCTCACTTTGCACGCTCCTGAATCACTACAAGTTGAAATGCTGTATGAGTTCCCTATCCTTGGGTCATCAACCATTGAACGAGGCAAACCTTGAGATGGTGAATCTGCTGCTAACATGATGTCTGTCCCAGGCTTTCAGAGTGTGTGGCATTATGTATACACTCAATGAAGCTACTGGTCCCCTCCCAAACCCTGTGTGACCCTTAGGGATATGACATTATCTGGGGAGCCTTTTCTAGGTCTAGGTAAGTTGTTTTGACAAAGGCTAAATCAAAGAGATAAGCACTCATTGAAATCAAAGAGAAAAATTAAGAACATTTTGGCTAAAGTTCTCATTATAGGATATATGTTCTCCACTAAGGTTAGCATGTGGGAAGCTTAGTGTCTGATATGGTAATCAGACAGAGTAGAACCTTCTAGATGTGGGGCTTAATGAGTATTCCTTAGGCTATCAGGTCCATGCTTTCAAAGGACACTAACAGCTCTTGTGGGACCCTGGTGTCATTTTTATTCTATGTCTTGTGATTTGAGTTATGACCCCCCCAGCACACACATTTACCCCTATTATACCATCTTCCATGATGCCATCAGCAGAGTCATGTTGAAACTAGTTATCTAGCCATCAAATCTCCTGAACCATGAATCAACTAAACTGCTTTTCTTCATGTTATCCAGCTTCAAATATTTTTGTACTAACAGAGTCTAATATGTACATGTTGTTTTGGACTGGTTAGCAGTCTTTGTTAGAGGGATGGTCCACGAATACTCAGTGCATAGTTTCAAGAATAAAATCATGCTTGTACTGGAAAGCCTGCTGCAGCATTCCAGTGTAACACATGATCCATTACCAGGCATCTCTCTTAACTAGTTGTATGAAGTCAACTATTGGCTTAATATTTTAAATGTGCCTGTACAAATGAAGAGTAAAGGAAACCTTTCTTACCAAATTGTTATGAATCAAGCAAAGCATTCAATATTCCTTATCTGAAATGCATGGGACTTGACCCAAAGTCATTTCAGAATTTTGAGAATTTTTTAAATTAATATTTTCATAGCATTTATTGATTCTTGACCTGAGAAAAACTGAACATCTTAAATACTAAGAAATCAGAGGCTTTGACATCCCATCAAAGCTCTAATGGAGTTACAGTAGTTTACAGCTAAAAGGGAACTTAATAACATCATAAATAAGCACATGTGTCCTGCTAGGGACTGTGTTAGGCTCAGGGGTGAGGTGGGGTTCACTGTGGAGATGAACAAGAGTCACAAGAGGTTCAAAGGACACACATGAGACACCTCACATAGCATGGAAGAAAGGCACTGAATTACCTGAGAACCACAGGGGGATGGAGAGAGTCAGGGGGGATGGAGAGAGTCAGGGGGGATGGAGAGAGTCAGGGGGGATGGAGAGAGTCAGGCCGGCTTTGGGCCACTGAAGTTCAAACAGCAGCTGTTTAGAGAAAGGACTCACCTTCAGTGGCACACAGACAGGGAGAGAGCCTGTGGTCCTCAAATCCCAGGCCAGGGCCATCTCTGAATCAATGTCCAGTGGACTGGAGACATGGATGGAGGGTCACTAATGCTCCCCAGGTGGGCAGGATCTTCCCAGAGATGACTAGGGAAAGGGCGTATTAGAGCAGGAGGACACAGTCTGGGGACAGACTGGTCCGATTCTATCTGAGCCATTAAAGACCTGCCACTGTAGAAACTGTACCAACCTCTGCTATACTTAACTCCTGAATGTTCCCCCAAAGACTCGTGTGTGTACAAGGCTAGGTCCCTGGCACTTGGGACTGTTATAAAGTGGTGGAACCTTAATCATATAGGACCTGAGGGGAAGAAAGAAGGAGATTTGGGACCCTGGGACCCTCCTCTCTCTGTCTTTGTTCTTGGCTGCCATGGCCAGGGTTCTGCTCCTGTCAGGGTATACTGTGGCACCATAAACCATGAGCTAAAACCTCTGAAACTGGGAGCCAGATAAAAATTTCCCTTTCTGAAGATGATTCTCTCAGATACTTTGTCACGGCAACAGAAGACAAGGCAGAATATTATCTGTGACTCATTTCATTGTCTGCAAAATATGACTGATAGGCAGTTATGAGTATTGAATATAGCAGAATTTAAGTGATTAGTCATGGACGGCACACAGCAAGCACTGTGAGAATTGTGGATGATTGATCTCTATGCACATGCAGGTGGGATTAGGGATAAGAGGTAATTTATTTATTCATTTATTCATTCGTTTGTTTGTTTTCAGGCTAGAATGGGCCTTTTCAAGAGGAAGTCTAATTTATGTGGGGAGATGTGGAGAAGGGAGTTTGAATGGAGGCTAGAGAGTAGAAGGAACGATTGTGCAAGAGAAACAGGTCAACACGAAGCAAAGAGTGGGCCTGGAATTCTCATGGAAATCTCCAGGCATTGGCATCCATGCTCCCAGTTCACTGACAGGTTCTGAGGTCACAGAGGCCCTAGGTCAGCTGTTCTCAACCTATAGGTTGTGACACCTTTGGGGATCCAATGACCCCTTCATAGGGGTTGCCTAAGATAATTGGAAACTCAGATATTTACGTTATGATTCATAACAGCAGCAAAATTACAGTTCTGAAGTAGCAATAAAAATAATTTAATGATGGGGGTCACCACAACATGTATGGAAAGGTGCCAGCATTAGGAAGGTTGAGAACTACTGCTTTATATAGACTCACACTGGGCCCTCTTTCTCGTGCCTTTTATACACAGCTGAAAGTACATGTTCACTTAATCTCTCTCACCTTTAAGAGGGGAGTGTGTGAGGGGTTGACAATAGACACTTGATTGAAGTTGAGTTGCTAAGTCTTTAAACTTAATCTTAATTCCCAATTAGAAAGTAATGCTTGGCCAGAGGGATAGAGGCTATCTGGATTCTGCAGAAAAATCCTCCTGAATTCTGTTCCCACTCTGATAGAGGTGAGTACCTGTTCCTGCCTGAAGTTCACCTTGACCCTTGTTACTTTGTTTCTGTCCTCATGTCACAGTAAGGGTAGGGAAGCCTGGTTTCCTTGGAGCCTGGGATTCCCACGTTGTCCCATGGCAGACAGGAGCTGGGACTGTTTACTAGTCAGCTCTGGGTTACCTTTGCTTTACCTGGATAGAAACTGGGGCTAGGTGAGGAGAAGCTCTCCTGGCACTGGTCCTTTCCACTTTTGTGGTCCCTGTGTTTGACAGCAAGAACTGCTAAGGAGCAGACTGCCAAGAGCAGCCAGCAACGCCTTCTAGTATCACAACCCTTGCAGAAGCTCAGGAAGTCACGACTTCTCAGCCTGTGAGAGTGGAGAGCTTTGCCATGCCTGGGGATTATCTGGATCTCCCAGCTCTAGATAGTGGCCAGTGTTAGAGCTCCTGAGCCTGGAGTTTCTGAGACTCTCTGGACTTAATACGTGGTCACACTCTGAGATTCTTCCGGTGACCAGGGCCTGCAGTTTTCCTTCCCTGGCTCCTTACTGCCTTCTGTCTTTCCCTGTCTCAGCTCTCTGGCCTCACCCACCTGCTCTTCTACTCTCCCTCCGGTTCCTGCCCTGGCTATTCTCCCAGACTGTTCAGCTGCCTTAGATGTTGCTATAGCTACCATCCAAGCTGCTGCTGCTGAGGTGACATCTATCTCCATTTCTTTGCCACTGATGCTAATTCTGCCATTATTGCTGCTGCCTCTCAGCTGCTGCTTTTGTGGCTCTCCTATGGTTGTCAAAGCCATGGGCTGCACTCTATCTTAACCACTTCCGTATGTTAGCCTTTCAATCATTCCCATGTAATCACTACCGCCACCTTCGTTTTCTTCATGCTAATATCTCTGTTCATTTTTTAATGATGAGTATCCAAAGAAGGCAAGAAAAGCCATTTGTGGGAAGCCTGTTGCAATGGCAGAGAAGGCTGCATGGGAGGGTGCATAGGAGGGGGTCTCCCAAAATAGCCCCAAAGTGGGCCAAACACCTCCTTATACATCCAGAAAAGGGGCATTTGCACCAAACACAGAAGACCTTCAGGTCAATGAAAAAATACGTTTATAACAATTGCAGCAAGCTCCGTTTATGCCAGTCAAAAGAACCTTTTTGGCTAGACCACCAGGTGAAGTATTTCTCTCTATCGTCTGGATGGATATAGCTTCTGGGTCATCTAGAATTCAACACAAAATATTTGCTCTAAACCGAAACCTGAAAAGATCATGACCTGAGCCATATCATCAGGAGCTGAATTTGTGGTGTAGCTACAATTACCATGTAGTTCAAGAAATACGTGGGGTGTTCAGGGGGCTGACATAAGGGTAGGCTGGATGAGCATCTGACCAATAGTCCTTTGCTCAAGGCAACCAGGGTACCATGGTACCAGGGAAGAACTCAGTAACTGTCAATCAAATAGTTAAATTGTCCCAACTCAAACATTTTTGCTTATTTACCAGAAACTAACCACAGAAGTAACTAATATTGATACTACATTTTACAGTTTAGTAGTGTTTTCAATAATGTTTAACATCTTCCCAGTGCCCCAGAACCTGGTGGATCTACTTCATGTGTCTCACAGACACCTTGGTGAACATAGATTGTGTCTGTAGATAGGACTCTAAATTGGGGAGAAGCAGAAACAATTAGATTGGATGCTGGAAATGCTCCACTGAGGAAGGGTAACTGGCCATGGTGAGGGAACAGGTACTCAGTTGGAGACCCAGAGGCACAGACATTGCACAGTGGTGTCTGCTCCCACTTCTGTGTTTACTTCCCCTTGTAAAGGAGACAGTTTGATGTTTTACTTCCAGATTGATTAGATGACGACATTTTCCAGAGCCCCAAGAAGCAATTCCAGTCAGAAGCGCCTTACATACCCCAGAGTAAGAACATGAGCAGGATGCGGAACCAGGTGCAGTGTTTGCATTTAGCAACAGACCTCAGAAGTGTCACCAATTTCCAGTGACCACATAGCTCCATCCTGCTGTGGCCAGGGTCAGTAGCTTCTGGAGCTGACACTAGGATGTCAGTCATCATCACTGTTACTGTGCTTAACAGTCTCCCTGAACATAAATGCAAGAGAAGACAGTCTATTGGGAAGACTCATGGAAAAAGAAAGGAAGAAAAGCTGCAAACTGCAGGACACACACACACACACACACACACACACACACACACACACACACACTCACATATGCAAAACAACATGAGACAGAAACCTAATAAATAAACTGACAGTTTCTCCAAACCAGAAAACAAACATGAGATGCTGAAATACAAGAAAAAATTCATAATTCTACATATAAAGAATCAAAAACTGAGCCGGGTGGCAGTGGCACAAGCCTTTAATCCCAGCACTTGGGTGGCAGAGCCAGGCAGATGTCTGTGAGTTCAAGGCCAGCCCGGTCTACAGAGCAAGATCCAGGACAGGCAGCAAAACTACACAGAGAAACCCTGTCTCAAAAAAGAAAACAAACAAAAAACAAACAAAAAAGAGAATCAAAAACTGAATAGAAGACTCAAATGAGTTAAAGTCAAGATCTGGACAAGAAAGTTAAGGCATAACTTCATTTAAGCTATTATAGGTATACATTTGCATTTATATGTATCACATGCAATTTTAGATAAATACAAAATAATAGGATCCTTTGAGGCTTTATCAAACATCCTTAGTGTTATTTATCCCTACTCCCTCTTTGTTCTTTTATATTGAACTCCCTTTCCCCTCCCATGGCCAGTTAGAGACTTTCTTCCCATTTCCCCTTCATGTCACCTGTATCTTGTCCTTCTCTGCCTCTAATTTTCACTTTCCTATATTCTGTAGTTAGTCCAGGTTATGTACTCACATCTAAAGATTTGGAGATTGGAACCACACGAGAAAGAATAATTAGCATTTGGGTTACCTCACTCAGTATAGTATTTTCCAGTTCTACCCATACGCCTGCAAATTTTATGATTTCATTTTTCTTTATAGCTGAATAGTATTCCTTTGTTTTTATGTATCACGTTTTTATTATCCATTTGTCTATTGCAGAACACTTAGGTTCTTCTCATCTCCTAACCTTGTTAAAAAATGAACGTGACTGAACAAGTATCTGTGGAATAGGGTGGTGAATGTTTTGGGCATATACCAAGAAGTGGCGTAGCTGGTATGGTAGGTTTATTTTTTGCTTCTTGAGGATTTTCTGTATTGATTTCCAGGATGGCTGCACCAGTTAGCAGCGCCCTCTACAGTCGGTGGGGTTTCTCCTTCCCCAAATGATATCCAGCATTTATTGTCAATTGTTTCATTGGTCTTAGCCGTGCTGATTGTGTGAGAAGAGGTCTCAAAGTTGTTTCAGTTTTATTTACTTACTCTGAAGAATGGATACATTTTGAGATATTTCTTAGCCATTTTTATTTCTTCTATTGAGAATTCTCTGTTCAGATACCCAGCCCATTTTCAACATTTTATGTTCTTAACTGTTTTGTTTTTTGAGTTCTTTATATAGTCTGGATATTAATCCTCTGTCAGATGTCTGACTGGTAAAGATGCTTTCCCACTCAATGGGCTTCCTGTTGACTCAACTGATTGCTTCCTTAGCTGTACAGAAGCTTTTAAGTTTTATGTGGTCCCACTTGCCAGTTGTTGGCTTTAATTTTTGAACTATTCAGAAAGTCAGTTCCTACACCCATGTTCCATAGAGTCCTGCCTATGTTTTCTTCTAGAAGTTGTAGTGGTTTGGGCTTCAGATTGAGGTATTTGATCCACTTAGATCTAATTTTGGGGCAGCATGCTAGATAAAGTTCTAATTTCCTTCTTTTGAGTGTAGACATCCCATTTTCCTAGCAACATTTGTTGAAGATGCTGAATTCATTCCAGTGTATATTTTGACCAGTGTCAAACATCAGAAGGCTGTGGTTTCCTGTATTCAGGTGTGGCCTATAATACATCTTGAAATCTAGAATAATAATCCCTACAGTATTTTACCTTTTGCTTAAGATTGCTTTGGATGTCTAGAGTCTTTTCTAGTTGCCTATGAATTTTGGATATTTTTTAATATTTCCATGAAGAATTATATGGGTATTTTTATTAGCATTACATTGAAACTATAAATTGATTTCAGTAAAATAATAATTTTCATAATATTAATTCTATTAATCTATGAACATAGGCAGTCTTTCCCAATTTGTAATGTCTTCCTCAATGTTTTTTCAGAGATTGGATGTTTTCATTATAGACTATTACTTTACCTTTTTAGGTTTATTTCTAGATATTCTCTTCTTTGAGTCTCTTGTAAACGGGAGTTTGTCCTTGAACTCTTTTTAAACATGTTTGTTTGTGGTGAGGAAAAGGCTACTGATTTTTGTAAGTTGATTTTATATCCAGCCACTTTGCAGAAATTGTTGATCATCTCTAAATATTTTTAAGATATCTTATGTATAAAATTTTATCATCTGTAAATAGGGATGATTTTACTTCTTCATTTCCAACATGTATCTCTTTGATTTCTTAATTTACATCTCTTTTCTCATTGCTAGTGTTTCAAGCACTATATTGAAAAAGAATGGGGGAAAAAAAGAATAGGAATGGGGATCATGGACAGCCTCATTTCTTTCCTGTTTTTAATGAGATTGCTTTGAGTTTTTATCCATTTAAGACAATGTTGGCTTTGAGTTTGTCATATATAGCCTTTATTTTTCCACAAGAACCAAATACTATCTAACATAAACCATAGCACCATGAGAAATCTTCATCTGGGTTCTTTATCATGGTAGTCCAAATGACTCACATAATAGGCTATGTTTATTGACTTTGCCTTTCAGAGGTTGAATTGTTTCTATTGCTGAAGATACTACACACTTCGGACATGGGACTCAGAAGAATCAAGTTGGATCTAGATTGCAAGCCTCCATCCTGTGGTGTAGATTTCATAGTACCAGAAAGTACTGGGCATACTACCAAGAGAGGGAAGCAATCAACATTCCTATCCATCCATGATTCCTATGAACCACAACAATGACCAACATGGTAAGATAATTATAAAGGTGCACCTGTATAATGATGCTAAGCAATAGTTGTGTAATTGGACTTAAGGCCCACTCAACAGTAGGGAAACCGTGCCTAGTACTAAAAACCTAGCCAACTACCAATGGCTAATGGGGTCCTAAATCTTAGAGGAGAATCTAGTATCAGACTAGCATAATTCTAACTGCATTCTAAAATTATTAGAATGATTGAATAGGACTACCATATTACCTGTTTAAGCCACTCCTTAGCATATACTCAAAGGTTTTTATAGCTTACTACAAAGATGTTTGCTCATTCACATTCATTGCTGCTCTGGTGAAAATAATTGGGAAATGGAATCATCCTAGATGTCCATCAACTGACAAATGCATAACAAAAAGTTGGTAGATATACACAATAGGATATTATACAACTCTAAAAAATGACAATTGCAGGTAAGTGAATGGAATTGGAAAAATTGTACTGAGTAAGGTCACCCATGCCTAGAAAACCAAACACTGCTGGGCGGTGGTGGTGCATGTCTTTAATCCCAGCACTCAGGAGGCAGAGGCAGGAGGATCTCTGTGAGTTCAAAGCCAGCCCAGTCTACAAAGTGAGTTCCAGGAAAGGTGCAAAGCTACACAGAGAAACCCTGTCTCAAAGAAAAAAAAGAAAACCAAACACTGTATGTTCTTTCTCATATGAGGACTTATCTTCAAACCTTTTGATTTTGTGTCTTGTGTGGAAGCTGGGAAACTAGAAACAGGCCATTGGTGGTGGCCATGCATTTAGGGAAAAGGGATAGTAGAATAGAGTTGAAATTAAAGCAGATGGAGGAAATAGTCAAAGCAGAAATGTTTGACCATCCAGTGGAATGACAGGGATAGGAAAATAAGAGGCTTGGGGAAAGTTGAACAAAAATAAAGTACACATGAAGAAGTTACTTGAGAACCTGCAACATTGCCATCTAACAACAGAGCACATGTGCTGTGAAAGGACAGAGGAAGGATATTGGGAGATAAAGGTTTAAGATGTGATGGAGACAGCAAGTGGGGAAAAGGAGTGAAAGGGGGTGGGTTAACCAAATCAAAGAGTATATGAAAGAAACCTTAGGAAACAACACTAGTTTGTACATACGCCAAACACACACACACACACACACACACACACACACACACACACACACACACACACACACACACACAGGAGTTTGTTCAGAATTCCCCCAAACTAGTGAACAATTCTGCTCCAAGAATATATGGATTATTAGATGAAAATCTTCATGTCAGGCATAGGTTACCTCCCTGTGAGTTATCGGTCAGGGAAGCCCCCAGTGGCACCCAAAACAATACAAATTTTAGGACACAGAGAAATCAGCATGTAACTGACCAGGAAACTCCCCCTGCTGTCTAGCTTTCATAGTGATGGAAGATGCTGTGCAGAATGCCTGGGGAGAAAAGAAATCAGTGGTCTTATTCAGCACTGGACCCAGCAGGCAACAATCCTAACTTGCCAACAAGATGTGCTTGCTGGAGCAAGAGTGACAATTGTTTTTGGGGTGACCACCTGTCTTGATTGGACGTGAGGCCCACTCCACAGGAGGAGATTCATTTCCGGTATTATAAAATGGTCAAAACTCATGGTTTGGAGAGCCATGGGTCCCTATATGAGAACTTAGTGTTGCTTTGCTAAACTTTATGGTAGCAAACTAAACCTTCTAAATGTTTATATCCATAGATTTGTGCTGTTCCCAACCGTGGTCAGGGAAGCTTCTTATTGCACTGGATAATGATTAATGCAGGAGACACAATGTTGTTCAAAATGCTGAGAATAAGTAACTGAGAGTGCTCAGATATTCATGGGACATCTTCCTCACCCTACCCCCTGCCATGGCAACTAAGACTCAGGGAACATTGCGGAAGAAGGGACCAAAAGAACAGAAAAGCTGAAGGATGAAGAAGAGGAGGGCTGTGAGATGCTGTCCTCCAGACGTGTCATGGCCATTCACTATACACATGAACTCAACAATGGCTACTTACACAAGATCAAGCCAGTTAAAAAAATTCTAGCTTGGAAGTGGAGGGATTCCTAAAGCCCCACCCCTGGCTAACGAGCTATTGGCAGTTGATGGCTCCTGGAGGAGGGTTATAACTTTCCCTTAGGAGTAGGGTCATTATGAGGTTCCCTATACCCCAGTGGATGACCCCATACACATGGGCTTATGAGGAGCACTAACTGGAATCAGCGAGTTAAAAATTAATTAATTAGTTTAAAATTATATAAGAAGGATATATATTTGGGAGATGTGATGGGTAGTTGGAGGTGGGGAGTAAAGGGTAACTATGATCAAGATACACTATATACATATGTGAAATTAAAAAAATAAACAAAAGCATTTAAAAGCTATAAGGGGAAACACCAACTAACATACAGAGTCAACAGCAATAGAATGACATTAGATCTGTCATAACAACCCTAAAAGTCAGGAAAGCATGGAAGAACATATGGCAGTAAGTCTTGAAAATAAATATGTGCCAAACTTGGCTGTTATGCCCAGATAGATAATTATGAATATTCATTGCACAAGTTAAGGAAATTCATAGCAATGAAGACAGGACTCCAGAAAATTCTCAAGGAATACTATAAACAAAGAATAGAGTTTCACATGCAAGAACACAGGAAAAAAAATCCATCTACCATGAAAGCAACCAATGAATATCAGAGAACTGGAATGGAGTCGATCATGTTCAACACTGCAAACTAGCAAACGTCCAGCACTACCAGGAGAGGAAGAAATGAACAACTAACCAAGAAACCTGAACAACAAACAACAAAATTAGTAACAGTAAACTCTTCTCAATGACGTCATAGAATGCAAACGGCCTTAACTTACCAACCAAATGACTTAACCTAACTGACTGGATTGTGAAACAAGATTCAACTATCCAGAGTCCCTAAGTAACTCATGGAACTAGAAAAAAAATGTGCAGACACTGAGAGTCGAAGGTTGAAAATCAAGCTAGGAAACAAATGGAAGTCACAAATTATAAACAGTAAAAAACGTCAGTCCAACCAGAGTGACTGGAGTGATCAAGAGCAGGAATGAGCCTCAGGTGTGTGGAGGGCTGAAAAAAGAGCAAGTGCTTGGTAAACAGGAAGCCAGGGGAGGTCAACATCACTCAGGACCAGAGGTCTGGCCTATGTGTAAAAGTAAGGCAGGAGAGGGTCCCTATCACTTAGAGAAGATGCTATGTAACCCAGTGAATTAGGAAACAAAATAAAACACAAGGAAGATTAACTCTGCTTAAAAGTAACTTATGAAGTGGGCAGAATTCCAAGGACATATTGATGAAGCCTTTGACTGCCTTTTATTAAATTTGCTGACTGTTTTAGCAACTGCTAAATTGTTTTCACTGGTGTCCAAAAGAAACTGAAGTCCCACAAGTAGAGAGGAATTTTTATGGGGATGGAAATATGCTGTAGTTTACTATCAGTTGTCAATATCCTATATCCTTTTCAGGATGCTATCATTGGATGAAGCTGGGTCAGATACAGGAGATCTCTCAGCAGTGTTTCTTTCATTGCATAGAATTATCCAAATACCCCCAAATAAGACTGATCATGCCAAACAAATAAGGAAATATATTGCTTGTGTTTTTTTCATAGCTCTTCTCTGCTAGACTGTGATATTCATGAATGAAGTCATATTTGTTCTGGGCATGTTCAGGATTATCCAGCCCATGTCCAACACGCTTCCTATCTCCATAAACATCTGTGGAATATTGAAATAATTCAATAAACAGGGTTGAAGCACATAGAGGTTAAGTGGCTGTTCTACAGGTAGGCAATGTTTGAGCAGGGCTTTTACTAATTAAATGTGAAGTTAATTAAGTGTTTATATAATTTCTCCCTTGTAATATGCATTACATGTTTGCTTTATAATAATATGCAATCACTTTATGAAGGTAATTTTTGTGTCTCCAGAGTGCAGCACTTAATAAGTCAGTGGAGTATAAAATGAGAAGGTGCAGGGAAAGGGCACATGTTAATGTCCAGGCTTCTCTGACATTCACAGTAACAGCTTGGTTGCTGCCCAACCAGACATATGTATGCCACAGAGATTTGCATTACATCCATTTGTGTGCCTAAAGCCTAAAGGTGTGTGTTGGGGGGAGGGTGGGGTATAGGATTCTGCAACCAGATTCCTTTCAGGAGAGTAACTTCAATTTTAGTTTGTTTTTCTTGTTTGTTTGTTTGTTTGTTTTCAAAAGAGTCCACTAAAGGATGGTGACATTCTCTGCCCAATGTCAGGCCAGAGATATTCTCCATCCTTTTGTTTGCTACTGCTCCAGAGCTGTCCTGCAACCCAGAGCCAGCCCTCGACTGGCATTCTTGGCATCAACCTAATGGTAACTTATTTTCACTTTTATGTGAGTTGTAATGTAGACACAGGGTTGGAAATAAACCTAAACAAGAGATCAGTGACACTGGCTATTTTGTACATTCTGGTAGGGCCCCTGGAGATCAGTAGCAGATTCTTCTGATAGCTCTAGTGGCAAGAGCAAAACTTTCTCCATACCCCAGGAGAACGTTAGTGATTAATGCTCACACACCTATGCCTCTGTGTATATCCCAGAAAGAAACAAAAAATTTAAAGATGTTCACAGTTCCGCCTATCTACTAAGCCTCCAGGGGTGTTCCAGCTCTGGGTTGTTATCTTAAGTGGGTTTGTTTTTATGCCCAGCAGGCCTGGGACTCTTTTTTCTATACACTTATTTTAGTAATGGAACACAACATAATTGAGACAATAGCTACATCCTGGAATATGCCAGGGTGTTAGAGACTTCTTAGATAATTATCTAAGCTTTTTTAAAATTTTCCATCAGATGTTTAATTTCACGGGAATTGCCTTGCTAGGTACAGTCAAATCAAGAACGAACATGAGACCAGAAGGAGTATGGTGACCAGCTCATCTACTCCAGGATCATAGTCTCACACATCACAGGAACGGATAAATAAAAGCTTAAAACAATGAACTGTGCTAGAGAATGAGAAATTCATAGAGAATGGACAGAGTTCCAGAAGACCTGCTGATTGTGCCTAGATTATAAAAGAATGGTGAATCTAGGTCTAGTGTGGTGTCCTTCCTAACACAACGGAGATGAGAGAGATGCAAGAAAACTCACCCAGGCGATGATGAGAAGAGATCTGGGTTCATAGCTGGTGGGAGGAGAGATAACTCCAAATTTGCATATCATATGAGTTTACGTATCATGAATTTACATATCATGTGAATTTACATATCCTATGACACAAAAAGCTTACCGTGGAACTGAAGGACTTGGGGCCTCATGTTTTTCTTCCACCTGCCCCCATATGCCTCAAGCGTCTCCTGAGACCCACACTTGAGCAGCATCTAAGTTATATGGCCAGTTCCCTCCCCCTCCTAGACAACCACAGTGGACACTGATGGCCCTCGTCTCTGCACAGGACCGAGGAGATCTGCTTGGGGCCTTATTTTATGACGGACCAGTAGAGGCTTCAAGGGGGATGATTGGAGGAGAGAAGAATGGAAATAGAGAGGCTGGAAGCCGAGAGGCAAAGTGATGACGTTTCTTCTCCCATAGTTTCTCCAGGAAGATAGAGAGAGGGAAAAGAAAGCATAAATAAAAGTAGAAACAAATGGGGAGGGTGCAGAAAAAGTAAGAATGAGAAAGAAAATCAGAATATTGAAAGAGTGAGGAACTTTTATAATTGATGGAACAAATTTTTATAAAATTACATGGTTCTCAAAGTGCACAGTGAGCTATTATTGTCCGCAGGAAAATGAAAGCAATCTCTTTTTTACTATCATTGGATAGCTTTACATGCATTAGCTCCCTGAAAATCAACTTCAGGTTCCCAAAGCCTATTCATTATGCAGTATTATTCCAAAGGGAAATTTGTTTGGCATTCGGAGCCTATGCCCTTCTATCAGCCTCTCCTCCCACACCAGCATCCGGGTATTCTCCCGAGAAACTCTTTTTTTTGGAAACTGCAGTCGCTCTTTTTCTTACAAGGGCTTCTGAGTGTGTCTCAGGAAAAGGAGCTTGGGAGGAAAGCACACAGCCTGAATCAGCGGTGCCTGGGATGACAGGTCAGCTGCCATCTCAGACAGGAACCCAGTCCACGTACTCGTGCCACTCTCATTCCTTAGCTGCCAATTTCTAGTGTGGACACACGATTTTAATTGTTGGTGAAGCTGGATGTGAATAGCAGCAGGCACGGTCTGCAGATAACTAAGCCCGAATAATTCTTCCTTGTTCTTCCTCCTGCGTCTTCTGAATTTTGAAGAGTGGTCCAACAGAAGAGACACATGAGTCCCTCTCTGCTGATTCTCTTCATCACACCTCAAAACTCTTAATCCTTTTCAGCGGCACAAGTAATTGACTGTATTCCCATTTAGTATCTGATTGATAGCAGGAGCTCAATAAATGCAAATATTTTCTCTCATTTTATGGGTAGACATTATTAGGTGCATGATTTTTATATTTCAATGAAGTCAATTTTGTCTATTTGTACATTGCTGTGCCTATTTTCTGTTTATCTTCAGATTTGCCAAATCTACGGTCATAAAAACATACCCACAACACTTCTTCCAAAAGTTCTGTGTTTATATTTAGTTTGTATATTGAATTTAAATCTGATATGGTATATGAGAAGCATACAGTTGGATACTTTGCATATGGATATCTAGTTACTCTTGTGCTATTAGTTGAGGAGATTATTCTTTTTATTCTTTCCCTGGAGGGGAGTCTTGGTACCTTTGTAAAACAGCCAGATGGTCCTAGGTAAGTAAATTTATTGTAATTTATTAATTTATTTATCTCAATTCTCTTCTCTTGGCAACCATATCCATTCTATGCCAGTACCACACAGATTACTGTAGCTCGATAGGAAATGTCAAATCAGAACATAAGAGTTTCTAGACAGTTTTCTAGGGCTGCCCTAACAAAACAGCACAAACTGAATGAACAAAGGTGAAGTGTGTTTACTTACAATTCTGAACAACAGATTTCTAACTAGGTGACAGCCAATTTGATCCCTGCTAAGGTCTGGGCAGGGAATTCTGTTCCCTGATATCTGGTGGCTTCTCCATGCTTCTCTGCCTTCAGTGGCACATGGGATTTCCCCATGTATACGTTTATCTTCGGTCATCAATCTGATTGTCATCAGTCAATCTGTCAGACTGGTTATGACCCAACACGATAGCCTCATTTTAAATTGATTTACTCTGTACTGTGTTCAGATAAGGACTTGACTGAGGTAAAGTCCAATTTCTATTTTTTCAACGTTGCTTTGTCATTTGCCGTTCCCCGTAATTTCACAGACATTTGGGGATCATCTCTTCCACTTCTTAAAAAAAAATAAGCCACTGAAAATTTTAAGGGATTTTACTCAACCTGTGTACGTATTTGGATATGATTTCTGCCAAACAATATTCAGTTTTCGAATCTGTGGATGCAGTGAAGCTTTCCGGTTAACTATTCTTTAAGGCTTCCAGCAACGCTGCGTACCTTCCAGTACACAAGTGTTTTAGCTTCTTTTAGGACTGTGCTTTTCCCTCTCCCTATTATGTCATTGTGGAAGCTATTACAAACAGAATTGTAGTTTCAATTTTTTACAGCTCACTGCTGATGCAATGAACCATGGTAGCATTTTATGGGCCTGCCTATTATTTGGGATTTTCTAAATATGCAATCATGCCATTGAGGAAAGTTGAGACCATTTCTTATTCTTTTTTGCTAGGATATCTTTTCTTTCTTTCAGTTGCCTAATTTCACTGGCTTGCATTGCCAAAATAATGTGGAATAACAGCAGTCAAGGCAAATATCCTGGTTTTATTACTTATCTCCAGAGGAGAAAATTCAATTTTTCACTAATGTGGGGTTAGCTGTGAATTTTCATGTGTCCTCTAGCATATTGAGGCCATTCTTTTCTTTCTCGATTTAGAGTTAGGTTTTTTTTTTTATTGTGAAGCAGTGGTGGCGTTTTGTTAGTGTTTATTTTTCAGATTGTATTTGAATTAACACATTTCTTCCTTGCTTTTCTTCCCTCAAAACCCTCCCGTATACCCCTCCTCACTCTCCTTCAAATTCATGGCCTCTTTTTCATGAATTGTTAAGGATGAATTTATGTATTTGTATATACATATATATTTCCAAACACAACCTGTTGAATCCATGTAATGTTACATGTATGTATGTTTTCAGGGCTGTCCATTTGACACCAGACACCCAGCTGGTGTGTTCTTCTCTGGGGAGGATTGCTGCTCCAAACTCCCAGCTTCACTCAGCTGCCTGTAGTCCTTGTATAAGATGGGACTCCTGGGCTTCTCCCTCACAATTGGCCCTGTTTGGCGCTGTTCTCCTTGCTGAGCTCAAGTTTGGGCGATCGATCCTATTGGTGAGACTTTACAGGCTCAGGTTCTGATGGGAGTGAGAGACACAATGTCACAGCAAAGTCCCTGATCCTCCGGCTCTCACAGTCTTCCTGCTCCCTCTTCAGCAAAGGTCCCTGAGCCTTAGGTGTGGCTTTTTTTCTGAACAAATTGAGATAATCACCTAGTTGTTAATTGGTATTCTACTAATGTATCTATTACACAGATTGATCTTTTACCTAAGAATTAAATTACGTCTGCATGCCTCTTGATATTCCATACTCTCCATATTTAGATTCATATGCATGTGTGATCTCTGGCATTATGTTTCTGTACTAGTCTTTGATATAAGGGTATAGGCCTCAGAATGAACTGGGTATTTCACAGTCATTCATTCCCTCTCTCTCTCTCTCTCTCTCTCTCTCTCTCTCTCTCTCTCTCTCTCACACACACACACACACACACACACACACACACACACACACATCTCTTTCCCTCATTCTTTCTTTTACCCTCCTCCCTCTCTCTCCCCACCCTGTCTGTGTGTGTCTCTCCCTCCCTCTTCCTTCCTTCTCTCAGAGGTTGAGGATTTGAAAGAATTATTAGGAAAACTATCTGCATTTTCTTTCTTGAATTTTTTTCTCTCTTAAAGCACTGCATTCCTCTAAGTCCCCATTTTATGAGTTTATTTAGCTATTTTATTAATTTTTGTGATAATTCAGCTACGTTTTACACCTTTTGTTGATGTTTTAAAAGAACAAAGCTTAATTTCCTCTATTCTTCTATTGTTTGGGGATATCTATTTTCTTCATTTCTGATCTAATTTTTGTTTGTTTGTTTGTTTGTTTGGGTTTTTTTTGTTTTGTTTTGTTTTGAGACAGAGTTTCTCTATGTAGCTTTGCGCCTTTCCTGGAACTCACTTGGTAGCCCAGGCTGGCCTTGAACTCACAGAGATTCACCTGGCTCTGCCTCCCAAGTGCTGGGATTAAAGGTGTGCGCCACCACCGCCCGGCTCTAATTTTTATTATTTCTTTTGTTCAAAAGCGTGACTTCAATTAGCGTTATCAATAAAAACCAGGAGTCAGATATTGAAGTAAAAGCTGAAAGATCAGAGAAGCAGAGCAGCAGCCACTAGAGATTTCTTACCTCACTGGATCCTCAGACCAAAACAGGGCGGCCAAGATCCTGTCTCCACCTCCTTAGAGCTGGGGTGAAAGGTGTGCACCACCACTGCCTGGCTCTGTTTCTCTTTCAGACTGCTTCAATCTCATGCAGCCTGGACTCCTGATCTTCCTGCTTCCTCCTCCCAAGCGCTGGGATTAAAGGTGTGTGCTACCACTGCCCTGCCTCTGTGGTTAAGTAGTGACTAGCTCTGCACTCTGATCTCCAGGCAAGCTTTATTTGTCAGAACACAAGCAAAATATCATACGATATTGTTCTGCTAGTTTGGGTTTTATTTTATTCTTATTTTCTTATATCTTAAATTTCAGTGCTGATTATTCACTTCAACTCTTTTTCTCCTCAGAGAGAACACGTGTTACAGTTACCAGCTTCCCTCGGAGCTCTGTGTTTACTGCAGACCATGCATTTTTGTGTTGCATTTGTATTTCATTTGTGGGATTTGAAAATTTCTCTTATACTGACTTTCTTTAATCTGTTTTTTGAGAGCATGTTGTGTATTTTTTAATTGCCCAACTTTTCTTCTGTTTTCCATCTCTAGATTTATTCCACTATTGTAGGAAATAGTTTTAATGATTTTAATATTTTAAATCTACTTATTCTGACTTTGAACCAAAACCATGGTCTGTTAGGACCATGCTTTGATACACACTTTGAAAAAAGGGTGTAGTCCATTATATGTTGATCAACTACTCCTGGACATGAGGACCACCCTGGATTGTATACCTGACAGAAAAATCATAGAGAAAGACTGAGAAATAACTGTGATCGATAAAACAGGATGGAGCTCCAAGTGCTGCTTTGCAGAGAAAGGACTTCTTCAAAACATATTTAGCAGAGTTAGTCAGGCCACGTCTTCTGGAGGTAAGAAGAGTAGAAGATCAGGCTCTGCAGAACCAGGGACTTGATCTCATGTGGTTGGATGGAGATTTCTCCTAGATAGAGTCAAGAGACAAACTGGACCTCAAAGAACTGATCATCTTCCTCGGAAGAAGGGTGGGATGATGATGATGATGATGATGATGATGATGATGATGATGATTACTCCCTGTGGGAGTAGATTCTCTACTCCACAAGGCTTGGAAAAGTCCACAGGGAAGGTCCCTGATCTGTTCAATCACTCCTCACATCATTCTGGGCTTCTTGGCCCTGGGGCTGTGAACAGCAAAGTGTAGGTGGCACCTGGTTAGGCTCCATGGGGGAGGGGAAGACATGCTCACCTTTGTGTTGATTGAGCCATTCTAGCATGCTGGGAAAACCTGAAGCAGTCTTAAGTTTCCCAATGTAGAGCTAAGAAAGTGATACCATGTTTTGAGTTCGAGGTGGGAAGTGCCTGAAATTCAAAAGATGATGACTAAAAGTGAGCTACAAGGAGAATTCTGTCTCTGTGAGGAAAACTACACTGTAAGCTAGAGCCTTCTGAGGGGCCTTGCCTCTTTGTCCAGAATCCATGAAAGCTTCAACTTGCTCTCCTTGGTGCTCTCAAGGGACAATAAGTCATGTTCTGACTTGACCTCTGAGGCAGGGGACTGGACTGTCAGGTGACAGCTCAGATCTTACAAATGGTCCCTTCAACACACTTCTCTCCTCAGGCCAGGGGCTTCTGTGTTTTTATATTGTCTGTGGAGCTTGTGCTGAACTTGCAGAGACAATGGACACTAGGAATCTTTGGGCTGCTGGGGGAGTGGAGAGGACTCGGAGAAGGTGAACACTTCTCCATTGCTTGTGGGAGTGCAAACTTGTATACTCACTTTGGAAATCAATATGGTGGTTGCTCAGAAAATTGGGAATCAATCTACCTCAAGACCCAGAAATACCACTCTTGGGCATATACCCAAAGGATGTTCAACCATACCATAAGGACACTTGCTCAACTATGTTCATAGCAGTTTATTAATAATAGCCAGAACCTGGAAACAATCCATTAGCCTGAAAATTTCATGTTGTCATTGATTTGAACAGCTGAGTAGTCCTCCATTGTGTAAATGTATCACATTTTCTGTATCCACCCTTCAGTTGAGGGACATCTAGATTGTACTGTGGCAGACATATAAGTGAGTTGGCTAAGTACTGATGGTATTCCACAGCTCCCTACCCCTTCTCTCCCTCTCCGTTATACATGAACACACATACACACACACACATATACACACATACTCATACACACTATCACACACACACACACACACACACACACACTATCACATACACAGTCATACATAATATGCTTGCACATGTACTTTGGCTTTTGAATTTCAAAGAAAGTGCTGTCAAAATACTCTTTGAACATAAACCATAGGTACAGAGACTTTAGTTATTACATATGACAAAGAATACAGAATTTACAAACAGTTACAACCTACATCAAGTGCAAAAAAATAAAAATTAGAAATCTTGAGGGAAAGACTCTGATTTAAAATGTAATTATAATATTCAAACTTCCCATCTTTAACAAAGTTCATGAAGTGTACAGAGAAATGAGAATTATGGATCATAGGACTAATTACAAGCATCTGCTGCTGCTGAAGCATAGATGTTGTCTAACAAGCAGACTGTTTTGTATTTTTTCAATGTTTTGGTGTGTGTTTATGTGTGTGTTTGTGTGTGTGTGTGTGTGTGTGTGTGTGTGTGTGTGTGTGTGTGTGTGTGTGTGTGCAAGCATGTGTAGAATACAACTTCTGGGAGTCAGTTCTCTCCTTTCACAATGTAGGTTCCAGGGATTAAACTCGGGTCCTCAGGTTCAACAATATGTGATCTTACCTGGCTGAACCATCTCACTGGACCCAGAAAATAAATATATTTTCTGAGATAAAGGAAACTATAGATAAGGAAAGTAACCCAGAGAAAACTGCATACCTCAAAAGAAAATATGAATAATTAAGCTGGAATTTGGAAAATCCACCAAACAAGTTCCAGGACAGATGTGCACAATAATTGAAATCACACTACAAAGTTTTGATAGAAAATTCAAGTGAGCAGAACAAGAAACTAGGAAAGTTGTAGAGAAATAAATTGTATAAATAAGATTAGAAAGGGAAAAAGCATGAAGAAAAGGTGAAGATTTTGCAAGACCTGTGAGAAATCATGGAGTGTGCCAGAACACACAGGGCTGTAGAATGAGAATGAGTGCAGAAAGAAGGGAGAAAAGTAGACAGAAACAGGATCGGGTACAAACTTTGAAAACTAGATAAACCTACACTAAGAACACATTGAAACCCAACAAATAGGGTCATGGATGTCTACTCTGAAAAACATTAAATTGTTTACCAATACAGAGAAAGGACAGAATCTTAAAAGCTACAAGCGAAAAGAAGTATCACAAAGCTTCCTTAGCGTAACAGCAAACAGTTCACCAGAGATTACAGAGAAAAAGAGCCAGGAAAGCAAAATTAACAGGCTCCAAAAACTAATAAACAACAATCACCCAAGGCATTAAGTCCCATAAAAGTATATTTCAAAAACAAAGAGGAAATGCAGCTATTGCTGGATCAAGCTCAGGGAGTCTACTGCCATTAGATCTACTCAAGGAGAAATGGTGAATGGAGCCTCAGGGTTCAAGTAGAAGAATTCTACACAGTGAGTCAAAGACACAGGAGAAATGAGTGCTTTCCTTTATAAGTGTTGCATGCTCATGGTGTCTAACTTACAGCAACAGATCACTGACTAAGACAGACACCTATGCCCATGCAACACATATATGGTTAAGCAGGTGCACAAATATATACAGGAATATTTAAAATTTTGTTTGAAATAAAGAATGATACAATTATATGTTACAAAAAGATTGCTTTAAGTATACAAGGCATAAATACACTCAAAATGAAAGGACATAAAAAGACATTCCCTGACATATCCTAAAAGGAGTTATAGCAACTGTATCTTAGTAAACAAGATCAATTCTAAGTATAAAACTGTTAGGAGATTTTTAAGAGATGTTTTTATATTGATAAAAGTATGGATTTATAAATATCATGTAAAAATATGTATTCACTGAAAAATAAATCTCTGAAATATCAGAAACAAAATTGAAGAGAGATGTCATATATTTAAAATAACAGTTGGAGACTTAATGACCTTATTTTTAATAATCAGTAGAAGATGCAGACATAAAATCCATAACTTAATAGAGAGTTGAATAACACTATAAACCAAATGCATACAGAAGATCATACAAAACTATATATCTACGACACTAGAATTTATATTTTTCTTTATTTTTTTCCAGTTATACACAAACACTAAATCATTTTTTTTTTTTTTTTTTTGGTTTTTCGAACTCACTTGGTAGTCCAGGCTGGCCTCGAACTCACAGAGATCCGCCTGGCTCTGCCTCCCGAGTGCTGGGATTAAAGGCGTGTGCCACCACCGCCCGGCCACTAAATCATTTTATTGAAAAGACTCTACCCTCTACAGGTGTCGGCATCTATGGAAGGGTCCTAGAATCAATCCCTTCCAGATCCTGAGGAACAACAGTTCATTCTTCAGTCATCTCTCTCCATAATCTGAGGGCTCCAGGAACTTGATCATTTCTTTCCTTTACTTTTCTATTCTCCCAAGTCCTTCCATAGCCTCTCTCCATCCCTACCCATCCGACTTTAAGTTCTTTCTCAACAAACAAAAACCCAATACAAAAAAAAAAACAAAACCAAGGATTAAAATGAACAATACCCTCAAAACAAACAAACAAACAAAACAAGGCACTAAGCTATAACCAAATAAAAGCACAGTAAAAAAAAAAATGTGGAGTTTATCTTCTCCAACTTCAATGTGGTAGGTTTTTTTCTCTTATTTTATTTTTATTTTGTTATATATTTTTAAAAAATGAATGAATGAATGAAAACGTAGCCACCAGGGTGAATGTTAACAATTGAACTGCCATTTATACCTACTGGTTAAAATCAATGGCATGAGGCAGGGGGAGGGGCTTGGACCTGCCTCTACTAAATGTACCTCCCCACGGGAGGCCTTACCTTCTTGTAGGAGGGAAAGGGGGATGGGCTGGGAGAGGAAGGCTGGAGGGGCAGGAGGAGGGAGAAGGAGGATCTTTGGTATGTAAAATGAATTAAAAAATTTTTTCTTAAAAAAATCAATGACATCATGAAATTTGCAGGCAAATGGATGGAGCAAATTTCTTTTTATATATTCTAATATTCTTTTTTATTAATTTCTCTTATAAATTTTTGGATAAAATATAATTACATCATTTCTCCTTCCTTTTTCCTCTATCCAATCCCTCCTCTGTCTTCTCCCTTCCCCCTCCCATGTCTCCCACAATCTGGCTTCAATTCAAGGCCTCTTTTTTCTATGATTGTTATTTATATAAGTATATATATATATATATATATTATATATAAGTACATAAATGTATACATGTAGAGACAGGGTTACAACTTCTGAGTCTCTTTAGTTGCTTGTCTGTACATGATCTCAGGGCTGATTATTTGGTATTCTATGACCAAGGGCCCTGTGTTAGGATTCTGCTCTCACCCTTCCTTGTCTAACGTCTTACATTGTCGGGGGGATGTGGGGGGTGCAGGCTACGTACCCACAGAGTGGTCACGCAGTCCCCACCTTAAAAAGCTGGACTCGGACCCCCACCCCTCTCTTCCTGTGTTTCCTCTCTCTGTTCCTGCTCTGTTCCCTCCACCAGGCCAGGCTTCTCCCTTCTATCCCCTCCTCTTTCTAATAAAGCCCATTCTAACTCTGGTAGCCATGGCCTGTGACTCTTCTGCAGACCACCCAGCGCCTTTCATCCTTTCACCCTGTGCATGTTTAGAGAAGCCTCCTGCTGAGCCCCACACACATTCCCACAGCACTCATTCCACTTTTCCCCCACTCTCCCAGCAGCCCGGAAATTCCAGGGCCCATTGTCTCTACAAGGTCAGCACAGCTCCCTAGACAATATAAAAACACAGAAGCCCCTGGCCTGAGGAGAGAAGTGTGTTGAAGGGACCATTTGTAAGATCTGAGCTGTCACCTGACAGTCCAGTCCCCTGCCTCAGAGGTCAAGTCAGAACATGACTTTTTGTCCTTTGAAAGCACCAAGGAGAGCAAGTTGAAGCTTTCATGGATTCTGGACAAAAAGGCAAGGCCCCTCAGAAGGCTCTAGCTTACAGTGTAGTTTTCCTCACAGAGACAGAATTCTCCTTGCAGCTCATTTTTAGTCACCACCTTTTGAATTTCAGCACTTTCCACCTCAAACTCAAAACGTGGTATCACTTTCTTAGCTCTACATTGGGAAACTTAAGACTGCTTCAGGTTTTCCCAGCATGCTAGAATGGCTCAATCAACACAAAGGTGAGCATGTCTTCCCCTCCCCCATGGAGCCTAACCAGGTGCCACCTACACTTTGCTATTCACAGGTCCAGGGCCAAGCCCAGCATGATGTGAGGAATGATTGAACAGACCAGGGACCTTCCCTGTGGACTTTTCCAAGCCTTGTGGAGTAGAGAATCTACTCCCACAGGGAGTAATAATAATAATAATCCCACCCTTCTTTCCAGGAAGATGATCAGCTCTTTGAGGTCCAGCTTGTCTCTTGACTCTACCTAGGAAAAATCTCCATCCAACCACATGAGATCAAGTCCCTGGTTCTGCAGAGCCTGATCTTCTACTCTTCTTACCTCCAGGAGACGTGGCCTGACTAACTCTGCTAAGTATGTTTTGAGGAAGTCCTTTCTCTGCAAAGCAGCACTTGGAGCTCCATCCTGTTTTATCGATCACAGCTATTTCTGAGTCTTTATGATTTTTCTGTCAAGTATACAATCTTGAGTAGAGGAATTTTCAAATTCCAGAGAAATCCTGGGAATGTATCATGAGTGCTGGTAGTGGTCTGGGGATCCGGAGGCTCATTCTCTGGGACAGATGAAGAATTGCACATCCAGAAAATGCAGAAGATTAAGCCTGGAAAAAAGAAAAAAGTAACAGCTTTATTCCTCTGGGATAAGAGAGGCACTAAGTTTACAAGTCCATTGAACAAATATTGGCTTGGGTGTTTCATAGGGACCCTGGGTCCTCCCTTTTCCTGTATTGTTTGTCTTCCCCATCATTTCTACTCACAATGACTTCCTGGAACAAGAAGCCACCATCCTAGGGAAACCTGCTTTCACTTTCGTTGTCTACCAAGTGCTCTCTAATTTTCATTCAAGGGATCTGTGTGAGAAGTAGCTAAGTACTGCAGACTCCAGAGATGGAAACTATACATTTCACACATTTCTGAATTTAGGGATTGAGGGCCATCCTCCCAGAACAGCTCAAGTTGTTCATAGACAAAAGGCCTTTGCTTTTCTCTTCTTTCTTTTTTTCTTTTAAATGATGTTCTTTGACAATTTCATACATGTATACAATGCATTCTGATTATGCTCTCTCTCTCTCCAAATGAATCTTTTTATCATGTCATCCACGTCATACCCCCTCCTATCTTGACCAGGTTTTCCCTATATTTAAGACTTTTCATTTGATTTTGTCACTTATTTAATTTAACTAGGGCCATCTGTGTGGCCAATGGATTGGGATTATCCACTGGGCCCTGGTGGGTTTCCCAGTACATGCTCAACTCAGTCAATGACTCCTTCTTTACTGAATCTATTAGTAGCCCGTGGTTCAACTGTGAGAGGTAGAGTCCGTTCTTGCACAGACCCAATGTAGACTTCTGTAGGTGCTGCACATGTGTGATTGCAACAGCTGTGTCTTGCCCTGAAGATTGCATTTCACAGCCTTTCCCTTCTATCTTCTGACTCTTAACTTATTTCTGCTCCCTCATCTGCAATGTCCTATGAGCCTTAGCATAGATGGTTCTTATTTAGAACAGAGGAAGCGGTACTCACTTATTCTCAGTACCTTGTGCAACCATGCGTCTGGATTCACCTCTGTTCATGGAAAGAGAGGCTTCTTTGCTTAGGGCTTAGAGTTAGCTTCTTCTATTTACCCCCTCTACACACCAGGTAGCACTGATCATATACAGGGTATGATGGTACCTAGTCATGGCAGCTGCCCAGATGGAATAAAATCTAACCATGTCATTCTCAAGTCCCTTCTTGACTCTGGTTTCCCATATTTACTCATTCTTCACAACTGTTTCACTACTAAGGGATCAACACTTGAAGACGAGGCTAGCCTCACCCTGCTGGAGTGTTTCATAGGCTTGTGGCCCCATCAGGCATAGCACCATCCTTCTGAGGCCTTGGTTGACCACATGGGTTAGAACTGTTCTCATGTGGAAAAGAGGGCAGGAGACAGGGAAGAAAAAGTACCCCAGAGGCCATGGGAAACAATAAAGCTTAAGTCTCTTGGCTCAGATCCTTCTGTGTCTCCTGTGTCCTCCAGATTGACATTCTAGGATCTGACAGAGCTGCTCTCCTAAGTTTCAAATTCCTCAGGATTGTTTGGTCCACAAATCCAAGCATTCTTCCAGATCAACAGGTACTATCTTGTGGATGTAGCATCCTTATTATTTTAGAAAGGTCTGTAAAACATTTGCTAATACCCACTTTGTCTCTGTGGAATTTCTAGGCCAGGGAAGAAACTGGAGGAACCAGTGAACTCTGACATCCCTTATCTTCAAGGGGTCCCTGTCAATGCCTGGCGTGAGCCCAGACCTCCTCACTGAAAAGCTACTGGGGGACCCTGACAGAGAAGCCAAGTCTGGGCTTTTGTAATGCATTTCCAGAATACTGTTCCAAGGAAGATGAATACAATCACACAGGACTCAGACAATGCCTCCAGGGACCATGTCTGCAGCATGTTCTCTGCTGGGGCCACAGAAAAGCCCGTTCTCAACGGACTGAGTCCTATTTACCTTCATTGGAACTTCCTGTGGGAACTGCTACTGCCCTGGCATGTCTAACAGTACAATTTATTTAACACCGTCAACAATTTAATACTAAAATATAAAGAATTGCTGACCAGTTTACAAATAATTTTTGCCAATGTAATGCATTCTTGAAGGAACTCAACCAGAATAGCTAATAACCATGAGACATGGTTCTAAAAACTATGCACCGTCCATTGCTACTTCCTTTAATCCCTATAAAGCTTCACAGCACCATGAGCAGGAATCCACATAGGACAGGGCAGGTTTCCACAGCACCATTAATGGATATTAACTAATTTACCTTAGGCTACACACCAGTGGTTAATAGCAGCCAAACTCAGATCTTAGCAACATGTGTGAGTAAAGTGTTTTCCTTTCCTCATTTCTGGTTCACAGGAATACTTATCTATGTGGCAATAAAGGTAAAATACTAATAATAATTTGTTAAAATTATCTTGATACTTTTTCATTTCTCATTCTTAACCTCCATTTTTAGGTTGAGTCAAGCCCTTTAACTTTCATGGGTCTATGGTTATGTGTGTGTCTTAAGATGGTAATCAATAGCATCTTAAGTTTGGAGACCTTTCTTCTAGATGGTAAAAGCCCATTCTAGGGAGGGTCCTAAATAATTAGGAGGAGATTCAGGAGGAGGAGTTAAGGGACCCAAGACAGCATGAATAGAAGACATGCTTAATGGGGAAGTGAGAAGAGAGCATCAGACATCAGAACTCCCTGGCTGTTGATGAGATGCCAAAGGAAGATCCAACATGACTTTTAGCGGAAATATCCCAAGCCTAAGAAAGACTTCAGAAACAAACCAAGCACACGATTCTCAAAGCCCTGAGATCTAAAAGTGTATTGTGGACATAGTCATGAAGGTACTCTAGCCAACACCTCCAGTGAACATCCAGACAGAGATGTGTCTACTGGTCATCTGGGAAAGAAAGCTACTTGCCCATGGAACATAGTTAAGCCCTCAGATGACTTCAGCCCCATTGGACATTCTCTGGTAACATCCAGTAGAGCCCTTTCCAAATTCTTTCCCCTTAGAAATGTTGACAAAGTAAAATGGTTATTTCAAGTGAAGAAATGACATACTAATCTACAATACCACCAAAGTACGGACACTAGAATTTCACACCTGGATTTGAGAGGCTGCTGTATCACAACACTAAGAAACATGACAATGACCTCATATCAGACCAGGGTTAGAAATCAGAAGGGTGTCTTGAAGACTGTTATTTGAAACTTACTGACTTTGGGTTATGCTGGTGAAGGATTAAGGAAAAGCAAGGAAAACATTATTAGTGGGCAGAGAGACGAGAAATCCTGTTATATAGTAATGGAATGTTCAGCAAGGCCTGTTCCCCATGGTACAGTGGAAAATTTTAAATCAGTGTGTGATAAACTGACAGATCTAAACAGTAAAATCTTCAGGAATAATGCTTAGAATATAAACAAGTTTATTTTAACCATGAATAATAAAAGACAGATAAAAAGAGATGAAGCTGTAGAATCAAGTACAAAGGCAATACTAATTTCCAACAACTATTTTTGGAAACCCAGGATCTAATACTCAACATTTTATTTTTATGTTTACATTCTTTTTATTTATTTATTTTATTTGATTCTTAAATAAAACTTATTCTAGTGACTCCTAAAAGAGGTTTTAAATTAAGGATTCTTGGCAGTCCAGATTGCAAAATAAAATTCCTTAAAGTCTCATTTAGTTTAATATGTGATTATCAAGGCCCTGTCTGAAATTTGACAGACCTACTAAAAATCAATAGGGTGAGGTAGGCATGGTGGTACACACCTATAATCCCACCGTTCTGGAGAGTCATCAGTTCTAGGCTAGCAGGATCTGTCTCAAAAAACAAACAACCTTCAATTTGATTAACATGTCCCTTGCCAGATGTTCTCCCCCTGCCAGATGTTCTTCCCTTGTCCCCAACCCACCGCCAGGTAAGTCTTTCCACTCCCATGTAAACAGTCCTGTTATTTCAGTGTGTCAAACACACATCAAAAAGCATGAATGCAGGGTAGGGACTTGTTGAGAACAAGAAGGGTTTCAGTGGGAGAGGAAGAAGGATGAAAGAGGTTAATCAGGAGGATGTAAAACCAGCAAAAAGTCATAGATACACACACACACACACACACACACACACACACACACACACACACACACACACACACGTATATCTGTATATATAATGCTATGCATGGATTTTTTTAATGTATTATACATACACGTGTGTGTATTTGTCTAAGAATAAAGCATTAATCAAAAAGTAAAACAAAAAACAAACACAAACAAATAAATATAGAACTTCAGGGTACCAGCCACCACAGTCTCTTGGGAAATCTAAGATAGATAAGGGATTATCTCAAATGCATTTGAATGTGGATTCTGCTTACTGGAATGAAATACAAATTTATGCTTAGGAATACTTAGGAATCAACAAAGCATTTAGAGGCATTGTGTTGAGAGTTAAGCATAAGAATTTCCCTCTTCATCTAGTATACAGACATAACGAGGTCAAGGATGAGATGAAAGGAAAACTCTACAACGAGATTGTGCAGAGGGCTCTGGGACCCTCCAGTTACTGTCAAAAGAATGAGAATAGAGCCAGAGGTCATGGCTTCATCAGAGTAGGGCTATGCTGGTTGTTCAAGTAACTCCCTACGGCCATCTGAAAGACTTGATTTGTGCAATAACAGATTGTGAGACAACAGAACCGGCTCTTCCTATTTTAGAAGTCACAATTTTTATTGTTTGAAAACTTCATACATTCATATAAAGGTGTGATCAAACCCAAGACCTGTTCCCTCCCCTTAAATTACTCTTCTCTATCCTTCACTATTTCCCCTTCCAGCTTCATGTGAGCCTGATCTCTCTCTCTCTCTCTCTCTCTCTCTCTCTCTCTCTCTCTCTCTCTCTCTCTCTCTCTCTCTGCTCTGTAAGTCCAATTATTGCTGTGCGCACATGTGTGTGTGTGTGTGTGTGTGTGTGTGTGTGTGTGTGTGTGTGTGTGTGTGTGTGTAGGACCACCTACTGGAGCATTGGTAGCCTTTTTAGAGGTCACATTCCTGAAGAAAATTTACTCTTCCTCCCCATAAATTAATTGCTAATAGATTCTCAGCTACAGGTAGGAGCTTGTGAGCCCGTCCATCATCCATGTTGGATTTTAGCTGTCTCAGTCTTGGGTAGGTCTTCTGCAAGGAGTCATATGTGCTGTGAGTTCATGTGTTCAGTCGTCCTATTATGTAAGGCAAACACAGTTTCACTGCAAATGTCCACTACTTTTGGCTTTTACATTTTTTCTGTCCTGTCTGTAAGGTGATCCCTGAGGCTTGGGGACATGATATAAATGTTCCATTTAGAACTGAGAACTCCACAGTTTCTTATTCTCTCCAAGTTGACCAGCTGTGGATCTCTGTATTCATCATCATTATCTACAGAGAAAGAAACATCACTGCTGAGGGTTTAGAAATGAACTAATCCATGAGTATAAGGATAAGAACTTGGGGGATGACATAAAGCTATGTCCACTTAGTAGAATAATAGTATTAGGCTCTCTCCTAAGGTCTATATCTAGCTGGTCACAGGTTCTGTAGCTCGGTTAACAATACCAAGCATAAGTTATGTCTTGTGGAGCAGAAGACAATTCAATTAGAAAGGGACTGGTTACTCACATAATATCCATGCCACTGTCGCATCATTGGGCATGTCTTTTCAGGCTAGTCATTATTGTTGCTCAGAGAGTTTACATAGAGGTAACTGTAAGGTTTTGGTCCTTATTTACGTCCTTTAATTACGTCATCAGCCTTCGCCGCCGGCTTCCCAGCCTAAAAAGGGGTTGGGCCCTCTGTGGGCTCTCTCTCGGTCCCCTCTCCTTTGCGCTCCTCCCCCCCCCCCCCGTCGGTCCCCCTCTCTCCCTTCCCCCCCCTTGTCTCTCTCTCTTTCTCTCTCTCTCTCTCTCTCTCTCTCTCTCTCTCTCTCTCTCTCTCTCTCTCTGTCTTTCTCTGTCTCTCCCTGACCCCAATAAAGCTCTAAAAAGGTAACCATGGCTAAGATTCTTTCAATCAGCACACTCCTCCGCGGGCATGGCCGCCGCGGGCGGTGACCAGCCACGAGGGGCAGCTCAGCGGCATAACCAACAGTAACACTGTTGAATACTTTTTTCTCTGTGTTGGGGCCCAGGCTGGTCTAGGAATCTCCCCAAGGCCCTGGTTTGTATGGAGAAGGGACTTAGCTCCTTGTTTAAAACAAGGAACATGCTTGGCAAGGCCAGTAATGGGGGCTAGGACCTTAGGGGGAGCTGTGGTTTCAGATCCTGGGAATTCAACCTTCCCCCACATTGGAAAGCTATGGTTATCAGTCGCAAAGATGCTGAGTGCTTGGCCATCAGTGCATTTGAAATATTCTGTGTTCCCTTTGTGTAACAATGGTGATTAGCCCCTGCTGACTTCATCTCATTGTATGACAGTGTTCTGCTGGCTATCTCCCATCTTCACACTGCAAACTGTGTATAAGTTACTATACTTCTTAATACATTTGCTTGCATGAGTCATCAGTGTTGTAATAATCCTTAAATGGTCTTGTAATAAAAGCCCGGGGCCAGATATTGGGGTAAATGCTGAAAGATTAGAGAGACAAAGGAAAAAGTCTCTAGAGAAACTTCTCACCACTACAGAATCCTCAGGCTGAATGCAAGGCAAGATCCTGTCCATGAATCCTCTGACTGAATGCCTCTGAATCCTCAGCTAAAAGGTTCCTGTCTCCTCATGCCTTATATGCCTTCTCCACCCAGGCATTCCAGTTCCTTCCTAGTGCCGGGATTAGTGGCATGTGTGCTTCCCAAATACTGGTAGCAAAAGCATGAGATCTCAAGTGCTGGGAATAAAAGCATGTGACTCCCAAGTACTGGGATTAAAGCCACTGCCTGGCTCTGTTTCTCTCCTAGATTGAATCAACCTTATGTAGTCCAGGCTACATAAGGCTTTGAACTCAGAGATCCAGATGGATCTCTGCCTCCCGAGTGCTAGGATTAAAGGTGTGTGCCATTACTGCATTTATTATTCTTTATTTATTATTTCTCATCCCCTGGTTATTTATTTATTTATTTATTTATTTATTTATTTATTTATTTATTTATTTATTTATTTATTTATTTATTATTTCTCATCCCCTGGTCCTTATTCTCAGAAGCCTGTCACTGAAGAATGATCTGCTGGCCCAGGTCACCCTCAGTAATGTTAGAAACTTCCAACACTATGGAAGTCAGCCAGAATAGTTGAAGCTGCAAGGTTGATTCCTCCATATCCTGGCTCAATGCGTGGTGTCATGTTTTGAGAGCTCTCTAGGACTCTATTTACCAACAACTCAAAGAATTAACTCATAGCTGATAGCTTATGAGATCTGGGAAAGGCATTGTCGCCCTCTGTTATTAAGTAACTTCATGTAAACTCCTTTCAAACGTATATGTATATGAGTATATGTGCATGTGTATATATATGTGTGTGTGTGTGTGTGTGTGTGTGTTTATATATTTTAGGAAGCTGAAGATTTTCAAAGGGCATTTTAAGTGTTTTTTAGTGTTAGCTATCTCTCTGCATGCTTCCTCCTGTACCCAGCCCTCCTATCCTCCAGCCCATTTACTCTTTCCTTTTCCTTTTTCTCCCTTGTGTTTAGTACCACCCGCATTCTTTTTCCCTTCTCTTGAAATCTTCCTCACTCGTGTGCCCCTTTGCTGGTTTCCTGACTTAATTTGTGCAGTCAACAGGCTCTTTCTTGACCATCCCTGGTGATATGCCAACCAATTCTAGGCAGGATTGAACCTCAGGGTCTCTTCCATAGGCGTGTCTGGAAGAGCTCTAGGCAGGTGGGGGGCGCACCTGTCTATGGCACAGCTCCTTCTCCTGCATTTCCTCTTCTGCCTTCTCTCATACAGCTGCTTCCTGCTCATCCCCATCATCTGCCCGGATCCCTCAGAGCTCTCTAGGCTGAAGTCAAGGCATGGTAGCTTAATCATATATGCCAAATATTCAGTCAATTTCATGGAAACACTTTATTAAAATATAGTAAGAATGGAAACACTTTATCAAAATATAGGAAGAACAATGGTGGATAAAATGTTGAGGCCAACATTAAATACAGTGTGTGTGTGTGTGTGTGTGTGTGTGTGTGTGTGTGTGTGCATTGCATGCCTTTGGAAATGAAAAATAAAATTAGAAATAATTTTTAACTTAATAAAATTACAACATCAGAATTTGTGGGATGAAAATAAAACTCCATAGTAATTTATAACCTATTTTATTGCAAAGGGAAAAATGACTCAAACTAATTTAGGAAAACTATTTTAAAAGAGCAGATTAAATACAAAGTGAATGGAAGGAATGGCAATTTGCATGCCTGACAGTGCTTCAGGAAAATTCATACATTTAAAAAATATATAATGAGATTATGATAATGAGAGTTCACCCTTCAAGTAAACATATGGAAATGGGAAAACCAGTTCAGGTGCTGTGGGAATTTCTTTGGTTATAAATTAATTATATTCTATTACATGTGATAGTATTTCACTCTCCTATTTAAGAGGAGAGGAAATATTTTGCACTTAGTATGTAGTATAAGCTATTTCTGAAGTAAGAAACAATATATGAAAATCCTTGTGGCAATAACAACTGTTTGAATTTACCAGAAAATGCAAAAGAGAGCCCAAAGCAAAACTAGAGATGGGATTTTACACAAGGATGGTGTTAATCCTACACTGCTGTCTGTCTAATCCAGTAGAGTTGGCTTTAGTCATTCACTTCAGGATTTATCTCTAGATCAGGAACTCTAAACATCAGACCAAAGTCCTCACTGTGGCTGTGAGAACTGGTGGAAAGGCACATTTTCCTACTGGAAAGTTCTCTTACACAGTGACTTACGCAAGTGTGTGCAAACATGCTCACTTCAAAGGACTAACAAACAGTACCCATAAAGGTTGAGATAGGTTGAGCTAAACTCCAGTTACATAATAGATGCAGATGCTAAAAATACAGAGGTGTTCTAAGTGGGGGAAAAAGTACTAGTAAGAGAAAAAGACAGAGCACTGTCTGGGTCGATTCTGACTTGGAATCAGAAGACATATACTCTGTGTCTCTGTAAATACAGCAACACTGCACATAATGGTGTTTCAGTCAGCAATATTTAAGTTTAAATTAAATTAATATTTATGGTGATCCCATAAGATTATGACATTCACTCATTTTCATTTGTTTGAGTCTACTCTGAGTTTGTGCATGACAGAATTGACTAAGGACATGTTTCTTGGAGTATACTTTCATTGTTAGGTGCTGTGTAATGACACATGCAGGCTTTCTGTACACAGACTATCTCTTAAAAAGCATACATGAAATTGATAGTAGCAGCATGTGTGATTTTGGTGATCTTTCCTTGTCTATTTTTCAGAAGACTAGATTTTGCAATGAAAATAGAAAAATTTGTGTTATATTTGAAGTATTTAAATTAAAGTCAATATGTTTTATAATAAAGAATTAAAACTGTCTGTCTTCAGCCAGGTGTAGTGGCATTCGCCTATAATTCCAGCATGTAGGAAGTTGAGGCATGGAGGTAAAGTTCAAGACCTGGGTTACACAGGAAGTTTGAAGCAAATATGGACTTCATAGTAATTAGCTTTATCTCCAAGCAAAGCAAAACAATCACTAGTTAAAATAAATAATATCTGTCTAGAGACAGAGAAAGTAACAGAAAATCCAACATTATACGAGATTAGGTAAAGGCAGGAGCTAGCATTGCATAGATGCTACACACCTGCAGGGAATTCAACACTCTTGAAATGGAAAATACTGATGTGTAATCAGTTCTTTGAAACAGCATTCAGGTCTACAAAGTTCTCCACACCCAGCATAGCTCATGTGCCTAGGGAAGAGTCACCTAATTCTTTTGAGTCTCTGCTCCCTCCTCCCCCAATTTAGAAGGATGACACCATCAGCTAGTGTTCTGTCCTCGTCTCCTGCATTTAGTAGATTCTGCTGTGTCTCCTTCTCCCCCATCCACTACATGTTCTTGTTTACATAAAGCAAAGACAACACTAGACAGCAAGCAAGCCAAGGCACTTAATGATTTGCTGTCAAGGGAACAGCAAGCACAAGGCAAAATGTTGGTGTTCTTGATGCTACAGTCATAGTAATGCCTCTGGTTTTATCACCTCTTTCTCTTGCATTTCACACACCACCACATACCCCATCTATGATCATTTGGACCTTGTGAAGGGGCCAGACCTGCAGATCCAAAGGTACAGGACCTCCAGGACACAAGGAAACAACAGGATGGATATCCAAGAGGACTGAAGTGAGGGTCCAACATCAAGGGTGTAGCAGAAGCCAAAGACCTCAAACCAGACCAGTGACTCATTGCAATGAACACTTACAAGTTAAGATGTATGGACTAAAGGGTACACTGTGTGACTCACTGGGCCACACTACAGCTACCATGCCAAGATTTATTTTAATTTTAATTTTATTTTATTTGGTTTTACTTTTAAATTTTATTTTGCAGGGGAAGTTGCAAGGGCAGAGGGCAGAAGCAAGGGAATGGGGAGATGAGTGGGACTGAGATGCATGATGTGAAATCTACAAAGAACCAATTAAAAAAAATTGCTGCTAAAAAGCAATTTTCCATAGCTTAAAACTTCTTGGCTCTTAAAACATTAAACCTTGGCCTACAGATGAGATATTGGAGCTAACGTATTACCGTCTCCAAGCCGACGCAGGTTGCGATACTAAGGACCATCATCACTATACAGGAGCTCAGGGGGAAAGAAACCAAAGGAGAAGCATTTCTCTACTGCAGACTCGAGTGCAACACACGGAACTTCAGGGGTAAGTAAAGAACGCATTTAGAGTTAAGGACAATTGAGTGAAACTGGACCAGGCATGTTGTACATATTACATCAGATGGACCATGAGGTGCCTGAATAATGTACCTGGTCACTTATTATTCCTGGAGGAGGTGCAAGAAGGAGTTTCTGGATGAGACAAATGTTGGAACTGACAAACCTGACAGGAGAAAGTTTCCCAAGTATAGATGGCATGACTCAACCTTTTGAGGTTCCAGAGAGAACAGAAAGAAAGTCAGAGAAAGAATTTGTTTCTGCCTTAGTGTGTGAACTGGAACATTGGCCTTATCCTGCCCTCATACTGGACTGTACCCTATTCCTGTTCTCAGGCTTTCAAAGTGGATCAGAGAAAATGTTCTATTTTCCTATATGGATAGAATCATGGCATCAGAGATTAGCCTGCTGGAGAATATCTCCTACTCAACGTACTTCTAGTAACATCTTCCCGAGTCATCTAATATACACTGCCCTCGCAGACTTCACAGTCCAGGCCATTGTCACAGATGCTCATGTTGACCATCCTCTTAGAGTCACTTGCCCACCACAGGTCAGGTAGAGGGAGAAGAGCCCAGCACCTCGCAGTCTGGTCCAGGTTCTCACAGCTGCAGTCTGTGATGGTGGAATTGGTGCTGGGTTTGACTGAAGCTGCTTCAGGGTATCTGCTCCTGTTGTTACTGTGCTGAGGACTTGCTCTGGTATCCAGATCTACTGTCACAGAAATACCTGTCCATCCACATCCAGGGAAGCCTCTCAGGGTCTCCCCATCCTAAACAACAGAGGCACCCAGGGCTTCCAGCTTCTCTTAGCCTTTCTTTCATTCCAGCTCCTCCCCAGGATCCTCAGAGAACACATTGTCTCATAAATTCTTAACAACATACTTGAAATTAACAACTTAATCATTATAATGTATTATCCAATCAACTAGAAGTGCTTTTTTTTTAGTGTTGGGTGGGGGAAGGTAAGAAACCATTGTGAAATATATCTTCATTTTAAGGGCATCTGTTGTTTCTTGGAAGAGATTAGCTGTCAGCAAATCATCAATTTTCTTTTACTGTGTGGCGAAGACTATTTGTTCTAATTAATGCATGAGTCTGAACAAATTTGCCTGATCTGTAAAAATGGGATTTTCAGTCCTGTTTTGTTTAATAATTTTAAAAGTCTTGGACGAGTGATTTTTTTTCCAGGTGTTCCTGGACATGTCCTAGGGGAACAAGGACAGGAGGATCAGGGGTCAGTGTCATCTTCACAGGGACAACCCAGGCCACCAAGATGCCCCACTCTGTCCCTGTGCTTAAGCCAAGCAGAAAGCCTCCACTCCAAGAGGTTCATAAGCCCTGCCTTCTCAGCGGTGGCTGCACAGGTCTGTGGTAGCTCTCCTACTGCAGAGGCTGGAGGTCCATGAATGGCAGCCTAGCTTTGGGCGGAGGGGAAATGTGGAACTTAGGGGAACAAGGCCACAATTATACAGCTCCTGGAGCTTGGAAAGGTCCATTCTCACCTGAAGCCTCATTTTCTTGGTTCCAGCTGCAGAAGGGAGAGTGGGTTGCAGGCTGAGCTGAGAGAAGGAAGGAGAGTGAGAAAGGGAAGAGAGAGAAGTGGGAATTATTGAGATGTTTGTACACGTGTGCAGAAAGGAATTTACAATGGAACAGAGGACTACATTTGCTCAGGAATTAAGGCCAACAGCTGACAAGTGGGACCTCATTAAACTAAAAAGCAAACAATCAAGTGAAGAAGCCCGCAGAGTGGGAGGAAATCTTCTCCAGATGCTCATCCAATCGAGTATTGACATCCAGAACCCACAAATAAAACTAAAAAGCAAAGAATCAAGGAAACAAATCACTGAATTAAATAAGGGACTACAGATCTTAACAGAGCACTCGCAAAGGCAGAAATAAAAACTGAGATGGAATCTATTCTTTAAAGGTGTTCAGAATCCATCCTGAGTAGAGAAAGGCAAATTAAAACTACTTGAACATTTAATCCCACCCTCGTCAGAACCGCTACGATCAAGAAAACAACTGACGCGGACGTTGGCGAGTACGGGGAAAGGGGGACGCGTGTTCACTGTCAGTGAGATTTCGAACTGGTGCAGCCACTATGGAAGACTATGTGGAGAATTATTTTAAAAATCTAAAAATAGATCCACCAAATTGCCTCGCTCAATCACTCTGGCTTTTACCCAATGGGCTCAATATCTAACTGCAGAGATCCTTTCTCAGTCATGTGCATTGCCTGTTTATTCATAATAGCTAAGGAATGCAAACAACCTAAATGTCCTTCAGCTGATGAATGGATAACGGGGTACATATATACACACAGTGGAATTTTATTCAGCTTCAAAGAAAAATGAAATCATGAAATTTGTAGGCAAATGTGTGGAACCGGAAAATATTATATAGAGAGAGGTGTCCAGAAAGACAATACTAAATGTTCTCTCTTATTTGTGATCCTGAAGTAACTTTAGAAGCCAGGAAAGTAAAAAGGGACCATGGGGATAGGGCTGTTAGGAGCAGCTCTAAAGAGGGGCATAGTAGAACATAGGTGTTATGAAGAAAGAAAGGGAAAATACATAGTCTACTGGAGTTACCACAGGGGGTGATAATGGCCCCTCCAAAGAGTCATAGATCACCTAACAAAACCTGAATTCCAGTCACGGAAAACTGTCTCTTGGGTGGTTGGGCCTGAGAGCCAAGACACTCACAAAATAATGTAGGCTATTGCCATTGCCTGTGTTTGCCTCCCAGAACTTGAAGACAGTGTTGCTGACATCATACATTTTAGGCACAGGACTGAAGTATTAGCTGGAACTGACCTTGAAGTTTCCTCCTGGAGAACCAGCTCTCCTAGAATTTGAAGGTGCTAGGTAAGTGACTAAAGGGGTAAGAGCAGTCAATAGTCCTACTCAGCTGTAAAGCCAGTGGGCCACAGCACACAGCCACACCCATCCCACACAGCCACACCCACCCACACAGCCATGCTTTCCCCACACAGCCATGCCCACCCAACATATACATATATGAATACATATTCATATATATATGAAGAAGAGGTCATGAATTTGAGATGAAGTTAGGGAATACTGGAGGAGTTAGGGGGAGAAGTAAAATGATGTGAATATAGTAAACACAAAAAATTTTTAAAAAAACATTAAAATTAATAAAAAATGAAATTCATCCCAATTAATATGACCTTTTTTTAGGAGAATGAATTCTTTTGTAGTTGAAATGTTGACAATAAAATCAATAATTAGCAACAATGAAAAGGAAGAGCAAGGACAGGATACACTTGGAGCCAGGTGACCCCAGCACATTCAGCTGGAAAGTATCTTGGTAAGAAAGTGAGGACATGGGTTTGGAGCTGGCTTTTCATCCCTGCATGTCACTTGGGTGTTAGTGATGGTGGTGGCAGAGATGAGCGTATATACAGTCTGGAGAAGATCCCTCTGAAATCATGGATATACAGCATGCTTTGGCAGCTTGGACCTTTGAATGCTCTCCGGCTCCCCTCACAAGTGACTGTGTGTCCAGGAGTTCTGGCCTTATGCTGACCCAGCCCCATTAGAAAAAGATCCCACCTCTGCAGAAAAGAATACATTAGTGATGTTCTTTTTTCTACTTATGTGTAAGTGTTTTGGAGCAAAGATTAAGATACAAAACAAACCTTCAAAGGGGTGGCATTTGGGTGCTCTTTCATGCCTCATTGTCTACTAATCTCATTTACCATTTTTGGGGGACTCCCACTATCAGTTACCATTTTTTTTGGGGGGGGCGGTTCTCACTATCTCTAGCCTCAGCATCCACTCTAGTCTTTCTTCTCACTGAGGGTCCAGGAGCTTCAGTGACTGCATTCCAGTGTCTGATAGACCAGATGTAGCTCTACAGAGGTGGGGTCATACCCCTGCTTTTGTGATGAGAGGTAATAGAGCCTGCCCAGGTTTTCTGCCATGTCCATTGCTTGTGTTACAGGCACTATCACCCTACCACACCCATACCTCAGTGCTTTATTCTTAGTGTCCTCTTCCTGTTTTCCTCTGTTCCCCTGCTATGCTAGAAAGTCTCATATGAAGCTTTGGAAAATCTAAATCTAAACAATTTGTGTACCTAGAACAGAGGTAAGATAATTAATCATGTACTTGACTATCTCACATCTCTCAAGTTTCTGAGGTGTAGTTTGGTGTGTGTGTATGTGTGTGTGTGTGTGTGTGTGTGTGTGTGTGTGTGTGTGTGTGTGTACATGTGCATGTACAGATACATGTGTGCATGTGTGTGCCATGAGTGCAAACTGCTTGTGTGTTTGCCTCTGTGTGCACATATGCAAGTGAACGTCCGTGTCTGTGCATGCCAAGTGCTTCTTGTTATTTGACTATTTAATATTTACTTATTCATTTGTTGCATTGCTAGCGATGAAACCCACGGCCTTATGCATGCTGGACAGGAACTCTTCCCCTGAGGTGAACTTGCACCTCTCTACTTTAATGTCCCTCAAATTAAACTGGAACTGTTCCTTCTGCCACCTTCTCTGGCCCCACCTCTGCAGTGATATCTTGGAACAATTGGAACTTGGGTGTCCTTCTCCTGCCCCTGAATTCCATTCAGCTCTTTTGCCAAATGTCTG
The DNA here is from genome assembly GCF_007827085.1 of Peromyscus californicus insignis. Classification (NCBI taxonomy): domain Eukaryota; kingdom Metazoa; phylum Chordata; class Mammalia; order Rodentia; family Cricetidae; genus Peromyscus; species Peromyscus californicus. The sequence continues at coordinate 21,503,840 of NW_026294402.1, forward strand.
GTTCTACCTTCACACGATATCCATTACATCCAAAGCCAATTTCAAATGTGGGACAGTTTCCCAAACCATCTTAAGCTTTGATCCTTTGCTTGGAGAACTTACAGAACTCAGCTGTGTGTGGTGGCACATGCCTGCAATCCCAGATGTTTACTCTAAATTAAAGCACTTTCAGAGGGTAGAAAGAAGAGGGAGGAGGGAGACTCATAAGACTCAGGAAGCTAATGAATCTTGGGGCACTCAGGGAACTCCTGAATGTTGTAAAATTCACACTCCCAGGGTTTATGTAAACATCAAGCAGTTTCTACAGAGAACACACTCTCAGGCTGTGGAAACTGCCTGTAAATTGTTCAGGGAGCTTCATGGGTGAAGTCATCTTAAGTTATCACCCAGGCTGGGGTGATGCAGCTGCCTTTAAATCACTGTGCTCCTACAATTGCTTAGCTGTGCTCCTTGAATAACCCTAGTGAACTTAGTTGTTTGCTAAGCTACACTGGGTGCAATCATTTCTCTTGTCAATTGTATGCACCTTATCTGAGGTGAGCTAGACATTTATTTATGTGTCCCAGGGAAAATTCACATAAAATAATTGTACCCAAAGAAGCATAACTGGAACCAAAGATAAGTTGAGTAGAAAATGTTGTATGACTCCTGCAGTAGGTGGTCAACATACAACTGAGGCTGATCTGTCTAGGGGATAGAATACTTGTCTGTAGGGGAAACAAAATATGTTTACTTTCCCCCATGTGATATTAAATGCTGAGGACAGTTGGGATGTGATAGCTCAATGTTTGATGCCCAGGTCATGCAAACTTGATAGTATCATGGAGTCATGAGGATATTTGCTTCCTCCTGGTCATGGTAAATGATGAAAGCATGAGTCACCAAGGAAAATCATGAAAGACTTTTTAGTGTCTTTTTAGATCACCAAAGATTTTAGTGGTGGATGATCACATGCTGCCTGCTTGGCTCATTTTTAGATGAGTCTATGGAATCATAGTAATCCATATTAGATGAGAAAGAGTACAGAAGTCTCTTCAAATGTTTGGTGTCAGATTTTTACTCCTAGGATTCAGGACCCTACCCTTGCTGGCCATCTCTATTTTGAGAGAAACATTCTAGTCTGACAAAGACCAGCTTCCCTCAGCACTTGCTTTGTGATAACTACAGAGTAATCAAGAGCACCTTTAAAGCCAGAATGGTGTAGGAAGCTGAATTACAAGTCCTGAAAGATCACAACTGTCAACTCAGAATATTATACCCAGCAAAATTTCTAATTATTTTAAAGAAAAGAAATGAAAGCTTAACAGACTAACTTATATCTGCTAATCCAGCTCTATAGAGTATATTTAGATCTGAAGAGAAGGTTAACATTCTCAAAAAAAAGGCATAAGAAATAAATAAACAAAATAAAATCATCTACTCAAAAGAATTCTCAGTATTAATGGTCTCAACTCCCAAACAAAGAAACAGAGTCTAACAGATTGGATTAGAAAACATGTCCATCAAAAAAAAAAAAAACAGACATCATTATCAACAATAGAAACCATGTTGTGGTAAAAAGGATGAAAAGGGTATTCCAATCAAATGGAACTATGGAAAAAGCAAGAATGGCTATTCAAATACCTGGCAAAATAGATTTCAAATAAAAGTCCCTACTAGAGGGATAGGGAAGGAAATTTTACACTCATTAAAGGAAAAATATCTATCAACAGGATATTAGAATCCTAAACATATATGCACCAAACAGAGGAGTTCCCAGTTTCATAAAATAAACACTATTAGATACAAAGATTGAACCCAACACAGTGATAGTGATGATTTTCAAAATCCATTCTCACCAATAGACAGATCATTTTGGAAGAAAAGAAAAAAAAACTAAACAAAGAAACCCAGAAGCCAAAGGATATTACAAATCAAATGGGCCTAATGGATAACTACAATATTCTATTAAAATACTAAAGGATATACAGTATTTTCAGAAGCCCATGGGACCTTCTCCAAAATCAATGACGTATGAGGATACAATACAATTTCCACCAAAAATAAGATAATTGAAATCAATCCTGCAATATATCTGACAATATTGGAATTAAACAGGATGCTTAGAGCAATGGAAACAACACAAAGCATAGAGTTAAGAAAGGAAGAAGTCCAAATATCCTTACTTGAAGATGATAGGATCTTATATGTAAAAGACCCTAAAGACTTGACCAGATAAATGCATTCGGCAAGATAGCGGGACCCAAATTTAACACATAAAAACCAGTAGCCTTTCTATGCACAAATGACAAACCTGTTAAGAAAGAAATCAGATAAATCATACCATATATATTAGCCAAAAAAAAACCCTTCAAGCAACTTTAACCAAGAAATAGTTGTATGATGAAAACTTTAACACACTGATAAAAGAAATTGAAAAAGATCCCAGAAGGTGAAAAGATTTCACATGATCATGGATTAGCAGGATTAATATTGTAAAAATGGCTGATCTACCAAAAACAATATACAGATTAAACATAAACTTCCATTAAAACTCCAATGAGACTTTTCACAAAAAATTGGGAAAATGTTCTGAAATTTTATATGGATATATAAAAGATGCAAGATAGTCAAAGTAATCCTGAACAATTAAAAAAAGTTCTATTGGAGGTATCACCATCCCAGATTCCAAGTTACACTATAGAGCTGTAGTAATTAAAACAGTATGGTAATGTCAAAAAACAGATACATTGATCACTGGAATAAAACTGAGGACCCACATATATGCTCATATCCTTATAGTCATATGCTTCTTGTAAAGAAGGTCAACAATACACATCGAAGTAAAGAGTGCATTTTCAACAAATGGTGCTGGTTAAACCGGATAGCTATATATAGAAGAATGAAACTAGATCCTTAATTCTCACCCTGTGTAAAACAGACCTCCAAATGAATCAAGGACTTCAAAATAAGTTGTGATGTCCTGATTCCAACAGAGAAGAGAGTGGGAGAATAAGCTTAAACGCACTGGCACAGGAAAGGGCTTTCTGGTAGTACCCTGATAGCCTAAGCACTACAACCAACAATTAATAAATGGAACCTCATGAAGCTAAAATGCCTCTATACAGCAAAAACCATCAGAATTTGAGTGAAGAGGAAGGCTACAGAATGGATAAAACTATTTAGGAGCTATACCTCTGACAGATGGTTACTATCTATACTATAACAAGAATTCAAAAAATAAAACACCAAAAACAACCCAATAAAAAATGAGTCATGGAACTAAATAGAGAGTTATCAAAAGATGGACTGTAAATGTCTGAGAAATATTTTTTAAAAATTCTGAGGATCCTTAACCATCAGAGAAATGCAAATTAAAACTACCATGAGATTTCATTTTACCCCAATCAAAATGATTAGTATCAAACATAATAAATGATGGATGTGGCAAAAGGGAAACAATTATATACAGTTATGGGACTACAAACTGGTGCCACACTATGGAAATCAGCTTGGAGATTCTTTGAATTACTAGAAATAGATCTGCCATATAATCCAGCTCTGCCATTCTTGCACATATTCTCAAAGCATTCTGTGTTCAATTATAGAGATAGTTGCTCAGCCATATTCATGGCTGGTCTATTAAAATCCAGGAAATGAGAATAGCATAGATGTCCATCAACTTATGAATGGATAATAATAATGTTTTTACATTTACACAATAGACTATAGTTCAGCTAATAAGAAAATGAAAATATGATATTCACAAATGAATGGATGGAGCTAGAACACTCATTCTCAGTGAAGTAATCCAGACCTAGAAAAACACAAGTCATGTGTTTTATCTCAATTTTGGATGTTAGGTTTGACTATTCTGATGTGTGTTCAATTTGTAATACCTGTAGAAATCAGGAAATTAATAATGGAACATGGAAGCATTTCAATAGAGGGAAGACAGTACACAGTCAGATAAAGGGTTAAAATGATTAAGAAAAAGAGGACTTAAATGGGGCAATGTAGAGGAAGGAATACAATGGGGGATTAATAAATATTAAAGAGGTTTGGAGAAAGTCATCTGGAAACCTACTACTTCAGAAGCTTAATAAAATATATGCATGCACATATATAAAAGGAAGTTAAATTGAGTTGTCCTATTTTCAAGACAAAATTGCCCCTACTAGATACCACAGACTAACAAAAAGCCCAGTATCTGGACTAGGGTACCTCTATTAGAGTTGTTGGACAGTAGATTCCATAGATACCCCAAACATTATACCTATTGCCAATGCCCTTGGTTGCCCTCCTGAACTCGATGGTAAGACCATATTCCTTGATGGAAGAAGCTTAACTGCTGTGGAATATTAGTTAAAGATGTGTTACATTCTTTTATGCTATAGAATATTTGTTTAAGAATGCAAAGATATGTTGTATTCTTTTATGTTGCATTTGTTTAACTCTGTGGAGCTGTGTTACTTTACCTGTCTAAAACACCTTCTTAGTCTAATAAAGAGCTAAACAGCCAGTGGGTAGGCAGGAGAAAAGATAGGTAGGACTGGCAGGCAGAGAGAATACATAGGAGAAGAAATATGGGAAGAGAGATGGGAAGTGAGAAAAGAAGAAGAGAGGATATCAGGGACCAGCCATCTAGCTATATAGCAAGCCACAGAGTAAGGAGTAAAGTAAGGTATATAGAACAGAAAGATAAAAGCCCAGAGGCCAAAGGTAGATGAAGTAATTTAAGAAAAGTTGGCTAGACACAAGCAGAGCTAAGGCCAGGCATTTGTAAGTAAGAATATGTCTCCATGTATTTATTTGGGCCAGGCATTCATAAGTAAGAATATGTCTCCATGTATTTATTGGGGAGCTGGGTGGTGGACCCCCCAAAGAGTAAAGAGTAAAATGAGAAACTAACAACACTTAATGATTTATGGAATCTAATTGTGGACGTGTCTTTGGGTCCTACCTCATCTTATGCCCAAGCAGCCACAAGTTAGCTTGTAATACATGTTCTCAGCAGATCCATCACTTCTCCCAAACAGGATTTTCTTTACACCTGTATACCTGCCCTGTTGAACCCACACTGGAACACTGAAGAAGGTACAAACACTAGAGGTTATTTGTTGGTGGTCAATACAATCTTAGCACTGAACAGCAAATTAAGAAAGTCCTTAAGTTGTATATCAATCATAAACAGGAAAGCTTTCCAGAAATCTTACACCCATGATGCCTCACTTGACATTCTTACAGCGTTGTCTTTTATGATTTGGCTTATGATAAGAAATAATTAAAAGAACTGAGCCATTTATTGCCTACCTCTTTTCACATAATTGCAGATGACGACAGCACCTGGTGACTTTGATAAAGATTATCATGAAGAGATCTCTGAAAAGTGTCTTAGGAGTGGTTGTACTTCTCCTCAGCAAAACAAAGACACAGCCTAGGGACCAGCAAACAGTGTGTTCGCAACAGCACTGTCACCCCACAGAGCAACTCCATGAGTCTCAGACTATGGTTTGTTTAGTTTAGTTCTGTTTAGTTTTTTTTTGTTTTGTTTTTCCTTTTAATGCCACCCTCACCTCCCTATTTCTTATTTCCTTCATTGGTCTCCATTTCTTTTCTTATCAACTTATTCTGTATTTTACTCAGTCTTATTTGGTTCTGTATATTTTTAAGATTGAGTTCTGCACTTTCTGAAACTAGTAAGAATATAATATGTAAGTGCTTAAATAATGAGTCCTTACGTTTGTCTAGTAATTTTGTTGCAAATACTACCCACCTCTTTGGTTTTACGTCTATTGCTGTGGGAAAGTGGAAACACCATTCACGTGTAAGACAGCTGCTTTTGGCACTTCTCACAGTTAGTTTTCCTAAATCACCAGTGAGAGAATTTGGGGCTATGAGACATTAGGTTGACGTATGATCTGATTAAGAAATTTTGACATCAGTCAGTTAATCAGAATTTGGTTTTGTCAGCTATTAGGTTGGGAAATTGATGCAAGAATTCTAACCCCTGTAAGCCCCAGTTCCCTCACATAGAAAATAAGGATGAAACACTCACTCCAAGTAATAGTAAGTGCTAAATTTCAAGAGTGCATAGAAGTTGTATTGATGCCTTAGTTTGGAACTAATAAATGATGAGTCCCAGCCTTCTTCATGAACAAGATACATCCCTGCTAAGTGACATGGACAGGACCTAAAAATCTCAATTTTCCCGCATATGCAAGATGTGACCCTTTAAGCAGTATGCCCACACCTGGATCTTCAGGCTGACTAGGCTCTGTGAATGCATGCCTTTTCCAAAATGGTACTTGGCCAACCATGGTAGAGTCCATTGTTAATCTCAGCACTCCAGAGGTAGAGACAGGTCAATTTTTTGTGAGATCAAGGCCAGTCTCATCTACATAGTGAATTTTAGGCTACCCAGAGCTATATAGTGAGATGATGTCTCAAAACAAACAAGCAAACAAATAAAATAGTGCAACAGTTTTGCAAGCAGAAAGGTTCAGGCCCATGATGCATTGTAAAACTTGTGTGCTTTGGGCACTGCCACGACTCCAAGTTTATATATATATATATATATATATATATATATATATATATATATATATATATATATGTATATGTATATATGTATGTATGTATATATGTATATATGTATGTATGTATATATGTATATATGTATGTATGTATATATGTATGTATATATATATATATATATGTTTTGTTTACCTGGGTTGGATTTGAAAATGTGGAACACACTGCTTAATATTTCTAATTTTAGGACAGTGGTGGCCTAAGATATGAAAAGCAGGAGACTCTTTGCATTTTCCAAGTCATTATCTCAAGCCCAAATGGAAATAATCATAATTAAGCCACAACTTCCAGAGCAGATACTGTGTCTCAAGTTCTTCAACATTGTTGGCAAGTTGATTGCTGAAAATGTAGGCTCCTCGTGGGACATATTTATAAGAGCACTCAGTGACCCTCTCTCTTTCGAAGGAGAGGCTATCAGGTAAACTATGAGGTGGAGGCCAGGGCATTGAGAAGATACTCTGTAACACTTAAGAAAATGAATTCAGGAGGAATAACCTCCCATGGTTCTATTTTATTCATGAGCCATTAGGATAATTCTGTTATTTTTCCCATGCCCAGATCTATCTCTGCCTTATTTGAATTTTTGCTGGGTCCTTTGCTCATATGCTTAGGATTGTAAGATAGAAAGTAGAGAGACAGACACAAAAGCATGTATCTAAGTTAGGTTATAGCCTTCTGGTTGTTCCCTCTGGCCCACGGGGGCCCCACTCCATGAAAAGGACACTTCAGGAGGCAAGCTTGTTTTTTACATCTCCAAGAGGGACCAAGGCTCTCATAGAGCCTCTAATGATAAAGCAGATTCTCCTATGCTTAAAACTGTAGATGGGTGTAGAGGGTTTTGTGATTCCATGGTTCATACAGAGCAGAGTAACCGTATCCTGTTACGTGCATAGATTACCTAGGTGGCAACTGCAAAGAGCTGTGATTTCTGGGTATGTTTAGGAGAAAATATGACTTAGCCTATAAGAGAAGCATGGCTCTAGCATCAGGATTAGAACTGGGTTCATATCGTATCCTGTAACTTAACCAACTGAACATCTTGGAAAAGTGACTTTAAGATCCTTGATTCTTGGCTGTCTCATAAATAAAGTGGAAGTGGTTCTTTTGTTCATTTGTCTGCCTGTGGGGTTGTTGTGAGGTTAAAGTAAGATGTTGCGTGTGAAGTCCTTTCCTAAATTTAAAGTGTAGTTCAGATGTCACTTGTCTAAGAAAATAGATCTATATTATCTATGCTGTGCCACTATGTAACTGTGTGACCTTAGTGAACAGTATTATTTCAAAAGCTTTAAAGATTTAAGTGATTAATGCATGCAATCATTCACAAAATAACAATCATATTGCTGAGGGGTACTGCAGCTGTCTTAATTTATGCAAGTTTACTCTACCACACTGCACAAAGGGAAAATTGCCTGATGATATGGTCCTCAGAACATATCCCATAATAAGCACACGGATGAACTCCAAAATCTGTTATTCCTAGTTTATTGAGTGTTTGCATCAAGGAAATGTGTTGGATTTTGTGAAATACACTGAGTATAGAATTCTCCATTAACAAGTCTTTGCTGGTTTGTTATATTATTTCCACATTGTCTTAGGGCCTCCACAGTTTCTGTGGATCAGTTATTCTTTACAGCTGCTGAAGACCCCTTTGGCATGGTGAGCAGCTTCTCTTTTGCTGTTTTTACAATTCTCCATTTGTCTCCGTGCCTGTGTTTATGTGTAGTATATGTATTCTAGTTGGAGTTTCTATTGCTGTGATAAAACACCATGATCAAAATCAACTTGGGGAGGAAGAAGTTCATTTCACCTCATAGATTACAGTCCATCACTGAGTAAAGTCACAGGCAGGACCCAGAACAGAAGCCGTGCAGGAATACTACTTCCTAACTTATTCTCCATAGCTTGTTCAGCTTGCTTTCCCGTACCATTCAGGACCATCTGCCGAGACCTGGCATCACCCACAGTGAGCTTGTCTCTCCTACACCATTCATTACTCAGGAAAATGCCTGACAAGTTTGCCTAGAGGCCAGGCTGGTGGGAACATTTTCTCCCTCAAGGCTCACTTTTCCTAAATGACCCCAGCTTATGACAAGTTAACACAAAAGTAGCTGGCACAATTTGCAAATGTATCAGTGTTCAATTCCTCCTCTCAAGCTCTTTCCCTTGCTCCCTGGAAATAGCTTTTCTCACTAAACCTGGAGCTAGCTCCTTTTCAGTGAGGTGGTGATCAGCAAGGCCTGGTGCTCTGCCAGTCTCTGCCCTGGCCAGTGCTTGGGTTGCACTCACTGGTACGGCCAGGTATTTATGTGGGTGCTGGGGATCTGAACTCAGTCTTCATCCTTGGACAGGGAATATTTACCTCTTAAGTCATCTCCTCAGCTCTTTCATTATTATTATTTTTTTTTTTTGGTGATGTGATTACAAAGTGCTTTTGCACACTGTGGATCATTTCAAGATAACATTCTCTTTTTCTTGAGGACCTTTGATGTAACTGCTTTTCATCAAACTTAAAAAAAATGATCATTACCTTTTCAAGTACTTTTTATTTCCCTTATTATTTCCTTTCCTTCATGACAGCCATAGATACATGTTGGAGCACTTGAAGGGTCGACCAGTTCCCTAAGGCTCTGTTCATTTCTCTTAATTCTTTCCTGTTTATCTTCTTTCTGCAGGCTGGTAAATAAAACTTAATCCACTTCTTAAACCCCCAGTTCTTTTCCTTGCATGCTTGAATATACTATTAAGTACTTCTAGTGGATGTTCCAAATAGTCATTTTACTTTTCAGTTCTAGAATTTCTACTTGGTTATTTTCAAACCTCCAATTTACTTATCAATATTGGTTTGGATAAGATGTATTTTTTCCTTATGTTATTTAAATATGATAATTGAGCTTATCTAAAAATCACTGTAATATGTGTGTCCAGTATCTGGGTGTCCTCAGGATCTCTTTCCAATTGTTCTTTTCTGTGTATCAGTGAATTATTATTATTGTTGTTTTGCATATTCTGTTTTGCTGTTTTTTGAAAATTATCCAATCTATTCAATAAAATGTCTGAACTTTGAAAATCGTACTTTTCCCCCTCAGGGCTTGTGGGTTGGTCCATTGATGTAAATATTTGTGCAGAAAATTTCCTGAATTTACTTTATACAGTCTACATTTTTTGTTGTGTTCATCAGTTAGATTGCCAGCTGATTATACAGGTGTTTATTTATGCACAGAGAACCAATAAAGGCCCTAGTAATTGCTCATGAGTTCTGTATTCATGCTAGGATAGTCCTTCAACATCCAATGGTGCAGTTCCAAAGGCTATCTGAGTTTAAACCAGGTGATGACACACACAGAGACACACCTATGACCTCAGCATTTGGAGACTGGGGCAGAAGGATCACAAGACTGAAGCCAGCCTGAGACACATAATGAGACCTGGTCTGAAAAGAGAAAAAGATACTTTTGTTGTAAGAAGGCAGGGTAGCCTACACTTGTACTTCTAGCTAATTGCAAGAATGAAGTGGGGAAATCATTTGAGTCCCAAAGTCTTAGACCAGTGTGGGAAAATAGAAAGCCTTATCCTTCAAAGAACAAACATTAGACAAAACTTATTAACTTTTAATGTTTATTTTTTGAATTCTTTATAAATCCTGTCTATAAATTCACTCTGATGCTTAATTAGAGATTATTTTGCTCTGTTCACTCTCCAATCTGATGATACTTTCCTTTGCTATAAGAAGACTTTTAATTTTATGCAATCTCATGTATCAAGTTTTCTTACTACTTTCTGGAGTATTGGAGGTGCTTCAGAAAGCCTATGCCTGCATCTTGCTATTTTCCCAAGCAGTTGAAGAGTTTTGGGGCTTACACAAACATCTTTGATCCATTTTCCACTGGCTTTCGTATTGTTTGAGGTAATGGGATCCAGTTTCATTCTTTATATGTGGATATCCAGTTTTCCAGTACTATTTATTAAGTAGGCTATCTTTTCTCCAATGAATGATTGTGGTGCCTTTTTGAGAAATTATGTAGCTGTGTGGCTTTACTCTTAGGCCCTCAATTTTATCCTGTTGATCTATGTGTTTATTTTCATGTCAACGCCATTTAATAGTTTTTGCTCCGTGGGTCTGAGGTGTTATTTGAAAGTACTTATGCTGATACCTTCAGTGTTAATCTTTCTGCCTGGGATTGCTTTGCCTAGTCAGTCTCCTATGCTTTCATATGAATTTTAGGTTTGTGTTTACTAATTCTACATAGAAAGTCATTGTAATATTGATGGACATTGCAATGAATCTGTTGATTTCTTTAAGTAACATCACCATTTTCAACAAAACTAATCCTGGCAGCCATAATCATAGTTCTTTCCATCTGCACTTAAATTTCTTTTATCAATATCTTAAAATTTTCAGTGTAGAGATCTTTTACTGCCTTAGTTTATTCCTAGGTATATTTTAAGCTATTATAAATGTTTTTGAAGTAACTTTGTCATTGGCATACAGGAAATGTATTGATTGTTGTGTTAGTTTTACATTATGATACTCTGTTGAAGGGCTTTGTCATAATTAATAGATTTTTTATGGAATTTTGAAATTTTTATTGAAAATAGATTCTTCTTTCATACAATACATCCTGACCACAATTTTCCCTCCCTCCACTCCTCCAAGCACTCCCTACTCCCCCAGATCCACTTCTCCTGTTTCACTTCAGAAAAGAGCAGGCCTCCCAGAGACAGCAACCAAACAAGACAAAACAAGATACAATAAGGCAAATGCCCTCTTACTGAGCCTGGACAAGGCTACCAAATAGGAGGAAAAGAGTTCCAAGAGCAAGCAAAAGAGTCACAGACACACTGGAATTTTGAAATTTTTTAAGTACAATACAATACCATCTGTAGAGACTACAGACTTATTTCTTTTTTATATATATTTATTTGATTGCTTTCTTCTTCTGGCCACAATCTCAACTGTACTAAGATTCTTGAATAAAATTGGAGCAAGGAACAATGATCTTGTTCATGATTTTATAGCCACTGTTTTATTTTTTCCACCTTTAGGATCCCTTTTGCTATAAGTTTGTTAGATAGCCATTACGATGTTGAGACTTTTTTTCTACTAATAGCTTTTTTGGACTTTTTCTTATGAAGGAATAGTGAACTTTGACAAAGGTCTTCCTGTGTCTATTGTTCATATAATTTCTATTGTTCATATAATTTCTGTTTCTGAGTCTATTTATGTTCTGCATTAAATTTATTGTTTTGCAAACGTTGACCCTTCCTTGCACCCCCAGAATGAAACCAGTCTAATCACGATATATATTCTTTTCACTCTGTTACTGAATTTGGTTTGCAAATGTTTTAAAAAGTCTTGCATACTTTTTTCATCAGAAGCATGGGTCTATTGTAAGTGCCCAGGCTTACTTATCAGGGCAGGGTCATCTGATATGGCTGTGTTGGAGGAGCTACAGCGAGACTGAGGCTGTGATAATTTTATTTAGAGCAATCAGACTTTTTATACCTTTATCAGAAACAGAATATAATGGCAATTCCCAGGATCAATATAGTTGGAGTTGACAGGATACAGTGAAGTTTGCAAGCCATACAGGGTACACAAGATTTGTAGCTAGAGTTTTCCTGCCTGGCCCACAGTCAGGACAAATCTCTCTCACCTTGCTGTCCCACAGCCGCTCAGACCCAACCAAGTAAACACAGAGACATATATTGGTTACAAACTGTATGGCCGTGGCAGGCTTCTTGCTAACTGTTCTTACAGCTTAAATTAATCCATTTCCATTAATCTATACCTTGCCACATGGCTTGTGGCTTACCGGCATCTTCACATGCTGTTTCTCATCGTGGCGGCTGGCAGTGACTCTCTTACTCAGTTTCCTGTTCTCTCAATTCTCCTCTTTGTTAGTCCCACCTATACTTCCTGTCTGACCACTGGCCAATCAGTGTTTTATTTATTGACCAATCAGAGCAACAGATTTGACATACACACCATCCCACAGCAAAGATTAATGTCTAAGACCAATTGTCCTGTCAAGCCTTCATGCTTCCTTGACTACTAAGGGAACCTACAGGGAACACAAAGTGGCCTGAACTCTTCACTGCCTGAGGGTGTGCCTCAGTCTCTCAGAAACTGGTACACACATTATGACCCAGAAACCACAGACTCCAACCTGAAATACCCATGACATGTGTCTCTCAAGGCAGCCAGGCCAAGCCAATTCCATGGTTCCCTGCAGTCCATCTTTTTTTTTCTTCCGGTTCTTATCTGGTTTTGGTATCTGGGTGAGCTGGCCTTTATTTAAGCTTTGGATTTGAAATGAGCTTTAAAAGACAACAATCTCTGACTCTGTTTTGGAAACACTGGGACTGGAAACTCAGGAAATGCTGGGTAAAGGTTTTTATTGAACTGAATCTCCAGGCCTGGTTGGTTTTGTAACAGAAATTCAGTCTATTCTTCAAGACTGACACTGAGCTCTCTTGATGGGGAAAAAACATATACAGAAAGTTAAAATACTGTGCAGTATGTTGTTTCTGTGGGAATCCAGTCATTTTCTTATATTTATGCACCAAGGTTTCTATAAGTCTTTAAATCTTCAGAATCCTAAATATGTAACTAATTATTTTAGCCAGAATTATTGAGCTTGTGAAAAGGTGAAATTTTAAAGGGTATTACTCCATTGCATTTTCTAATGTTATTCAACAATAGTTATTTTAACAGAGATAATTTAGTTTGGTATTTAATTATGCCATATTTATAATGGATACATAAAAGCATTGTGATATATAGAATTGATCTACATGAGAAAATATTGAGAAAGACATCAGAAGGGCATTTTTAAAATAATGCATTCATATTGAAATCATTAATTTTATTTAAAAAGTACTGAGAAGAAAATGTGGATTTATAGTAGGGTCAGACATCCTCAATGACATGAAGCTGGACTAAGCTCCGAAATGGCCCTATTCATGAAGAATTAACATTAGTGCAAATTGAGATCTTGTCAAGACAAGAACAGAGGTGATCTTGGGAAGAAGCACCAGGAGTAACAATGAGGACTGTCTTCCTACAGGAGCCCAAAGGTGTCTGTGAGCAGTAATTGATGTTCCCAGAAAACTACAGATGGAAGACTCATCGGTCTCTCCTAAATTATTTCTTCTTGAATACTCCTTGGGACCCACTCACATATGAGATTTTCTGTTACATGGCCTACAGCATCCTGCCAGATGCTTTAGATTTTTTCAGATCAAAAGTTACCTCAGTGAATGGCAAATGTTGGGTGTCTGCGGTGAGTTGGTGAATAAAGAATGAAAGCAGTTCAAAAGACAGAGAAAGTGCATAATTAGTGAGGTAGAATCAGCCCCCAATTTATTACAAAAATTTTCCATAGGGGTCTTATTTGTGTTAATCAAACAGAGATATATCCCAAGTCCAAATAAACAGAATTTACTAAACAGGGGGAGGTGATTAAAAAAGAAAAAGGCAACACTGAGATAAAAAGAATCTCGGGTTGCTTTTCTGTAAAAAGGAATATGACTGCCTCTCATGATAATCTTAATAACTAAATGGGATGACATATAAAGTAATAATGATGCATCACTTGAAGACTTGCCCTTAAAGAACAATTTTTTTCTCTCCTAGCCACACATTGTGAGAAGACTGCTAGGAATATATTCCTAATTATTTGTCAAGTTATTCTTAACATTGGAAGCTGGTATTATAACTACCAATCCCTTTGAGTTTCTAATGTCATGTAGATGAATGTATAAAGTTAATTCATATATATATATATATATATATTCATATAATTAGTGATTTTCATATACTTGATCTTAGTTTTCCATATTAGCTGTGGGTTAAGACAAATTTCTCTTTTACTGATGATATGGACTAGTGGAAAAGGGAGCACATGTCCTAATAGGGAAATGTTCTCTTTTCAGATCAAACTATGAATTGAATGAGAAAAAAAAACCATTTTTATGTCTATAGTTTACATATCTTTGCATCTTAATCACAGGAATACTGTTAGTCCTAGCTGCAGTGGTAATTTATATTTTTCCACTTCTATCAGTAATCCACTTCATGGATTCTTTCTTGGATTGACATCAAGTTAAATGTTTTCATTGTTGTTGTAAGACAGATACAATCCCTTTGAGGTGTGGGAAGTTTTGAAAATAGATCATAAAGGTACATGATACATCGCATGGGTGCTCAACAATGTAATCAACCAATCAACCCCAACCCCACCCCATCTAAATGATGTGATTGATATCCATGCACAGGTATAGAAATAGTACTAGGCTGGACACTGACTGGCATGGGGACAATCAAGGTCTTTGGCAAAGCACAAATAATGCATTTGGTAAAATAGCTACAAGAACACTATTAATGACACAAAAACAATTTTACAGCATGTTAAAAGAAAGCAGTGTAATAGGAAAAAATATTCCCACTTAACCAGAGTTTGTACAGAGCTGAAGTAGAATTCTAGAAGGAGAGGAACAACTGAGCTTTAACATCCACTATAAATGACCATTCTTGGTGTGATGTACTTTGTTTTCTTTTTCATTAAGTTCATACATTTGTATCATGGTGAACTCAGTTCCCTCCCTTTTTCTCATAATGCTTTCTAAAAAAAATTACAATTTATTAATCTTATGAAATTATGGGTTTCATTAAGGCATTTCATGCATGCATGCAATATACTTTGATCATCTCCAATCCACTGGTATCATAGTCTGCTCCCCTAGATGAAGAGCTGTAGGCAATTAGTGACTGTTGAGAGAAGGAGAGTCAGACTTCCCCAGGGATGACACCTCAATCTGATTAGACGGTACCAAGTGGTTGGCTCCCCACATTTTTGTCTTATTACTGTCTGTCCTTTCCCAGGCCCTAGAGACTTGCCTTTATGACCACTGATAAGAGATGATGTCTGTATTGATTAACTCTTATAAATTAGGCTTATTTCTATAGTTATCTGTGGGAAATCAACTAGATACTACCCTTTCCTATTTGGAGGGGAGTGGGTATATATGTATGTGTAATTGGATGTGTGTGGTAATACGGGAGTGTTTTACTTAAACAAATATATTGTAGAATATGACTTTAACTATGTCAAGATGTGTTGCACTTGTTTGTGCTGCATGTGTTTAACCTGGAGCATATGTGGAAGCCAGGAAACCAGAAATTGGTCACATGATGGACATAGGGAGGGAGGATAGTAGAAAATAGTTTAAAAGAAAGGAGATAGTGAAGACACTGGGAGCAGAAAGGTACAGAGTGATGGGGATGGGGAAGCATTAACCAAAATGAAGTGTGCCTGAAGAAGCTGCATGGGAACCCAAGTTAAAAATATGTAATTATATCAAGAATAAGAACACATGTGAAATGAAATAATGGGTCTGGGAAATATGGGGAGCTAAATGTCTAATCAGGGAGAAGGGAATGCATGAGGAAAAAGATAGAGGGGTCTGCTTAGCCAAAACTAAGAATGTAAGTAGAAGCTGTATGAAGCCTCATTAGTTTGTAAGCTAATTAAAAACATGTATTCTATAAAAAGAGGTGCCCTGCATAGGTGAACAATGTTGCTCAAAGAAGACACGTGTTATTAAATGAGAACCTAAGTGTCAAATACACTGCTACCTCCCTATGAGTTATTGATCAGGGAGACCCTAGAGGCACCCCAAACAATACAAGCTATTCTACTGTTCTTGGTTTTCTTCCATAACTAGACAGTAAGAGCCTAGTGCTAAAGACATGATATCCATTGATTGTAGGCCATGGAGAAAGCAATCTTGAACTGACTAGGAAACACTCTCCCTGCTGTCTAGTTTTCATTCTGCTGGAGGTGCTATTCAGGCTGCTGTGGGAAAAGACATCAACGGTCTTACCAAGCACAGCTCCCTGCCTGCCACGCTATAGATTTGCCTGGGTTCTCACTGTGCAATAGTGAGCATGACTCCTGTGGGGGATGAGTGTCAACCAATCCTCTCTTAATTAGACTTGAAGGATGCTCTACAAGAGGAAATTCACGCTTAGTACTGTAAACATGATCAGAAACCATGACTAGGGAAGTCAGGGCCAAGGGGAGAACCCATTGATACTGCTCTGCTTAATAGACATGTTGTCAAATGCCTTATAAATATTTATGTTTCTATCCATAGATTTAACATTGGTCAGAGAAGCTTCTCTGAAGTGGGCAGTGGTTAAGACAGAGGCTCATAACTGGTAGAGCTTTGAGTGAGTGCTCACCCATGGAGAGAATTCAATGTAAAGCTGGATGACGAAGAAGAATGCTATAAAATACTGTTCTTCGGGCACGACATGGCTGTTTCACACATGAACTCACCGTAGCTGTGTTTACATGTACAAGACCTACACAAGATCAAGCCAGTTACAAATCCCAGCATGGAGGGTAGAGCAGCTTCTGAGCCCCATCTCTAGCTGAGGAGCTATTGGCAGTTGATGGCTGTTAGAAAGAGGAGACACTTTTCTTTGTGGCATGGCCATCGACTGGTATCCCATGCCCCAGTGCATTACCACATATCTATACACATATGGGAAGCACTAATTGGATTCACTGTGTTAGGAAAACAAGGAAACACGAAGTTGAAGTAATGAGGAATGTGTATTGGGGAGAGGATCCCTAAGAAATAGGAGAGAGGGAATAGGAGTTGGATATAATCAAGGTGTATTGCAAATATATGTGGCATTTTCAAAGAATAAAACTAGGAAATGTGAGTAAAATTTCCTCACATATGAGTGAAGTATATAGTATGACACACAGCAGTTTCCATTAAGATGAATTTCCATCACAAATAAACATAACAAAAATCATGCTAAGAATTTAGGACTTGCCTAACATGCATGAAACCCCAGGTTTAATGTCCAGTACTAAAAAAAGCAATAAATAAAACTAGCAATCTGGCTTTTGTGTCATTTTCATGATCAAAACTAATGCTCCCTTGTCTCCACTTCCTCTAGCTAACCCCATTTCCCTTTGCAACTGTCTTTATCTGCGGAGCACACCGGGATAGAGTGAACCACTGGGAGGCAACAAAAGGCAGAAGAACCATACTCCTCCCTTAGAGCCTTTGATCATGAACTCATCAGTGGCAGCTTTAATATCTGGGGCGTGCTCTGGGGACTGGTTTCTGTGAGCACAGGGCAAGGGGAGAGTCCCAGTCTAGCAGCCAACTGCTTTGCCAACAACCCATCCTGGGTTCAAACACCACAGTGAGGGAATATTTGTTAAACTTTGGGAAAAAGATGCACCGTCATGAAGAGTGACTCATGACTATGATGGGGGCAGAGACATAGCTGGACTTTGTCCTCTGCAGCAACATGAAGATTTCTCTTTTTCCACAAGACTCCTTCCATTCAGGTGAAACTGAAACTCACAGCTTCAACAAAAGAATTTCAGTGTAAGTCAACATGAAGCAGAGGTGGGTTTTCTTAGACACAAAGAGAAAGACGATTTAAAGGGTGGGGGTTGGGGGGCGAGTGTGAAACACACCTGACAGCATGAGGGTGGATTTCTGGGCTTCTGAAGGGAGATTCCTCAGTAGGTGTCTATTATGGGTATGTATAGCGGATTCTCATGGTTCTCAAGTTACATCTGTAAAGATTGCTAAAAAGGAACCCCCTCTCCTTTTTATTTATTTCCTTAAAAACTTTTCATATGGTATATTTTGATCATATACTTTCCCAACCCCAGCTCCGCCCAGATACCCTCTCCCTGACCACTCAACTTCATAGTCATTCTCACTCTTTAAAAAAAAATGCAAAACTGCCGGGAGGTGATGGTGCATGCCTTTAATCCCAGCCCTAGGGAGGCAGAGCCAGGCAGACCTGTGTGAATTTGAGGCCAGCCTGGTCTACAGATCGAGATCCAGGAGAGGCACCAAAACTACACAGAGAAACCCTGTCTTGAAAAACCAAAAAACAAAACAAAAACATCACACACACACACACACACACACACACACACACACACACACACACACACACATACCACAAAACACACACCATAAAACATACACACACAGCACAAAACACACACACACACACACACACACACACACACACACACACACTCACTCACTCACACACACCACAAAGCATACAGACACATACACCATAACAAATTAAAGAAATAAAAAAACATGGAGTCTGTTTTGTTTTAGTAACTATTTCTGAGCATGGGTCCTGGCCTAGGGTGTGTTTGATGTATCAGTGTCACTCTGTTGAAGAAAACTGATTTTCCCTCTCCTAGCAGCTATCAATTACAAATAGCCTCTTGATTAGTTGTGGGACTTTGTGTCTGGTTCCTCTATCTATGCTGAGGTCTTGTCTGGTCTGCACTCCTGCAGCTCTGGTGCATGCTGTCACAGTCTCTGTGAGTGTCTAAGTGCTGTTTCTGTGGAGTTGCCCAGCACCTCTGGCCCTTACAATCTTTCTGCCTTCTCTTCTGCACAGATCTCAGAGCCTTGAGGGGAGACATCCCATTTAGGGCTGAGTGTGCCGTAGTCTCTCATTGTCCACACATTGCCTAGTTGTGGGTCTTCATGTTAATCCTGCCCTCTGTAAGAAGCTTCTATAATGAGAGATTGTTGTTCAGAGATGTAGCTAGCAAGGTAAAAAGTTAAATGCTTTCCTTTTGTAAACCAAGTTGTAAGGTGAGCTTTAAGGGATATTATTTACATTTAGGAAGGAGAAGGGAGTGCTAGAAACAAAAGCTTATATGTAATTCATGCAATGTCTTTGGCTTATTTTCATTTTATTTTACTTTTTTTAGTTTTTATTGTGTGTGTATTGTGTGTGTGTGTGTGTGTGTGTGTGTGTGTGTGTGTGTGTGTGTGTGTGTGTGTGTGTAGTGGGGTATGAATGTGTCATTATGTGCCTGTGGTGATCAGAGGACAATTCTGTGGATTTGCTTCTCTCCGTTTACCTTTGCACGTATTCCAGACATTGAACTTGGATTGTCAGACTTGTGCATCCCATCATATGGGTCCTACTGGTGACATCTTTGGGGTGTCTATAGAAAGGCATTAACTGCTTCCATAGATAATTTTGGATTCATTGGTGGTGTCTGAAGTTTTCTAACTGTTAGTGTGGCAGGGAAGTCAGGTCTGGGATGTGGAGCCTGCTTTCCTTCCCATGTTCTCCACCAAGTCCCCATAATTTTCCCTGTCTGTCTATCCTGCCTTGGTGCTGAAAGGTGAAATTCTTCAGCCTAGTGCAGGATGAGCTCAGCCCCATCTTTCCTGCAGATCTTGGCTTGGTGACTGGATTAACTACATGGAGGCAAGAGCTTGATGATAATTCAGTCTGGACTCCCAAGGATGAGCCAGGCCTGTGGCAAGTGGTATTCATCCGGTCGCATTAAAAAGTCATGGCAGGCATCAATGCTTCCAAGAAATGCCAGGAGAAGGCATCCAGGTGTTAACCTTGCTCTCCTCTCTCTTTCAGAAAGAGAAGATACATGCTATAGACAGCAAGAAGGCAGACGAGAGTCAAGTCCACAGCCCTGGACCCAGAGCTTTTTGGCCCAACATCTGAGAATGACTCAGTTGCTGGAAAGATGATCTGTTTGGTGACAGCCTAAGTTTGCATTCTGTATTAACTGCATTAAATTATAAAAACCACTGCAACATACAATGGTTGACTTCAGGATTCTTTCTACTCATAGTTACCATCAGCTTTGAGCACACACTCTGATGTAACCCCTAGAAGGTACTGGGAGAGAGAGCGTATACAGATATACATGAGGACTCTTCTCTTGCTCTACCTTTGTCCCCTCAGGGCCACATGGTAGCCCTATGCAGCTAGGTGAGGGTAGAGATTCCTGGATGGCAGTTCATGGGCAGACAGACAGACAGACATAAAGGCAATGATTCTGCCAATAAAGTCCTTTTCCTCCTTCTTTCCTCACGCTGGCTCCATGCTGGGAGCCTGTGATTTTCCTGTTCCAAAACAGCTTAATTTATAGTTTTTGAAGTTTGTATAGGACTTAGCAAGGTCTGGCCACATTTTCTTAGGAGGTCTCAGAGAGAAAAATTCCTATCATAAGCCAAGACAATACCACAAAATGCAGGTCTGCACTAGTGATGTGAACTGGGATCTCCCGGGTACTATTAGCTATGATGATAGGCCCACCCATCTATGATGGTGTGATCATACATTTCTAAACATTTTGATAATTTATCTACACAGTGTTATAAAATAATTCATAGATCATTTCATTCAATGGCTTTATGGAGCTGACCTGGACATAGAGGATGAGTAACCATACTCTTGGGATATGAAATTCCAAGTACATAACAAGGAATACAAGCACCATAGATATGGCCCTGGTTATGTGAGGAATAATGCATCTCAGTATGCCTTAGACAAAGGTATGAATAATGTCCTTGAAGGAATAGGGTAGGGGCATATTGGATAGACCAGAATGGTCATTAGTAGTGAACACAATATCTGTGCAGCACTTAGAATGACAGAGAAGTTTCTCTTGTTAGAATTTCATTACACGGATTCTCAGAGACAGTGACCTTGATCAAACTGAAAACAGGAATGGTCAAGTTCCACCTACAGAGAAGCTCCAGGACTTAGAGTTCTAGCATTTCTCAGTGCATTTGTGGATTGTTCCTGCTTTCCTGAAGCCTTTTAGGTGTGTCTGTGGCTAGGGTATGTTTCAATCCAGAATATCAAAAGCTTTGGGTTTACAAAGTGCTTCTACCTAATCGTACGGTAGAGTCTACATATGTGGCACCCTCAGGTAGACCGTCCTCCACTTCTGCTCCTTCCACTTATCACTACATCCCTGGCAGCCCACCCCAGAGCTTCTGTTTAACCTCTCCATCTCTCCCTCTCCCTACCACCCACCTCTCCACTGCCTCAGTCTCTGATTGTCCCACTCTCCTGACAGTGTGGCCTCTCCTTATCGTCTCCAAAGCACACATGAGGTCCATGTTGTTGAGCTGCTTTCTCATGATGGGGGGCAGGAGGGCTCCGGAGGCAACATCTGAAATAATGCAAGGGCAAGGAAGTGGGAGAAGAATATGAAAAGGGCAAATCTACCAAGACCATCAGGAATTCTCATTCTCCCAACAGAAAGATTTATTTGAGAAATTGAAGCCAACTGTCAACAAAGAGGCAGAAGAGTCACAATTTTAGAGCATGTCCATTAGTCTCAGCTGGAGTTGGGGCAGGGGAGGAAACCATAAGACTGTGTGTCTGGCACTATCCCAAGTGGGTACTTCATCTTGTCACTATTTGCTCAACTGGATCTCTAGGGGAATCCAAGGGCTGATATCACGTGGTTTTTCGTCATGCCTGATGACAGCCTGCTGCTGTTGCTTAGACTCTCCATTCTTCTGCGCTGGCCAAGTGTGTAGGGATACTACTCATGTTCAGGACCTGGCTCCCTTCTTGTCCCTCAGTCTGAATGCTAATTAATCAGACACCAAGGACTCGTAGAAACAAAGCTGAAGAGCCATAGCCAGCCATGTGCAACACCCACCTCCCCCTTCAGCTCCTGACAGGTTTTATTGTCCGCGTGCATGGGATTACACTGGCATGTTCTTTGATTCCTCAAAAGAAATAAGAACATGTGTAAGTCAGGTGGCTACATTTGAACCACTATCAGACTGGTGGGTAAGAATCCTATTAAGTTTTAGTAGTGTTCAAAAGATTCTTTTTATTTATTTATTTTCTTTTTTAATAAATATTTTTATTTTGTAATTAATTTAATTTTACATATCAACCACAGATTCCCCTGTCCTCCCTCCTCCCACCCCCTAACTCCCCCCCCCCCCCCCAATTCACCTCTGATTCCCACCTCCTCCAAGGCAAGGTCTGCCCTGGGGAGTAAGCCCAACCTGGTAGATTTAGTTGAGGCAGGTCCAGTCCCCTCCTCCCTACACAAAGGCTGAGCAAAGTGTCTCAGCATAGATCCTAGGTTCCAAAAAGTCAACTCATGCACCAAAGACAGGTCCTGGTCCCACTGCCTGGGGACCTCCTAAACAGTTCAAGCTAATCAACTGTCTCACTTATCCAGAGGGCCTGGTCCAGTTCCATGGGGGCTCCTCAGCTATTGGTTCACAGTTTATGTGTTTCTGCTAGTTTGACTATTTGTCCCTGTGCTTTTTCCAATCATGCTCTCAATAGCTCTTGCTCATATAATCCCTCCTCTCTCTCTCTGACTGGACTCCCGGAGCTCCACCTGGCGTTTGGCTGTGGATCTCTGCATCTGCTTCCACCAGTCACTGGATGAGAGTTCTATCATGACAGTTAGGTTGTTCGGCCACCCTATCACCAGAGCAGGTTAGTCCAGGCACTCTCTCAACCATTGCCAGTAGTCTATAGTGCAAGTATCTTTGTGGATTTCTGGGGACCTCTTTAGCACTCTGCTTCTTCCTACTCCCATGGGGTCTTTATTTATCATGGTATCTCTTTCCTTGTTCTACCACTCTATTCCTGATCCAGCTGGGACCTCCCAGTTTCCCCCCGACCCTAGCCCTCCATTACCCACCCTCACCCCCAGTATGCTCATGTAGATCTCATCCATTGCTCTGTCTCTCGGCAACCCCTGTGTCTTTCTTAGGGTCCTCTTTACTAGGTAGCCTCCCTGGAGTTGCAAGTTGCAGTCTGGTTATCCTTTGATTTACATCTAGTATCCACTTATGAGTGAGTACATACCATGTTTGTCTTTCTGAGTCTGGGTTACCTCACTCAGGATGACTTTTTCTAGTTCCATCCATTTTCCAGCAAACCTCATGATGTCATTGTTTTTCTCTGCTGAGTAGTACTCCATTGTGTATATGTACCACATTTTATTTATCCATTATTCAGTTGAAGGGCATCTAGGTTGTTTCCAGGTTCTGGTTATTACAAATAATGCTGCTATGAACATAGTTGAGCATGTGTCCTTATGGTATGATTGAACATTCCTTGGGTATATGCCTAAGAGTGGTATAGTTGGGTCTTGAGGGAGGTTGATTTCCAATTTTCTAAGAAAGTGCCATATTGATTTCCAAAGTGGCTGTACAAGTTCGCATTCCCACCAACAGTGTAGGAGTGTTTCCCTTGCTCCACATCCTCTCCAACATAAGCTATCTTCAGTGTTTTTTTTTATCTTAGCCATTTTGATGGGTGTAAGATGTTATCTCAGAGTCATTTTGATTTGCATTTCCCTGATGATTAAGATTCTTTTTAAATCCATAACCAAAACATTGTACAATTTAGGATTCCTAACAAATAATCTTAAAAGCACTAAAAAATTTTGAGGCAAAGGAAGGAATACAGCAAACAAGGACCTCCAATCCACTTCTTTACATAAAGTGTCAACCTTGGAAATCCCAGGAACTGGGAAACTTTTATATTTATGGAACACACAGTTATAAGCATCAGCATTTAAATTATTTCACATGCCAGTGAGGATCATGGCTCCAGAGTGGCACAAAGATCTGTCCAAAGTCAGAGGCTGTGACAAGATTAGGTACCACATCTCTCAAATTTAGCACATACCTCCCTCTGTCACACTGCTTGGGCAGATTTCTATAGAGTTGAGATGAAATTTATTTCATTGCTCTAGACCTGTAAGGACATTTTCATATCAGGAACTCTAGTGTAGCAGGCTTTCTCTTGGACCACCAACCAGCTCCCAAATCATGACATGGAGACTTATTGTTAGTTATGAATGCTCAGCCTTATCTTATGCTTGTCCCATTAGCTCTTATAGCTTATTTTAACCTGGTTCTCTTCATCTATGTTTTGCCTCAGCTACTTTTCCTATTTCTTCTGTGTTTGGCTGGCTGGCGGCTGCCTGCCTGGCTGGCCCTGGGCATCTCACTCTCTTTTCCCCTAGTTGTCTCTTCTCTTCCCTCTTGAGCCTGGATTCCTCCTACTACTTATTCTCTCTGCCTGCCAGCCTGCCTATCCCTCTACTGCCTAGCTATTGGCTGTTCAGCTTTTTATTAGACCAATCAGGTGCCTTAGGTAGGGAAAGTAAAACAAATGCAACACATCTTTAATAGTTAAACAAATGCAGTATAACACACCTTTACATAGTTAAAGTAATATTCTAAAATACTCTGGCATTTTAGTAAAAAGTAAATTTGCTCACCTGTTCATAGAATATAATGCTCTGTAGAAGATAAAAATTGCAAAAGAATGACCATATGTTCGACTGTACATTATAAGAGGTGTCAGGAAGGACAGGACATGTAGCTGTGTATAGGAAACAAAGAGATATCCTTGTACCAAGGAACTGTGGAAGGAGGCAGAAGATGAACACTAAGTGATAGACATTCTGGCCAGGAGGTGAATATGGAACAATACATTCAGTTATGTTGTGAGGGTCAAAAGAAATGGTAGCTGCTGCAAGACAAGATGCCACTAAGCTGACCTCTCTTTTCTGCAAGGACAGTCAGGTGAACAAGGTGGGGGTCACCACCAACAAGGAGCATGGTTCTCTCTGTGTACATCTCATGTAATAAAACCTTAAACAAGAAGAAGATTCAGCAGCTAAGTGAGTATCAAACAGTACAATTTTCCTACAGCTTTCACAGCACAATTCTCTCTAGTATGTTTGCCCACAAAAATATCATTGCAAGGGAAACCAAGAAGTGCCAATAATCTTGAGGATTTGAATTGTTTCTTCTGTATCCTGGGATTGTGGATGGTGTGCCTTGCTTCAGTTTGGTTATTGTACATAATGACTCTATATTGCTTTCACAGTAAGGGACATGTTTTAATTCATTCCTTTCTTCCTTAGGTCAGATAACCTCTAAGAACCATGGACAGTCTAAAAGTGGCAAGAGAGGACTGACCTGTGGAGGGGGAGGGAGTCTAAGGACAGAGCTAGATAAGGCCTAGGGTTCTAGGGAATACACTTGGTGGGCTGGGCAAAGAGAACAGTATAGCATGAGCCCCCTCCCCTCCCTGGTGTCCTCACAGCTCATCTTTCAAGGCCAGGAGCTCTGAGCAGGAATGTCCAGGGGAGAACTCAGGATGCCTGTTGCACCATGTATCATACCCAAGAAGCTTTCCTGAGCTTAGAGCCCAAGCTTCTCTAAGCCATCCCTAAAGCTGATGGTATGCTGGGAATTCTTAATGCATTGCCAAGAGCAACCAATCCCAAATGGAATTTAGATAGACAGGGATAATCACTTTGCTTTTCAGACAAACCCACATTTGTTTTTCTTCTTTAATTTTGAAAAACATAATTAATAGCAGAACACTGGGGATCACACAGCAATGATAATTTACAGGCACATTTATTATGCAAATAATTGAACTGATTACATACATTATATCCTGTTAAGTATTGAAAACTCAAGCAGCTGTAAGAGGACTGGGTCTGCTTTTGCCACACTGAGTGTGGCCTGGGGTCTGGAGAAGATTAACTTGGATCAGGGTTTTAAAGACCTCGAAGGAAGTCTGAGGTTTTACAGAATGATTTTTTTTTAATTTATCTCAACAAGTTTTAAGAGTAAAAATGAAAGAACTGCTACTAGAAATGCCACAGCCTCCACCAGCCATTTTAAGACCGAACGTGATTAAGCCATGCTGTGTTTTTCAGCATCTTGCAATCATGATCGTGAAAATAGCCTTGTTCTACGGGCTATATTAAAACACTGATGTTTGCTCATCTGTCTCAAAATTTCCCAAAGCATATAGGAGTCCTGCTGGAATATTCATCTCTCTGTGGGATGGAGACTGTAGTGTCCACTGACCCCTAGACTGGAGCTCCTGACTGTGACTCACACAGAAGACTGGGCTCAGACTCACTCCATGGGACCTGTAGGTGCCTCTGAGCTGGCTGGCAACCCAACTACTGGTCAGACACAGGCACCTGGTGATGGGATTCCCCTCTCCCCAGGACACTCATGGGACCTCTCTCAGTTTGTCTACACCACCCCAAGACCAACATTTCCTCTCATGTCACTTTTGGGAACCATTTCCTCTATACCCCTCCTGCCCCCAGCTTCAAACCCCCCTTTTACTCTCCTCTTCAAATTTACTTTTGTTTACAGAAAAGTTCTAGAAAGTCCTTTGGAATAAACCCTTTTGCATTTAAAATTGCAAATTTAACTCTATGTCATTTATAACAGAAAGAAAAGGCCATCTTTTGATTAAGTTGTTTATTTACTTAGAGATAAAAATCTCAGGACTGCATCATGAACCTACATCTGACCTCTCCAGGCTTTGAGAGGCCCCCATTTCTTTGTGCCTTGGCATTGCTAACAAAGGAAGCTCAGTCCCCTCCAGAGTCAACCACATGGGGTCAACAGCAAAGCCTAACCCAAGAAAAGAGTATTTAATTAAAAAAATTGTCATAAACAAATCAATACTGAATTTTAAAAATATCAAGTGCAGACTTGTAAAAATATATTAGAAGCTCAATGCACAAAAACCAGCATAGCACATGGCAAGTAGACCATAATTTTTAATAATATTTGTATTATTAAATACACAGAGAATTTGGATCCACACATAGTAGGCATTTTAACCTTCTTTTGCAAATGAGAGGAGAAGAGCTCTGCATGATCACATACCCTTAGACTAGAGCTTGGACTGAAATCCAGGTCAGGGCTAACAGCCCCTCACCTTCTGCCTTGTGATCCCAGCGGAAACAGGAGCCAGAAAAGGGATAACTGGCAGGCTGCAGCCCATCTCCAGGCCTGGGCTTCCATCTCTAAAGAAGCTGTTTATGCAGCTGCACTCACAGAGACTTTGTTCCTGTCTATACTAATCACCCTACTGGTGTCATGTACTCACTTAAGTCTCATTCTGAAGGTCCACTCTTTCAGGAATTCTCACATTGTGGGCAGTTTATTATGCAAATGAGCCTCAAAGCTCTCTGTGCTCTTGGTTGAAATGTGTTTTAAAAGATAAGATGGTCTTTTTTTTTTTTTTCCCCTGCAAGCCAGAATTCATTGCACTGAAGGACAATAGAAGCTGAAAGGCTGTCCTTGGCAGAGGGAAAGTGTGAGATACACAGAAGCTAAATTCTGCTCTTAGTGGCCTGGAGCAAGGAATCCTGTTCTTTCCCCGTCAGGGAAGGCTTTCTTTCCTAAGAAGTCCTTTGTGAGCATGGGATGGCAGAGCCCATGCCAGAAACTGAGAAGAGACAGGACCTAGCGGAAGATGTGTGGACAGCATCTCCTTGTTCAAGAGGGCTTGAGTTTCTCCTCACAAGAGCAAATCTGCATTCGAAGCAATAAAACAGTTTCAGATGTATTGGTCCTAATTACATAGAGATTTCTGTAAGTCATTTGTTATTGTGCAAAAGCCCTAGAAGCATTCCAAACTTGGATGCTCTTCTTTGTCTAGCTCTGTGAGCAGTCCCTGTAGACCCCTCCTTCCTCCCTTCCCATCTCTCCCTCTTTCCCTTCCTCTCCCATCTTCGGTCTAATGAGTTTCTTTATTGAAGAACAATCTCTAGTTTTATGCCAACCTTTCCACTAATACCAGCCTTGGCTCTCTTGTAGAACACAAAAACTCATCTTTTCCACTGGATTACAAATCTCTGCTAAGAGGATCCTGGGCTCTTCAGCTGAGTTGGTGCTGACCCTACAGTTGGTTCTTTCTTATAACTGAACCCCACAGCTCTCCTGGGATTAAACAGAGCTCGAAATTCTCAGAGACTAGAAATGCTTCAGGAAGTTACAGAAGAAGATATATGTGAGGCAGGGTGATAGATACTGGTCGATTTTTATTCTTCTACAGGTAGCTACCCAATTGGACTGACACCATTTGTTGAAGATGCTGTCTTTTCTCCAGCGAGTACTTTTGGCTTCTTTGTTAAAAATCAGGCATCCATAGATGTGTGTAGTTATGTCTGGGTCTGAATAAGAGGATCAAATGGGAAGGGGTTAGGGAGGGAAGTTGCCTTTTAAAAGCCATGTGGAGTCCTATTATTCTAGAAGCTTAATTAAAAAAACACAAACAGAATTTAAACCAAGATACCATACAATGGGGGAGACAATATCCCCACTAGACCCCATCATATGCTACTGAGTAAAATTCCCAGTGCCAAGAATGAGTTACAGCTAATTGAGTCATTGGCTAAACAGGCCCCATAAATCCTCCCAAACATTACAAGTAATTGCCAATGCTATTGATAAGGCTCCAGAACAGGGCGAGAAGGCTCTATTGCTGAAGACACCACTTAATCATAACATTGAACATGGAGAAATCAAACTGGAGCTCAGCTAGAAACTTCACAATTGCTGACTAGTGCCCCTAGTGCTGGAAGGTGCTATAACATGCTCCTGGAAATACAATTGTCAATCTCCATCAGCTATGAACCTCATGGCCTACAAGAGCTACCTGCCTCAAGATACACTGGTACATTACTGGCAAATATTATGAGAGTAATTGGCCACCTTTTAATTTGATTTAAACCACACTACACAAGATGGAACCCACACCTGACGCATTTAATGAGGTTAAGAACCTGAGAAAAAGGTGCATGAACTCCAGGGTAGAACTATTCTATTCTAATAAATAAAAATCCAATAAAATGACTCCTAGTGATATACTGAATGCCTATTGATCAGTGCATGGCTCAACCTTCATCAGAGAAGTTTCTTCTCACAGTAGATAGAAATTAGCACAAACACTCACAACTCGACAATGTACAAACTTTAGAACACTCAAACATAAATGGAATGTCTTTATCAGACCCCTTCCCTCAAAGTTCAGGGATCCACTTGGAAGAGAAGACAGAAAGACACTAAAAACCTATGACAGATGACCCCAAGGAAACACCATTTTCCAGACACAATAGAGTTGATGCACATATGAACTCACAGGGACTGTGACAGCATGCACAAGAGCTGTGTGAATTTTGCCAGGAAAAAATCCAAACATGGAGAAGGGAAAGTGGGCACAAAGTCCCACCCCTAGTCACAGAAATGTTTACAGTTGATAGCTGCTGATAGAGCAGCAATTATTTTTTTCCACTGGAGTGACATTGATGTATCAACCACACTCCAGGGCAGCCGTCATGCTCTTCAGTAGTTGACCAATGCAACATACTTTTCTTTTGTTTTGTTCTTTTCCATTTTTTTGCTTGTTTTGTGTGTGTACTTTTTTGTTATTGTTATGATTTGACTCTTTCTTTTTTTGTTTTCTTGGTTCTTTTTGAGAGAGAGAGAGAGAGAGAGAGAGAGAGAGAGAGAGAGAGAGAGAGAGAGAGAATGAAATTGGTTGGGTAGGGAATAGAGAAGATCTGGGAGGAACTGGGGGAGGAAAAAGAATATGATTGAAATATATTTCATGAGAAAATTAAAATAGTGAAAGAAAACATTGTAAAAATGCAAAAAGAAAATCGCCTTCACAGCTACTTTCCAGCCTAAGAGCAAAAGTCTGGACAAGAAAACCCTGGCAGACACTCTGTGACACTTCACCAGAAGAAACACCATGGCAGAGCTGTTTCCTTGGTCAGAAATGAATCCTAACTCCAAGTCACCCTAGACTCCAGTCCTGATCAATATTGCAGGGAGTTTACTCTATTCTCTGGCCGTAAATTAAAGGGTACTCTGTCGTGAGAGAGATGCCAAGTGCACTGGCAAAGTAATTCCTTGTTTCAGTGTAACAGTGAGTTTCCTGTCCCACAAAGTGACCAGGATAAGTGTATTGCATTGACCATCTTGCCTTTGAACTTGAAGAGTATTCATGGGTGGCAAATGCAAAGTTACCCATGATTCTTTATTCTGGAAGAAGACCTTGCTTTAATATCTAAATTTTAAATGGTTCATATTACAACTATGGCTAATTTAAATTGTATTAATAGCATAAATTTATCTATTAAATATGGGTTTGAGATTTCATTGAAGTTGTAATGGGAAAATTTTAACATTAAAATTTATTAGTCACCTTTATAACACACATGTCCATATTTGCTAATAGGTTAAAAAAAAAGTGTTAAGTAATGCAAGTCTGTCATACCTGAACAGAGAAACTGTAAGGGACTCAATCTATTGATCCACTTATTCAAAAACACAGATGTTGATCCATGTCACTCTACAGAAGTAGATGTTGGTCTTCTTCCTGAGAAGTCTAATTAGAAGCATTAGTCATTACTGCTGCTTTGGTAAGACTGTCATCGTTTATTATTTTTCCTTAAAGTGGGATGCCCTTGGTAATGAGAAACGCTTCATGGCAAGCCGTAAAAGGCTTGCAGTTACAATGGAAGAAAAAAGAGACGGCAATCAGGCATCACTCTGCAGCCACTCCGCCCGTGCACACGGTGGCTGACTTTTAGTATGGACACTGTGGGTGTGGGCTGTAACAAATAGACTTCACTTTGCACAAACAGTTTTACTCCTCCCTTTCTCTTTTTTAATCTTTCTTCCTCTATATCCCTGTCTCTCAGAAAAAGGATTTTGAGGTTGTTAATAGGACTGGAGATAGAGGGAGGAAAAAAAACCCCAAAACAGAAAAGCAGATAATGTATGGCATTATTTTAAATTTTACTAATGTTCCAAACTTTTCCAAAATCAAAGGTGTATAAGAGATGCTATGAGATGAGACTGCAAACCCTGATACAATAGTTATCAAGTATCTGGTAACTGAGGCAGCCTGTCCTGGACAAGGTCTTGACTGTGGGGTGAAGCTCTTGCTATAGAGCAAGTGTCACTCTGGAGTGCCTTGTCTGAAGGTGGTAACCCTTACCACCCTCTAGATCAGAGGCCACTACCAGGCAGGGAAAGGCACAGGGCAGTTTTATTCAAGTCACAGGCTGGGATTTGGATTACTGTAGTTATATAGGCACCTGCGCGTGGGTTTCAAGTTTCTGTTTTTGTTTCTGCATGTGCATTTTAAGTGAGACTCACTCAGAAAATAAACTGATCTCACAGAGTAGTTGTCTTGTCCCAAGCTTGCACATACAAGGCGCACAAGGGCAGTTACAGTCCCATGTTCTCCCCTCCCTCTCCAGGGCAGCCTTGAGGTCATTACCAAAAGATTGAATGGACTTGTTAGTGCCCACATTTTCATGACTAGCCTCTATCCCTGTGCCCAGGATTTTGGCTGAGACTCTAATTATTTCATTCTCATGCTCTTTTTCATCCCTTAATGCACTGGGCAGTCAGCCTCACCCTCAGAGCATAGAAATGGGCTGCATGTCAGAGACCCATCTGCTCCTAATGGTTTGCAGCATGGTCTCTTCTATTTCAACTTAACTATGATGCCAGGATGCTGGGAGTTGATTGGCTGGTGCCAGCAACTCCTGAGAACGGGTGGGCTGTCTACTTCTGGCTGCATCTTAAGTTCTCATTATTTATCCAACTAATTGAGTAAAGTATCTATGAGAAAGCAGGACAAATGCTTTTGAAATTTTGAGTGGTTTAATAAAATCATTAGATGGTTACTACATACTGCATAGCCTTCTTTGTTTGTTGTTAGTATTACTGTTTTTAAACATTTATTTATATTTATTTTTATTTTATGTGTATGAGCATTTGCCTGAATACATTTATGTGCACCACATACATTACAAAGAAAATGATTTGTTTTTTAAACAAGGTCTCATTGGGTATCCCTGATCAGTGTGGATCCTACTGTGGAGACATGATTGACTTAAACTCATAGAGATCTGCCTGCCTCTGCCTCCCTGCTACTGGGATACAGGCCTGTGCCACCATGTCAGGCTTTGTTTTTAGTATTGTTAAGCACTGTTGGACTTAAATAATTTATGTGTGTTTGTCTCCTGTGGTATGGTACTCAAAGGTCTCAACTCTGTACAGAGAAACGTCTTCAGGTTGATGACAAGAGTCATTTTGACAAGGTGTTGGTAATCATGGATGGCTTCCTAGCGATTTGTTCTGACAAGATGTTGCAGACCATCTTGGAATATTCTCATATCTAAAATTAAACATTTACTCAAGCATCTCTGGTTATTATAATGATATTTATTGCTTCTGGTCTTTAGGCCTCTCCAGTGTTTAGAACTGTATGGTATGCAAATTTTGAAGATCAAATATACCAAGAATTCATTACATTTTACTCTGCCTCATCAAATTTTTATCTCTTCTTTCTCTTGTGCCAAAACATCTCTCAGTCTCAATATTATCAATAATCATTTCTTTTTCCTAGATTACAATAAAATATCTATATATAAATAAAATAGCCAAACATAACTGACTAAGTTTCAAGTTATGTCCCCAATTTTGTCTGTCCTTACAATGTCTCTCCTGTCCCAATTTCTTTCCTGATCACTGACAGAAGAAAGGAAAGGTTTAGTTTTGCTTACTATTAAAGAAAGGTTCAGTGCATCATGGTCGGGAAGTCAAGACTGCAGGGACGTGGGGGAGGTGTTCACACTGCGTCTGAAGTCAGAAGAAAGCAACAGAGGGGGGGACGCAGAGAGAGTCTAAAGGAGGGAATGAGAGGGAGTGAGAGTACAGCCAAAGTATGTAACTGAAAGAAATTGTTTACATGAAACCCAACATTATGGAACATGGATATACACTAATGAATTTGTGTGTGTGCATGTGTATGTGTGTGTGCATGTGGATACCAAAGGAAAACCTCAGGTATCATTCCTCAGACGCTATCTGCCTTGTCTTAGAGACAGGATGACTCCTTGACCTGGAACTCACCAATTAGACTAGATTGGCTCCAGAGGCCCAGGAATCCACTTGTCTGCACCAGCTTTGGGAGTCTAAGTGCACACTGTTGAGTCTGGGTTTTGGAGACTCAGCTCAAGCCCTTGTGTTTGCAAAGCAAGTTCTTCACAATTCAGCTGTTTTCCTGGCCCCGTTTTCTCTTTAATTCAAACAGTAAAATAGGAGTGATGGTAGCGTCTGTCTTAGAAGATTGTACCCGTGAACTGGAGTTCCTAGGACCAAGAATCTCCAAGGCTGATGGACTAAATAGAACTTCTGTGGATATGGGCAAGTAGTATGTTACAGATCTAGAGCAAAATTATCTTAAGCTGTCTTTACCCAATAACGTTTGTTGCCTACTTTCATGTTTGACTTAACAACCTTATGATGAGCACGTAAAAATTATTTTAGAATATATAAACAGAACTATAACTTCCACCAACTGAAAGGTTAAAAATGTATCATATACACTCTGAGGCCTATGCAGAGACTTCTCTTTGCTTTAACCAACCTACTGGATGTTTCCACCAATGTATTTAGAATATTCTTTGATTTATGACTTTCTTCATTTTATAAACTTCATATAAGTATAAAACATAAGTATGAATATAAATATAAAGGCTTAATTGAACTCCTACCACACTGAAATATGGTATTTGAGGAAAAGAATCTGCCTTCCCAGACCATGGTCACTCATATTTGACTCCAGAAGAAACTCTCCCTTATTGGTTTTTAGGTAAGAGCTGTGTTCTTACGTCAGCATGCTGTAGGTGAAATGTGAATGTGTGCTAAATATCTTAACAACACCTGTCAACTAGTCTGCTGTATTTACTACTATAAGGACTATCTATGTGCAACTGAGATACAGTAATGATAATTACTGTTCCGTTAGGACTCTACTTTGTGAAAGTACTAATGTAGCTACTGTTCCATTTGGACTCTACCTTGTGAAAGCAGGATGAGGCACTCGGGCAAGGGCTTTGACCAAATGTTCATCTTCCTCACAAAACTTATCTAAAAGGATGGTCAGGGTGCTGGCTCCTGAGTTCAAACTAGTAAGGGCTACCATGACAAGGTGACAACAGAGTCGTAAATGTGCAAGTTGAATTCTGATTCTCTACACATTATCCCAATAAAAGATATTTTCTTTGTTTTATTCCTCAAAGCAAATACTTATGCTGGTGAGTTATAAGGAAGACCAGCGCACTTTAAATACAGCCCTAATTCCTTCTCAGAAAACATATTCACATGGGAAATTCTGAGTATTGGTAACTAGAAGTTTGCTTTTGAAGCATCAAAAGAAAATCAAATTTTAAGTTTATTTCCCGAATTAATTTATGATGCCTATAAGAATTAACAAGGAATATTCAAGAGACAGTATTATTTTAACCTTGTAAGAATGTGAAGGCAAAGTAAAGATAAATGGGAAACTCATTTGTAAATGAGATACCAACATGTCTATATTTGCATTTTATTAATGACATCGCTTCCTGAAATTACTGTGAAATGAATATTAACTACAACAATAATTTAGTCAAAACAGCAGGTGTATGAGAATGACAGCAACTAAGAGATAGGAGTCATTTGTATTAGCCTTTAATGGGATAATTTCTTCCTCTACATCTAGAAATACTGAACTTCATTCAGGTTTTGAGACAGCCGAGCTAGAATGTCCTGAGATAAACTCAAAATCAATGAAAGATAGACCTGATGTAATTGAAATAAATAACTACACCTGGCTCCATGGAATGAGTTCAATTTGGTTCACATCTGACTCTCTCTCTCTCTCTCTCTCTCTCTCTCTCTCTCTCTCTCTCTCTCTCTCTCTCATGTGTGTGTGTGTGTGTGTGTGTGTGTGTACATAAGATTAAGATTGACTTATTGAGCTGATAGCATCTCTTTTGTAGAGTCCCCTCACTCTGCTGTCTTTCTTCTCTAGTCCTGGCTGTTGAAATCCACTGACGGCCCTGAGCTCACTTCCCTGTCCATTGAGAACAGTAGCACCTGCTCACCTTCTCCACTTTCATTTTCCACTCTCATCTTTGGTTTCTCACCATGTATGTGGCACTCTGTACCCCGATAAACAGTACTTTAACTGCCCATTTCTGATTGCTTTTACACTACTAGATGTTAGCCAGTCTTCAGTCATCTCCAGGCTCATAGTCGGGGTTCAGCAGCACCAATAACCCACACTCCCATAATGAGTTCTACCAGCCCACACTCAGCCCGGACTTTCTTCAGCTCTGATACAGTTTTTGCTGGTCAGTCATACTTTGTGTTTCAGTTATTATAACTTCATTTGTTTCCTTCCTACATTGCCTTGGCTATGCTTCTTCCCCTTTCCAATCTAAATTATTGTTCCCAATAGTCTCTATAGGGCTGGTGTAGTGGACATAAATTCCTTTACCTGGTTTATGCAATGGGAAGTTTTTTTTTTTAATTCTCCTTCCTCTATGACAGATAGTTTTGCTGGGTACTGTAATCGAGGTTGGCATCAGCATCCTCTTAGAACTTGAAGTGCATTGCTTCAAGCTCTTCTGGCTTTCACATTTTCCATTGAAAAATCAGTCTTTATTCTGATGTGTTTGCTTTGATATGTGACTTGTTTTTTTCTCTTGCTGCTTTCAGTATCGTTTTTTGTTTGTTTGTTTCACATAGTTTACATTTTTACTTTAATATGCCATGGTGAGTTTCTCTTTAGTCCTGTCTACTTGGTTTTTTTGTGTACCTCTTGTGTCTTTCATTAATTTAGGGACATTTTCTTCCATGATCTTGTTGAAGATTTGGTCTATGTCCTTGACCTGAGTTTCTTTTGTGGTCAATTTTGAAGCAATTTCCATGTGCTCCTGAGAAGAAAGTATATTCTGTCATGTTTGGGTAGAACGTTCTATAAATTTCTGTCAAGTTGATTTGATTTATGATGCCATTTAACTCTAGAGTTTGCCTGTTTAGCTTCTGTCTAGATGACCTGTCTCCTTGGGAGAGTGGAGTGCTGAAGTCACTCACAATCACTGTGATGTGATCCTTGTGTCATTGGAGACCTAGTTGTGTTCCTGTTATGAAATTAAGTGCCTGTGTTTGGTCAATGTTACAGTTGTAATATCCTCTTAGTGGATTTTTCCTTCAATGAATATGGAATGTTCTTCCCTGTTGCTTCTGATTTGTCTTGTTTTGATGACTGTTGTGTCAGATATTGGAGTGGCTACACCTGCTTACTTCTTTATTCCATTTGCTTGGAATAACTCTCTCCACCATCTTATCCTGAGGTGGGCCTTATCATTGATGGTGAGGTGTGTTCTTAGAGAAAGCAAAAATATGGATCCTGTATTCTACTGCAATCTTTTCAATTTTGTCTTATTATCAGGGAATTTAAATCACTAATATTGAGAGTTCTTTCTTTGTTCTGCTTTTTAATTTTTTAATTGAAATGTAATTACATCATTTCTCCCCTCTCTTTCCTCCCCAGTTACTCTTTTTTGAACCCCTCCCATGCCCCCACTCTTAATTTGATAGCCGGGTTTTCTTTGTTATTTTCCCATACATATGTCATGTGATGGTACCATCACATAGAGGCTGACAACTTTGCGTTGGACAAACAACGTGGGGCCCATCCCTGAAACTGTTTCTCCTTCTCCCAGCAGTCTTTAGCTGCCTCCAGCTCTTTGTCTAGGGGTGGAGCCCAGAAAACCAGAAACAGTCATCCCTTGATGTTAACATGACCATTGATATTGCCATTGTTTCAATCTTATTTATGTACCTATTTCTAGGAGACTGTTTCACATCAGACTTCCTAGTACTCTGGATCTTACAATCTTTCCATTCACTTTTATAAGAAGTGTCCTGAGTTATAGATACAGAAGCAATGGTATAGATATTGCCACCGGGGCAGGGCTCCTCGTGATTTATTGATCTCTGCATTGTGGTATTCTTTGAAAGGGACCATAGGTGGTGGGTGGTTTGGGAGGGAAATAGCAGGATACAAACAATTTCATAGTGAGGAGTATTTCTGGAAAATGTGTATTGATTCTTGTCATTTTTTTTGTTGTAGTATTGTTACACATCTTGGCTACACTTAATCTTCTCTTACACTGAAGTATTTCTTCTATTATCCTCGGTATAGTTGCTTATGTGAACATAAATTCATTTAGTCTGTTTTTAGCATGGAATTTTTTTCTTTCTCCTTTGATTTCTAATGATAGTTCTGCTTGGTGTAGTAGATTTTGCTGGTATCTTTGTTTTAGAACTCGTAGAAGGCAAGTCAAGGCTATTTTGACCTTCAGAATTTCCATTGAAAGGGTGTGTGTTATTATAAGGAGTCTGCTGTTATATGTGGCTTGTTCTTTCTCTTTTGCAACTTTTTACATTTTTTGTTTGGAACATCAAATGTTTTGATTATTATTTGACATGGGGAGTTTTGTTTCTATTCCTGTCCATTTTGTATTCTATATGCGTCTTTCATCTTAATGGGCATCTCTTTCCAGAGATTTGGGAATTTTTTTTCTATGATTTTGTTGAAAATATTTTCTGCCAACAGCAATGGAGGAGTGTTCCCTTTGCTCCACATCCTTTCCAGCATAAGCTGCCACTTGTGTTTTTGATCTTAGCCATTCTAACAGGTGTAAGATGGAATCTCAGAGTCATTTTGATTTGCATTTCCCTGATGCCTAAAGATGTTCAACATTTCTTTAAGTGTTTCTTGACCATTCGAGATTCCTTTTTCTTTTTCTGTTTTTTTGAGACAGGGTTTGTCTGTGTAGCTTTGCTCCTTTCCTGGAACTGACTTTGTAGACCAGGCTGGCCTGGAACTCACAGAGATCATCCTGCCTCTGCCTCCCGAGTGCTGGGATTAAAGGCGTGCACCCGGCTGAGATTCTTTTTATTGAGAATTGTCTGTTTAGATCTGACCCCATTTTTTAATTGGATGATTTGAATTTTTTGATGTGTAGTTTCTTGAGTTCTTTATATATTTTGGAAATCAGTCTTCTGTCAGATGTGGGGTGAGTGAAGATCTTTTCCTATTCTGTAGGCTGTCCTTTGTCCTATTGATGGTGTCCTTTGCTTTAGAGAAGCTTTTTAGATTCATGAGATCGCATTTATTAATTGCCCATCTTAGTGTCTGTGCTACTGGTGTTTTATTCAGGAAGTTGTCTCCTGTGCCAATGTGTTCATGGCTATTCCACACTCTCTCTCCAATTGGGTTCAGTGTATCTTGTTTTATATTGAGGTCTTTGGTCCATTTGGACTTGAGTTTTGTGCACAGTGAAAGATGTGGATCTATTTGCATTCTTCTACATGTCAACATCCAGTTAGACCAGCATTTTTTGTTGAAGATGCTTTATTTTTCCCATTGTATATTTCTGGCTTTTTTTAAATCAAAAAATCAGGTGTCGATAGGTATTTATATTTGAATTTTTGATTTGATTCCATTGATCCACCTGTCTGTTTTTATGCCAATACCATGCAGTTTTTTATTACTATTGCTCCATAGTACAGCTTAAAATCAGGGATGGTGATATCTCTAGAAGTTTCTTTATTGCACAGGATTGTTTTAGCTATCCTATTTTTTTTCTTGTTAAGTTGAGTACTGTTCTTTAAAGGTCTGTAAAGAATTGTGTTGAGATTTTGATGGGTATTGCATTGAATCTGTAGATTGATTTTGGTAAGATGGCCATTTTTGCTATCTTAATTCTACTGATATCCATGAGCATGGAAGATCTTTCTATCTTCTGATATCTTCTCCAACTTCTTTCCTAAAAATCTTGAAGTTCTTGTCATACAATTCATTCACTTGCTTGGTTAGAGGTACCCTAAGATACTTTATATTATTTGAGGCTATTGTGAAGGCTGTTGATTCCCTGATTTCTTTCTCAGTCCATTTATCATTTGTAAATAGGAGGGCTATTGATTTTTTTAGTTAATCTAGTATCTAGCCACTTGACTGAAGGTGTTTATCAGCTGTAAGAGTTCCCTGGTAGAATTTTTGAGGTCATGTATGTATACTATTATATCAGCAGTGAATAATGATACTTTGACTTCTTCTATTCTGATTTGTATCCTTCTGATCTCCTTTTGTGGTCTTACTGATCTAGCTCAAACTTCAAGTGCTATATCTATATCTACACTGAATAGATATAGAAAGAGTAGACAGGCTTATCCTGCTCCTGATTTTAGAGGAATTGCTTTGAGTTTCTCTCTTTAAATTTGATGTTAACAATTAGCTTGCTGCATATTGCTTTAATTATACTTAAGTATGCCCCTTGTATCCCTGATCTCTCCAAGACCTTTATCTGAAGGGGTATTGGATTTTGTCAAAGGCTTTTGTAGCATCTAATAAGATGATCATGTGATCTTTGTCTTTCAGTTTGTTTATATGGTGGATTATATTGACAGACTGAACAATCCCTGCATCTCTAGGATGAAGCCTACTTGATCGTGGTGGATGATTTTTTTGATGTGCTCTTGGATTCAGTTTGCCAGTATTTTACTGAGTATTTTTGCATAAATGTTTATGAGTGAAATTAATCTGTAACTCATTCTTTATGTGGCTTGGGTATCAGGGAGACTGTGGCCTTGTAGAAAGAATTTGCCAATATTCTTCTTTGGAAATATATATGGTGGCTTCTCAGAAAACTAGGAATCAATCTACCACAAAACCCACATACTTCAAGGTCATAGGTGGAACAGCTACCCACTACACACCACTCTTGGGCATATACCCAAAGGATGCTCAATCATACCACAAGGACACTTGCTCAACTATGTTAATACCAGCTTTATTTATAATAGCCAGTACCTGGAAACAACCTAGATGTCTCTCAACTGAGAAATGGATAAAAAAAAAATGTGGTTCATTTACACAATGGAGTATTACTAATTGCTAAAAACAATGACATCATGAAATTTACAGGTAAATAGATGGAACTAGAAAAAAATCATCCTGAGTAAAGTAACCCAGATTCAGAAAGACAAACAAAACATGTACTCATTCTTAAGTGGATATTAGCTGTAAAATAAAGGATAACCATGCTACAATCCACAGACCCAGAAAGGCTAGGTAACAAGGAGGATTCAAGCATGGGGACACCTGAATCTCCCTGGGAAGGAGAAACAGAAGTGATTTCATGAGTGAATTGTAGGGGATGGAGATGGGAGCATGAATGATTAGGCTGGGGGGATTGAGGGGGAGAGTACTGAAAGAGAATACTGGAAAGGGGGACATTTTGGGGTCAGGTAGAAACCTGGCACAAGAGAATCTCCCAGCAATCTATGAAGATGATCCCAGCTAAGACTCCTAGCAATAGTGGATACATAGCCTAAACTGTCCATCACCTGTAACCTGGCAAGACTTCAAGTGGGGAGATTGGGACATTAACCAAGCCACATAATCTTCAACCCATACCAGAAAAGCAAGTCTACTCCTGACACTGCCTGGAGCACCAGGACCCATTATGTTGACAATTTTCTTTCTCCAATCATGTTTGGTTCTATCCTAGGTCTCTGGGCCATTCAGCCTCTGGGTATGAGCACTTCAGGTAGTGTCAGGGGTGGTCTTACTGTCCTGGCCTGGGTTTTAGCCTAGACTAGTCATTAGTTGGCCACTCCCTAAATCTCTAGGCCACCCTTACCCCAGCAAATCCCATAGGCAAGACAGATTTGTAGGATGTAGGCTAGATGGCCCAGAGAGCTAGGATAGAATCAAACATGACTGAAGAAAAAAAATGTCAACGTAATGATGCCCAATGATATTCTGCTATACTCAATAATTGGTGCCTTGCCCAATAGTCATCAGAGAGGTTTCATCCAGCAACTGATGGAAACAGATGCAGACCCACAACCAAACACTAGGCTGAGCTCGGGAAATCCTACAAAAGAGGTGGATAAACAATTGTAAGAGCCAGAGGGGACAAGTATATCACAAGAAAACTCACAGAACAACTAACCTGGATTCATAAGGGCTCACAGAAACTGAACTGACAACCAGGGAGCCTACATGGGACTGACCTTGGCCCTCTACATATATGTTACAGTTGTATAGCTTGATCTACTTGTAGGACTCCTAACAGTGGGAGCAGGGGCTGTCTTTGACTCTTTTTTGGGTTTTTGGGACCCTAATCCTCATACTGGTTCTCCTTGCTCAGCCATAATACATGGGGAGGTATTTAGTCTTACTGCACCTTGATATGTCATATTTTGTTGATATCCATGCGAGACCTGCCCTTCCCTGAACAGAAATGGAGGAGGAGTGGGTTGGGGGGGGACATGGAGGGTTTGGGAGAGGGCTTGGGAGGAGAGGAAAGAGGGGAAACTGGCTAGGATGTAAAACAAATAAATAAAAGAGAAAATATTTTCTGTGTATTTTACTATTCTATATTATTCAAAGTTTTTTTTGTCTTTTTTGTTTTTAGATAGAGGAGTCCAAAATTTCTAGCATGTCATATTCCTGAGTTGTTTTTTGATTGTTTGTTTGTTTACATTAACATTTTCTTTGACCAAGTAGTCCATTTTCTCTCCCTTATCTTTGAGACCTGATAGTCTCTTTTCCACTTGATGCAATCTATTGGTGGGATTTTCTTCTGTGCTGTTGACTTGACTTCTTGAGTTTTGTTTCATTTCAACTTTTATTTAATTTTGGCTTTGCTTCAGAGATTCTATATCTTTATTAAATTCTATTTTCATATCATGACTTGTTTTCATTATTTCATCCAACTGCTCATCTTCTTTCTGTCCTCTTCCTGGAATTTGTTGATTTCTTTTCTTTTTTTGAGTTCCTAGAACATATTTATAGTTGCTGTTTTGTCTTATGCATCAAGTAAGTTGTTTTTGTTTGGAACATTACAATGGGGTCCTAATTTTCAGAGGAGACATGTTGTCTTGGTTACTTCTGTTGTCCGTGTTTTTGTAGTGGGGCTTAGTCATCTGGAGTTAGTGGTTGATAGTGTTCCTCGATGTGGGTATCTGGTCTCACCTGTGCTGAGTGGGTGCTTTGATCCTTTTTTGCTATTTTCAAAATTTTTCAGGTTGTAGACTAGCTAAATAGTACTTGATACTCCGTCTTGGGGATACTTTTGGTTGGTGTGCAGATAGGGCTTCAGAAGTGGCATCAACTGGACTAGAGATAGGGGCAACTTCCAAGTCTAGTAGTAAACCTACTGACTTAGTCACTGTTTTATTGCTGCAAAGGGACATCATGACCATGACAACTCTTATGAAAGAAAGCATTTAACTGAGGTTTGTTTACAGTTTCAGAGGTTTAGTCCATTATCATCCTGGTGGGGAGAATGGCAGGGAGCATGGCAGCATGCAGGCAGACATGGTGCTGGAGAAGTAGTTGAGAGTTCTACATCTGGATCCACAGGCAGTAGAAACGGAGATCCACTGGGCCTGGCTTGGGCTTTTGAAACTTAAAAGCCCACTGCCAATGACACACTTCATCTAATAAAGTCACACCTCCTAATCCTTTTCAAATAGTGCTACTCCCTTGTGACTAAGGATTCAAATATATGAGCCTATGGAAGCCATTCTTTTTCAAGCCACCACACCTACTATAGGCTTAGAAGAAATGTTTTTTGCTCACCTTTGAAATTTTATATAGGGCTAGTCAGATTCTTAGGGTGGTGTTTGGGTAGCAGGAGCTGGGAACACTAGGAGAGTAGGCAGTATTCCATAGAGGTGGTATGTAAGCTACCACACTGTTCTTGGATGGAGGTGAGTGGAATGGATTCCTATCTGGATCAGGGGTGCCTGATGTTGCATGATCTTAGGGTGTCTTGGTAATTTGAGTGGCAGACAGGTTCTATGGGTCCTTACTTGGAATTCTAGATCATACTCCATATCATGTTATATATCATGGTGGGTACAGTGACTAATAAGCAGGAGAGCAGGGATAATGGGTCTTGGAGACATGACTAGAGTTTGGGGTAGGACCTCATCAGTGTGGTAGAGGTAGGTTAGGTGAGTTGAATGATCAGCAGGAAGGTAGAGGAATGGGTCTGGAAAATCTACCTGGGATTCCAGGTTGGACTCCATTCTGTGCTACTATATTGGTTGGTGGGTGGGATGACTGATAGGCAGGTGCATGGTAAAATTTGAAAGTTAGTTTTTAAAATAGACTAATTAAATAGACAAATCCTTAAGAAATTGATATAAACAAAAAATGGACAGAAAAAAACACTTGATTACTTCTTTAGAGACTGAAAAAGTTTCCATCAATATAGATAATAAAATTTCTA
This sequence comes from Peromyscus californicus insignis, assembly GCF_007827085.1. Taxonomy (NCBI): domain Eukaryota; kingdom Metazoa; phylum Chordata; class Mammalia; order Rodentia; family Cricetidae; genus Peromyscus; species Peromyscus californicus. Next base: position 21,547,255 of record NW_026294402.1, read on the forward strand.
ATAGCGTATTTGAAGAACATTATGGTAGTAAAATCGAATAATTTGAAACAGAAAAATTCCTAGAAGGGCACAATTTTTTTTTTTTTTGATTTTTCAAGACAGGGTTTCTCTGTGTAGCTTTGCGCCTTTCCTGGATCTCGCTCTGTAGACCAGGCTGGCCTCGAACTCACAAAGATCCACCAACCTCTGCCTCCCAAGTGCTGGGATTAAAGGCATGTGCCATCACCGCCTGGCCAATTTTTTTTTTTTAAAGCTGACATTGAAAGTAATCCTATTTTTCTCCTTATTTTGCATCAACTTTGAGAAAAGTCTAAAATAATTTAAATATATGAAGAAAATCTTCACACACACAAATTCAGGTCTGGAAAGGTGCATCAGTGAATCCTTTCCATCATTTAAGAAAGAAGTAACAAAATTTATATAAATGCTTCCATAAACAGGCTAGAGGAATTACCTCTGGACACACTGACCTCAAAGTTGAAGCAAGTACATTCAAAGGCATAGACTTAAGGTAACAATCTCTTTCTTCATTCTCTCTCTCTCTCTCTCTCTCTCTCTCTCATCTTTCTCTCTGATTATATTAGTGAGGTTTCAATTACTGTGATAAATACAGTCACCAAAAGCAGCTTGGGAGGAAAGGGATTATTTGCCTTATACATCCAATCACAGTAAACCACTGAGTGAAGTCAGGGAAGGAGCTCAAGGCATGAATCAGGAGTCAGGAACTGAAGCGGAGGTCATGAGGAATTCTATTTATAGGTTTTCACTCATGGCTTTCTCAGTTTGCTTTCTTATGTAGCTCAGGACTGCTACCAAGGATAGCACCATCTCCAGCAGCTGGGTCCTCTCACATCAAACATTAACAAAGAAACCCCCCCCCACAGACTTGCCTACAGGCCAATCTGATGGAGCCATTTTCTCAATTGAGATTCCGTCTTCCAAGATGACTCTGCCTGTGTCAAAATTACTAATTGGTATACGCACATGCGCGCGCGCGCGCACACACACGCGCGCGCACACACACACACACACACACACACACACACACATGCGCACATGCACACACACATACACACACACACATGCGCACACGCATACACACACATACACACACACACATGCGCGTCTTTAACAATAGTGAAATGCAGTTTATATTTAAGCCCTAAAGCAACTATTGCCATCCCACTCAAAACTCCATGAGCTCAAAAGCCACGGAAGTTTATATGATTAGCTAAGGGTGAAACTAGGAATTCCATTGACAAATTTCTCTCCCTGGTTTCTGGGCTCAGCCACATTAACCAGTGAATATCAGAGAAAACTTGGGTTTAGAGAACAGAAGACTGTCAAAATCTTCCACGGCACCTTGTGCTGTTGAGCAATCTCACATAGCTAAGTGAAGAGGTGTAACTTGTCCAGCACAGCATGTTTCAGAGAGGTTTCTGTTATGTGGGAAGGAGCTCTTTCTCCAAGCTAATTGGAGAGAATCCTTCCAATTAAACCTTATTTTCACCATAGAAGCAGCACAAAAGTTACTAAGCTTACTCAATATAGCATCCTTGAATAACACATCTTAATTCTATACAGAGAATCTCTAATTAACACATGCTGAAGATTTTTCATCCAAAGCAAGTGGTAAAGTTAGGGTAGCCATGGCTCTGGTATACTTCCTAGCTCCACTGTACATTCGCCCTCTGAAAAGCAGGAGTGGCATGGTTGGACAACAGGCACAAAGAGAGCTGGGGTTTATTTTGAAAATTATAAACTAAAACTGGTCTTTCTCTTCATGTACTCTTGGTGCACTCACCTTATATACCAGAACACTCTTTTCAGTTTTTCAATTAATAAACCACTTAATCAGCAAGTGTGCACTATGTCCCAACTACTTATGAGGCTCTGTGTTGAGCATACAAAGACAAACAAGATAGCCCACACTTTTCACACTCCTGCAATACAGCACAGAGGCGGAAATAGAAGCCAACAGGCATAAAACAAGGTTATAAGTGCTGTAGAAGAACCAAACACCACAAGCCCAGAATCAGTCTAAAAGAGTGAGCAATTCTTTGTGTGACGGCACTGGGGACTAGGAAAGATTCATTAAAGGGGCCTCTAGCCTGGAGGGGCATATTGTGTAATAGTTTTCTCGTTGCTGTAACATAATACTTACCAGGAGCAGCATATGGGAGGCCAGACTTACTTTGGCTCATGGTTTTAGGGGACGTTAGTATTTCATGATGGAGAAAGCATGCACTCCACGGCTATAAAAGAATGCTAGAAAAACACGAGCAAGCGAGCGAGCCAGAGAGTGGGCCAACACCTAGCACTTCTCAATTGTTCTTGCCTTGAGTTCTTGTCACTACTTCCTTCAATGATGAACTGTGAACTGCAAGTGTAAGCTTAAGTCATCCCTTTCCTTTATTAAGTTGCTTCTGCTCACACTCTTAGAAAGGAAATAATGACTAGTAAAGTAGCATCCAAAGGACTTCACTGTAAGACATTGTCATCTACGTCCCACAAGCATTGTGTGTCTCCTTTCCCTCTAGGTCGTCAAAGGCTTTTTCAATCACAAGCCTTTTTTTGCTTTAATTCTAGGGATCAAAATGAAAGCCAAGACCAAAGCTAGAAGTTGCTTTCCTTGTGTTCTTCTACATA